>NC_052057.2:17174622-17834206 GCF_903992535.2 Arvicola amphibius | reverse complement strand
AAACCGTAGCGTTTAGCCTGACAGAGGAAAAATTGATTCAAAATCCAACCCCTGTGAGTTTTCCAATGATGAAGGAAGAGTTTACTATTAGAAACAATAATAATGTGATTGTGACCACTTTGCATGTCTTCTGATTGTCAAATGCATTCCTTTGTACTGACAGTATCAGAGGAACTTTCTTGATGGAAGCATCAGCTGAGCACATGAACAAGAACTCTGAACCTGGTTCGAAGATGTCCAACAGCACTTTCTATGTGTTTTCAATTCTAATTTTTAGGTTGGTTTACAGTTTCCAGGTAAATTTAAACACTAGAAATAGTTCTAACAGGAAGGCCACAGAACATTACCTAACTTTTACATCAATTCCTGATCTTCAAGACAAGTAGACACTCTGGGCTTTTTTATTTGTTTCTTTATTTAATTTCAAAGTCACATAAGTACATTTATTCTTTTTTTTTTACCACAAATAAGGATTAAATAATGATTGAAAATGGTGGTAAAAGTCGGGCAGTAGTGGGACCTGCCTTGAATTCCGGCACTTGGAGGCAGAAATGGGTGGATCTCCAGCCTGGCCAACACAGTGAATATAATGATTGATAGATAGATAGATAGATAGACAGACAGATAGATAGATGATAGATAGACAATAGATATATAGATGGATAGATAGATAGATGATAGATGATAGATAGATAGATAGATAGATAGATAGATAGATAGATAGAGATAGATGATAGACAATAGATAGATAGATAGATAGATAGATAGATAGATAGATAGATAGATAGATAGACAGACAGATTCATTGGAACTCACTTTTTCATTTTATAGACAAAGAAACAAAAATAAATTGTATGAATTACAATTCATTTAATCAGTTTCAGAACCAAGACTGAAACCTACTTTCTCTAACATCAAGCATGGATGTCAATTCCTTTAGTCTTCCATTTTCAGAAATGGTGATTACAAGAAAGAAGACTACAAGCAAGAATCGGACATCTGAATACCTCTTCCACCTGCCCCATGAAGCTGAGTCATGTAAGAGCAGCATTGCACACATATCAGTTTATTTTCCAGAATGGCTTTGTTTGCAAATAGTGAAAAGCCCAATTCAAACTGCATTAAACACACAAAGAAAGTCTTACCTCACATATGTGAATAATCCAGAAGCAAGTATTGTCTCAGAATCTGTTGATTCATTCAGTGGGCCTGGAATGCCTCTTGGTTCTTGGCACTGTTTCCTGACTGGTAATTCATCCCCAGAAAACTTTCTCTGAAATGTCGAGGACTCCAGCCCACCTACCTCCATGAGAAAGATGGAGTCTGCTTCTCACAAACAGATTCTTGGAGCACAGTCTCATTGGTTTTGCTGGGCTTGACTTATCCACATCTGGGCCCCATCCTGATTGTCTTACAGCTATCAAGGACAACGCTATCTGAATCTGGGGGAAGATATATGAATTATTTTGAGAAAGGAGATTGGGAAGAATGGGGGGGAAGAGGAACCAATAGCAGGACACATTGTCTCAGCTGACCCAGGCATTATATCTAAGATCACCTGGACTCAGCAATGGGGTTTCTATGGTGAGACCTAAACTCTTAGATCTATTAGACATACAAATAAGAAGCCCCAAAATTAAGGATACTAGAGTTTTAGTGCATGCTAACATTTTCAAATTAGTTATGAAATAATATTTAAAAATTAGAGTAGACAAAAGTCACAAAACATATTTTATTCTAATTCATCCAAAAGGTTATGCAGCAGGTAACAAAACGTATATACTTGCGAGATTGGCTTAAAAGTAAAATATAGTTAACACTTGTTCCTAGTTGCTGAATAATAAGTCAGTATGTTTTCTTCACTTTAAAGTGTACTTGATACATTGGCATAACTAGTGTGACTTATCACTGAGTGTTCACACTTTAGGTGGCATGCTTAATGTTTTATTTGACATAAAATTGCTTTTATAAACTTAATATTTATGTTTTCCTTACAATATCTCCCAATAATAGCATCTGTCTTTTTATCTTGTAAAATTACAACCTTTCTGAAAGTGTATAACTTGATATATATTAGCTTATATGTGTGTACAATGAGAGAAATGAGTTTTAAAATTGAGTTTATATACTCTAGTTCTTAATTTTAGAAAATCAGGTCAAATATTTTAAGTTATTGGTTTAAATTTGAGAGAAAAATATGTCTTTAGTGACTCATAATTTTTGTGAAAATTTTTGTATTGTTGGGAATTATAAAGAGCATAAATACTTTCATTTTCTCTTGACTCCTAGCCAACCATTTTTTTCTCATGAATAGTAGAAAATTGGGAGTAGGGGGAGTTCTTAGATCATCACATAATGACCAAATAAATGCTGTGCATTGGTCTCTCTGCCTGATAGATGAGTTGGTAGCTGTTGTAACTGTAGAGTTCAGGAGCATTTGTTCCTCTTTAATGCAACCCACAGAAGAGTGTGCCCAGGAATGTTTGCACACTGTTTGGTTGATTCCATGGCAAAGTTATAGTAACAGCAGTTAACAGTACAAACACAGTGTGCTCTGCAGCCCTAACTTATTGACATCTGCACAATAACCTGGCAAAGGACTAGCCTACTTTTCCAAAGAAGGATTAATTAACACAAAGGTTCAGTAATTTTCCCACGTCTATTCTACAGGCCAAGACCTGTTCTCCTCTATAGAATATTATTCTCTCATACTATAGATAATTGGTCCTCAACTATGAGATTCATAAGTTTTAAAATATTAGTTACTCAAAAACACTCAAAAATTGGTGATATCAATTTTTGGCTCTCATCTCAACTACTATGTTGCACATGGAATTTACATATTCAATAAGTAGGCTATAAGTTGGTGTAACCAACTTGGGGAAGACTTAAGGAAGCTACTTGGCATGCTATAAGTCAATTAATGGATTACTTCTATTTTGGCTTTTATTAGTTAATACATCTATAATAGTCAATTTTGTCAACTTGATCTGGGTAAGAAAAACATAGGGTGTTAATAAAACTGTGGTTGCAAGGACTGTTCCAGAGAGAACTAACTGAAGAGGAGGACCCCATGCACACCAAGGATGCAAGAAAAGGAAAAGGCAGAAAGCAAGCTGACGTCATACATTCTTCTCCTTCTGCATCCTAACCCACCATGGAGTAAACAGAACCACTTCTCTACTTCTTCACTGTGATGGAGAATGCTTCTCCTCTTCAAATTATTTTTGTTGTCACAGTAACAAATATACCCAATATAGGTAGATGTCCCTTTCTAAATGGCTTCTTTGAGCTCTCAGAAATATATATCAGAAAATCAAGACTATAGCCCTCTTACTGTTCACTTAGTTACTCCCTTGATTCAATTTCTTCCCTGTTCTGATGTAGCATAGCTCACTTCATGATTATAGCCCCAAGCTCCTCCATACCTAATGCTCAACACCACTATGACCTTCCATGTCCTTCTTAACTATTGCTTGTTCTCTGCCTCCAATCTACTAGCTCTAGTTACTATAGGCAAGCCTTTCACCCATGGCTGTACTGAGGCACAGCCCATGCATGGTCAGTGTTTTTTTAGGGTCAGTCTAATACATGATTGCAGGTCCCCTTTCTCAAAACTCAGGTTCTAGAGAGAGAGAGCTAAGTCTGACCATTATTCTGTGGGAGTCATTGTGCAATAACAAATGTCATCATTCTGGCTGTATGTGAGGCCTGGATACAGCAACCTGTTATTCTGGATCCATCATAATCCCTTGCCAATATAATCACTTCAAAAGTTTGATTAATTGATTTGAATACCACTGTTTTTTTTTTCTCAAAATTACAGGTGTCAATTTTTATACTTTCTCCAAAAGCCAGTTTGTTTTTTATAACAAAACATATTATAGATAGTAAATGATGCATATAAAAATTATTTGAATCATTTTGTGTGTGTGTGTGTGTGTCTCTGTGTGTGTCTGTGTGTGACTGAGTATATCTGAGAAGTTAGACTTACATGCTATATTGGAAGATGAAGGTTTTTTTAATTTTACATCAATTTATTTTTTGTGTATGCCTGCATGAATGCATGTTTGTTATGTGGCATGCCTGGTGCCCATGGAGGTCAAAAGACACAATTGGATGTCCTGGAATTATAGACAGTAGTGAGCCACCATGTGGGTGCTGGACTGAACTTGAGTCTCTGCAAAAACAAGTGATTTTAACCACTGAACTATCTCTCTAGCCCAAATCTGCTTTTTGGGATAAGTATCTTGAAAACATTGAATAGAAATATCGAGCAGTAAATAGACAGTCTTAAAAGAGCAAACAGAGATACGTATAGGAGTGTCTATTTAACAGAACAAAAAAGTAAGTAAACAAAAAGAAAAACTTGCAAAATATATCCACTTTATCACCTTGTCAAGCTATTTATTACTTAAGCTTTCTGTGATTCTAAGGCCCCAAGGAAAGTAAAACAGAAATGTTTATCGGGAGATGTCACTGTGAAGTACTACTTAATAATGAAGATAATGGAGACAATAAAACTAAGTCATGAACACAGCCCTTCTTGACAGTCTCCACCTGCCACAAGCCCTGTGTGCTGTGCTGTCCAAACTAAGACATAAGAAATCCACAGTATATGCGCTGGACTCTGGTCCTTAGAGATGCTTCTCTCTGTAGACCACACAAGATTTGCATCCTTTGCCTTCTATTCCTAGAGCAGAGATAAGAAGACAAGTATTTCCTCCTCGGCTGTTACTTATTCACTAGTGTTGAAGAGGTATATGTAGTTCGTTTGAGGATTCTCAGTCTCTTAAAAAAAATGGTTGTTTTATGTTATCTGGTACATACTACAATACACACACACACACACACATACATATACACCAATATGTAGCTAATTTTTATTGTTTGTGAGATATTTGATATCACATAGGCAAAGGCAGAAACTGGGGTGGGAAGTAAGGTAGAAAACTGATTTTCTTGTAAGATTCACTAGCCAGGCATAACTTCCCAACACATTAGCTTCAGGGAATGACTGCTGGGCAGAACTCAGCCATCTCCTGGGGCTGCTCTGTGCCTTGGCTTTACTCCTTTCTATGTATGGTGGCTCCATTCTCTCCAGCTGTGGTTGCCTGCTTCTGTGGGTCTGGGAAGGGACCGGTGGCTACAGAAGACTACATGCAGTCAGTGGAACTCAGAGAAGTGAGAATCTTCTCTTGATGGCAGACATACCAAAACGACATCACTTGGAGAAACATTAGTTGCAGATAAAAAGGAGATACTGTGACCTGAATTAGTGGGTAGGAAAGGAAAGCCAGAAAAAAAAATCAGCAGATGTCCTGATTATTAACACATGCTTTTGGTACCCACTCCCCATCTTCTGGACTTGCCCATATGTGCTGTGGTGCTGTATTGTTTACAGAACACTATTGGCAACTTCCTACCTCATGTTCTTCAAAAAAAAAAAAAAAGATCCAGGATTATATAGTGCTTTAACATTTTTGTTATTTACTGATAGCATTTTAAGCAAAGAATTATGAAATAAAAACATGTAAAGTGGTGGAGTTAGAATGCCGATAAAGGAAAACGGAAGGTTAGGTGCTTTCCAAATAGAAGATTGAGAATGTCTGTAAATAACTTGCCCCGCGGCTCGTGTGTTTATTTAAGTCCATGCTTCTAGAAGGTTTGGGAACAGCTCGTTCTTTTTTATCATCATAAACATTTCATCCGCCGATTCATTTATAATGTTAAGCTGTTTTCAAACCCTTTCACCCCCTTTTAAGTGGTTTGAAAACAAATTTTACCCCATGTTCCATCTGGTTAATATAAATTATGAATTAGCCAAAGCCAGGATCATTAACATTTTTATAGTACCAAGAACTAGCCTAGTATTATAGAAGTGGCTGGGGTACACTAGGCAGATACCCTGTCTCTGTCTCTCTATCGAGCAAAATGTCCCTTCTATGTTATAGAAGAAATGTTGCTTTCTTCTATGTTTTATTAAAGAAAGTAAGGGGTGGAGTGGAGAGACGGGAGGATGTAGCTTGGTTGATGGAGGGTTTGCCTAACATGCATGAGGCCCTGGGTTTATTCTCTAGCACAACATAAACCCCAGTGCAGTGGATGCACCTGCAATCCTAGCATTAAAGGGTGAAGGTTAAAGGACCTTCTGGTTCAAGGTCTTCCACTGAGACACAGTAGATAGAGACACTGTTTCAAGAGAAGAAAGAAAAAAATTGATAGACAGGCAGTATGGCAGTTCAGTGGTAGTGCAAACTTACTGTGCACAATGTGTGGATTCAGACTCCAGCAACAATACCTTACAGTAGAAACTGGCTCGTTTAAAACACTGTTCCCTTCTGTTTCAGGTTCTTCAAGCTGTTCAGCAGTGATTGATTGACAGGTGCCAGTTAAAGCAATTTAGCATTTATGATTATATACCTGTTCTGCACTCATCTTCTTTGTTTGTTTTGGTTTTGTTTGTTTGTTTAATTTGAGACAGGCTTTCTGTATGTAACAGCCCTGACTGTCCTGAAACTCACTATGCAGACCAGGCTGGCCTCGAACTCTGCCTTTGACTCTGACTCTGCCTTTGGAGTGCTGAGTTGAAAGGCATGCAGCACCACTGCCCAGCTCTGTTTTCTTCTTAATGGTTATATCTTCATCAAGGATAAAATATTGAAAAAATAAAAATAAAATTTCTGATCTCAAAGATGTTGTGAAGATCTTGCAAAGCATCTCTATGTGTAAAAGATGTTTCAAGGTTATGTTTTAAAGCTTTTATAATCTCACTGCTAGAATATAAAAGTACTCCACTAACTGCTAAAGATAAAATTTGTCAGACAGCTGACCTGAGCTAGTAGCAGCTCACGGACTATGGACTGGCAGGTGGGGAACCTGCGTGGAACCAAACTAGAGCTTCTGAATGTGGGTAATAGTTATATAGCTTGATCAGTTGGAGGGAGCACTCTGGCAGTCACACCAGAATCTATGCCAGGTACATAAACTGGCTTTATGGAGTCTATTCCCTATGGTGGGATACAGGGAGGGACGTGCTTGATTCTGACTCAAGCTGGTATTCCAGACCTTGCTGACTTCCCAAGGAAGGCCTTACCCCCTCTGAGGAGTGTATGGGGGATAAGAAGGGGGAGGTGAGGGGTGGGAGAAAATGAAGGAGGGGGAACTGGGGTTGGTATGTAAAATGAAAAGTAAATTTTAATAAAAAAGATAAAAATCGACCTTTTCCTAATGAAAAGTGAATTATGTTTGATGATAAAGCCAGACAACTTTCCAGAGCTGAGAAGTAAGAATGAATGAACACCATGTATGGGTACCACTTCAAGTTAGCTGCACAGACAACCGTATAACTCAGTTTGATCTTATGCTTATTTTTCCTTTTCCTGGAATTACCTTTTACTTAAACTACTCAGGGTAGGGACACCATCATGCGTGTGGGACACCATTAGGAGACAACTTTTAGGAATCAGTGTCTTCTTCCACCATGGGAATCCCAGGTATCAAACCCAGGTCCTTAGGCTTGGTGCCAAGTACCTTTACCTGCTCAGCCATCTCCCTTGCCCAGTCGTGTGTGTATTTTCTAAAACAAAACAAAAAACAAAAACAAAAACAAAACCCTGAAATATGCCATGGATTGGCAAACAATCTCCTTCTGCTTCCTTGTAAGGAAAATGCCCATGCATCCTTTGTTTTCATGGATGGAACTGAATACATGAATACTGACAATATATTGCTTTAAATTTCAGTGCATGACCTCAATGATTTTTAAAGTAAATTCTCTTAATGTATGCCTTAACTCCTTGGAACACTTTAAATCTATCTAGCAAGGAAGTACCACTTTGCAGAGAAGCCTCCTTGTTTGTAGGTGCTTTTAGTAAGCTCCCTGATTTCAGTGTGAAGGCCTTGGACATACTGCTGCAGTAGGTGTTTCCGTGCAATGGTCCATGTACCTTCCTACCTTCCACCTACATTGTTATGTTATTAGGAAAGTGTATTAGCAGTCTCTAGAGAAACAGAACTCATCGATTGAAAACACACACACACACACACACACACACACACACACACACAGATTTATTAGAATGGCTTACAAGCTATGGTCTAACTATTCTAAAAATGTTTCTCTCCTGATGGAAGGTCCAAGAATCCAATACTTGCTAAGTCCGTGAGACTGGATGTCTCAGGTAGTTTTCAGTCATATTCACGAATCCCAAAGAGGTAGGCTCTGGTACCGGTGAAGGAACTGACTTGACAGGGAGAGAGAGGGCAAGGGAACAAAAAGCAAGAGCTTCTTTCTTTTGTGGCCTTTATATAGGCTGTTTCTCGAGGATTGGGCTATGTCCCACATGTAACCTTAACAAAAACCATCCTGTACTACTTGTTCTAGGAATGGCAACTCTGTCTTTGCTTCAAAAAGTTGCTTATAGCCATCTTGTAACCTTACTTTTTTTCCCAAAAAGGTTGTTATAGTCACATTGTTGTTATGACTACCTTGATATGCCAACCTTGTGACCATGTTTTTGTTTCAGGGAGTCCTTAAGACTAACTTGTTATGATGTTCTGCTCCTGTAACCCTGCCTATTTTACCCTCAAAGTTCCCTATTTGGAAATTTCCTACCCCTGAGCTAAGTTTTCTTCATGTCCAGTACTGACCTCTCGAACCACACCTTAGGCAGAGGCAGCCCATGTATGTGAATGAAAAAGCTTGCTTTAATCAATGGCTTGCTTTAATCTATTTGGCCGTGATGATCTGGCTTGGTGGCCTTTCTCCTCCCATCGTTGGGATTAACAATTGCAAACAAGCAAGCATGGCTTAAAGAAGGTCCCATGTATGTTTTTCTTTCTTCTTTCCTTCTCCCCCTCCTTCTTCTCTTTGATTGACATATGAAACAGCATATCCAATGTGGTCATCCTCATATGACTCTCAGAACTCCATTTGCTCTTCAAACACCAAAAGATCTTGACCGGAGTTGGGTTGAATGCTCACAAGGCATTGGTCAACTTCTGCTGAGTAAACATGGTCTCTTTATGCAGGGTGTGTATTCTGCAGCTTCCCACAAGCCCTACTGCTCCCAACTGCAGCCCCAGGATGACTGAAAGTTAGTTATCCTTGGTATTTGCACTGCTTTTCTATTGATATAAATATTTTTCTATGTTCTTGCTTCACTTTTTATTTTGTTCTATAGCCAAAAACAGATGAGAAAAGGAAAGAACAATGAGGGGTACATGATTTTTAAAAAATACACCAACCTGTTTTATTTATCTCGTCACCTAATTTATCTATCTTAGGAATGTCCTAGTTAATTTGTTAAGTACTTTCAAATGGGTCTAATTGGTCTAATTGGTCTAAGAAAGCTGTGCTTTCTTCTGTGATCCATTCCCTCTACGCTGATGCTGTGGCTTTTTTCTTTTACTTTTGAAAGTCTCCAGTGGCAACTGTAATAATAATAGTAGTAATAATGACAACTGGTATCTCACTGCTACTGGTGACTAGCTGCCCCAAACTGTTCTTTTGACCTTATTTTGATTATTTATTTTCATGTCAATCATACATGGTAGAGTCTACTCATAGCTTTGGTTAACTCTATTCAGACACAACTCAGGAACACAAGTCACTCTTAAATCCTCATTTGCACCTCTCACTTTGTACTTCTACCCAAGGTTTCTCTGCTGCTGCTAATACTGTAGATTTTGATATATATATATATATATATATATATATATATATATATATATATAAAACACAACTCTGAAGAGCAAGTTCATCGTGAATCAAAGAGAGTTTTGACAACTAAGAGATGGAAATTGGCTAGTAAGTTCCTCTTCTGAGACCTCACCTCCCCGCCATTTCCTCACCCTCCTCCTTACACTGCACTCTAACAAGATGGCACTGCATGCACACCTGCCTCAGGCTCTGTTTGCTGCAAAACTCAGAGGGGGAGGCTCAGTTATAGTTCCCCTTCTATTTCAGTTGTACTATCCAATACTGTCTTCAGAGGTCACCTTACCATATCAGAGTTTTATATCATAATTTTATGGATTCTTTGAGAACTTCATAAATGTATATAATGTGTCTTGATAGTGTTTCCCCTCCAATTCCTCCTGGATACACACGCTTGCACACACACACACACACACACACACACACACACACACAGACACACAAACACGTGTGTGTGTGTGTGTGCAAGCATGCTCCTCCTAATTCACTCTCCTCTTTTTTTTCTTAATAATCCGCTGAGTGTAAACAGTGTTGTCCATGTGTGCATGGGCATAGAGCCAGCCCCTGGAGCATGAACACTGTACCCAAAGAAAACTGATTCATTCTCCCTCAGCAGCTATCAACTGCCAACATGGGTGTAGTTTGATGAGCCCCTCCCCATCCATTCTGGAAAGTTGACTAGCTTGATCTTATGTTGACCTTGTGCAGACAAACTCAGCTGTTGTGAGTTCATAAGTACATCTGTCCTGTCACATTGAGAAAATATTATTTTACCACAGTCCTCCCCAATTCCTGGTTCTTACTATCTTTCCATCCCATCTTCTATGATGTTCCCTAAATCTTGGGGGGTATACAGTGGTCCCACTTAAGACTGAGGATTCCACAGACACTTGTTCTCTGTACCTGGTCCTGTTGTGAGACTGTGTATTATGCACAATTGATATGGGATGCCTCTCTGTATCCTATGAATATGTTTTATTACCATTAGTTAATAAAGAATCTACTTTGGCCTATAGTAGAGCAGAATATAGCAAGGCAGGAAATCCAAGCAGAGATAGAGAGGGAAAGAAGGTAGAGTCAAGGAGACACCATGTAGCTTCCGAAGAAGAAAAACACCAGAACCTTACCGGTAAGCCACAGTCTTGTGGCGATATACAAATTAGTAAAAATGAGTAAATTTAAGATATAATTTTATTTATTAATTTAAGATAAAAAAGGAATATGCCTAAGCTGTTGCTTAAGCAGTGTTGCAATTAGTAAAGTTTCTGTGTAATTATTTGAGTGTGGGCATCCGGAAAATGAAGGCACAGTTCTGTTTCTACACTGTTCACTGCAAAAAGAAGCTTTTGTGATAAAGACAATACTATTCATATTTTTGTCTGCAAAAGATAGAAAAATGAATTATTGTTAGTGGAGTAGATTAGAAGGCACAAGAATATTTCCCACATCAGGGGGAGGTCCTAAAGGTGGGTCTGTGTAAAACTAGACAGTGTTTTCTTCTTCTCACATTTTCATCTGCATCCCCATCTCTGCTCTCATTCAGATGTCAGCTCCAATTTGGTCCAGCATCTCTTACACAGTTTGCATCCTGTAGGCAAAAGTTCCCAGCATACATTTTCATGGCCCCCACATTGACAAAGACTAGTTCCATTCTCTTAAGATTCAGCTTTAAAAATTCTCAAAAGATGACTCTAATTGTCCTAGTTTAGGGGGTAGGAAGGAGGGGGAGAAAGTGACCAGGAATTCACTGCAAGAAGAATCTGCATATTCTTCTTCATTAACTTTCTCTGATCCTGAACAGGATCATGTGGTAATTCAAAGACCATGCAGCCCAGGGGTAAATTAATGCCTACTATGTGTCTAGCACAAAGTGCCAGCTCCAAATTCTTCACAAACACATTCTTCTGAGACTGTTTTACCATGAAGCAAGAGTAATAAAGTCCATCGTGAGTGAAAAAGTAATACATCTCTTGAATATTCGCATAACATAAAAAACCCTTTATATTGCTGTATATCTTCTTTAACATTTGTTTGTGTATATTTTATCTTCCATTTAGGTTCCAATATTCCCTGAGGGGAAGGAGAGTCTTATTTCTCTTCTTATTGGTCTTAGCCCTGGTATATTATCTGGAACAGAGTAAATATTTGTTAAAAGGGTGACCCCAAGTACACTCGCGAAAGTGTGCTGCTTTTTATTTGCATACTGTTAGTACTTTGGAGAAATGATTAGTCCTTTCTCATCGTCAAGCAAAGGTAAGGCTTCCTCAATTATTTTGTGAGAAAGAAGTTCTTCCTCAAAATATAGCAAAAAAAAGACTTTTGTAGATAATACTGTTGGAAATAATTGAAAACTAAAAAGAACAAAACTCTCTTTTGCCTTAAAGAATTGAATACTAACTTGCTGATGTAGTTATTTAGGTTTCGGAAATGTGTTCTGTATAGTTAATTCCACATGTTCTCCATATGCTGAAATAATAAACATCTTTAAAGTCAGCTCCTTTCCTTCCCATCCCTTCAGATCCGTACCCATGATGCAAACAGAGACTCTTCATGTGTATTTAATTACACAAAAATGGCTTGTGTGTTTCTGTCTATTAATTACAGCACTCTAGAATTTATAAACTATTTCCTCCTCCACCCCATTTGCAAGATTCTCACAATATTACTTACACGATCCTGATTTAGCTTAGCCAGAGCAAGGAAACATTAAAATGCACAAGCAAGGGGTTTTAACCACATGAATTTTCAGGATTTTAGGTATGAAATTTTTTATTTCTCCAAATTAAAAACAACTTAAAGGACTCATGCATCTTAAGTAAAAACTGATGGTATTTAAAACCCAAAGAACCATGTCTGATATGGTCTATTTTATTCTTCAGGACTTAAAACAAATTGTGTTTGTTCGTTTGTTTGTGGTATTAGGGACTAAATGTAAGACTTGTACCTGGGAGGCAAGGACTCTGTGTTGAGTTGTATCTCCAGCCCATTAAACCACACTTCCTCTTGCTCCTGTTGAGCAAAATTTCACCAGTCCTGTGTACTCGAAGGTATATGATATAATAAAGAACTCTCTTTGCTGTGAGAACTTCAAATCGAACTGTAAAGCCTGCTGTAACTCAGGAGGCAGAAATAGAGACACTTGTGTCTCTCAATGTAACTATCTGCTTTTGAACCACAGACCCTAAAGATTCACTAAAGAAATTCCCCCCCCCCCCCCAGGAATCTCCCGCTGGTAAAAAGGAAGGAGATTTCACAGAGTTCTAGCAACTTATCAGACCACCTCACAGGATGGAACTGATGCCCAGCCAGTGATGGGTCAATGATAGGATGGTGGGTAGATCTCACTGCTTGCAAGTACATATCCTTGCCCTCTATTTAAATTTGGATCTTGCTTCAGGAACTGAAAGACAGCAGGGGATAGGGAGTGCTGGATCTTTCTGACCCAAAGTGTGTCCACATTGAATAAAGCTCCTTTTTCTGAATCCCACTACTAATTTAGCATTGTTTTACTGACTCACTAGAGACAGGTGGTTGGACCCGACTTGGGGCACAGGTCTGTGATCCCCGAGTTCAATAACACTGCTTGTACTGCCTACTTTTTGTTAAGTTGACACACTGGAGTCACTTGGTAAAAGGAACCTCAACTGAGGAGTTGCCTCTATTAGACTGGTTGCTGCATATGTCTGGGGGGGGGACATTTTTTTGATTCTTGATTAATGTGGCATGAGCCCAGATTACAGTAGGCCATGCTACTTCTGGGAATGTGATCCTGGCTTGTATAAGAAAGTAAGTTGGCTGTGCAATGAGTAGCAAACCAATAAGCATCATTTCTCCAGTTATAATTAGGGTTTCTATTGCTGGGATGAAGCATTATTGCCAAAAGCAGCTTGGGAAGGAAAGGGTTTATTTGGCTTATCCTTCCACATCATCATCCATCACCAAAGGAAGTTGGGACAGAAACTCAAGCAGGGCAGGAATCCAGAGCCAGGGAATGGTGCAGAAGGCCATGGAATGAGTTCAGACTTTCTTCTCATGGCTTGTTCAGTCTGTTTTCTTCCAGAATGCAAGACCACCAACCCAGGGATGGCATTACTCACAATGGACTGGGCCCAGTACCCCACAGGCTTTACTACACCCCAATCTTACGAAGACATTTTCTGAGTTGAAGCTCTCTCCTCTATGACTCTAGTTTGTGTCAAGTTGACAAGAAACTAGCCAGCACACCTCCCCAGTCTCTCTTCCAGTAATTACCTTCAGGTTCCTGCCTTGAGTTCCTGCTTTGGCTTCCCTTGATAGTGGGTTAGAATTTGTAACCAAATAAATCCTTTTCTCCCAAGTTATTTTTAGTCAGTATTTTATCACAACAATAAGAAGAGATTAGATCACTGCCCAAAGCTGGAAATAAAAGGCCAGCCTCCTTTATCAGCCGTTTATCATCTGTGATAATCCAAATATTTGGTTGTGGGTATCTTTGGTTATTGGGTAGCTATTTCCTCTGGATTGAGACACTTTCTCAAATGGCAACTAAGGGATGACACCCAAGTTATCCTCTTGCTTCCATGTGTATGTTCACACAAACACACACGCACACACGCAAGCACACACACATGTACCCCTGACACCTTTCATTCCAGACATCTTTTCCATCTTTCTCTGTGGTTTGACTGAAAAATGTCCCATAAGCATGAATGAGTCTGAACACTTAGCACCCTGTTTTTCGTTGCCTGCTGACTGTGCTGGTTTTGAAGCTTGTGGAACGTGTAAAGGATTGGGCCTTTCTGAAAGAAGTGAGTCACTGGGGACAGTCCTGAGGTCCGTGGAGCCTAGATTCATTTCCTGGCCACTGTGTGCTTCCTGAATATAGTCACACTATAAGCAGCTACGCCATACTCCCCATCACCCCTGCCTTCTCTACTCAGGACCAAAATCCTTTTTGATTTGCCAACCAAAATAAATGTTTCCTCCTTGTGTTGCGTTTATCTTTATGTTGCATTTGGTTAGAGCAGCAAGAGAAACAGCTAATGTGTCTCCCTTCTCCCTTGCATCTCGAACTAGTCGCAAGGTCTCAAGACTAGTGTGTTATATTTTCTGCTGTACTCTCGGGGCCACAATACTGATAAGGCCACCTTTTCTCAAACCATGATGACCTCCATAACCCTACAGCGTGCTTCTGCTTTGAGTCCTTCAAACTTGTTACTCAAGGCATTGGTGTTAAGTTCATCACCTGCCATTCAATCCTTTGATCTCAATCTGGTTTCTTTTACTCTCCTCTGGCCCCTCTGGCCAGGTTGCATCTTGGTTGCTCCACGAGTAAGAGAGTGAACTACTCTACCCTGGATAATGTAGCCATTGGCCTCAGCACTCCTTAACGTAATACAGAAATGAATAACGCTAGAGAATAGTAGCAGCATTCACCTAGAAGTGCTCTTGTGAGGACTAAATGAATTAGTTCAGATTAAAGACATTAAATTCCTAGTTATTTATTGATACTCTTCTAGACACCAAAATGTCTTTAATATGGAATAATATTCTCTTCCTTCCAAATGTTAACAAGAATGATGTGTTTAGTGAGAATATAAATGATCAAATAAACATGCCCATAGACTAGAAATTGAGTCAAAATGAAAAGTAGTGAGTGCATTAAAGACCATTTAGGATCCTGGGACAGAAGTTGAAAATGACTGCGGAAAGTTTGGATTCTACTGATAAATAGTGACTTAAAGAGGCTAAGGCTAGAGGAACTGGAGCCAGTCTCCCTGGATGGGTAACATCTAAAGAGAAAGGGAGTTTTTATGAAGCTGCAAGAGCCAGGCATTTGGCGTGGTGATGAATGCTTTTGATACCAGCACTCCGGAGGCAAAGGTAGGCCGTCTGGCCTACAGAGCAAGTTCCAGGACAGCTAGGATTGAACCTGTCTCAAAATAAAAAAAAAAAATTAAACAAACAAAAGAAAGTTACAAGAAACACTGAAGCAAAAGGCATAAACAGAATAAGACAGAGCAAAAAGAAAGAACACCTCAACCTCACACATATTGTTAAGAAAAGCATAGTCAAAAAATGTACCATGTCAGTAGTGAAGGATCAGTATGGGCTCAAGACACCCAAAATCAAGTTCTCAGCACAAAGGAGATTTATTTTTATGCGAGGGACAAAGGGCAGGGAATAAGAGACAAAGACAGAAGATAGAGGAGGGACGAGCGACTTCCTGTGAGTAGAGACAGAGTAGTGGCACATAGGAAAATGGCCTATGTTTATAAAGGTACAAGGGGAACCCTGTGTTGGGATGAGATATTTAATTTTGATTGGGCATGTTAATTAGGTGAGCCAAAGGGGACATTGGATTTCTGGACTTCAATACTTTGATAGCTGGACCTCGGTTGTCAGTCTCTCAGGAGGAGGAAGTTACTAAATAAGGGAACAGACCTTGGGGGCTAGCTTTCAGGAATATAATCTAACAGATTTTAGCAAGGTAGAGGGGAAGGGAGAGAAGCGAAAGCCTGCCAGAGCCATATTTGTCATACTCTAGCTGGCTAGAGTCCCTTCAAATAGACTGCTTATTCTTTTTTCTTGGTTAAGGTAAAAAGGGGACTGATATAAAAATTTTTAAAATGTAACTCAAGATGTTCACATAGAAGAAAGCACTGGGGAAGGCTTGTTATATTATTACAAGAGCAGTGAAAAGAGAGAAATATGAAATTGAGAAAAACCAATATAATGGAAATGCCAGACATTGGGATGAGCGAGATGGAGCAACAGCTGTAAAACCTCATTAGCCCTGATGCTCCCACAACTGCAGAAAAACAAGAGTCTTCCTAGAGGAAATGATCTCAGATAGACAGACAGACTGTAAGCACAAAATCTCCCAGGAACACCCTTGTGAAACACGACAAAAATAAAGAAAAAATGGATAAAAATGTGTAGACATTATTTGAAAACACAAAACGATAGACTTTTCTTAACAAAAATAAATAACTTACATGTTTACAGAAAATATAGAATTTTTACACAGTCAGACTCTTTATTGCCTTCTGGGCATACAAGGAAAGAACTTTCTGTTATGTGTCAAGACAATTTCTAGGGAGATGCAAGACATATGTCTCCTTACCCCAGGTAGGAAGCCCATGAAGGATCAAAGTAAGGATATCACCAAAGTCCAACCTAGTGAATCAAAGACTTTTATTGGGGTCACTTAGGGGAATATGGGCAAGCAGCAAAAATGGCTTAGAGACGTCAAAGCCCACCCTAGGATGGGTCACAGCTCACAAAAGCTGAGAACCTGGAGCACACGACACAGCCCACAGGCAGCTCAACAGGTTGGAGAGTCTACCTAGTTCCAGGTGCCTTCATAGGCCTGACTCTTGTCCAGGTAGATAAGCCGGTTTCTGCTGCTTTCAGGTTGCTCAGCTGGTTTCTTCCAGGTACTTGGGCTCACCTGAGAGCGACTCTCAGCAGTCATTATCATTCTCTCTTGGGAGAAAGGGAACTGAGTCAATCTGGTCAGCTTCAGGGA
Organism: Arvicola amphibius; assembly: GCF_903992535.2. Classification (NCBI taxonomy): domain Eukaryota; kingdom Metazoa; phylum Chordata; class Mammalia; order Rodentia; family Cricetidae; genus Arvicola; species Arvicola amphibius. The sequence continues at coordinate 17,816,975 of NC_052057.2, read as the reverse complement.
CTTGCTGAAGCTCTTTTGGGTTGTTTCCTTGATGGCTTAGACCCTTTTCGATCTCAGAGAAAATGGCCACACAACACTTTGAGGCTCACAAAAGTTCAGCTCTTCAGATTTATTTTTGATTATTATCTGGCAAATTCCCACAAGGCCAAGAACTTAACAGAACACACACTTGTTTTTCTACAGGGCTTGTGGGTGTGGAATCTAGGCAGGAACTAGAATATCTGCTTTGGGCTGTTACTAAGACGACGATGGTCAAGGGCTGGAGAGATGGCTCAGTTCATCTGCAGGCTCAAGTGGGAAGTAGTCCACTTACTGCTCTGCGTGGTTGCTGGCAGGGTCTCTTTGCTTCAGGGCTTTGGAACCAAAAATGAGAGCTCCTCAAATACTTTAGAGGCCACCCACTGACTTTGTCCCTCTCAATACAGTGGACACAAGATACTATGCTTCATTAAAGGCAACAAGAGAGTCTCTACTCAGAAGTCCCCATCTCTTGGAATCTGTAACACCATTTAATGTAAATCATATTAAGCTGAGATGAACTTTTCCAACACTATTTGCCATATATTGTGAAGGGCTCTACTAAGTCTATGTATGGCAAACGTGGCAGGGGAGGCTCTGCCCTTCCCCCATTCCCTCTGTCTTGCTGAACTGTTGGATTAAGTACATAAAGCTAGACACCAAGGTTTATCCCCTTATTTGGCCACTTCCTTCTCCTGAGGCTGACTACCAAGGTCCAGCTATCAAAGTATTGATGTTCAGCAATCAAAAGCCACTTTGGCTCACCTAATTAACATGCCCAATTTAAATTAAACACCTTATCCTAACATGGGGTTTCCTTCTTTCCTTTTATAAGCCTCCGTTTTCCTAGGCACCACATCTGTCTCCACTCTGTCTGGAGACAGTGCTTTGTCCCTCTAGGACAAATACCCTTGCTCCCTCCCCCTTGATCCCTTCCCCTTCTCCTTAGTCCTCTGTTCTCCTGTGTTTGTTTCTTACTCCCTGTTCTCTGTCACTCTAGGGCAAACAAATCTCCTTTGTGTACAGCACTTGGTCCTTGGTTCCCGAGATGATATTTTTTATAGGTATAGCAGGTGTATATGTCTCTTCTTTGGAGCCCCGTTTCCCTCCACTTTTATTAACTTCTTTGTAAATGTGCTTTATTGAGTCACAGATACAACAGATGTCCTCTTGTATAGACCTTGGGAGCTAACTTTAGGAGTGTAATCTGTCTTTTAGCAAGGCAGAGGGAATCGGGGAGAAGGGCAAGGCTTGCCAGAGCCATGCCCACCTTGCTTGAGCTGGCCAGAGTCCCGTCAACACCTGCGTGCAGAGGAGCATTTATTTTCATGCCACTGAGAGAGACTTCCTGAGATTGATAGGTTGTTGATGCTCTATTAAAGCAAGAGGGTGAAATGATCACCAGAGGGCACCGCTGGGTCATCCTCAGATGTCTCACTAGGAGGAAGTTTCTTAGGTTTTATAACTGAAAGGAATTTATACTGTCTTTTCACTTTTGAAGCACACAGTGAAATATGTTGATTTTCAGAAAGGTAAAATGCCTCTCCTATATCCTTGATACAGTTAATTGAGGAGGGGGAGAAAAATTCCATCAGCCATTTAGGCATTTGCTTCATTTCTGAATTCTAATGTTACTTACCTGGGTGGTTTTATTTTCTGGTTCCTAAGTCATATCTGTTATGTTTTAACATGTAAAACAAAGCAATATTATCTATTCATTTTAAAGTTGTGTTTCAGTGTTTTGGTTTTGTGTTTTCTACCTGCTAGCTTGCATTGCAGACACCACTTCCTTGATGGTATAATTCCATTTCTTTTAAGCTTCAACTAGTAACTAAACTTAGACATCTCCCTAGCACAGAAGAACACCACTGCTATGGAATGATCCTCCTGTGCGCTGGGAGTATGCACTGCTTTCATTGATAAAGAAAGAAACTAATTAGCCGATAGCGAGGCATGATACGGTTAGGCGGGACCAACAAACTGAGGCTACTAGGATGAAGAATGGTGGAGAGAGAGAGAGAGGGAGAGAGAGAGAGAGAGAGAGAGAGAGAGAGAGAGAGAGAGAGAGAGAGAGAGAGAGAGAGAGAGAGAGAGAGAGAGAGAGAGGTCAACTAGCTGCCTAGGAAGCAGGATGTGCAACAGCCATGAGGTAGAAAACCATGAGCCAGGTGGTGAAGTATTCGTAAGAAATATGTTAATTCAAGCATAAGAGTTAGCTAGTAACAAGTCTGAGCTGTCAATCGAGCATTTGCCTCGATTAATTAAGAGCATTAATATTAAGCCTCTAGTTTCACATTTGGTTATTTGGGAACTGGCAGGTGGGAGAGAAACGTCTGCCTGCACAGCCCCGTGCTACGATGAATGGTACAAGCCTGAGGTTCTTACTACTTTACATAGAACTTTCTGTGTTCAATTAAATTTCCTATTCTGTTAATCAAAGCAGTACAGGTTTTCCTCGTGGCAGTTTTATTCCCTGCAGCCTGTAAAGCGTCATGTGGAGGTGGGCCGCAGACAGGCCTGTTGCCAACGCCAGCCGGTTCACAGCCACCATTCAGCAACTTCCAGTGTCTTGCGTCCTCTTTTCCTGGGTTCTTCTCAGAAATCTAACTAAAGACTCTAGAATATCTGAGAAAGGATAGAGAAATGTGAAGCAAAATCAAACCCACATTTAAAAAAATACCTTTAAAATATGGACGGCAAGCGTGGTTGAGTGGGTAAAGGCGCTTGTCTGACTTCCTTGGTTCAATCCTAGAAACCAAATGTTGGAGGAAGAAAACCAAACCCCTTCAAGTTTTCTTTGATTGGCACATGTGTGTTATAGCTCACATGAACAGGCACAGGCATACACATGCACACAAAAGAAGCAAGTAATGACTTTTAAAACTTTACCATCCAGCTAGAAAGAAAAATGCAGAGAAAAGTATCACTAACACGTGACGACTTCACTGTCAACAGAAAACAAGTGTCTAATAACCTGTGGTATTGACTGTAAAATGTATGGTAAAGCTGACTCACTCCCCTTTGCAGACGTGCCCACTGGTGGGCTGCACGTGCCCCCAAGGATGATCCTCCTGCATGTGCACACGGGCAGCACTAATTGAACTCAGGGGCTTATTAACAACGACGAAAAGAGGACGTGAAGTTGGGAGAGAGGGTGGGAGCCCTAATGTATGGTGGAGAGAGGTAGTGGTGGATGGATCAGATGGTGACACATTGTGTACATGGATGAAACGTTCACAAATGGATAATTTCAAAGGAAAATTTGACTCATCGCCACTCCACATGTTAAAACAGGTTTGTGGTGCGCTGTTAGCTGTGACATCTATGAAAGTTCTGGTGGAATGGATTATAGGATTTGCAGACAGTCTTTAGTGCCCTGAAATTCACATTCCTTACATGTAAAATGTGAAAAGCAGTGTGGGCTTAAAGCTACTGTAAAGGTTATATTTTCTGGGGTAACATAGAGCAGCACTTTAGTGATAATGGGTGCATGCCTAATAAGCGTATAGGTGTAGCATGAATAATAAACACCCAGAGACAGATACTGGGGTTCAAGCTGAAGATCAGAAAAGCAAAGCAGCTAGCTACTGGCTCTTACCTCCGTCTCAGACTGAAATGAGTGAACCTGCCTCCACGAATCCTCAGACTGAGACTGAGCTGACACCTGTCTCCTCCCACCTTACATTCTTCTCTAGGGCTGTGATTAAATGTGTGTAGCACCACTGCCCGGCCTCTATGACTAACTAGTGTGGCTGCTGGGGTTAAAGGTGTGTGCAGACTACCTGGACTGTATGCCTGACTGGTATAGCTACTTTGCACTCAGGCAGGCTTTATTTATTAAAACACAAATAGTATACCAGTATCTATATGAAAATATGTCTGAGAATGTTTCAATGGAGAACCTCATCACGGAGACTCCGCATTGGGTGCTCTGTTAAACATGAGACAGAGATGAACCATTCAGGAATTGCTTACATGGCTGTATTGTCACTGTGGATGGTAACATTCATACTACAGGTATTCAGTTGTCTGTCTGTGGTATAATTATACAGATATAAATACTCAGGAATACATATAGCCTTCAAAATTTGACCATTGGGGCTGTAAATGTAGGCATGTATCATTTAATAACAGGACATGTTAAGAAAATGTTACTTGAGGGGCTGGAGAGATGGCTCAGTGGTTAAGAGCATTGCCTGCTCTTCCAAAGGTCCTGAGTTCAATTCCCAGCAACCACATGGTGGCTCACAATGATCTGTAATGAGGTCTGGTGCCCTCTTCTGCTTAGCTGTATACTAAATAAATAAATAAATAAATAAATAAATAAATAAAATGTTACTTGATTCATCATTATGCGAACGCCATGGAGTGCACTTACACAGACCTATAAGGTATTGCAATACCAGCCAAAGCTATATTAACCATCATCATATAAACCCAGTTTATTGCTGACCAAAACGTCATTTCATTGTTCATGACTGTATATAATATTGGCTAACCAGCATGTAATGAAAGATTCTACAATGATGGTATGGATTTTGTTATGGGAGATGAAAGACACATAATTCACATTCCTAAGTATTTTGCAATTCAAAAGTCAAATCATAATGACAGACTATTTTCTGTCAAGGAACATGAATTTGTGCTTTGACTAAGACAAAGCTGTGTTGAAATTCTGGCTGTCACTGTTGGTTGTGCAAAGCACTGTCTAGCTGACTGTGTGTTGGTGTGTCTATGGGTCTGTGAGTGTCTTTATAGAAATCCTACTATCTATCTAAGGTTGCCTCTTTTTCTTCCTTGTAGCTTAAAAGTACTCCTGACTAGATAGCTCTGCTCACACAGAGCATAGGTTACAGAAGTTTCTATTTCTTTTATGGGAGCTCAAAATTTCATTTATGGTTTTTGTCTAAATTTTACTATGTATGACTATTCACTTTGCATATATATAATATTTTATTTGTTCTTTAAGAATTTCATAGAGTTTGAGGCCAGCCTGGTCTACAGAGCAAGTTCCAGGTCAGGCTCCAAAGCTACAGAGAAACCCTATCTCTAAAAACCAAAAACAAAATTTGTAGATATACTAAATGTATTTTGAATATATCCATCCTCTATTCATCCCTCCAATTCTTCTCTGACTACCCTCCAAGACACTCCCTCCCAATTTCATGCCTTCTTCTTTTCTTCAATAACCCCCAAGTCCAATTAGTGACCATGGGTGTGGGGTCATATACCGGTACATATTCTGGTACATTTGGCTATAAACCCAGTGAAGAATAACTCTTCCTCTCCTGTCATCAACCGTCAATAGCTTCTCAACTAGGAGTGGATAGACCACCTAGGACTTGCTATCTACATGCATGGATTTCTGATCCTTCATGTGGGTCTGAGTAGTTGCCTCCTATGGTAGACACCTCTCTAATCCTTTTATGTTTGACTGGCAGATGGCCCTCCTGTTTTTCATTCTTATGGTCCTTAGGACTCTTGATTTCCATGGACACTTGACCCCTGGGGGGAGTCATTAGATCCTAAATAAATACAGTATGAGTCCATGGGATTTTTGTTTTGTTTTATTTTGATTTTTTTATTTTTATTGTTGGTGTGTTTTGCCTGCATGTATGCCTGTGTAATGCATGCATGCAATGCTAGTGGAAGCCAGAAAAGGAGGTACATTACTAGAGCCAGAGTTTAGACGGTTATAAGCTGTCCCATGAATGCTAGGAAGATAGCCCTCGTCCTCTGGAAGAGCAGACAGAGCTCTTAACTACTGAGCCGTCACTCCAGCCCCAAGTCCACATTTTTGCAAAGTATCAGCTTGCAAATGATTTTTTTCCATGTAGATGGCATATCAATGTGTGTATGAAAGTAGTGATTTTGTAATATAAAATAAGTTCAAAGTAGGTAAATTGCTGACCAGCTCTGAATCTAGGAATGAGGTTGTCAGCTCATCCTCAAAAATATATACTCAAAATCGTAAGAATGTAAAATCAGCCGGGCGGTGGTGGCGCACGCCTTTAATCCCAGCACTCGGGAGGCAGAGGCAGGCGGATCTCTGTGAGTTCGAGACCAGCCTGGTCTACAAGAGCTAGTTCCAGGACAGGCTCCAAAGCTACAGAGAAACCCTGTCTCGAAAAACCAAAAAAAAAAAAAAAAAAAGAATGTAAAATCAGTCAGATGGTGGTGGATCATGCCTTTTAATTCCAGCACTTGAGAAGCAGAGATAGGCAGATCTCTGTGAGTCTGACACCAGCCTGGTCTATATAGTGAGCTCCAGGACAGACAGGACTACATAGAAAGACTTTGTCTTAAAAATGAAAATAAAACAAAGCAAGAATATGAAATCAGAGAAGTAAAAATTGTGCAAGAAAGAGAATGCTTATCATATAGAAGGTAAGATATGCAATTTCATTAAATTTCATAAATTTAATGTATGAAAGAGCATTAAAAAGCTAGTTAATGTTAAACCATTTTGGAAACTTTTTATAACCAGGTAATAACATATTATAAAGAGTTCTAGTTCTTTAAACACTCTCTTACAACAGCACTTTAGATGACTGTAATATAATCCTTTGTATTTGTACACACTGCTTTGCCTACCCACTCTCATACCATGACACTTTTTGATTCTAGTTTTTACAATCTGTAACAGCAGTTAACACTTTATGACAATATGTATATGTAAACACTTCTGGAGAATAAATGGGAGGGGAGAATAGCAAAAAAAAAAAAAAACCCAGAGCATTCGCATTCAAACCTTTAGAAAGTTTAAACCAATTTCTCTCCAGTAATGGCTTTAAGCACAGTAACTATAAAAACAAACAAACAAACAAACCATTTTCTATTTATCAGTTGTTTCATAGTAAGCTAGAGTGTCACTTATGGGACAAGTAATTTTCTTTTATAGGACAGTAAGACCAACACACCAGAGACAGCTTTGTACAAAGCTCTTCAGAACGTCCCGAAATAATCCCCAGTCAAGTGCATCAAAACCACCTGGATGCCTTTTCCCTGCAGGTTTTTGGGTCCTAGCCCAGAGCACAAGATGTGAAGCAGAGAACGAGAGTGTTCCTGTTGGAAACTGGCATTGGGTGCCTCGACGAGACTTCTGGTTCAATCTATGTGTGCACTTGACATAGAGAATGCTGCCTTTGTCATCAATAAACATCTACTTTGTTTTATAGTACCTGAAAGGTATGTTTACAAATATTCTCCAGTTCTGTGCTCACAGCCAATCTGGGCATCAGCTCTGTTTTAAAGAACAAGACACAGAATTCAGGGAGATCACTAATATTTAGCATTGTGAGACTGTAACATCTTTGGCAGCCATTGGCATATGTGGTTTTAACTTTTGCTTCTCTCGTGACTAATGAGATTGAACGCTGCATACTTGCTTTAAAAGCATTAGAATTTGCTTTTATATGCATGTTTCATTGTCACCCGAAGAGTTTTACCACCGTTCCTCTGTGACTGGACTGTGTTCTTTATGTCTCAACCCTAATCTTTTGCATTTATATTTGTACAAAACATTTTTCTCCCATTCTTTCTAAAACATTTCTCCTATTCTTTCCAACACATGCTTATGTTTTTTTAAAAAAAATATCAAGTTATTTTATTAGTTAGTAAAATATCAAATGCTTTATATCTTAAATGGAAACATCTTGATCAAATAATTTTAAAGCAACCTTGAAGTGTTTCCAACAAAAATGGTTGAAAATTTGCTTGGAGTTGGGAATAACCTAAGGTCTTATTTGACATAGTCTTTTGTGTTCATTATCAATTATATACTTTCAAAGAACAATTTTTCATAATTATTGTCATAACTGCAGTTGTAGTTTCATGTAATTAGGCATTAACGTGTTTAATGATAGTCATCCAAACTGCAAAACTTGTGAACATTATAAATACATGTTGTGTGAATGATTGCATTAATAAATTTTAATTTAGTTTTTTTATTTATTCTTCTCTCACACATTACATCTGGACTGCAGTTTTCTCTTCCCCCACTTAACCTCCCCCCATTCCACTGACTCTCTGTTTCCTTTCAGAGAAGAGCAGGTCTCTCAGGGCTATCAAGCAAACACAGCATAACAGGCTACAATAAGGCTAGGCGCACACCCTCATGTCAAGGCTGGTTTGCTCAATATTTTTGGTGTTAGTTTTTCAGAAAGCATATTTATAATGAAAATATTATTCTTCAGTAAATAGATGATTTCTCTTATATTAAGAAGCAGAGAAGTTGGCTATTCAGGTGAAAGGGATGCACTATTATCCATTCTATAGTGTATTTGTACATAATGCTTGTGTTTTATAACAACTATATGAGCTAAGATTACGGTAATGCCCAGAGATCCACAGAGAACAATGAGATGTTTCTTAATGCCATTGCCAAGGGAATAGTCAATAATGCTTTTTATTTTATATTTTTTAATTATATACATTTTCGACCCTTATTTTTGTTTCTGAATATCTGTATATTTATATATAAAAACCACCTGACACAGAAATCATAGGAAACATTTAGAAGATGCACAGAAGGATTTTATGAAGGTTGTTACTGATTTGTCACTGATTAAAGCAACACGCTTTCCAGAATGTTTATTCAATGCCAGATGCAGGCCTCTGTCACAGATACAGATTAGTTCATGACTATGAAGAAATCTCCTTAAAATTTTCTCATCACATTTGGCCATTTTAAAACAAGGAAGTATACGAATTAAACTTGAGCCAGTTTCTGAGCTAAATTTGTCTACACATTGTCACTATATTTAAACTCTCTTTAGATATTATGCCACCAACATAGACCATAGCAAAATGAATAATAAACAAATATGCGGAAGATGTGCCACAAAACCTTCTCACTCTTCTACAGACTTTGCTTTAATCCACCTCTCCCAGCCAGCTACCTCCTTCAGAGGTTAGGTGTGTACTCAATGCTCTTAACTGTTTTGTATTGCTCAACTCAGTTAGCCAAGGACAGCTGCAGACCATGAAGAGAATGGCAAACCAAGAATAAATGATAGCCTTTCCCCAGCTCAGAGCTGGCCAGGCAAAGCTGGAAGGGAAGGACCTGGACAAAACTTCTAGATCTAAATGGGACACCTCACGCTGATGCAAGCAGGAGGAGGAATGTTGGGGCGCTTATAGGGCAATGGCTTCTGGTCAGTCACAGGCTTCATCTCTCCCACCTCAGCCAAGTTCAGAGTGAATGTTTATGCCGAGGGCTCAACTCCTCAGCCTCCTCCTCCCTCTTCAGAAGTAAAATAAGTGCTGATTTCTTGTGACTTCCACTCCCTCCTAGATTTCTGAGGGATCTCTCTCACCTCATTACACACCAATTCACCTTGGAGGGTACCATTATCTCTTTTTTCCTTTTCTCTCCTCAGTTTGGCTTTCCTGTATACCAACCCTGGAGTGATTGCTTGTCCTCAGCAGTGAGCTTCTGCTGGGCCCATATTCATGGCCTCATATTTAGGATTCCTTCACAGACCCAGGAGTAAGTGTTTTGAGACAGGTGTCCTATGCACAGACACTCGATAGCCCTGAGGGAATTGAATCAACATATGTGATACACATATTTACAAATGTCGCTATACACTTCACCACGGAAGTCTCTCTCAAATAGGATCGCCAGGTTTAATGAATGGGAATACCCTATTCCTAGTCAAAACGAAATTCCCCATAAATAATAAACGTAATTTTTAGTGTTGTAATCTGATGCAACCTTTCATCTGTATTTTATCTGCCAACCTTACTCCAAAATCAGTCGAGCAGTTAAATTAAACAATACCCCTAATCTGCATGTCTTTACCCTAAAAACAAAGTTCCAGTCCTTTAATGGCTTTGGTCTGTTTCAAAACAGGGCATTTTGAATCATCTTGAGTCAGTGCAGGAAGCATTTCAAAGTGGTTGCTAGGTGGCAGATCTCCACTTGGGAAAGTATTTTTCAGACCTGATTGTCACTGCTGGGTGAGAGTAGCTTGGTAGTGAGCCTGGATGTGCACAGAACAGAAAGCTTTACTTTGGTGTTACCTTTTGTGCCCAACTAAAACTTGACGGCAAAAGAGAGCTTGAAAAGTACGTCTGAAAAGATTTTGTTTTGTATGCAATGCTCGAATGCCTAGGTAAACAGAGAACTCAATAATCACAGGGTTCAATTTATTTCAGCTGCTTTTTCCCCTCCTTGCTGGATTTTTGAGATAGGTAAGAAAGGATTTCCGCCAAACAAATCTGGGCAGGAAAAAACTTGAAAGCACCGACCAGTCTTCAGTATCTCCACATTATTCTTGATATAATTTTACCTGGAAAAAGGAATGCACACACAGAAATTTGGTTTATCTGGAGTTCGCTTGCAAATAGAATTCTCCACACAAAGGAACAGTGTGGCCTATTCAGGTACACCTCTGTTCACGTTACTTATCTAAATTCATGAAACAAGGTTTGTGACTCCACACGCTGTTTTGTTAAGTTTTGTTAATCCGGGAGAAAACTTAGAATACGAGAAAGCTCAGAGAATGAAGTGAGTAGACACTAGACACTGGGAAATAATCACCAGAGGAAAACATGACATTGACGATAGCATCCATTAGGAAATATCTACAAAAATGACCAGACCTACTTAGAGGATGTTGGTGTGGGATTTCATCATTATGACTCTATGTTAAGTATATCAGCATAACACCATACCCAAATTGTGTTCCATCAATTGTTCCAGTTTTATCATTTTATTTATTTATTTCTTTTACTACTTTATCTGCCCTGGTACCCTGGGCAGAGAAGGAGTAAAGCAATGAATTTTGGGAAAGATAGAACCTGAAGGAACTTCATATTTTTTCCTTAATGTGTCATATTGTGAGCTCATGGACTGAACAATTACTGGATTTTCAGCCTTTCTGTCATGAGACAGCCATTGGAAACTACCAGGACCATAGCCTGTAAGCCAGTTTAATAAATTCCACACACACACACACACACACACACACACACACACACACACACACATATATATATATATATATATATGCATATACACATGCTATGCAAGTATATGTCCATATGTATATGTCAATGCATATATTCTATATGCAAGTATATTCCATATGTATATGTCGATGTATATATTCTATCAGTTCTGATCCTTTAGGGAACTCTAGCTAATATAGAAGGTGTGATGTATGCTTCAAATATCTGGGGATCTATGTGTTTATCGCATCTACCATAAATCTATAAACTACTCATAGTGGGTACCTCAAGGGACAGGGAAGAAACTACAGGCAAATGAAGAAAAGTTTTTCTGTTTATTTGCTAATTTTATTTTGTTTTATTTATCTTTTTTCCACTTTTGTACAATCCCAATCTTTACTACATGTATGTCTGATCACCATTTGATTGAAGACACTGTCAGTTTTTGCCATAGAAGTTTTCCTTTTTGCAGCAGTTACGGAAGAGGCAAATAACTGGTCAAAGTGATGAGAACGACTGGCCAATGAAAACCGAGCCCTAAATGGAACATCTCTATCACCCCCTCTAAGGCTCAGAAACAAGGCAGAAGAGGGGGTAGAAAGAAAATAAGAGCTGGAGGAAGTAGGTGAAGCACCGTGGAGCATTTTTTTGAGGCCCCTACACTTACAAACTCGAGACAGCTATAATCACCTGTAAGAGACCTGTAGAGACTGGGATCCTCCACATTATTCCATGGAGGAGAGAGAAGCTCAAAAGGCTCACCCCTCTCTGGGGCTTTATATCCCTCTAGCCATTGCTGGGGGAAGGAGGGCCAGTTTCCTCAGTTGTACAATCATTGGTAAGTTGCCCATGCTTCTGTAAGTAGCTCTGTACCCAGGTTCCCGTAAGCAACCTTAATGAAACCCGCTGGTCCACCCCTAATGGAGGTATGGCAACAGGAGGGGACTAGTTGGGAAGAGGGAGGGAGACAAAGAGAGCGTAATGAGGAATGAACATGATTGAAATACATTATATCCATGTGTGTATGAAAATACTGTAATCAAACCCATTAACTATAATTATCACCTGCTGATAAAGTGTTTAAGTAACTAAAACAAAGCCGCAGGAACACAGCTATTTAAAGAGATGAAGATCTTGTTCATCCATGCTGTGTGCTCCGACTGGAACCCACTTAAGAAGAAGCTGCTAAAGGGCGTATCTCATCCTTGAAATTCAAGAAGAGCTCACAAACCTTGCTGGGGCTGCCAGCCATGTGAACTTAGAGGTTTCTCTGAATCCTCTCCTCAACATACAAGTCCTTATTCTTCAAATGCCAATTATCCTCACTGTGGCTGTGGACTAGCCAAGGGGATGCTATATCTCCCAGGCAGTGGGAGCAAGAACAACCCAGTCCTGCCGATCATTTCTGCCTGTAATTCTCCCTAGGTGTGGCCACCAGAGTCCTCTGTGGCTATTTCCATGAACTCTACCCTTTTCCATGACCAGACCGGTCTTCTCCCATTGGGCACACTCCTGTGCTCATAATTGCCTCCAGGTACTGGATCAGCTACCACAAAATTATTCTTATCTTTACCAGGTCTCCACAAATGATGCTGGGGAAGAGAAACGATCTTGTTTTGTGGTTGAAGGAATGATGGTCTTTAAGATTAAGTGACTGCCCTAACAATTAGAAGTAGCCAGCACACCAAAGCATAGCTTCCTGATGTCCAGTCAAGTGGGCCCAGCCTTAAAACTAAAACTGCTTACTTCTTCCTTCTCCAACTTCTGCCCTATTTTCTTCCTTTCTTTTACTGGGGAAATTCCTGCAGGGTGGTAGTGGTGCACACCTTAATCCCAGCACTCTTGAGGCAGAGGCAGAGAGATCTCTATGAATTCGAGGCCAGTATGTTCTACAGAGGGAGTTCTAAGACAGGCAGGGCTACACAGAGAGACCGTGTCTCACAAAACTAAAACAAAACAAACAAACAAACAAAAAACAAAATAAATATATGAAAAAAAACCAAAAGACCCTCACTACTTGTAGTTAAAAACCTGTTTTCTTTACTGACTGCTTGTCTATTAGTCTGCCAAGTTGGATTTTATGCCCATGAAGATAAAATCCTTCTAGTTCAAGGGTTTTAAATGGAAAACAGTGTAGTGTTAGGGGCTATAGTGATTGGTCTTTCCCAGTGCACCATGACAAGGACCATGAATCCATTTTACTTCTCTTTTAATTTCGTATGACATTTATTATTGTTATTATTATTATTATTGTTACGTGTACATGGGTACATGGAGGTCAGAAGACATTTTTGTGGGGAAAATTTTTCTCTTCTTTCACTTCTTGGGTCCCTGGCATAGAGTTTATGCCATCGGGCTTGATGACAGACACCTTTATGTGATGCTCCATTTTGCCAGCCCCAGTTTTGGTTTGTTGAGGGAGGGCCTCACTCTTTAGCCTAAACTGGCCTTGAACTCCTAGCAGTGTTTCTGCCTCAGCCCCCCAGATGCTGGCATTATAAGCGTGAGACACCTTCTCCAGCTTCCCCTTTTATTGTCTTTTACAATCTCTGCCAATCTAACTTATGGAAAACTATAATCTTGGTACTTCTATTTACACATATGCTCTGGCTTAGCATATTTTGTGTCTTAACAAGTAGGCAACTATAGCTTCTCTAAAGTGCTTTTTCTCAATCTGCTCATTTTCCCTCGTCAGATAATTTCTCCTTGCGGATTAGTGAATGAAGAAATATGTGTAGCAAGATTAATAAAAACCCAGAGACAGATACTGGGGTTCATCCTGAAGACCAGAAAAGCAAAACAGTCCATCACTGGCTCTTACCTCTACCTCAGTCTGAAAATGGTGATCCTGCCTCTAGGAATCCTCAGAATAAGACTGAGCCTGAAACCTGTCTCCTCCTATATTCCTCTCTAGTGCTGGGATTTAAGGCGTGCACCACAACCGTCCAGTTTCTATGGCAAACTAGTGTGGCTACTGGGATTAAAGGTGTGTGTCACCATTGCCCGGTCTGTATGGCTGACCAGTGGGGCTGTTTTACTCTCTGATCTTCAGGCAAGCTTTATTTATTAAAATAAAAAGAAAATATCACTACATTTTCCCTTTTGTCTAAAATAAAAAAGAAAGCTATAACTAATATAAGGAAAACTATATACAATAACTACAATGACTATATACAATATATACAGGCAATAGATACATCAACATTATGTAGTCCATTTTCATTTGACAAATTCAGAGAAAATGCTCCATATCTATTCTGTCTTGGTGAGTCCAAAGTCTTGTATCTAATAAAAGCCTCTATGTGTTAACTTGGGTCTGAATGGCTGTGGGACCAGGTAGGACAGAAACGTCTGTCAACAAATATGTATTTTCTGTCTTATTTTAATGTATATTTAAATCTATTCTGTAGCTTGCTCATAAGAGATATCCCTTAGATTTATGGATTTATATGCTTGAATTAATTCACAAAGGCATTAATTTAGGTGGTATAGTCTGTCAATCTTTTGTTTCTTTGATTCTGAGTCTGCTTTCTTAAGATTTTTTTTTCATAAAAGAACAAAACTTAAGTTCTCCAGGGAGTACCAGTTGCTACTCAGGTAAAAATGTAGTCCGTTTGGCAGCTGGTGTTGTCTCCTTTACCCATAGTTAGCTAAATTAACTCCCTACAACTCATTAATACAAACTGTCCTTCCCGCGAAACTTTGTTTTTATTTTCTTCAGTATTCAAACTCCAGACTATAAAAAAACTGAGTTAGAATTCCAAGTTAACCATATCAAGAATGGGAGAAATGGTTCAAAAGGTTGTGTATTATTTCTATTCAGAGATGGAGAGTTTATTTTCATGGGTAGCCTTAAAGACAAAGGGATCCCACAAAGTTAATCGTTTCTCAATATAGGATGGATTACTTAGGTAAAAAAATAAAAACTAAAAAAATTCCCCCCCCAAATAAACTAGTGGCGACTTTCACACCCACCCCACCCCATTGTCTAAGGATTTCAGCATGCAATGGTGTCTTGGGGTGGCCCTGGACAGAAAAGGGTGTGAATGCATGGGAGAGAAGCCCACAAACCTCAGGAAGCTGAAGCAACCCTTTCTCTACACACTCACTCAGCTCTTAATAGGATTAAAGGGTTATTGCTACAGCTCATTAAAAAGGGGGAAAGGAATGCAGCTGTGGTTCCCTTCTTCTCTTCTTCTTCTTCCTTCTTCTTCTTCTTCTTCTTCTTCTTCTTCTTCTTCTTCTTCTTCTTCTTCTTCTTCTTCTTCTTCTTCTTCTCCTACTCTTCCTCCTCCTCCTCTCCTCTTCCTCCTCCTTTCCTTCTCCTCCACTTTTTTGTAATTTATTTTATTTTACTTTTGATTTGTTTTATTTTTGGAGACAGTGTTTTCCTGTGTGTATCCCTGACTGTTGTTGATCTCGCTCTGTTGACCAGGCTGACCTTGAACTCAGAGATCCGCCTGCCTTGGCTTCCTAAGTGCTGGGATTAAAGGAATGAGCCACCACCACCTGGCTCCTTTCTGTTTCTATGATTTAAAAAAATACCATGAGAAAAAGTTAATTAGGAGACAAAAGCTGATTGTGATTTCACTTTCAGGTCATGGATCATCACTGAGGAAAATAGGGCAGGAACTTAGAGCATAACCCATGAAGGAACATTCTGGCTCCCTCCAGCTCATTCTTTTCCACTTTCCTTATGAGACCAAGACCATCTATTCAGGGAATGGTGTTGCTCACAGTGGACTAGGCCTTCTTACATTAATTAACAATCAAGACAATCTCTTACAGACATGCCTGCACACCAGTCTGATAAAAGTAATCATTCAACTGAGATTACCAAGTAGGACAGTAGGAAGAGGGAGCATGTCTAACTACTGTCAGCTATAGTAGGAACCATTAGTCCTTAAAAAGCCATTTGTCCCTCTGGCACCTGCTGGACTGAGCCTACCTTATTGTCTATACAGATTAGGGGCTATTGCTCTACTGGTGCTGATAAGAGAGAAAGCAGAACCAAATACCAAACCAAAATAAACCCAAGAAGGAAATAATAGCCACCAACTATTACTCAAAATTTCTTCCCACATCTTCCTTCTATAATCAAAAAAAAAAAAAAAGAAAGAAAAGAAAAGAAATTGTGATCTCAGCAGTTCCCCCTGAAGAAAGACTGAGTGGAACATGGACCATTGCATTAGTCCTTATTTTCATTCTGTTTCTAAAATATTGTTAGGAAATAGGCCATATTTCTAATTAAGTCCCACCCTTTTCCTGGCAGTCTCTTAGAGGAATATGCATTTACAAAACAATCAAAGACAAAGATAATTCTAAATTACTTTAGTTTCTATTAAGCTTTACCTTTTAAAATGTTTCCATAATTCTTTTTTTTTTTTTTTTTTTTTTTTGGTTTTTTTCGAGACAGAGTTTCTCTGCAGCTTTAGAGCCTGTCCTGGAGCTAGCTCTTGTAGACCAGGCTGATCTTGAACTCACAGAGATCCGCCTGCCTCTGCCTCCCGAGTGCTGGGATTAAAGGTGTGCGCCACCACCGCCCGGCTCCATAATTCTTAATTTGAAAAGCAACCTGTGACCAAGCCCTAAGTCTGCGGAAAAAAAACTCTGAAAGGTGGTAACCCTGCCAAGGCCTAAGCTCTGAGGTTTCCTTAGCTCTCTAGGTTATGCAACCCAGATCAATCCATGCAGCCCAAGTAGTTCCTTGTGGAATGAGAAAGATACTTAGCAGTAAGGACTGTAGAAAATAAATGAGGACCAACTCCATTCCTGTATCAGTCTTTGTGGTTCTGCTTAAGACCTAAGAGGAGGCAGTGAGTGTCCAAATACAGAAGGGGAGATGTAACTGATGCAGGCAAAGCAGAAAGGTCTATTAGCAAGGTGGTCAAGCAGAGAAAAATGCCTTACCAATACAAAACAGTTATTTGCCCGTTCCAATCCAAATATAAAGAACGGTGACAATGTCTCCTGAGTCGTCTAGAGTGGTGGCAGGCAGGTAGTGCAGTTAGCAAGAACAGAAGGCCATGCCAGACAGATGCAGCTGCCCTTTTCTGGGCTATGGGATGAGGTAAGAAAAGCACCTCAAACAAAGCAGCACCATTCTGCTAACCTTAGCACCCCACTTTCTTCCCTTCATAAACCCCACTTTCTTCCCTTCATAAACCCTTACTCAGGGAGTACACTAGAGGGCAGAATTTATATGTGGCTGCCACTTCCCATCACATACACTATTTCCTACGGGCAGATTTTATCCAACGACAGGACAGCTCTTGTTGTCAAAAGGTCCAGAGGGACCTGCATGAAAAAGATTGTCCCTTATAGAGGGTGTGATGAGAGTGTTCACAATAGCAGACTTCTGACTAGCAAGCAAAAAGATTCTGCACATAGATGAGAGATGACGTAGGCCTGGTCGTTGCCTCCTAGCAATAACTTCTTCACAGTACTGAAGACAGCAGAAGACAGGAGGAAGAGCTCCGCTTCTGATTCATCTTCCACAAGGCCCACTCCTCAACCATGCTGCTTTTTGTACTTTGGTTGCGTCCCTGGAGTAGGAGGCAGACAGTGACCTGGCACAATGACTAGATCGGACCTATGGACTCAAAAAAGTAGGGAGGGACCTTTCCCCAAAACTTATGTTTATGCATAATATATCTAGTGTGGATCAGAGAGATAGAGAGAAAGAGAGACGGAGACAGACAGAAACACAGAAACAGAGAGATAGAGACACAGAGACACATACACAGAGACAGATACAGACAGTGATACAGAGAGACACATATACAGAGAAAGCCATACACACAGAAAGAGACAGGGAGAAAATAAATAAATATTGCAGAGTTCTCTATTACTTTCCAAGGATTATAACTAAATCCTAAGTACCTCTGAAAAGCCAAGTTGTCTTCTGTCAGGCCCATATTACTGGGTAAAGGGGAAAAAAAAAGAGGGCTTCTGCCAAGCCAAAGGTGGGGTCTTGTCGCCATGTGCACTGAAATCACTGAATTGCTGGCCCCTTAGAAAACCGTCAGTTTTGAACTTTCCTTTTCCCAAAGGCCCATGCTATAGAACCTTCCCACCAACTTCAACCGAGGATTCTTTATCTTGGGTGACCTAAATTAATACTCTCAATATCCCAGGCCGTCATGTCTGAATTGTATTTGTGTCAGAAAAGCTTAAACCAGAGACTTAGAAATCAGGACAATCCTAGACACTCCTGTCAGCAATATCCAAACTGTCCAGAAAGCCCTTGGTATCAAGCAGATGGGAACGCCAAGAAGCATATGTTGGGCACACATGTACTTACCTATGCACTGAGGGTGGAGCAGGAATCTGGTGTATATTGCAAACCACCCAGGCTACACACTTCCTTTTGCTGTGCCCTGTTTTCCAGAGATGACTCCAGGCCCACTGCAAAAAGGATTAGAATTCCTAAATTCTTAATTTGGAATTTTAAGTTCCAAAATCTTCAATGGAATTAGTACTTTTTTCCAATCCTCCGCCTTCCCCCCCTCACACACACTTAGCTTACTCCTCAACCCACAGCACCTGTGCCTGGTATTGTTCTGGTGACCTGCAGACTCTCGTTTGGCAGTTACTACAATTCCGTAGGTGTGTGCCCCAGAACTGCACACACCTACAGACCTACACACCTAGGGGGCCATCCTCAGGCTCTCCAGTAAAGGAACAAAGAGGAGCAGCATGCTCCTTTGTCTTCCCTGAGCTGCATGCCCGCCCACATCCTTTCTCTCAGTCTCTATGAGGTAGCCACAGTTGGCTGCTCTATATCATCCAAGTAGAACTCTTAGTAAGAATCATCAGATTTGTATACAACTTGGCAACTACTTGGCACTTAAGAAATGCTGTCAGTCTAATCATTGCCCCACATTTTGCTCACGTTGGAACATCTCTTTTGGAAGCCCATTCCTTCTTTTCTACTTGGAATATTTTGGCCCGGCTGTATGTGCTAACAGAGGTTTCCATAGAACAGGGAGCTTTCTGCTTATCTTACTTAGTTTTAGTGTCTTCTGTTGTCATTTTGATGCTTCAGACACTTGAGACAAGCTGGATCCTTTGAGCAGACCTCACCCACTGCTTCACTTTTAACCGCACCCAATCAGTATTTGTGGAAAGTGTAGCTAAATCAATTAAAGGTACATGGACGTACCAGCAAAGGTATTAAGTCTAATCAACATAGTGAACTTTAAATTAGCTCGATTATTGTGCTAAACACAACAATAAAAGTAAATATATCCTGCAGTACACCACTGGATATTCTAATAATGCAATATGTGCTGTGGGACAATGGTCTGTACCCTGTCACTTGTATTTTGAATAAACGCTGATTGGCCAGTTGCCAGGTAGGAAGTGTAGGCGGGATGACCAGGCAGGAAGTAGAGGTGGGCAATGAGAATTCTGGGAAGGGGGAAGTTTCAGTCTGCTGTCCTCATCCAGACACAGAGGAAGCCAGACAAGATGTGACTGCCTCACCAGAAAAGGTACCAAGCCACATGGCTTCCACAGACAAAACATATGGGCATTATAAGTTATAAGAGTTAATAAGAAACCAGAGATATTAGGTCAGTCAGTTTACATTGCATAAAAATTTCTGTCTTTTAATCAGAGAATAACGAAGGCAACACATTTTCGATGTGTCCATGGCTAGAAAGAAAATCCCAGACCCATGACTACAACGTGCTCTTTAAAAACACTGTTATTATTGATGCTATTTTGTTTGTGTGTGTGAGAAGCCGCACATCTTAATAGCTGAGTGAAAATAAAAGTGTGTAAAGAAATAGTCATGGTGTACAAAACTTCAACTAATTTACTCGTATTTCACACTTTTTATATGTGTGTGGTACTAAAATTTTGTCTAAGCAAGTCTACAAGTATTTTTTTCAGTAAGTATAAAGAATTCCATAACACTACACTGTGTCACATTTTAACTAGTTAGCTGCATGGCAACCAACTGACTATATCTTAGATTTGAAAGCATACAATAAATTAACTGAAGGCTAAAACACACAGTCAGCGTGTTCCCAAATTTCCCTGAATGAAAGAACAGCATTTGCTGTTTCATTGTTGTTCGGGGATTAGGCTGTTGCTCAGAAAGATGGAAGCAGAATCTGGGACTTCTTCATAAACACCCATCACGACTGAAAAACCAACGTAATTCACAGAGACGCCAACTCTCACGTCACCGCTTACAGCCTTTCAACTCTGGTTACAGTTAGGATTGTAATCCATATTAAACCTTCCATTTATCAGTTTCCACACTTTCTGAAATTAAATTTATTTTATTATAGAAGGCAAATATTAATAATACAAAAATTCCCTATATTAAGGGCCTGTGTATGAACATAGAATCTGGTTCATTCCGTACAAAATGGTTGGCAAATTTCTTTTTTAAAAATTATTTTGGTAAGCAATGTGATGCCATTTCTTCTAGCTCACAAAACTTCCTCAGATCAAAGTTGTACAGCTTTAGGGAGTATAGAAAACTTGTGTGTGTGTGTACATATATATATATATACATATATATGTATATGTATACATATGTATATGTATATATGTGTATATGTGTGTGTATATATATATATATTAAACTTCACTCTCCTTTTTGTCACCCCAAACAGAAAGAAGCATAGATTGTAAATAATGGGTGGTCGCAGGAACGCTGACATCTTGGAGACTCCCATGTGCGTGTCTTGCTAACAGTACCAATTCTACTAAATTCATCTCCCTTCCAGGTTGCCTCATGATTCTTACACTTCAGGACGTTCCCTAAGACATAGTCAGCTTGGCAAGCAAGAGCCACGGGAGGAATGCTCGTTTCTCTTACTCACCTCCTCACTCAACAGATACTTATCAGTAGCCCCTGCCTTCTTCAGGGTTACAATGCAAAGGCATCATAGACTAAGCATTAACATATAAACAGGTAAGCCTGCAGATTTACAGAGTTGGGTTAGTGTGGCAAAGAAAGAGACCAGGTGGGTTGGGGAAATAATCACCAGAGAGTATTCCAATTCAGGGGGCCTTTGTGATGGAGTGACAACCCAGAAGGTCAAGGAAGTGAAGGCTCTAAGGCTGTGAACTTGGGTTGGTTAAGTACAGCTAGGGAGGAGACTGGACTGTAAGGGTTGGCCCACCTCTAATCAGCCTCCTAATCTCGGATAAGGATTTGGAATTTACTCCTTGTACACAATTTTATTCTACACATTCATTTCCAGAATGCATTATACACAATTTCATGCTCGATACATATTTTGTCTTTTGTTTACTTTTACTGTTTAACTTTCAAACACACAAGGTCCAAAGATTATGAAAAGAATTCCACCTGGCCTCCAAGCAAGTTTTCCTCTGCGTGCCCACAATCAAATCTGTCAATAGTCCACACAGCACTGTAAGTAGGGGAGTGAGGTTCAGTTTGAAGCTTGCTGCTGGCGCTTGGAATGGTTTACCATTCCAAGCGGCATAGCGCCTTGCTCAAACGTGGTTTACCCTTTGAACCTCCTCCTCCAGGGCTCAGGGATCAGAAAATATACCTTGGCCATACTCTCACGACGGTTCCCACGTTGTGCTCCGAGGCACGACCGCGCCCTCCAGCTGGCCTCTGCGTCCGCAGCCTGCGCTCCAGCACTGGCACCCTGGTACTCGCTTCTAGCACCCGGCTCAGGTGTGCAAATCCTCTAGGCAAAGAGATCAGAATGCACTTGGTGTAGGCGGGGACTGGTACTCCGGGACTCCTCAGAGCAAGATTCCCGGGCGTACAGGGGCGGGGTCAGGAGGGGCTGGCCCTAGCGTGGGGGCGGAGCCGGCGCCGCGGGCCTTTGCTGCGCAGCGCGGAGTTGTTAGCCGGGAGCTTTGGTGCGGACCCAGGCCACCCACGGGGCGCGGTGCACTCCTTGATCTGCGCTCTGGACACCCGGAAGGGTGAGCGCGTCGCGGGCCGTGCAGTGGGGGCCCGGTGGACTGTCGCGGAGCGGGCGGCTGGATGGAGGCGCCGGGGAGCGTCCCGCGGCGAGCTGTCGGTGCCAGCTGAACTCTTCCCAAGTGTCCTGCGCGTCGACTACCCACTGCGTGTGGGCTCTCTAGGTGCCGGCGGGCTTTGGACGCGGGAAGAACGCAGAAGAGACCGGATTCATCCTATCGGCTGCAGGTCGGATCTCTACCCGGGGTCGCCAAGCGTGGCGGGAGGCGCTGTGCCCGAGAAAGGGCGGGTAAGTGCGGCGCTGCCGAGTCCCGCGCGACACTCCTGTGACTGCCAAACTGGGAGCGGGCTAGGCTCCCAGACTAGACCAGTTGTCCGGAGGCAAAGTTCCTTCCTCTTAGGCAACCTGAGCAGCTCTCCTTCTCTCGGGGCCGGCCCCAAGGCCCCGCTATGGACAGCGAAAGCGAGGTGGATTTTTCCAGCAACGGCGTCACCCCTTTGTGGCGGAGACGGTCCACCCCTCCTCTCCAGCTGCTCGGCCGGAGCAAGCCGAGGCCACAGTCTTACCAGAGCCCCAGCGGGCTGCTGATTACCGACTTCCCGGTGGAAGAACTGGCCGCTCTGCCCGCGCCTCAGACTCCCGCCCGCGTGCCCGCCTCCTCGGACGACAGGACGGTGTCCAGGAGCCCCCAGCTTCTGTGCGCCCATCGGAGGCCGGTGACCAATGGTCGCACGGTGTCCCCGGACTATAGAGCTGCTTCTCCTCGTCTTCGACGGCCCAAGTCACCCCTAGTTCTTCACGCGGCGTCGGGAGGCTCCCTGAAGTCCCCTGCTAATGGCACGGTGGCCTCGCCTACGGTGCTGTTGTCCTACGCCTCCAGGACTCCCGACCCTCCTGTCTCGTACGACCCGGAGGAGGACCTCACGGGGATAACTGCCAGTAAGGTATCTTCGCCCATTGCCAATGGCCTTGTCCCGAAAAGCGACTCACCTGGCTCACCTTCTCAAACTGGTCAGACGGCTAGGGACTTGGAACCGGGCTCCTCGAGACTCTCCCCTGCTCCCCAACACAGGTCTTCTGAACACAAAGTGCCGCTCCAAAGGCTGCCCTCCCAAGGGAATGAGCTCCAGAACCCTCCCGTAGTTTTGAGTACCAACAGCCCGGCCGCCCTCAAGATGGGAAAGCAGCAGATTATCCCGAAAAGCCTTGCCTCGGAAATTAAGCTGAGTAAATCCAACAGTCAAAACGTAGAGCCCCACAAGAGACTCCTCAAGGTGCGCAGCATGGTGGAGGGACTGGGAGCACCCCTGGGCCACGAAGGGGACGAAGGTGAAGTCGACAACGACATGGACAGCCCGGGCTCCCTTCGGCGAGGCTTGCGGTCCACTTCTTACCGGAGGGCAGTGGTGAGCGGGTTTGATTTTGACAGCCCTACCAGCTCAAAGAAGAAGAACAGGATGTCCCAACCTGTTCTGAAGGCAGTCATGGAAGACAAGGAGAAGTTCTCTAGCCTGGGAAGGATAAAGGTAAGGTAGGGCTGGGCAGGCTCTCATGCCGTTCATTAAACTCAACATGAATGTGCTGGGGACAAGGTTTTAATGCTCATGGCACTTGTGATAACGTTCAAGTAAGTTGAGTTTTACTCAGTGTCCCAATCGTGGAACAATGCGCTGACCTCTGTTGTTTGCATTAGTCACCTCGTCCCTTTTTAATATTTTATTGCCGTTAATCATTGGGTGTATTTGACAAGCTCGTAGCTTAGAACTGGAGTGAGGGTGTGAAGTTGTGTACTCTGACACAGGCCTAGCTGGCCGTTGCACTTACTGAATATTTTTCCCACCGGGACGTAAAGGAAAAAAGACAACTAGAGAGGGGTGTTTTGATGTGCTGCTTTCCTAGAAACAAGACAGATCGAAGCAAGCAAGAGGGCCAAGATTGCCTTTGGCAGTCACATTTTTCTCCTGATTCATCAGAGAACCGGAACCAGTCTATATAAATATCACATATGTAATACACGAACAAGCCTGTTTCCTTTTAGACTTAAGCTCTTGAAGGAAAGACTTTACATTTTATGTCCAAGCCCCTTCCCCAAGCTGTCAAGGTCAGCAAAGTTCAGTTTAACAGCAGCCAGTGGGACTGCCAGTCAATTTCAGGGTCCTTAGTCTGGCTTAACAGGATGTGGGGGATGCTGTACATTTTATTTTACTGTTGCTGTGAATTGGCATGGGATTCTCTGCAGTGTGCTTTTGGAAATCTGAGGGGTATAACCAAAAAAAAAGGGCATTTGCTTACAATAGCTGTATTTTCTACTTGGCTCATTCATATATAGTTTGCCTCTCTCTCTCTCTCTGTCTCTCTCTCTCTCTCTCTCTCTCTCTCTCTCTCCTCTGTTTTTGTTGTCTCTTAGAAGAAAATGCTGAAAGGACAAGGAACATTTGATGGGGAAGGTAAGCATTGCATTTAATTTTCCAGACTTTTATTGCGGCTACAATATGGTGCATCAATTATAAGTTGAAACCTAACTTCAGTAACAAAGACTGCTTGTGCTGAAAAAACATAATTGCCCAACTTTGTCTCGGACTACACAGGACAAAGCTGAGGTTTTTACCTAGAGGGGGCATTTTTATAAGCTGCTAACCTTTTCGGGTCACATCTTGGGAACTTTCATTCTTCTTTGCCCTGGCTCCATCCCACCTGCCTCAAAACAGAGCAAGCTCTTTAGTCAAGCACTCTGAAATTGACGCTTGGATCCTACGTGGTATTTCCTTAAGGCCTCATTTTTTTTTTCTTCCTTAGTATTATTTTCACCTTCGATTTTCACTTCTGACTTCCTGTTTTCCTACCAAGTTTCATATTTGGGGCAATGCAGCTTAAGTAAAACATAATCTTACGAACTTGTGACCTGTATAATTATTGGTTGTTAAGGACTTCAGAAACAATAGCGGCTTCAGCCAGGTGTCCACATGCTAATCAGATTAGTGGGCTCTGTAAATAGATGGGTCAAGTGTCAGCCAACTGGAGGAGCATGAAGGGAGCAGTCTCAGCCTCAGCCCAGAGGTTCCTGAGGACAGTGAGTGGACTTACTTTTTGTCAGGCTTCGAAATGCTGAGAGTTTCCACCCTTAAATGGATAAAGAAGGAAAGCCCGCCCTTCCATAAGAAAAGCTAATGGAAAGCCACGTAGGTTGAAAATATGTAATTTGGGTGATTGTAAAATAGTTCCTGCATAGTTGCAAATAGGTAATTAATGAAGTCATTGTGCTAACTGTAGAAAGTAATTGCGATTTGGAGAAGAAACCCAGATACGGTATTTGGACTAGCTGAGGTAAATTCATCTCCTTGATTTTATAATTGGGAAAATTCAGAAGCCCTGAGAATCTTAGTAACTCGTCCCCACTGACACCCCTGGTGACACTCTGCAACTTAGGGCCGACTGATGATTTATGCATGTTGCTGTTTCCTGGATTATTGTACCGATGTGAAGTCAGTAACCCTCCACTTTGTATTTCCTTCAGCGGATAATTTTTTGCTTCTGGGAAGTTGAGCTCGAGTCTGTGAAGGCCTTAAAGGGTTGAAAAGTTTGAGTGTTGTAAAACAGTGTTTAGGCAGCTGCGTGTTATCTCCTTGAATCAGCTTTGTCCGTGTATCTTATTGATTCTTTTATATGATGGTGTAGATATCTTTTTTGTTTGACATGCGTAAGGGAAGAGAGCGGGGTGGCCTGGAAGGTTGCACCTATAAGGCAGTGTCGTCCAGTGGTGAGGACCTGTGGTGCCAGGTTCTCGAAGTTTCTAGTCATTGACTGAGTGGCAGGGATGCAAGAACCGTGCGTCATCGAGCCCTGTCTCACATGAAATGAGGGTGATGCTGCCGCAGAGAATGACCGAGAAATCGCCTCGATGTTGTTCATAGACATGCTTTGCCCCTCCCCCCGGAACTACTTTAGAACTGCAGAAACTGAGTTTGACTCACTTACTTTCACGTGCAGAACAATCCCAGAATAGCCGAGTCTTGCATCGACTCCGGTGCTACTGTAGACACAGTGCACACAGAGCTATCTGTGGCTGCCAAGAGAAAAAGCAGATGTGGAAAGCGTTCCTAACTCCCTAAGCCCTATACCAAACTCAGAATCTTCCCCATCATTCCTGAATCGCCCGTCTTCTGCTTTCTATCTGCATAATTGGAAGTGTTTGAAAGCTGAAACCCACTCCCCCCCCCCCCCAACACACACATCCAGGCTGTCACCAGTCCTGGCATCCCACTTAGTCGCCTGGGTAGCTAGTGTTTGACTGACTCATTGAAGCAAATTTGTTTTCTGATGGAATCCCTTGCGTTCAGGATAAAATACAGTCATTACAGTGTGATAGAAACTGAATCCTTCTGCACTCAGGATAAAATCTAATTCTTTTATTTAGATTGAGATTTGGACTGTGTGGCTCATCTCTGTAAACACGTCTTGCATTGTCTGACCACTGCCCATAGCCATCGTACAACTGCTTCGACCTTCATCCGACCCCCTAAGGTTTCTATTTCTTCTTGCTTCAGAGAGTGTCCATCTGCTTCTTCCGTGAGCTCTGTTGCTTTTCTGCTTTCAGAGCTTGGGTCGTCCTCATTGACGCCTCTCCGACGCCCAGGCTGTATCAGACTCTGTCAGAACAACTCTGCACACATATGTTCCCTTCTGTCACTATGTGTTTATGTGAGATCATGAACCCTTCCATAACTTGTGATCCTACTTGGGATAAAAATCGGGGTCCTTTTAGTGGCCCCATATGACCAGCCCTGTACTCACCTCTCGTCTTCTATGACTTCAGCCCTCTGCTGGTGTTCCTGCCACATTGGCCTTGCTGCTTCTTGCCCATACAGCCATAGGAGGCAGACTCCTGCCTCTAGGCATTTGTACTTGGGGTTCACTCACGTGAAATATTCTTTCCTGGGCTCAACAGATAATGTGCTTTACAGCACAAATGTAAGGAATTGAGTTTGTGTTACCCAGACCCACATGAAGCCAGGTGTGGAGAGCACATCTGTAATCCAGGTCTTCCTCTGGGGAGCGGGTAGAGTGACAAAGAAGGTGGACAGCATAGACAGACACCAGAAGCTGTCTTCTGACTTCTCAGCTGTGTTGTTGTATGTAACACCTCCCCCACAACACACACACACACACACACACACACACACACACACCTATTTCTCTAGCTGTACAAATGATTTTCCTTCTTACCTCTTATGTCTTGCCTTAATCATGTCCTGTGAGGCCTTCCTAAACCACCCTTTCTTCCCAGAATTCCTACCCATTCCATCATTTGTTTGTTCTCCATGACAACATAGTCATATTTGAAATACTATGAAAGTTAATTGTTTACTTCAATCTCTTTCATTTTATGTCAGCTTCTTGAGCATGGAGATTTCTTATCTTTTTTTTTTTTTTTTTTTTTTTTTTTTGTCCATTGTATTCCTAGTTGCTTAGCAGTTGCTGGCATCGAGTAGACATTTCCTAAATGTCAGGAGGATGAATAAATGTGGGACTATGAGGTTCATTATTTTTGTTAACTTTGATTCGTGGAGGGATAACAAGTATCTTTCCCCTTATTTTCAGAAAGTAAAACATTACAGATGTACAGTAAGTGTCTGCTAGACAGATAAGTGAAAGGACCAGACCAGTGATAGACATTGAGAAAACATAACACGGATTTTAATTTAACATGAGTTACAGTGGGTTGAGTCTAACCATGCTTTATGAACAGTAGACGGGGATATCGAAACTTGGCTTAACTTGGAATGCCAGATATTCTCTTTTTAATATTTATTTATTTATTATGTATACAATATTCCGTCTGTGTGTATGCCTGCAGGCCAGAAGAGGGCACCAGACCGCATTACAGATGGTTGTGAGCCACCATGTGGTTGCTGGGAATTGAACTCAGGACCTTTGGAAGAGCAGGCAATGCTCTTAACCTCTGAGCCATTTCTCCAGCCCCAGATATTCTTTTGTGACAAAACATATTTGCCTTCCCCCCCCCCCCAACTAATAATTAAGGCAGCACTAACCATTGTATAAATACAGACCTTTGTTGAGAGCAAGGGGCAGAGCTACTTGGGGGCAACTAGTGACTTAACTGACTTGTTTTCTTGAAGAAAATGCAGTCCTGTATCAAAACTACAAAGAAAAGGCCCTTGACATCGACTCTGATGAAGAGTCAGAGCCCAAAGAACAGAAGCCAGAGGAGAAAATCGTGATTCACCATAAGCCACTGAGGTCCACGTGGAGCCAGCTCTCTGCGGTGAGTGTTTACATTCTCCTTTTCTATCTGTGGGAGGAAAAGGCCAATTTGTGGAAGTCGTGCATGAATGCGGCTTTTATTTTTTTTTTCTACTGATGATTCTGTAATTCTAAGGAAAAAAAAAGACTCTCCGCATTGCAAAATGTTTCTGGAAACTGCAGACCAGTTAGAGCGTGGAGTTTGACACGTCTGGTCAGGAAAAGCAGGTTTGATGAACTGACAGAACATGCCTTGAGACTGGTGTTGTGTGGACTCGGTGAATTCTCATTCAGTATGCATGTGATGATAATATAGCCTGGATGTTTTCATAATTGCCCATATATATGCATATAAATGTGCTGTGTGGATATATATATATATATATATATATATATATATTGTATGTGTGTGTGTGTGTGTGTACAATGGAGAATCAATTACAGTTGTTCTTGGGCATTTTATTTTACATAACCATATGGATATTTTCTTGAAATTAGTTAGTGAGGCTCTCTTTTCTGTACATCTGTATATGTGGTTCTAATGGTTTTGTAATAATCTATAATTTCTTCTTTCTGGATCAAACATATTTCGTTTTTAGCCATAGCCAGTTTCCCCCTGGCTTATAAAATGCCATGTGTCGCTCTGTTTTCCTGATCGAGTTTGGGCATACCTTGTCTGACTGCCTGATGGATTGGCAAGTTGGAAGGAGTTCCCATGGCTAGGCAAGGGTGGTAAAGATACTGCATTAAAAGTAGGCCAGTGAAGCTCCGAGTGTTGTAGGCACTATCAGAACAGAGGCAGCTCCCTCTTGAGCCATGCTGAGGGTTGTTCAGTCCTGATCCTCATGGGTTTTGGGAAGCCACCAGCCTAGCACACAATTGCATGTGTTGGTGCCATATCCAGGATCATGGAAATGCTGTGCTATAGGCGGAGGGACAGCCTCTGCTTTAGGCGCCGTCTCTCCTCGTCTAACCTGTATGCAATTTCAAAGTCTAGAGTCACGTCCCTTCCCCCCATCTCCTTCTTTCAGATATAGAGTCTCACTATGTAACTCTGGCTGCCATGGAATTCTCTATGTAGACCAGGCTATCCTAGAACTCAGAGATCCACCTATCTTTGCCTCTTCAGTGTTAGGATTAAAGATGTGTGCCATCACACCTGGCCATCTTCTTCTCCTAATCTTGTTCTATGGCAAATCTGTTCTTTTCTGGTACGTCCAAGCTGTGGTACCTATGAAATTATGCCCGGAATGACAATGCTGATAGCAACAGGGTAGCCAGTGTGAACCAGTGATTTTTTTGAGTGTGGGTGATGGGAATAGTGAGGGCTGTGATGGGCAGGCCTTTGTAAATTGAACAACTACTTCTTAGCTCAAGTCATGGAATTGCAAAGGTTCATTATAATATGCCAGGTGCTCTGATACAAAAATCTAGACTTTGATGAGTATGAGCTGAATTTAAGTTTTAGGGAAATGTTATGTGGATCCAGCAAAACATCTCTATTTTCTCCACTAATTGTGTGCCTCTTCTATGACATTCTTAGGATTTTTTTTTCTATGGGGTTCGGTGGTAAAATGTCTCCAGAAAGTTGGTGTAATAGTAATGTTTTACCCTAATAAAATGATCTGATAATATGCTTGTATCAGAACAGATGCCTGGAAAATGTAGCTATTAACGACTGTCCTTCAGTTCCCATTCATTTGTTGATATGGACCATTTGGTAAAGGATGTGGGAGAATTTTTTTGTTTTATTTTTTTGAGTTTTCACTTGTGACAGCCACTGTACTTGCTGTAAGCCTAAGTCCTGGGGATGGCGTTTGAACTCTCAGCAGAAATGTGACTTCTGTGTCACCGTTTGATCCAGCTTAACTTCAACACTAAAACCGAGGCTGCCATGTTCATGACCTCCCGGCACCTGGCTTTTATTGCAAAGAACAAACACAGATGCAGTTAAGTCAGGCTGGGTGTCCTTCAGTGCGGCGTTGCCTATGAGCTTGTATTTTCACTTGGCCGGAAGGAAACATGCTGATATACCTTTAACTTTAGAGTGTGGCATCTTAGATTTGAGTGTTCCCAGGAAGCTCACGTGTATTTATGGTGTTCTTTGGCTGCTGAATGGTCAGACTTTGGCCACCTACATAGATGCTTATATATGAATCTGCATGTTCCTTGCAGCTTTTCTATTTCCCTTTCATTAACATTTTACTTTATCATATTATAAAGTACTATTGACATACAGAAAAGTTAAAAAAAAAGCCCAGCAGACAGTCATAAAGGTAGTAGATCTCCATGTATTCACCGATTATAAACAACGAATATTAATATTTTAACCCATATTTCTCAGTCTCTGCTTTTGAGGTAATATAGTTCAACGCTCCTATTTTCCTGTGTTCTTGTCTTTTCTCCCCCAGAGAATGACTATCCTGAGGGGCTTTGCCTTTTCCATATGGGTTTTCCTTTTTCTTTTTTTCTTTTTTTTTTTTTTTTTGGTTTTTCGAGACAGGGTTTCTCTGTAGCTTTGGAGCCTGTCCTGGAACTAGCTCTTGTAGACCAGGTGGTTTTCCTTTTTCTAAAATACTATTTAAGATCCAGTCTCTGTGTTTAGCCCAGGCTGTCCTCAGTTTATCTTGTCATAGTCTTCTGAGTGCTGGGATTAGCTGAGGTGGGAACTCTATCTAGAACAAAGGTGGAACCAGTTCTGGAGCTTGGCAGAGTTGATCCTGTAATCCTATAAGGCAGTTACTAGCACGTGTTAGTACATGGACACGTTTTAGTCGGGACCACAAGTAGAGGAGGCTTCGTGAATAAGTAACACTGTCAGGGTAAGTAGTCATGATCACTCCTTATCTGTCTGCCCTCATGTCCTGGTGTTTCCTTAGAGAGCAGAGGCAGCACTGAAGGCAGTTCTTAGAAGACTTCTGTTATTGAGCCTGGGTTTGGCATCATCTCGCCATGCTTAACTTTTATTGGGTTAGCGGTGTCGCCCCCACATAAAGCCCTTGCTTGTATCACTTTTATCCCAACTCTTCCTTGAGTGTGGCCTTGATCCCTGAAAGAGAACAAGACAAGCAGTTTTCTAGTAGTCGGCACGTCTCAATTTGGCACGCATCTAACTTTTCACTTAAGAAGGCTCTGCGTGGGCGCACATGCGCGCTGGCCACTGTTGAATGTTTAGTTTTGAAAAAGCTCTTATCTGTGTGGCAAACACCTGCCTGCCTTCTAGCGTGATGCAATTTTCTTATCTGTTGACTGTAGGAAGCATGCAGTATGCCAAAGTCTCTTTTGATGTGCAGCAATTTGCAGTAATTTATGACTGTTATATAAGCTCTTTAGGCCTTCATTCTGTAGTGTAATTTATCTGTGTGTTTTTAAGTATATGACTTTTGGTTTTATTGGCTACTGCCAGGGAGGGAAGCGCTCAGCCGCACAGGTGCAGGCAGCGCTCATTTATAGGGACGGGACAGTTTTAACTGCGGTGTTATGATCATTTAGGGATAAAGGAGAGGCAGACCCGTGCAAGAGAGATTAGTTAGTTACTCCCTCATTGGAATAAGCATTTCGATTGCACGGACTTCAAGCGAACTGGTGGTTTATGCATTTGTCGATGTTATCTCAGCCCACAGGTTCCCCCGTGCAGAAGTAGAATTATGTTGTAGTCCCGAAAGCGGCCACATTCATTCTTTTCCTAGGGTGGGGCAGGCTCAGACCTCATACACTTGGCTGTCGCTGTCAATGCCTCCCTTCAGGGTTGTACCGCATCTCAGTATCCAGGGTTTAGTTGTTTAAACGTGGAAGGTTTTGAGATCGTGAAGTTGTTTCGACCTCAAGAGATTGGGATCTGGAACCGTGCCCAGAGTCAGGGAACCTGCCGTACACAGGTGAATGGCTCAGTGACTCACCGACATTGAAGGCAGGAACCCGAGCCAGCAGTTCTTGGGTCTCTGGGAAAAGCTGTGGGTTTAAAGGGAAATATTGATCGTGTTAGTCAGGGGCAGAACACTGGGTACTTGTTACGCTGGGTGCCAGGTGCACTGCCAGTTGAGCCCTGGGTGGAAAGCGAGCTGTGGTTTCCACCAAAGTTTCGTCATTACTGGGATCTCAGGAGTGTCGCGCTTTTCCGCGTGGACTTTTGCTTTTCGTCGTTAACTCTCACCAGGCGCATGCCGGGACATTTAGAAAGCGGCCTGTGAAACCCGTGTTTGTTCAGTTACATTCAGTGACAGCACCAGAGCAACCCTTGCCAGCCGTGCCCTGACCCCATTGCGATGGGGTGTGTTTGTATAATTTCTCTTACCTTGAAGTGCCAGGTACCTTTGAGCAGGGTGTTCAGGCTCCCGGGGCAGAAGCTGGAACAAGCCGGCATTCTTTCCACACCTAATATAGTCATCCACTCGTGGACTCTGCTGTGCTTGCTGGCATGCGGCTTTATCAGCCATCAGCCATCAGTTCAGATGTTTCTTCCCTGTGCTTAAAGAATCCAAGTTCTCCAGTCAGGCATTGTTTTTTTACATTTTCATCAGAGTGCTTTGGCCGTATGTAGTGGCTAATGCTATGATGTGGAATCCAGAATTAGGATCCCATACTCTCTGCTTCTGCGTGTGGGTAGTAACCTTTGGAAGGCGTTTTGGAACGTGCAGAAATGAGGAAGGGAAACCGGAGCATTCACAAGAATAATTTTTTTTTAGGCTAAAGATAAAGCGCGTCTTTTGAGTTTTAGCAGTATAATCAGATGGGACTTATTCTTCTAGGATTTATACTAGATGTATTGCAGAAGATACTGTTTTTGCTTAAAACCAGAGATCAACAAAGATAAAAGCCATGAATAGCATTCCCTTTTGGAGAAATGCTTAACACATTTTAAAAGCCAAAGAAAGCGTTTATTCTGGTCTTTAAATTTTAGCACTTGCCCACGTTGTTGCTTAAAATAGTAGCTTCTGCAGTCCAATATGTTTTCATTAATAGTTTTGTAAGACAGCAATCTCAAAGTTTTTTTTAACCTTTAATAGCGATTGATGTTGTCTACAATATCTTTTGAGCTTAATTTTCTACTAAGCTCATTTATCTAGTGCCCACAGTCATGGACCCATGCCTTTGCCTACCCTAGGGCACATGGAGGTCAGAGTACACTTGGCGTTGGTTTTCTCAGGTCCCAGAGTTTGAAATGAGGTCAGCAAGTCCCTTCTGAGCTCTTGCCTGCCATCTATGTTAAAAGTATAGACATTAACCATCCTTCATGTGTGACTATTTTACCCCTTGTTATATGGTCATCTGGCGTACTAGTGCACATGTCCGTGATGGATAATATGACTTCTAGGTATGGTCTTAGCATGTCGCTGTAATTATATCGAAGTGCTCTCTTAGGATTTTTGAAAATTAATTTTAACTTGCATAAGCAATATGTAACATGGTCCCTATGCAGAACACAGTCCAAATATTCACATAAAACTAGTCCTTTTCACATAAAACTAGTCCTTTTCAGTCTTTTTCTAACCCAAGTTTTCTTTCCCACAGATAAGTTACTCTAAGTTTAGTAACGCTTTCTAAAATCTACATACATATTTAAGGAAAATAGGTTATATACGCTCACGTAAATAATGAGATAGTTTATAAGATAACATTTGCCTTTTCTGAATCGTGAGTCTTACCAACCTTTGAGGTCCATAGGTGAAATGATCGGCGTTGCTGTGACTGCCTCACTATTTTGTAGGATTTATGGATAATACTTTGACCTCTCCTCTTTACTGGTATGGACTCGTTATATGTAGAGCTGGATTTGTTTTCTGTGCAGCATATCATGTATTTTGAGGTTATTTCCTCCATCACTTCCCTTTTACCTCCCTTGTGTTAGTCTCCCTTCTCCCAGCCTCCCTTCTGCTGCATCGCACGTGTACGTATTGTGCTTATATGGAACCGTTTTACATGTCTCTATATAAAAATCTAGGATTCACTAATGAATAAACATGATGTTTGTCTTTCTGAGTCTAACTTACTTTGCTTGATATAATGATTTCAAGTCGCATGCTTAGGAAGTTATGTAATTTCCTTATTCTTTATGACTGAATAAAACGTTGTGTCCATACAACCTTTTTACATTAGTTTGTATATACATAATATATATATATATATATATATATTCATCTGTTTATCTAGTCATCTGTTGATGAACACATAGGCCGGCCCCGTTACTTATGTATTGGGAACCGAGTCACAACCAACATAAATGTGACAGTATCTCTCGCATATTGACTTAGAGTTTTTTGGATATATCTGGAATTGATTTAGCTGCGTCGTATTTTCAGTTTTATGTGGGTCCGACATACTGGTTGCCATAGCACCCGTCTAACTTACATTCCTATTGTCTCTGTTTCCTTTTCCCCCCCGAACTCTCACCGGCGCGTGTTTTCTTGTCATACTTCAGTTTTGCATTCTTCAGTGGCTATAGATGTGGAACGTACTCTAATGTGTTTACTGATCTTTTGATTTGCATCTTTTGAGAACTATCTGTTTGAGAACTAAATGAGCTAACTGCCTTAGCTCATTTATTGATTGGGTTGTCGGGTTTTAGTTTGCTAATTAGATTTTGTGTGTGTGTGTGTGTGTGTGTGTGTGTGTGTGTGGTGTAGTTCTTTATATACTTTAGATAGTAGTCTATCCAATGTACTGTGTGTGTGTTAGACAGTTGTCCTCTAATGTACTGTGTGTGTTAGACAGTAGTCTATCTGATGTACTGTGTGTGTGTGTGTGTGTGTGTGTGTGTGTGTGTGTTAGGCAGTAGTCCATCTGATGCATAGCTAAGAAAGACTTTCTCCCACATTATAGTCTGTCACTTCACTCAGTTGTTTTCCTTTGATGTATAGAAGTTTTTGATTTTATGAAATTCTGACTGTCAATTTTTACAGTTACTTCCAAGTTATTGGAGTTCTTCCCCAAAAGTCTGTGTCTACACCCTGTATTTTGAAGTGTTTTTCTTGAGCAGTTTCAGTTTTAGACTTAGGTCTTGGATGCATTTTGAGTTACTTGACCTGTACAGGATGTGAGACTGAGATCTAGTTTCATTCTTCTGCATGTTTTCCCAGCACCATGGGCTTCATCAAAAGTCAGGTGTTGGGGGCTGGAGAGATGGCTTAGAGGTTAAGAGCATTGCCTGCTCTTCCAAAGGTCCTGAGTTCAATTCCCAGCAACCACATGGTGGCTCACAACCATCTGTAATGCGGTCTGGTGCCCTCTTCTGGCCTGCAGGCATACACACAGACGGAATATTGTATACATAATAAATAAATAAATAAATATTTTTTAAAAAAAGTCAGGTGTTGTTGTGTGGGTTTATTTCTGGGCCTTTCTATTCTGCTCTGCCCCCTCCTCCACTCCACTCTGCTTCATTCTGCGCGTGTGCGTGCGTGCGTGCGTGCTTGCGTGCGTGCGTGCGTGCATGCGTGCGTGCGTGCGTGTGTGTGTGTGTGTGTGTGTGTGTGTGTGTGTCGGTGCCATACTGTTCTCTTCTTGTGGCTTTGCAGTATAACTTTTGTGCAGTTCCAGCAGTATTGTTTTTGCTCAGGATTGCATACCTTTTGGGATCTTTTGTGCTTCCATATGAATTTTAGGAAAGGATAATTGTTTTCTATTTCTGTGAAGAATGGCACTGGAATTTTGATGAGAATTACATTGGCTCTGTATATTGCTTTGGGTAGTATAGCCCTTTTCTTTGTATTTATTCGGCCGAACCTCAACCTAAAATGCTTCCATAAGATCTGGTTGTAAGGCATTTTCTTAACTAGTACTTGATTGGAGATTGTGGATGGTGCATCCCTGGGCTGATGGTCCTGGGTTCTGTAAGAAAGCAAGCTTAGCCACCCGCAGGGAACAAACCAGTAATCAGGACCCCTCCAAGGCCTCTTCATCAAATTCTGCCTCTAGGTTCCTGCCTTGTTTGAGTTCCTTTGCTGACTTTCTTCAATGATGGCCTATAATGTGGAAGTGTAAACCAAAGAAACCCTTTCTCCCCAAACTTGCTTTTGGTCATGGTGTTTTATCGCAGCAATAGAAATCCTAATGAAGATACCCCTCTCCTCTCCTTTATTCTTTCCTCTTTCCTCCCCCCCCCTCTTTCTCTCTCTTTCTTTCTTTCTCTCTCTTTCTCTCATTTATCTCCCCCTCCCAGAATCTGTGTCTGTAGTCTAGCTTTTCTTATAGGGTCCGTAGAAATATTATTGCAACTATGGTCTGTATAAGTGTAGTATAATTACAAATTCATTGTACTCTGTATGTGCGCGTGTGTGTGTGCGTGCGCGTGTATGTGTACACACACACATTTAAGTAATAAAGTCACTATATTCACTACAAGGTTGTAACGTCTGGGAAACATGCTAGCGTCTCATGGCGCGGTTCGCTTGTATCCTGCGGCACTGTAAGAAACAGAACAGAGAGAACAGTCCTGAAACCAGCCTGTACTCTAGGGACTTGGAGTATCGCTTAGAAGATGATGAATATGAAAGGCCTAAGGTGATGTTTTCAAAATATGTAACAAATGTGAATGTGGGTGACATAGAAAACATAGAGAGCAGGAAAGATTCGGAGAGTTCTGTTCATGGAATGTCGCAGGGCAAACAGGCCAGAGAAGCAGAAAAGCTAGCATAGAGGTGATACTTGTATAATGTAGGTCATAAAGTTTGGTACATAGGCCAGTGGGAGAAGGGAGTCAGAATTTTGTGTTTCTTCCTCGGGTCTCTGTACGATGAGCTACTTCTCATCTCAAAAAATACAAAAACAAACAAACAAACAAACAAAAAAACTATTGTATGTTTTGTGCGCCTAATAGAAAGCTTCGAGTTTTATCACCTACTTTTTTCTGAAGTACATTCTGCTCAAGTTAAATTTATTGCAAACCCAGGAAAGTGACCTCAGTGTGAGTGTTGTTCTAAGTAACTCGTTGTTTTGCATTTTGCAATCCCTACCCAACTGCCACTTTACTAGAAAAGCCAGTACAATAGCGGCTAAGATGCTGGCACGGCCTGTGCGAGCGGCTGCTCTTTTCTTCTGATGAGAAAGGCATCTCACCCTGTCTTCCTCGGTCCCTCCTGACTCAGGCCGTCGCTATGTGTCGTGGCCTCCTTCTCAGGTATGCTGACTCCAGCCTGATCCTCCTCCTTATCTCAGGAACTCCCCGCTCTGTCTGTCACCAGTCACTTTCAGCACAGCCTCATTAGCCTTGCTTGGTTGGGACCTGATTCTTGTTGCCTCCCGTTATCTTAGTGTCTTCATATCGTCAAGCTGCTGACGGCCATTCCTCCTTTCCCTGGCTTCCCTTTTACAGGGAAATACTGTTACCATTGACATCCTTAAACACTTCTGTTTGCATGCGTAACTTGTTTTATTTCTCTTTGTTTGGGTTGAAGAGATTAAAACATATTCTAGTTATTATTGAAAGTGATCCTTGCATTTCATTGTCAAGACATAGTTATTATAGGAATGTCAAGAATTACTAGGAGACAAACGGAAATTGAAATTAATTGAAATCTCTCCTTGTCTGATTACTGCTGAAAATTGTTTTGTAACTTCTTTGGTCTTTAAAAAAATGTGTATATTCATTTTTATATGTATATATATGTGTGTGTGTGTATGTGTATATATAATTGAAGAGAGGGAGGAATGATGATATGAGCAAAGGGGTCCAAGACCATGATGGGGAAACTCACAACAGAATCAGCTGACCTGAGGTAGTGGGACCTCACTGACTCTGGACTGACAACTGGGGAACCTACATAGGCCCGAGTTAGGCCCCCTGAATGCAGGTGACGATGGTGTGGCTCGGGCAGTATGTGGAGCCACTGGCCGTAGGACCAGGATCTAACCCTACTGCATGAATGTGGAGCCTGTTCTCTATGGAGAGAGACTGTGCCCAGCCTAGGCATGGGGCAGTGTGTGTGTGTGTGGGGAGGGCTTGGTCCTCTCTAAGGACCAAGAGGTGGGGAGGCCTTATCCTCTCTGAGGAGCGGATGGGGGTGGGGGGAAGAAGTTGGGGGCCGGAGGAGAGGAGGAAGAATTGGGATTGGTATGTAAAAGAATAAATAATAAAAATATTTTTAAAAATCTGTATATAGAGGAGCTGGAGAGATTGCTCAGTGGTTCAAAACACATATTGCTCTTGCAGAGGACTGAAGTTGTTTCTAGTACCCACATTGAGTGCCTGTAATTCTTGCTCCTGGAGATCTGGAACTCTGTTTCGGTCTCTGTAAATGCCTGCGCTCACGTGTATATGCCCCTACAAATTCACATTCTTAAAAGCAAAAGAATTCTTTAAAAGATTTTTTAAGAATATGTATAGAGAGATAGATATTTTCTTTTAAAGATAAATTCAATAATGTAAAAGTAGCTTTGCCACCTGTTATTTTTAACAGTGTCTGTGTTGGTGAACTTGCAGTAATATAATGCATGTTTCTGTTCTCATTTAGCACTGCCTCAGATGAATTTTACTATTATCAAGCTTTCTTCTTAAAGCCCATATACTATTTCATTAAGCAAGTCGAAATTTAGTTCCTTTAATTTCCTACGGTTTTCCATTAGTTTTTAATTATTTGTTTAAAAGTTTAGTATTCTTTAAAATAATTTAAAATATTTATTTTTAAAATTTTATGGGTAAGAGTTTTTTTTCTACCTGTATGTATGTGCTCCACATACATGCCTGGTACATGTGGAATCAGAAGAGGGCTTTGGGTTTCCTGGAACTGGACTTGCAGATGGTTGTGAATTACTGCATGGGTGCTGGGAACGGAAGCTTACTCTTCAGCAAGAGCAGCAAGTGCTCCTAAGTGCTGAGCCCTCCCTTCCGTCTATAAAGTAGTTTTGTTTTTAATTGCAGACCCAATGCAAATGCACTTCCTTGCAGCTGCCATCTTTGCTCGCAGTCCCAACTATTCAACCGCAAATTGCTGTTCCCGCTCTGCTCGTCATTATTTTATTAAATAGTCCTCTTTTTGAAATTACTTCTCTTTGTTAAATGACGCTATAGAATTTCCCTTTTACAGCCTCGCGTGCTTTCTCCTTCTGTGTCTCCAGCTTCCATGTGTTAGCTAGCCTCATATTCTTTTCTGATTCCTGATGTATACATCAAAAGCACAGCTCACACTTATCTGGGGAAAGAAAATGGATACATTTGGGCTCAACCTCCGAAGCAAACTCTTGGGAAGGGATGTAGGTTAGAGAGAACAGTAAATAAAGGAGAGGAATTTGTTTAGTGGGAGGAATGTCAGGACCCATGTTCAGTTAGGAGGCCCTGGTGACAGCTCAGCTCCTGATGCAGCTGCCGCCGGGTGTCTAATGACTTATGGTTTCTGGGGCATTGGCAGGGAGGACCTGGGCAGCAGTAGCTGCCAATCATGACTCCGACCTCAATAAAGAAATCTGAGGGGCCCAGGACAGGTAACAAACATGAGGACCTGAGTTAGATCCTATTTTAAAAGACCTGGGATGGTAGCATGTGCTTTAATGCCAGTATCGGGTACACCAAGGTAGAATTCCTACATCTTGACGGCTGGTGAGCCTAGCCTAACCCGTAAGCTTCAAGCCAATGAGAGACTGTTTCAGGAACAGGTGGTTGGCTCCCGAGGAACAACATCTAAGTTTGACCTCTGGTTTCTTTCTACACATACACTCACAAACATGCACCCACAAATGACAGCAGACCCAAACTCACTCACAAAGAAGTTTTAGAAGTCAGTGTGCTGCAGTGGCTGAGAGCTCAGGCTGTGGGGTGGGCAGGCAGGGAAGCTTAGATTTGAAAGGCAAACATTTCTATGCCTAGTTTTTAACTGGTAAACTAGGGATAATAGTATTTACCTTGCATGGGTGTGGGTTTAAGACGCATGAACTGTGCCTGGTGCATACTAAACATTTGATATATTGGTCATAACCAAGAACTCTGAATCAGGAGTTGGCTAAACACAGGGAACTACTGGCTAGTGGGAGCTGCCTACCAAGGGAGGAATGCATGCTCATGTCTTCCATCTCAAGACTTAATTAACTTAGCAGTTAAGTCTCGTGCATTTAATTACCCGTTTGCTTGGATTTTCAGCCTCAGATCTATACTGAAATAACTTAAGTTCAATGACTTAAGTTCATTTGGGAATCTTGGCCAGTGTATGACTGCAAAACCTTAATCCCCAGCCTTAATCTGGCTTTTTCCATCGTTTTAACAGTTCTGACCCTAACATGCTTGAAAAGGCATGCTTGCTGTTGAGGGCCAAGGACTTTAGCGAGGGTGACAGAGTTGAGCTTACAATAGAAGACAGGAGAGGGTATTGGTCTTTTGAACACAGGAATCAAGAAGTCACGGGCATGTTATTTGATATCATATATGATATATGATATACTAAAAATATGTAAGGTCTGTGCTTTACTGGCTCTTTCTCTCTCCTCCTCCCTTCATTTCCTGCCTTGCTTGTTTCTATCCCTCCAGATAGCATCCTCTCTTCTGAGTCACTGTTCTCCAGGAGAGTGACCTTGTCTCCATCTTGACCTTATGTGTCTGTTCTGAGATATGTAGGACTTTGATATTTTGAAAGAGGGATGTCCCATGTCCCTTGTAGCTTCTTTTTGTTTTGTTTTGTTTTGTTTTTCGAGACAAGGTTTCCCTGTAGTTTCTAGAGCCTGTCCTGGAACTAGCTCTTGTAGACCAGGCTGGTCTCGAACTCACAGAGATCCGCCTGCCTCTCTGCCTCCCGAGTGCTGGGATTAAAGGCGTGCGCCACCACCGCCCGGCCCCTTGTAGCTTCTTTAATTCGATGTCTTGGGATCCTTCTGTGTAGATGGAGTGGAGTGGAAATGGAGAACGCCTATGGAGTCTTAAGAAGAGGGCACTATTTCTGGACCCTGCCAGCTATGTCATTGTCGCAAACTGTTGCCGTTGCCATGCTGTCTTTGCTCTGAGAGACCTCTGGCTCATTTATAGTTGAGGGGTGACTTC
The DNA here is from genome assembly GCF_903992535.2 of Arvicola amphibius. NCBI lineage: Eukaryota > Metazoa > Chordata > Mammalia > Rodentia > Cricetidae > Arvicola > Arvicola amphibius. Next base: position 17,775,854 of record NC_052057.2, on the reverse strand, counting down.
GGTTGTGGCGGGCTGAAAGGATCCAGGAATGACTGTGTTCTATAATATATATATATGCCCCTTTCTACTTGGGCTGTTGAGAAGGGCACTCATGAGTAGACGGTGGCTGCTGGAGATGAGCAAGTAGCTTATTTTCAGCAATTGAGTAAACATTGGCGTGTTTAAATGGCTTAGCTAAAATAGGAATCTGGTATAAGTTGCTTTGTGAAACCAGTGTGATTTTATTAGCATCATTTCAAACTGACTATATTTCTGTGTCTTCACCGTCGGTCCGTTTACATGGGTCCACCTATTGTGTTCTCCCTGAGTGGTGGAGAAATAGAAGCAATACAGATATCCATCTTATCCAGAAAGAGCCTTACATCACAGGGGAGCAAGAACATGTCTTTGCACTACAGGAAATGTTGGTCTACTGAGCTCAGTACTGATGCTCTTGGTCTCAGCTCTGCACAGAGTGGATCGCGGGAAGGTTCAGTGTTAAGGGATTTTCTTAGAGAACGTGACTGATAATTCTGTCCCGGATCATAAAATAATAAAGCCAAGGATTTCCGGACAGCACTCTGCAGTATGAAGATTCTTAGTGTACTGTACTGCCTTCAGAAGTGCACCAGGTAGAGAAGCCTATCTTCCTTCCCTGTGACAGTCATCCGAGGCTCTTAGCCTTGCAGAGTGCAAGAGTCCAGGCTGCTATGACAAGACAGCACAAATAGAAGTGTATTCCTTATAGGTCTGAAGGCTGAGAAGTTCAGTTCAAGGCAGATTTGAGATTTGATGAGGGGCTGCTTTCTGACTTAGTTACTGTTTGGGGCACCTTTGCCGGGTGTCAGGGGCAAGGGGTTTGTCTCCTTCCGGCCTGTTTTTAAAGGCGCTAGTCCCAGTTATGAGGGCCCCACCTGTATGAACTTATCACCTCCTAGGAGACCCCACCATCTGATATCATCGACTTTGGGGATAGGGTTTCAGAATGTGAATTTAGAGGGAGACCCAACTTCAGACTTCAGGGAGGAAACTGGCATGAATTAACATCTGGGTGTTTCCTTTGAGGTATTTAGCCTTTTAGAGATTTGGTAAACTCTGTTTTAGGAGGTTACTAGAGAGTTTCGTATCCAAGTAAGTGCTCATTATTAAGTTTAGCAAATTGTTAATTTATCATTCAGATATTCAAAATATATATAGAGATCGTAAAGATCAAAGGAGAATTTCTGTTTACAACAGCAAATACATAATTTACGATTGTAAAAATTTTACGTATTGTAACATAATGGATTTCCTTATTCTCTCTCTTAAGCCACAGTTATATTTTTCTATTTTTAATAGACCAGAAGTACAGACTTACACGTTCTGGTGCTTTATTTTTTTTAAAAAAATTATTTATTTAAAATATAAAGATATTGACATGTTTGACTTTGTATCAAGTCTGCATGAGCAGCTCTGAACAGTTTTGTGAATTAGTTAGATTGCGAGAAATCAAGAACCCCATATGACTTAGTTCTTAAGGTTTCATGAAGATACTTTCAAAATTCTACTTATTGATGATTAGTTGATAAGTTCACATGCAGTTACTTGGCCATTTGTGTGTTTCCATTTGTACCCAGCTGGGGCTTTGGATATGATGTATATATTTAATAAATGACAAGGAGGCCATGCATGCGTCTTGCCAGGAGGCTCTGGACTGGACTGGGGACTTTTTCAGCTTACGGAAGCAAGAAAGAAGAAACTACCCCAGGGCCAAACCCCACTCTCCAGCAGTAGTAGCAATAAAGTCAATAAAGTGGGCACTGTGATTCTCATGTTGAAAAAAAAAAGAGATTAAATAATAGGAATTAAAAAGAACTCTGAAGAGTTTAGTTCCTTTGACTTTAGACGACAAATTGGGATCCATATGTCTCACTAGCTACCATGTTGTTTTTCCTTTTCCGTACATCAAACAAGGAACACACATGTGGACATGGGATAAATTGGACTATTAGATTCTCTGAGCAAAAGCTTGAAAACTGCAGAAAGTATGAATCATTTAAAACTGCACAGTTTATTGTTTTAAAATTAAAAAAGAAAAAGAAAAAAAAAGCCCTGGTCCTTCTAGTCATTTCGGCTTGAGTTTACTGACAAGATCACCATTTCTGATTTTGAATATCTACCTTAAAAGGACTCTCTCAAAGCATTCTTTTTGCTTTCTTTCCCCTTTCCGTTGTGCTACGCCTCCTTCTCTTTCTGTCATCCCTCTTGCATTAGGCTTCTGTGAGCTCCTCTCCTTCAGTTTTCTCTGGCTTCTGCCACTCTTTCTGAGTGGCTCTGCAGATCACTCTTTCCTTGGTCTTCTCTCCACACTCCTCAATTTTGTCAGCTCATCCACTCTGTCCTTGACCTTGCACCTCCAGATGACTGCCGGACACCTTAGCTGCTGCTTAATTTAGAGTTGAATGTGGAAGTGCCCTCAGGTAGACAAAAGGATTCTTCTGGCATCCTGTCCATGGTGTTAGTGTCTGGTAGGAGAGGACAGGCCCTGTGACCCTGAGCCACAAGGGGCGACTTTGTCATAACTCACCAGAATGGACTTTCAGCCTCCCTGAATGTGCTCCGATTCAGTTTCCTTAATCATAATTCAAGATCACTTCCTGGAGTCTTTGTTTGGCACTCTCTTTGTCTGGGACGCTGCTGGTTTTTATGCATGACTTGGTAAAAGGAATATTTTGTCATTCGTTACATTAATATCACAGAGGAGTGGTAATCTTTGCACTGATCATTCAACCTCTTCAAAATACTTTTGCTCCTCAGTAGGGTAACTATGTTAGCTGTTCTCTCCCCTGGAGAGGATGAGGGACTCTTCATCTCCCATAAATACCAGCTGTCATCTCTGTGGGTCTCTTAGCAGGGTATTTAATTTTCCTCCCCAGCAGAATTTGAGATCTAAAGTCCACTTGGAGGGAGAGAGAGAAGCCAGCCGTGGGGAAAGGCTTGCTGGTGACCTCACCTGCAGGGATTGTGGGCCCTGTGCCTTCCTGCACATCCGTCCGCCAGGATTTTGTCAGGCAGGAAATCCTGTGAAGTTCTTGCCCAGGCTCACCAAAAGGAGCTCTGAAGGGCTTCATTCTTCTGGCCGGTCTCCTGCCTTATTAAAACATGTACGGAAGCCTTTTTTTACCCATGAGTTCTTGCTGGCAGGTTGACCTCAGGTCACGATGGTGGATAAAGATAAGAGCGTTCCATGATGGGCATGGTCCAAAAAACACATGGAAACTGTGTTGCAGAGTTGGCATGCAAATGAGTCTTAGTGATGATAGCCCCACCCTGAAAACGGGGTGCCTTTCATAGAGAGCAGAGGCTTACTATAAATCATCAAAAGTTGCAGTTGGACAGACATAGACCCAATCTTGGCCTTGCTCCTGGTAGCTATGTTCTTTTGGATCTTAAGCCTCAGCTGCCACCATCTGTGAACACCATTAGTTTCCCAGAATTTTTTATGAGCATCCACTGGGAAAATACATAAAATGCTCAACACAGTTCCTAGCATGTAATAAGAGTGTTAAATGATTATTGATTTTGCTATTGATTTAGGATCACTCTCTAGTCTACTGCTCTCTAAAAATTGTTATCAGAAGCAAACTGAGGACAACAGGAATGTCTGCAGTTTCCACAGCTGTGCTGTGTAGAGAGAATTATGCTCCACTGGCCTTCACGATAGGGTATGTGTCCCTCCCTTGGGACCTCATGAAGAGCACGTGATGATGGCCGGGAATGCTTTGAGGGTTTCATCTTCTAGACCCTCACCTTCTGAGTATGTTTCTAAAAGTACATATGACAGAACCTCGTCTCCACTGCCCTTTAAGAGTTACTTTCTTGCCCGTTTTCTATACAGAGGTTCTCTTACCCATCTCAAATCTTTCCATGCATTTTTGTCCTGATGTGTGAAACTAGGACCCTGATGACCGAGTAAGTTCAAAATATTGGTTTTAATGGTATCTTCTTTGTTAAAGGCATCATGAATCTCCCTCTGAATGAGAGATATCAGAAAACAATATTTTACTTTTTCTGCTTAATGAATTAAAATTGTCAGTCATTGTCGGACATAGTGGTAAACGCCTTTAATCCCAGCACTCAGGAGGCAGAGGCAGGTGGATTTTTGTGAGTTTGAGGCCAGCCTGGTCTTCATAGTAAGTTCCAGGACAGCCAGAGCTACATAGTGAGACACTGTCTTAAAAAACAAAAAGTAAAACAAATAAACAACCCCCCAATTGTTAGTAATTGTGCTGCCTTGATCGTAGGTTATTCATGACATCTGTGGGGATCACACTTTTCGGGAGAATTTCTTTATGCTTGGGACTCAGTAGAGAGATTGTTAGAGACTATAAGGAATTTTAGAATATTAAACTCTGATTTCAAAGTACTCTAACGGTGGTTAAGAAGGGGACCCAGGCACTTAGATTTTTATATCATGTTATGGAATTTTCATGGGAAATTGACGTGAGACTATGGTGTCTGGACGAGAACAATGAACTGTCCAGCTGCTGAGGAAATTTGTTCACATGGATGATAGAGGATAGCAAATGACTAGAATCTTCATGTTTCTTTGGATGCATTTTAAAATTTGAAGATGTAACCAGTATCAGACATGGTCTTTTAGGTTTTTAAGCTTATGATGAAAAGTGTTAGGTGTCGGCTTCATAATGAGCCTAAAGAATCAGCTCTTACTGTTTGGGGAAAGTAAGACAACACAAGGTTTTAAAGAGAGTCCCGCTTCCTTGCTGTAGATTTCTCCCCTCGAAGAAGCTCAGGCTCCTCTCTTGCAGCTCTGTCCATCATGCTCAGGGGTGGCTGTTCCTCTTCCTGACGACCTTCTGTTAAGTGAGTCTGGGACTGGAAATCAGGAATATCTTTTCTGTGCCGACAGAAGTGTCAGGAATGCTAGAAGAAAACCAGAACCCTGCTTCTTGATGTTTGTGGGCCTCCTTTGTTCTTGGGTTTAGAAACTGGATTTTGACGGGCACAGGGTGGAAGCTGAGATGAGTCTTTCAGCCACTCAAATGATGACACCACAGTGTCGTATCCAGTACACTGCTCCTGCTCATGTGGATTGGAGACACTGCTGCTCCTCACAGAACAGCAGATTTACATCTTTGCTCATCGGGTTGAAATCTGCTGAGACCTCTGGTGCTGGGCACAGTTGTGGGAGGTGCTTTTTCTGGATTGGAGCTCTTTGAAGAAGGCAGACAGTGGTTATGTGATGGAATGAGTTCTGGGTGAAAGCTTGGACTGTTAACACTCAGAGCCGTCAATCAATTCCTTTGATTTCTGATTTGTTTATGACTTGGAGGTAACTGGATATTCTGGAAATAGCCATAACTAGAGGCTAAAGAAAAACCTGAACTGATAGCATTGTAGCGTGCGCTTGTGTGTGTGCGTGTGTGTGTGTGTGTGTGTGTGTGTGTGTGTGTGCGTGTGTGTGTGTGTGTTTATATTGAACTTTTATAATCCCACATTGGATATAATTTCTCTTCATTTATTTGAAGCCAGTGCAATAAACTCTCCTTTGCCTTCTCTTCTAGGTGAAGAGAAATGGGTTATCTCACGCAGTGAGCCAGGAGGAAAGAAAGAGACAAGAGGTATGTTCCCGGCTCTGAGTGATGCAGGGTGGCATGCACACCTTTGCCTGCATCTACTCTGTGCGCTTGGTCTGTGTTTGGAAACATGTTTGCTTTCTTTCTATGAACACAGCAGGTTTTGTTCTTGAATAAAGAGTCACACACCTTAGCCCCCAGATCAGAAAAAGTAGTGTTAAGTGTCTTTTGCATCTAAACCACGAAGCTCCTGGAAGAAATATGTTGAAGTACGGAAGGTCGATCCTGGAGTTGAAAAAGCCAAACTCAGAATCTAGTGCTTTGTTAGTCGCTACACAGTATACGCTGATGGTGTAGTGCACACTGCATGGGGTAACTGGAAAAAGGATACGGGGACTTATGGACTGCCTTCGCATATGTTCTGTTCATTAGGAAGTGCACCAAAAAATGAAGTCTCCATAAGGAAAAGGCGAATAATAGGACTTTATAGCTTGAAATTTAAATCAATACAGTTTAAAAATTTTTTGTTCCTTTTTGTTGTTGCTGCTGTTTTGCTTTGTTTTGTCCTTTTAAAGACAGGATTTAGACCAGACTGGCATTGAACTCCCGGAGATTCACTGCCCCTGCCTCCCGAGTGCTGGGAGCAAAGGTGTGCGCCACCACACCCTGCTTCGCTCATTCTTATGATATTGTGAAGCTGGCACTTTCTCTCATTTTATGCATCTCAGTATGTATATGTACATGTTCTTTTACATACAGGTAAACTAATTCTGCCCAGGTACCTTTGTCTTACTCAAATGGCACAGAATAAAGGAAAAATATGTGGGTATATAATAATGACATTTTTAAGTATAAAAGATTAAAGAATACAGCATAGCACTTGAGGGTACCCACAGGGGAAAATTAACAAATATAGCATATTTCCTTTTTTAATTTAAAAGACAATAAAACTTCATAAATTTTGTGTTTTCTGTGGTTCAATTCTTTTCTCTCTTCCCCAGAGATAAGTTTAATTGCATGTTATTGTATCTTCTTCAGTCTGTATTTTAAAATCATGTATTTCATGTACATGTATATATATGTGTGTGTGTATATATGTATATATATATGTGTGTATATATATATATATATAAAATGTTAGCCTGTTCACTTTTTGCACTCAGCATATTTAGGGGTTTGTCTGTGATGCTACATATTCCTTCTGATCATTGTTTATGACTCCATGTGGTGCTCCATTCTCTGAATGCCTAGCTCAGGTTTTATTGTTGTTGTTGCTTGAGACAGGGTTTCTCTGTAGCTTTGGAGCCTGTCCTGGAAATGGCTCTTGTAGACCAGGCTGGCCTCAAACTCACAGAGTTCTGCCTGTCTCTGCCTCCCAAGTGCTGGGATTAAAGGTGTGTGCCACTACCGCCTGGCGCCTACCTCAGTTTTACGAAAGGTTAGCAGAGGCTAGAGGTTTTGTTAATCTGCTTATTATGGAAATGTGGTGATATTTCATTTGTATTTTAATAAATAAAGCTTTCCTGAAGATCAGAGAGTAAAACAGCCTCACTGGTCAGCCTTACAGACCAGGCAGTGGTGTCACACACCTTTAATCTTAGTAGCCACACTAGTTTGCCATTGAGACCAGGTTGTGCATGCCTTTAATCCCAGTGGTGAACACCTTTAATCCAAGCCCTAGAGAGGATTATAAAATGGGAGGAGACAGCTCTCAGGCTCAGTCCCATTCTGAGAGTCCTGGAGGCAAAATCACCGTTTTGGACTGAGGTCGAGGTAAGGGTCACTGGCTGGCTGCTTTGCTTTTCTGGTCTTCAGGTTGAACCCTAATATCTGTCTCTGAGTTTTTACTAATCGTGCTTCATGGAATAAATGATATTTCTTTCTCTTCATTGACAAATTCAAGAATTTCTCCACAGTCTTAAGTCTATTAAAACAATCTGTCGTTTAGATTGGATTTTGACTATTTCTATTGTAATTCTAAAAATCTTTATTGGGATTTCACAAACAAATATCATGGCAGCTTAAGTCTCGTGGTCTAACTCTTTTCTCTTCCTCAGAGGTTCCCTTCTTTGCTCTTCAGTACTGAATGTCTCTTTAGTGATGTAGTCAGCCATTACTACCTTAAACTTTTCCTTACTTACCTTTGCCTGTGATCTCTTCGGCATAGTCCAGTGTGTCTTTTGTCTGTCTTTGCATTTTGGGTGTGATTGCAGAAGCCTTTGCTGGTGAAAATACTGGAAGTCATTCCAAGGCACAAAATCCATTAGCCACCTATTACCTATTCTTTTTGTTCAGGAATGGAGAGTTTTCTTGAGTTTGTTTTCTGTTTCTAAGGGACAGCTGTGTTGATTGCATGGACTGACTTGTACAAGTTGCAGGCTAACTTTTACTGTTTTTACTCTTTATTTTTTAAATAGGTATGTCAGTTAACTGGTTGGAGCTTAGCTGAGGCCAGACCAGAATCTTGAAGGTGAAGGCCTCCAAAAACCTTACATTTAAAAAATAAATAAATATTTAAGAAATAAATAAAAGAGGCAGTGAACACTGTTAGCCCTGAACAAGTTAGCTCTCCTAACTTGATATACAAGATGTAGCCCAGCCCAGCCATGAGCAGCTGGAAATCCACCTGCCTGTGTCTGTCCTCCCATCCAGCCTTCATCCTCTGTGCAGGGTCTTGAAGGAAATAAGGCCTAATGGTCAAGGTACCCAGGCTCATAAGAATGTTTACACTGCCCCCACCCCACACCGAGAAATTCTCCTAGCATTCCGGTTCACAGAGAATCTAAGTCTGACTTTGTTGAAGAGGTAGATGATTTCTTTACACAGGGTGTTGGTGTCTCTGTGGCTGTGGCCTGGGATTACATCATTCATAGTTATCAGAAGCGTCCGTGTTTGTCACCAAGGGTCTCTGCCGAGAGTACTTTGTTCCTTCTTGAGACACGGAGAGTGGGTGGCTTGTTGAGCAGGTGGAATTACTTTCAATTGTCTTGAGTTATATAAAAGAATTCCTGTGGCTGCTACGAACCTTCCAAGGGTAGGTGCGGTCATGCCACACAGTCTTCGCGCTGTGAACTGCAAATTAGTCGTATTAGAACACAGAGAGAAGGAACAGATACAAGAAGGGAGCTGGGACTTCTTGTGCCATGGTGATCATAAATTCTTATTGTCTCTTTGAAAGCGGGGCTAGAGGAGGTGACCCCAAGGGTTAATTAGTGTCACAGTGAGATTTTATGGCGTGCCGTACTTCCTTCCAATAGATTGTACCCTGTGGCAAAGGCACGACCTCAGGATGGCATGGAAAGCCATCCTGGCTCTTTAGCTTTTCCTATGGAGAGGCAGTGACAGTCTTCAGTTTGGGTCCACATGCCCTCTCTAAGGATGGTGTGTTTACCATGTCATTCCTGTAGAGAACAGTGAGAGCTGTATGTAATTCTCCATTTACAATCATTAAGAAGGTGTTTCTTTTTTTCACGTTGCCAGGCCATCTTCGAAGTCATATCCTCTGAGCACTCCTACTTACTCAGCCTGGAGATCTTGATTCGGATGTTTAAAGAATCTAAAGAGCTGAGCAATACGATGACGAAAACAGAGAGGCACCACCTCTTCTCCAACATCACAGATGTCTGCGAGGCCAGCAAAAAGTAAGCGCTCTTCAGTTTGCCTGGGGCCAGTCTGCGACAGCACTTAAGAGGGACCCTTGTGTCCTCTGACTGAGGAGCTGCTGGGGTTAGGAAGTCTCTCTCCACCCAGCTGGACTTCACCCTCATGAAGTCAGTTTTAGGATGTGCTTTGAGCTGGTGATTTAGGTCTTGAGCATCTGTGCCTGCTCCTTGTCTCAGCAGGGAGCTAGCCCGGGCCTCTCTCGCCCTTCTCCTTCCCTGCATCTGCTCCTTTGTTTCTTCCATTTACAGGAGAAGGAGCCCTTTCTGGGTAGGCTGTGTCGCTTGTCTATTTTAATAAAAAGAGAGAGAGTCTTCAGGCTTTCATCTTCTGTATGAAATAGTTGGGTAGCCTGTAACAGTGTTTTTATTGTTTTTAATTACTTCGCATTGAGTTATGTCATGAGAAGTTGTTACATTTGTGTAATATATTTTCATACATTCAAAACTTATATTTAACATTTTTACTAGTTTTGCTTTTTTCACTTAAATATTTCTAGGTATACACATGATGGATATTTGATGTGTCTTGGTGTTTAATAATGAAAAATATTTTCTTATATCACTACACTTTGGTTTATGATGCTATCCTCTTTTTTTATGTGTGTAGAGGTCTGTATATAATAGGATCATTTATTTTAAAATGCTGATGTTACACAGGGCTATATGGTAAGAATTCCCTTCATATATTGCTTGCTGGCTGCCTGGAAAGCAGGCAGAGCAAACATTTCTTCCTTATGTATCCTTCAAAGTACATTAAGATTTATGCAAGGAAATATACTTTTTCTCATTTTTATTTAAATGGTACCACTCCGTGAGAAACCATTCTTCCCCGTAACCCTTTCATTTAAATTTTAGAAACCATTACAAGTCTGTAATTAAAAGTTTCTCTTTTTTTGTTGCACATTATTTATTGAAGGCACCAGATTAATGGTTGGGCAGCAGTTTCCAGAGTAAAATATAGTTCTGTAAGGGAAATGCACATCTGTCTATTAATGTACCCAGTGATACACTTGCTCTCTTTGCTGATGTTCAGGTTTTTCTGTTTTTAGCCTTAATAGTCTCTGTCCTTCCTCTTCCTACATAGCACTTCAAGATCATAGTCTACAATTCTCATTCTAGATCTGGAGTCAACTGTTTGCCCCAAGAACCTTAGTATCTTTTTATGCTTATGAAGAATTCAGAGGTGTTCATTGCTGGATCGCTTTTGACTTTCAGTAGATAACCATAAACCAAAGGTCCAAATTCAAATCTATAGAACTAGATATACAAAAACAAAAATCTGTAGGTATCCCAAGCTCATCAAAATGCATGCATTAAATGTATAATTTTTATATGTCTGTTTACACTCCATAAAGCCTATATAGTTTTATCCAACCAAGAAGCCCAGCTTCTGTCCCGGTCCCAACCATCATGTTTCCTCCTTGTACGGTCAATTTTTAAAAATTACTGGGTTTTATTACATTTATTTGGGATGGAGGTATGGTGTGCCATAACACGTATGTCAGAGGACAACCTGCAAGAGTTAGTTTTCCTCCACCATGTGAGTTCAGGGAATTGAACCTGGGTTGTCAGGGTTGGTGGCAAGTGCCCTTAACTGTTGAGCCACCTCACTTCCCTCCTCTCCAATGTTACGGTTTATCTTTGTTTTTAATGTAAGCATGTGTGTCTACATATAGACACCACACGAACATACTGTATCGCTTCCCTTCGATACTACAAACATCTTCCTTACACTTCTCTCAAGCTTCTTTTTTCACATAATGAGATGGGCTAGAGGTCGCTCCCTAGTCATTTATAAAGAAAGCCATTCTCATTTCTGGCTGCCTGACCCTCCATTGAGAGGCTGTGTCATGGCTTATGCATGGAGCCTTCTGTTTACGGGCATAGGCTCTGTTTTTTTCAGTCTCACTATTGACTTTTGTGTGTATGCTTTTCTGTGTTTAGTTATTTTATCTTTGGAGAAAATTTGAGGAGAAATTGCAGTATCAAAGGGTAAATGTGTGTGCACTTCTGTAGTGTATTGCCAAATTCCCCTCGGAGTATTGGAGCCACCTTGCATTGCCAATAAGAACAGACAAGTCCCTGCACTTCCACAGCCTTCCCAGCAGTCAACAAATATTCAGATATTTGTCAATCTGTTAAGCAAGGACTATTATCTCAATACAGTTTTAGCATTTCTTTTTAGAGCTTTTGTTCTTTTTTAAATTAAAGCGTTGTGGAACATACTCTAGTTCAACAGATACTAAACTGGTGGTATTTTTCAGCACAGTGAATATACTGTTCTCAGTAATGAACATAGGCTATTGAAGCCTTAGGGTAATAACAAGGGCATTAGTGTGTACTCACGTCTTGCTCAGCAGCCAGGATGAGATGTGAGAAATCCATCACGGGGAGGGGGTTTTGTCATTGTGAAAAGGCCTTAGATTGAGTGCCCTTGCTCTAACCTAGATGGTGTAGCCTACTACATGCCTAGGTGATACCATAAAGCAGGGGAGACTGGTGATTTCTCCTAGAGCCGTGAACAAAACAGAATTAAGTAAGCATAAAAAGAAATAAGACATAGGAAGTACACAATACAAGACGCTGCCACCAATGTAGCATATGGCTTTATAAGCTTCTGCTCTTTAAGTAAAAGGAGCATAATTTAGTGGTTAAAGTATAGCAAGGAAATTCGCGAACTGCTGGCATAGTTAGTCGCTGTCAAATGTTCGTCTTACTCTGCCTATCTGTAGAGATGGCGGCACCTTAGGACTGTTTGTACAGTGTCACCCCAGACATGAGTAACCATTGTTCTGCAACCACATGGCCGCTATAAGGTGGTTAGACACCAGAAATGGTTAGTTTCGTTATGCTTTTATGAGACTACCATCTTATATATGGTCTGTTGTTGACCAAAAAGTTCTCTGCTGCGCCATAGTGCGGTTTTGTGGGTAATATGTAACCCAAGCAATTAAAAAAAAGAACATGGAAGTCAAAGTTTCCTGAAAGATTGCTGAATCAGTAATGTTTTATTGAGTTATTGGTCTATATTAGAAATAATTATTCAATCAATTAAAAAACTTTAGAAGTGTGTTTTAAAATATTGCTTTTTTCATTATATATTCAGAATATAAAGATCCAAAGAGAAGGATTTTAAATTGTTAGATTTTAATTGTTTGAAAGGTAAAATTTATCAAAACAAACATATGCTAAGTTGGTAGCACAGTTGAGACCTGGCATGCATGAGACCCTGGGCACATTCCCAGTAGCACTTAAACTGGGTAGGATGGCCCACTCCTGCAATCCTAACTTTCAAGAGGTGGGAACAAGAGTTATGTGTATTACCAAGTGCATCTTTACTTTGAGGCTACCTTGAGCTATGTGAGACCTTCCTCAAAATAAAAAATAAAAAAACGTAAAGAAAAATTACCTTGGCCCGATAGAATTATTCTTTTAGTTTTTGTAGTTTACCTTATGTAATTCACATCACATTTATATAGTCAAAGAAGCACATAAAAGGAGAAATTAAAGTGGCATGAAATGTGTACCAAAAATACGATCCAGACATTGAACAAGTTGATGGCTGGCAAGTCTGTATCTAGGTAACCCTGAAATACGTTAGCTTGTCTCATTATGGATTAAAATCCTTTTTAATTTTAGCCATTTTCACAGCTTAAATATTTCATGAGTTTGTTTTAAAAAGGCTTTAGTATCTATAATAACACATAGTAAGTAGCTATTCTGAACATTGATACCTAAATTTTTAAAAATAAAACTCTAAGGTCTGGAGAGATGGCTCAGCAGATGAGGGCGCTTGTTACCCTTGCAGACGACCCAGATTCAATTCCCAGCATCCATATGATGGTTTACAACCTCCCATCACTTCAGTGCCAATGGATCTAATACCCTCTCCTGGCCTTCCTGTACACATGCAGGCAAAACACTCATACACACAATACAGATAAATTTAAAATAAAACATTGAACAAAAGAACTAACTGTAGAACTTCTCAGTTTTCTTTACAAAAATAAAACCAGAAGTGCCCTTATTGATCGTACTTCTTCTTGATTTCCCTGGAAATGCAGTACTCTGATTTGGAGAGCTGCCCATGTTGTGTGACCTATTATTATATTTCAACTGAGCCTCTTCTGCTTGGTAACTCTGCATTTATATTACAATAATTCCAGTGACAAGCATTTATTTGATTACATTTGGAATGCCATTTTATAGATAGCCTTTTCAAAATGAAATGTGCTTAAAAGACTTGCCGGGCATCCTTACAGACAACGGACAGTGCCAATGGAGCAGAGCTGCAGCAAAGCCAGGCTTGTAGGCGTGACTGTTCTTTTATGGAATGAAAGAGGTAGCCGTTGGTGATAGCATATTTAGTGTAGATTGAGGTCAGAACATTGTTGACATCCAGATTGACATCTGGTACCCTTGGTGGCACCTCAGGCTCTTCTGTTTGCTGATTAAACACCAGGGGACCCTTCCATGTGAGACAGCATTATTTGTACATGAATGGCACAAGAATAAAGACCATGCTGATTTTAAGTATATCAATAGGCACCTGTCAGTAGTGTGTCCCTTCTAGATTCTCTTCTATGTGACAAGTCACTCATTTCAGTCACCCTTACAGAGCCTTCTATTCTGCTATGCCAAGGGCTACACCACATTTTAGCCAGTGTCTGCCTTGTGGATGGTGGTATTGAGGAGCTAGCAGTGGCTGGTAGAACAACCCTAGCCTGTGTGCGGAGGGACCCGGAAGCCTAACACATTTCTGGAAACAAGAATGTTTGGGTCACACTAGAGGTCATGGGCCATGGTGAGGTCAAAGGAGAGAAAGAGAGTTGATGGACGGCAAGGCTCACAGGGCTGGGTTTCTACTGTTTGCTGAGGGATTTCACACGTAACGATTGTATAGGGGGCAAAGTGTTGGTGTTGGAAAGAACAGTGTCAAATCTATTGTAGAGAGAAACAACCGGTGGTGAGAGATTTGAGGTGGTTTTAGTAGCATAGTCAAGTATGGTGGCAACATGGTACAAACAAAGAAGGACTCAGAAAATGTTTAGACTATGAATCCTCGAGGACTTGGTAGAATGAGGAAAGTTTCATTGGCTTTCTGGTTTTCTGCCTGGCTGACTATGGATGGAGGTTCTATGTATGTGGTTGACACTTAGTGAAGAAGATAAACACTCCTGTATGGGACCTATTAAACATGGGGACGTGGCACATACAGAGAAGGTGTCTAATTGAAAGAAGAAAACTTATCTGGGCTTGGTAAGTCAGAATGCAGAGGCAGGACGATCTCTGAGTTCATTTTGAGGCCAGCCTGGTCTACATAGTGAGTGATTTCCAAGACAGCCAGTACTACATAGTGAGAGTCTGTCCCAAAGAAACAAAAGAAGAAAGAAGGGGGGGAGGGATGGAGGGAGGAAGGAAGGAAGAAAGGAAGGAAGGAAGAAAGGAAGGAAGGAAAGAAACAACTTTAAAGTCTTGAATGGTAGTGCAGAATTGAGTCACAAAGGTGACTCCTGCCACTATGGGTTTAAATAACTTCTCAGTGTTTTAACAGTTTTGAAAGTGGTGAGATGAAACCAGATGCCTCCAAGGAAATGTATTTTTTGGGGGTAATTCTGTGACTTGACATTAGTAGATGGGGTTTGGGTAACAATTGATAATAGTCCTTGAAAAATTCATAGCTGGGGAAAAAGAAGATGAGTATCATCATTTTGAACTAGAAACATTTGAGAAGCCTGTGGCTAGCGTAAGTGGCTAGGTAGTATAAGAACTACACAGTAGGTTCTGACCTTTGATCCTCTGGTCCTGGAGAATTTGTCACCTGATAGATAGCCTCTCTCTTGGTGCTTTGGCCTGCCAGCTGTCTGCTGTCTAACTAACTCAGGGGTAGAAGTCTCCTGCTGACTCTGTATGTGTTTGCTCCTGGAAAGGAATGCCATTATGTTTTCATAGAATGACTAGAGAAAGTCTGGAAAGTTGTGGTACCAGGATGGTTCTGGGACAGTCTGTGGACAGCCTTTGACTCCCGATCTTACCTGCACCTTAACTGGGTGAACATCTTGACTGTGTTTCAAGTTCATGAGATAACCTGACTCATAGTCTTTTTATGCTTTAAGGATCAATGACGTTCTAAAAGCTTGACTATGAAAATAGAAACATTTGCTATATTCTTCCGTTTAATAGACAGATAAGTTTATTTCATAAATAGGTACCACACGTGGCATGTGCTTTGCCTGTTTAAGTGGTTCCCTTTAATTCTTGCTTGGGTGTCCATTTACTAATAATGCGCATATAATACTGCTGTATTAATAGTCAGTGTTATTGTTTTATGTCAATTTGCAGTAGAATATATCCAATTCTAATTATTTATGAACTTGAAATATTTCCCTATTAAAGATTGGATGCTGTCATCAAAGGAAATTCATTCATTTGCTGCAAAGTATTAGTCACCCAGTTTTGGTCAGAAACTAAGGTCTAAACAAGGACCAATTGTGTTAGGAAGTTTTCTGCAAAATGAAAATTAGATGGTTCTTGGTTCTATGTAATATATTTTTTACCTCCAGTTCTATGCTTTCATTTTCAATATCATGTTAAACTAGTCGTGCTGGATGATATTATTCACACCCTGTAAAACAGGTAGCACCAGAGTTTTGCAAGTGGAAAAAGCTACTTCTTTTTTTCCCACTTGAAAAAATTGGAAATAAACAATTTCGTTGGAAAGCCATTTGAAGCAGAAAATATTCCTGTCTTCTGCAGAGTACAGTCAGACTGTCCTTCAATGTGCTTTTGTATTCTGGGGAGGTGATTTTGTTCCTGGCGTATAATGCGCAGCAAATCCCAGCTCTTGCAGTTCCCGCTTTGTTTAGGGAATAAAGCTATGACAACAGTAAACACACTAAACAACCCTCACCTGATTTGCTTATCCATTTAAATCAAGTTAATTAAAATTAAGATGTCAAGGAGCATTAAATATTATTGTAACTACACATGTCTTATGAAATTGCTTAATAGTACCAAAAATGGCATTTTGTTCAAATACTGGCACAGCTTCTGTGTATTCTGAAATATGTTTTCTATTTGGTATTAAAATTCTAAGCTTTAGTGTATTAACCAAATGGCAGTAAACCTCCCGAAGTCTTTAATGGCATTAGTATTAGTGTTCCCCCTTTTATCTGATTCATACAGCTAACTTCTAAAAGAAAAGCATATTAAACGTAACTGGGCCAGAGAATACAGAACTCCTTAGATTGAGAGCCCTGGTTCAGCTTTTGCCCTGAAGTGATGGCTGTTCGGGAGTTTCTTGCTAGTGAATGTTCTTTCTTTACTCGACATGTAATATAATTTGCCATAGAATATTTGGAAAAGAAACCCATTGCTCTTCTTGCCTTTATTAAACAGATAAAAGTGTGTGGGTTTTTTTTTTTTTTAAAAAAAAAAAAAAACATAGAAGCCATTCTCTGTGACCTTTATGGGCCTTTTCTCCACCTGGAGACAGATGTCCTAGGAATTTATCTGAAATTCTCTGCAAATCTCTCACACAAACGTGTGGGTGGTGACAAGAGAAGAAATAGGCAGTCATCTCAAGCAATAATAAGGGCTACTGATGTTGCCATGGGTGTAGTTCTTCAAGCTAAGAAGGCAGAAACGGGTGGCTGAGCTGAAGGCTGGTAAAGGTGAGCAGCAGGTACTGCTGGGGAGTTGTGGCGAGCTGGAAACACAAACTCATTCTGAAGTCCCAGTGAAGACGATGTGAGCCATCAAATAGCAAACTCACTGGGATGGATGCCAGCTGTGGTGTTTTGGGGCCTAGAAAACCCAAGCTGGATGTTCAGTAACTACTTCAGGCGACTCCAAAAGTTTAAATTGAAATTGGCAGTAAAGGAAGCCAAAAAAAAAAAAATAGCCAGAATCATACTCTGCTTACATTTAATATGCTTTGCTCTGAAAAGGACAGAAATAGATGACGTTGAGGTGAAAGTATCAATGACTCAACCCCGTGAAAGACTAAGAAGCAGTCAGACTTTGGACCCGTCTTTGATTCTGCATATCTGTGTGATATCTAGATGATGTTCCTCTGGACCTCATTGACAGGGAAAAAAAAAAAGTGAACCCTGGGGTGGAGGATGCAGGTCCAGCTGTGGACTTAGGATCTTGCAACCGTGGACACGTGGAACATTTTACTCCCATTCTTCTTCCAGGGCACCCCTAGCCGGGCACCTGTGGACCCTTGCTATTTGAACCATTCTACAAACTTCATCGATAGTGTTTATGCTCTAATATGTTATTGCTATTACCAGCATTTGCAGGAAACAACACATTGAAAATTATGGTTCCTACACGTAGCCCTCAAACTTCAAAGATACATTCATTTTAGGAAAATATTAGGCAAGGGATTACTGAGTCTAAATCTTAGGGTAATTTCTCCCTCTTTCTAAAAAAATAAAACAAGCTGTACCCTTAACCTTCTCTGAAATGTTTTGATGATAAAAACTGCATGCAAAGTCTTTAGGACAGCACCATGTAAGCCATCATATAACAATTCCTTTTCAGATACTTTAAATACGTTCAGACGTTTATTTAGTAGGGTGGGAGCATGTGTTTGTATATGTGTAGGTGTGCCACAGCCTGTGTATGGAGACAGAAGTCAATTTGTGGGAGTCTGTTCTCTCCGTCCATTCTCTGGGTTCAAGGGATGGAGTTCAGGTCATCAGTCTTGGAGGCAAGCATCCTTACCCATGGAGGTTTATGAAACATGTCTGGATTTTGCTTTTCCAGCTTTTAAAAAGAAACATTTTCTATTTAATTGTCTCTGCCAACCTTAGTCAAGAACCAGAGGAGGCTTATACTAGAGTCATCTAGAAGAGAGAACCTCAGCTGAGGAATTACCTCCATCAGATTGGCCTGTGAGCATATCTGTGGGACATTTTCTTGGATTCATAATCTATATGGGACGGTCTATCTCACTGTGGTCCAGGGCTACCCTGGGTCAGGGGTTGTATAAGAAAGCAGTCTGAATCAGCCAGGAAACAGCTTTCCTTCATGGCCTCTGCTTCAGCTCCTGTCCAGAGATTCCTGCCCTGAGATTTCCCTCCGGGATGGATTGTGATGTGGATGTGTAAGCCAATAAACCCCTGGGGAAGTGCCTTTCCCGAGCTGGCCCTGTCAGTGCTTACCACAGCAGCGGGGCTGTGGACCTGTGACAGTGGTGATGGCCGCAGCATATTATCAATCCCTTTGAACCGTCTGCTTTATTTTGACATTGACCGAAATCAGAGCCAAAGCAAACGGAGATTACTGTCATCGTACAGAATATGTTACCTAGGACTTGGTTGGCAACTGAAACCTGGTGTTTTCCGTGTAAATGGTAAAGTCTTTACACCAGTGTTTGGCAAAGGCCCTGGCATGCTAGGACTGCCAGCCAGGCTAGTCCGATTGCCTTCGTGCAGGCACTTGGGGACTATACAGTGCCCCTTCACCTTGATGCATTGCCTGCACAAGCCCATGCGTTCTGAGTTGTCACACAGAGATTTAAGTTCAGATAAAGATCCCAGTTGGATCCCACTACCCTGTTAGCAACTGGGTTTCACTGTGACCAACCTTAAACTAGAGTAGAAATCTTTGGAAAAAGAAACAATGGCTGGGGTTTAGCTGCCGTATTTCTTCTGCCTTCCATTTGCAGCTGGGGATTTTGAACCAGTTCATGCACTTTTTTCCTTTGATTCCGCCAGTCGTGAGTAAAACAAGCAAGACCACCCAGGTTTTTTTTTTTTTTTTTTTTTTTTTTTTTTTTTTTTTTTTTTTTTGGCAGTGGAAAAGATCTTAATGTAAACTTGAAGATCTAGCCAAGTTAAATCTAGCACTTGGTTTAAGCACAGGGGGGACGGTCGATGAATGAAGTTGCGAAGGCAGGCAGTTGTGAGCGTTCTGGTTGTTTGCTTCTAGCTGTTGTGTACTCATTATAAGCATCGTAGTGTGGATTGTGTGGATTTTCCATGTTCCAACACTGGCCGTTTCATCTGGATCCTTTTAGGGTACTGTCAAGTGTACCACCATTTTCATCTCCAAGTAAAGCTATCAAGCCAAAACTATGCGACTCTACTCTACTGCTTAAATTTGGTTAAAATAAGGGAGGCTTTTGATTCTTCAGATGTGCTTACCCTGGGCAACCTATCAAACACACACATGTGTTGCCAGTAAGAGTCTAGCCAGGTGGTGGTGGTATACCACTAATCCCACACTCGGGAGGCAGAGGCAGGCGGATCTGTGAGATCAAGGCCAGCCTGGTCTGCACAATGAGTTCTAGGACAGCCAGGGTTACGCCGAGAAACCCTTTTTGGAAAACCAAAAGAACTAAATTTCAATTTAGGGTTCTAGGAAACACACACTGCACACACACGCACACACATGTACACACACGGAAAAATGACTATGATTTGTACCCTTTTGGTATGCGTCCTCCAATGGAGAATTGTAAATGCTTTTTCTTCTATCTGAATGGCTTTGATCTCTTCTAATATGTAGGCCTTACAAACCAAGGCATTGTGTGCTCTGGGACATGCTCTTTTCATTGCCCTGTTAACATGTCCTTGTTGCCGTTGTAAGCAAGGGCGGTTGTCCAGTGTCTTTGCCATAAGCGGTCTCTGACTGTGCCTTCTGCCGCCCCATTGCAGGGCTGCTGTGTAACCTGAAAATAAGCAAATAGACTGTACAGGTGTCAGGCGGTTCATAGTTCACCCGATAAAAAAGACATCTCAAACAAAAGCTTGTATTAAATTCCTTCAACCACTTCGACAGTGAGTTGAGGAAGACAAGGAAACTATATGTTTGGAAAGTGGAGACTTAACTCAGATTTATGATTTTCTGATATTCAGTATGAGAAATATATTTCCAAAATAAACATTTGTAGAAAAGTTTGAAAGTGAGCAGGTTATTTAGCTCTTAAGTGGTAATGTAAATATTGAGCAATCCGTGGTCAGGTTTTATTGTAATTTTTTAAGACCTCAACTTCGTGTAAAAAGCTGTGGAAATAATAGTTTTCTTAACTAGTTAAAAATTCATTTTCTGTATTCTAGGAAGAGAGATGAATAATATCTTAGTTATCAACCTGGCATATTATTACCATTCTCTACAATTTTCCAGGATCTGGATTAAATCATTGCATGTCTAAGAAGAATATTCTGAGCGGCTAATATATTTAGCGAATGGCGTTAGGTATGGTTCTTAACGGAGCCTTTATCTTCACAGTGTTTTCTTTGGATTTCTAAAGGGTTTCGGGAAATGACTTGGGCTTCCAAAAAAACTTTGTGGAAAGGTTCCATGGAAATGTCAAGATTGGCTGAGATTGACCCTGTCACTTGTGGGGACTCAGACAAAGGTCTCCTTGTAGCTAGCAAGCTGCCTTTGTATTGGGAGTTCATTGGAATGTCTTCTCTGCAGAGGAGACCCATCTGGAGAACCAGCCCACGGCACAATAGCAGGGTTTGTGCTCGCCTGTGGAAGCGGCCCTGCTTCTCATTCTTTGCGTCTCGTGCACCATTTGATGCACATTTATTTATACAGACACAGGTCTGCGCTTGTGTGAGTGTGTGGAGCCCTTGAAGAATATGTGCACGTTGCCTTCCAGATTGTCCTCAACTATCCATCCCCACGTTGAATTTTACCTGACTCCATTTTATAGAAAAAGATAAAAAACAAAACAAAATCAGAAGTTATTATGGCACTAAAATACTTTCTGAGATGTCTATAATATTAAGTTAAAGGTCTTTTAGGAGGAATGCTTTTTTTTTTCTTTTAGCTCCCTGTCACAGGTTTAAATGTATGTCTTTAACTCTGGGGCAACTGACACTTGATACTTTGGGGAAGGTTTTCAGAACTTCTCATTCTGCAGGGCAATGATCGCACATGCCTTTAATCCCAGCACTTGGGAGGCAGAGGCGGGTGGATCTTTGTGACTTCAAGGCCAGCCTGGTCTACACAGTGAGTTCCAGGACAGGCTCTAAAGCTACAGAGAAACCCTGTCTCAAACAAAACAAAACAAAACAAAACACCAAAGACGTTCTCTTTCTGAAGGAAGAGTTGGTTTGCCCCGGCTGTGTTATTGCCACCCCTGGATTTGAACCTTACCCCTTTATCCTTTTACCTTTTCCTGCTTCCCTGGCCAATATCTAGATATTCTACAATGTCTGTAGAACTGTCTGTAATCAGAATGGAGTTAGCTCGCAGCGTCATGACCCTCTGACTGTTGTTTTTGGACCAGGTGATTTCTATCATCCTTGAAAAAATGCTATTATTTAGATTCAAAACTCTTGCCGGGTGGTGGTGGCACAAGCCTTTGATCCTAGCACTTGGGAGGCAGAGGCAGGTGGATTTCTGTGGGTTCAAGGCCAGCCTGGACTACAGAGTGAGTTCTAGGACAGCAAAGGCTACAGAAAGAAACCCTGTCTCGAAAAATCAAAAAAGCAAGAAAAAAAAAGGATTCAAAACTCTCTCTCCTTACAAGCTGTTGAGCGAAATATCACCCCCCCCCCCGTATTCTGTAGGGAGATACAGTGAAGAAACACTAGTTTTTGGTGCTTTATTTCAGCTTTCAAGGCATTAACTAATTCCCAGCTTTGAAGACTGGCTTTTGTTGGCCTTGAGTGGGTCATTTCCCCTCTTCCTATCAGCTGCTGAGTGAGCCCTCCCTCAGAGAGAGCTGATGTTTATCAAAATAACCTTGGGACCCCAAACCATGGCTTTTAGGCCTGTGCTGAAGCCATGTTATCACTAACTCCCACCGGAGAATTCTGAATTCCTGCCAGTGCCTGCCTTCCCTTGGCTGTAGATTTTTCTACTGCTATGTGGTTCTCACAGAGATAGCACATGCAAACTTCACCTAAGGCTCATGTGTGTCTCATATTAGGGTCTGAAAATGGTGAGAGCCTTGGAGATGTCTTGAACAGTATAGCTATACTTGTTTTTAAAACTTGGCAGAGATGAGTTTGTAACAGCAAATATTCTAACCCAATGATCCTCAGCCTTCCTAATGCTGTGAGCCTTCTCGTGTTGTCACATAAAATTATTTCGTTACTACTGCATAACTGTGATTTTGGTACTGCTTGGAATTGTAATGCAAATATCTGATATGCAGCATATCTGGTATGTGTCCCCTGTGAAAGCATCGTTCGACCCTCAAAGTTGAACCTCCAGGTTGAGAACCACTGTCCTAACACGACATAGCTCTGCAAATTATTTTCTGAGAGTAAACATTGAAGTTCTAAAAAGCAGGTGGGAAGAGGGCTTTGCCCCTTCTTCGAGGGAAATACAGCACAATATTTTGATAATTTCAGTTACCCGGTTTCTTTTAAAAGGCCTGGCATTGACTTGTAGGCAAAGTACGAATTCAGGAAAATAGGTGCCATCCAGAATTGCTTTCGACCCAGTTGTGGTGCCCGCATCTCCCTCCTTAGCTGCGTGCTCAGTATTTGCCCATCTGGAGGAAGTTACTCCGTTTTACCCCTCCAGGAACCGTGGCTCAGAGACTCTGCCTTCGATCACTCAAAATCATAATTGTATACATGAAAAATTCAAATTCTATTCAGGACTAGGCAATGAAAAAATAAATCCCTAATAAAGCAGCTTTGGTTGTAGTTTCCAGAGATGCGCAGGCAGAGTTTAGGCATGATGCTGGTGACTTTTCTTTTGTCTGCCAGAGTTTGAAATGAAAGTAGCAGTGAGTATCCTTTCCTCCCTTCTTCTACTCTCCAAATATGCTGGCACTTTCTCTGTTCTCTTCTCTTTAGGAAATTAAAAAGTTATTTATTATTTGTGTGTGTGTGTGAGAGAGAGACAGAGAGAGACAGAGAGAGAGAGAGAGACAGAGACAGATCGAGACAGAGAGAGAGGAGAGAGAGATAGAGGGACAGAGACAGACAAAGAACAGAGAGAGACAGAGAGAGAGAGAGACAGAGAGACAGAAAGAGAGAGAGACAGACAGAGACAGAGAGAGAGAGAGAGAGAGAGAGAGAGAGAGAAAGAGAGAGAAAGATGGATAATGCCACAGTACATATCTGAACGTCAGAGGACGGATGACAGTTCTCTGTTCTCTCTCCAGCTTTATGTGACTTCAGAAGGACTGAGCTTAGGTCATCAGGCCTGTGTGGTTGGTGGCACGTTGCCTTCACCCACTGAGCCCACTCACTGGTCCCGCGTTAGGAGCTTGTAATGAGTACCTCTACATTGATAATAGTCATTTCTGTAAGTATAGGACTTTTTAAAGCATCATTTCTTTCTTTTTCTTTCATAACATAGTTTGGCTATGAGGTTTTTTTTTTTTTTTTTTTTTTTTTTTTTTTTTTTTTTTTTTTTTTTTTTTTTCCCTTAAGAATTACCTGTTGAGCATCTACTATGGGCCCAGGTCCTGGAAATATAAGAGTAAATTTAGTAGACAAAATGCCCATTCTTGTGACCTGGTGAGATAAGTGTGTATGAAACAGATTATAGACGGCTCTCAAACTGGTAGCTACACCTGGTGCAGGAAACCATGCAGTGACCCTCCTTACCTCGTAATTACTCTTCCTGCCTTTGGTCCTCATGAGACTGACCTCATAACGTACCGGCCTTCACCTGTCTAGAGATACCATTCTCATCACAGGTTAATTGTTTATATTTAAAAATACCTTCATTAAAATTGGACAACTGCCGGGCGGTGGTGGCGCACGCCTTTAATCCCAGCACTCGGGAGGCAGAGGCAGGCGGATCTCTGAGTTCGAGGCCAGCCTGGTCTACAAGAGCTAGTTCCAGGACAGGCTCTAGAAACTACAGGGAAACCCTGTCTCGAAAAACCAAAAAAAAAAAAAAAATAATAATAATAAAATAAAATTGGACAACTGACATGTGGAACATAGCTTACTTAAGACACCAACATTTCTGTGCTGCAAATAAATTAATTATGTATTTTCAGTATGAAGATACGGTATTTAAGCTGGGCATGGTGGTGCATGCATTTAGTTCCAGCACTTGGGAGACAAAAGTAGGCAGATCTGAGTTTGAGGCCAGCCTGGTCTACAAAGTGAGTTCCAGGACAGCCAGGGCTACAGAGAAATCCTGTCTTGAAAATCCATATATATTGGAAAAACCCAATATATAATTTATATAATTTAAAGAAAACCCAAACCTGAGTCATGCCACAATTCAAAATAATAAACATATGTCTAGTTTGAATGCATAGTTTTTGAGTATTTCCCTGTCTCTGGAGGGTTTCTACATTTCCAGGATTTGGTAATAGGCACTTGATACAATTTAAGGAGAAGGCATCTGGTTTATGCGTGCTCACTAAATCTCCTTTTTACATCATGTCCTCAGGGAATGCTTAGTTTTGTTAAAATTTCTGTAAGTCAAGATTTCACTTTATTTTTAAAATACCCAGTTAGCTCCTTCGAAACTGGAAATGTAAACAGCAGAGTCCCCAGCCACATGTGCAGCAGGAGCGTGCGTCTGACAAAGGCAGCTCCGACTGCTGGGAGTCTAGTTCTCATAACAAATCTCATGGCACCCCCGACTTCTTCTTATTTTGACTTTGCTTTGCGATTAACTTCTTCCACGCACCCATTCCTAGCTTTCTGAAGTTGAACAAGGGCCCTCTGCCCGTACTAGCTATTTCCATGGCTGTGACGAAAGGCAACTTAAGTGGACAGCCATGGACAGTGGACAGTGTGTTCATGTTCAGGGTGAATCTCCTCTCCTGGTTAATCATGTCTAGAAGAACTTTTACAGCCACATCGTAGGGCGTACCTCATGAATGACCAGTCATGCTCCTCGTCAAAACCAACCACCGGCTGTCATATCCTTAACGAGGGTCCTTCTGGTGAGCCGATGGCGTATATGTTACATCTTCATGTTTCAGTTGTGATTTCTGTTACTTAAAATGATCTCAGATCAGCAGACTAGAGTGCTGTCAAGTACGTAGTATTCCTTCACAACACAACTGTAGAACACCTTTGGAGAAAGTACGTACATTTGATATACTTTATCGTGTTTTAAGTTGCATTTGTTTGTTTGTTTTCTCGAGACAGGGTTTCTCTGTGACAGCCCTATCTGTCCTGGTACTAGCTCTGTAGACCAGGCTGGCCTCGAACTCGGGAGATAGAGTTCTGCCTGCTTCTGCCTCCCGAGTGCTGGGATTAGAGGTGTGCACCACTACCGCCTGGCCCTTAAATTGCATTTTTAATGCTATTAGCACAAGTTGAATGTCAAGAAATTACCATATTTACATAATTGTGACTATAGTTGCAGTTGTATTGGGGTTTATATAAAAGAATCAGTTATTCGTGTCTCTCTCTCTCTCTCTCTCTCTATATATATATATATATAATAAGATGTGTTAAAACACATTAGACAATGTTGTATATTGGTTGTTTGGTGAAAATACTGTGACTAGAGGCTTCTAGAAGCTTGACTCAGGTTTCCACTCGCAGCTTAATTAGTTCACCATTCACTCATTCAATGTCCATAGCAATTTTGTGGAGCATAAGTACTATGGATTTTAAGAACCCACAATAATTATAAAACCACAAATGTCCAGCTCCATGCTAGTATTACTTGGCTTTATTTCTTTGTATTCTTTCATTATATCCTAGGGCAAACTAGAAATAACTTAGTTTAGATGTAATGAGAAAGAAAAACAGTATCCTGGTAGTGAAGTGATTCAGAACTGTTAGAGACTTTAATTACTTTTTAAATGCTTGTTTTCAACATCCTAAAGACTGACAATTAGAATGTTGCTGGTGTTGTCCTAACGGCTTAGCTTGGTACCTAGATATGCCATGGGTCTGCCCACTTCCAGGCCCTGTGTCACCACCTGTGCTGGGTAGCTGGCTGAGGACAATGATGCCTGGCTGCTTTGGGCCTTGGCATTCATGTACTAACATTAAAGGAGATGAAAACAGAGCTGCCTTTTTCAGGTCTTGAGATAATTCTGTAGTGCATGGAAATCAGTCAGCTAAACAAGGTCTTTGTCCATACCAATTTTCACATGCCTCCTGCAGCCAAAACTAACATTTGAGAAATTGTTATTATAGCATAGTTTACATATCAGAATATAGTGTTGAGCCAGGTGCTATTAATGTCTTTTCATATTTAGGGAAAATTTATCATCAAGGTTTGATGGACTCTTTGCCACACTCCCTTGAAAATTGATTATGTTACTGCCTTGGAGTTTTGCCAGGGTGATATAAATAATTGGACTTAGCTTCTGATATAGTTTATTCTGGCTCAGATTGTGAATATACATTGACAAGATTTTTCTACTGATAAACAGTTCATCAAGGCCACATTAAGATTATGAAGAAATGGCCCGGCACACTTTTTCTTTCACTTAGCCCCATTTGTGACTGAACTGTAAATGTCCCCAATTAATTAGACTATATACAGCGCCATCAATTACTGAAAATTGCAAACTTCAAAGCCTTTCTAATGAAAGACAAATATCTTGCAAGTATACATCTGTCAAAATGTGATGGGAATTGCAGCAATTAATTCTTGCTCACGGTAAAAATAACACTGTTAACATTCGTGAAATCTTAAGAGTCGTTGCTCCCATTTAGGTTAATGTGGGAAACCCTTCACGTGTGGGACAGATTGGTTGACATAGATGTAATTCTTCCCCATGAACAAGGTGTTGCTTTTCTTCATAACTAAACAGAAACCAGAAGTTGCACATAAGAGTCTGTTTCTTTTCTGACATAGAACGTGTACTTACAGGTTCCTGCCAGGCAGAAGGAAAAGCCTACTGAGTCCCTAATAACTAAACTTGCTTCTAAATTGGAAGAATTGAAATAGACTGCTGTACTCATTTTTGGCTTCTATAGAAATTCTTCTCTAGCGTGTCTTAGTCATTTGATGATAATATTTCAGCTGCCATTTCTGTAGGTTGCTGTATGTTTTCAATCTCACCATCACCTGTGGAGGAGCGATCTTCTTTAGCAGACAAGGAGCAGAATCATAGGAGGAGGCTGCTTGTTGGTTCCCGGCTGCCCGGCTAGCTTAGACCCAAAATAATCACACAGAAACTGTATTAATTAAATTACAGCTTAGCCCGTAAGCTCTAGCTTCTTATTGGCTAACTCTAACATATTAATTTAACCCATTTCTATTAATCTGTGTTTCGCCATGTGGCAGTGGCTTACCGGCAAAGTTTCTGCATGTCTGACTCTGGGGGCGGCTCCATGGCTTCTCTCTCACTCCACCCCTCCCTCTCCCAGCATTCAGCCTAGCTTTCCCTGCCTAGTTCTGTTCTTCCCTGCCATAGGCTCAAAGCAGTTCTTCAATCAAAGCAACACCATAGACAGAAGGACCTCCCAGACCACAGAGTAGAGTAACAGTATGCAAGGACTGAGGCCAGCATTCAGACCCACGTCTGAGTCAAGCTTGCTTCCTATAGGGCAGCAGAGCCAGCTAGCTGCTCTTGTGGCTGAGGAAGTTATGGGTGTAGGATGGTGCTGAGTGGCAAGAGATCTCCAAAGAGTGGGCTGCCAGTTCAGCCTTCACCATCTTTGCCATGGTGACCTCAATATTGTCCTAGATCCTAAGATTTCAGGAAAATTGGGAAGACTGGATATGTATGTGCGTTCTTCATTTTCAGTGTTGAGAGATAAACAATTAAGTCCTCCTGCATACACCTTGAGTCCTTCTGCCATGGGTTACTAGTCTGTTGGATACTGTGTTAGCTTAAGTTAGCCCGATAAGTGGGTAGAGCCTGTGCCAATGTTCAGGGTCACACTCTTAAAGGTACTCACGACCCTCTGTATATCTTCAGCCAGAGTAGAGGAGGGCAGGAAAATATGTCAAAGTATTAGGGTAAATGCTGCCATCATAAGTTAGAGAAGTTAAACATAAACATTTTCTTTTCTTCTTTGGCTTTTCAAGACAGGGTTTCTCTGTATAGCCCTAGCAGTCTTGGAACTAGCTCTGTAGATTAGGTTGGCCTCAAACTCACAGAGATCCTCCTGCCTCTGCCTTCCAAGTGCTGGGATTAAAGGCATGTGCTACCACTGCCCAGCACATAAATATTTTCAAGCACATTTATATAATTTGAGACATAAATTTTGAACAAAATATAACTGTGTGGTTTTCAGTGATAAAATATGCTTACTTTCCTTCATTTCCCCTCTCGACTCATGTGCAATAGAGAGCTTTGAAAGTAAATTTCTCAGGAAGATTTTTTAAAAATATATACGGTAGAACATCTAATGTATTAGGTATACCTGTATGCATCTATATGTGTGTATGTATACCCATACTCACCCCTTTTCTGATTATATTTGAGTTGGCCTATAGGAACATAAAATATTAGTTAGAGAACATGAGAACGAAGCGGTGGCTGTGGAGGGGATGAATGTAGCATCCGCACTCAAGAGGCTGAAGCAGGAAGACCTTCACTTCCAGGTTGAAGCAGAAGACAAACCCCATCTCAACAAATAAGCAAATAGACAGGTAAAACAAAAAACAAAAAACAAAAAAAACCTTGTGTAAACACTGAAAAAAAAAGATGAAGATAAAAACGCCATGTGCATATTGAATTCCCAGGTCCTCGATGGGGGGCATCCTGCGTAGAATACTTTTATCCTCTCTTCTCCTCAAACACGGAGTTCAGTACTCTGTCTGTGTCAGAGAGTGCAGGTGAAGTTTGGGTTTGGAAAGTCTGGGGAGAGAGATACAGGTAGGCATCCCTTTCTTTTGTTTTCAGACTTCTATAGATAGGGATGGCTTTGTGGTAGAACTTTGTCCTTGAGCCTGCAGCTAGCTGTATTTAATTCATGCTGAGGGGCTAGTGCTGTTGTCAGAACTGGCAGTCTGGATGCTGTATGGGACAGGCAGCAGCTGCTGCTGGAAAAAAGCAGGCATTTTGTGGCGCCCCCCTTCCTTTTTAACCTGAAACATGATTGTTTCATGGGCTGGGGTGATGGCCGGGTGGTTAAAAGCACTTGCTGTTTGATTCCCAGCACCCATGTGGTGACTCACAACCCTCTGAAACTCCAATTCCAGGGTAATCTGCTACCCTCTTCTGGTCTCTGCAGATACAGGTACATGGTACACAGCCATACATGCAGGCAAAACACCCATACACGTACATAAAAATAAATCGATTAAAAATAAAAGCTTAATAGTTCCCTGGCTTCCCACAGAAATAAACCTTCCCTCTTTTATTTTTCTCCCATAAACCTTTAATTAGCTTTAATAAAAAGTTCCTCAAAGAATTAATTTACATAAATCTGGAGATTTGTAAAAGAAAACAACCTTTTTGAAATTACAGTTTGTAAAATCTGAAGCCCTAGTTAAGACAAGTGCTTTTCATTGCTCCTGTATAGCCCAGATGAGAAAACTGTTCTCTGTCATTGAACTAGGCTTTTAATCCTCTTCCTCTAGACCCAAATGAAAAAATATTCACATGTGTTGGCTTTTGTTTTATCTTATCCTGTTTTATTTGAGAAAGAAACCAGCGTGTGTTTCTTTTGCCTGGTTCTAATGGACTCTAAGGAAAGCACTTAGAAATGATACTGTTTAACAGTTGGATATGTCGATATCCACATGGAAAATAAACACTATACAAGGTATAGCTATCAGGTATAATAGTGGAGAATTGTTAGTTCAGGTTCATGCTGGCTTTGTTAGCACGGGTCCCAAGATATTTTCAGAATCTTATGTTTGAGAGAAGAAAGAACTGCCAGTAACAAGAGCCTCAACACATGCTAGCAGGTACTGAATCTTATCATCCAGCTACCCAGTCGTGTTCGCTGCCCCCTCCCTCACACAGACATACCTACCTCCATCCCTCCTGAAGGACTCTAGGGCAGCCCTCGCAAGTAAATGACAAGCAGGTGGTTTCTTTGTCTTTTCTCCAGTTCTTACTACTGGCTAGGGCCAGCTCCTCCAGTGGCAGAGGGTGAGAATGGAAAGTGCACTGGGACTATGTTTTGGTGGAGAAGGGACCAAATGTAAAGTGTGTGTGTGCGTGTGTGTGTGTGTGTGTGTGTGTGTGTGTGCATGAATGTGTTGAAGTCCAGACAAGCTTTCTCCAGGTTGTTGACATCAAGATATGAGATGTAGAAACATCAGTGAAACTGGGTAATGGCAAACTGCTCACAAGCTATAAATGATCACCTTGCCTCGGACCAAGCACTTTGTATCCTTGTGAATGATACAGCCATGGCGATCTGCTATGGCCCTCCTTAGCATCCTCAAGAAGATAAGAGTCCATGATGATTTAGCTAGTTCCGGGTGTTTAGACTGGCCTACATTAAGTGACTAAGAGTAGGAAGGAAGCCAGCTAAGGTTTGTGTCCACAGGCCTCACTGGGTGGTTTGTGGTTAGAAACTCGTAGTTAGGAATGAGATTGGGAAACACGGGTTATCCTGTTGTTCAGAGGGAAATAAGATGACTACAGAGAAGATTTTAGAAGGCAAGGTGTCAATAGAACTGGGAAAGTGGGTCAGAGCAGGGTGGGGGATTGGGCATAGCGCAAAGAGCCTGTGTGCTTTGGGGCCAGGGTTTAACTAAAGGAGTAAGAGAAGGAAAGGGTTATAGATAAAAGAGCGATCAAACAAAAGTGACATTCATTTTTTTAAGGCTTATAAAATGAGGTCATGAAGCAGGAAATGCATATTTAAGAGGATCCATCCTATGGATTTATCTCTAATGGAGGAGGTAAGCTAGTTTGCAATTCAAAACCCCACCATTGTTGAAGTTAAATGTTGCCAGGACCTTGATTATGCTCAAATACTTCATAAGACTGGGATATGAAAGAGACTTTTCTCAACATTTTAGCACTATGTCTAGACTATGTCACATCCACTGAAGAAGCTCTCAGAAAGCCTGTGAGGAGGTATAGAAGCCACCTTGCCCAACTTTCTATAAATGCATCCGGTTTTCCTGACACTGGTCTCACTGGTGGTTGAGTTGAAGGCTCACAGCTGTGTCTTAGGTTGAAGGGCTACACTCACTGGAATGAGGCTGGCTTCTGTGAGGACATACAGTCTCCAGTTCCCGGGCATGACAGGACTCTTGGCTGACTTCCTTACAAACATGCTTGGCATTCCCACGTATCTCAGCGTTGGGGATGTGTGGAACAGCTTCAGACTGCATCCCATGAGCCTAGAGGCACTTTCATGTCTGCTAGTCTGGGTGTCAGAGAAGGCAAACAACTGGGTTGGGGCCTCCTGACCCTGCTTCAAGAAGAACAGCTCTCCTTTGTTGCTTGTTGTGGGTTCATAGGAGTCCATTGCAAGGAAATGAAGCACACACTACATGTGCCATCTGGGCAACAGAAAGGAGGCTTCTGTATATGAACAGAAGTAGCTGACTTCAGCTCTTGTCCCTGTCTGTATTTTCTGGTCTTCTTTACTGAAGCACTCTCTCTGTTGAGAGAGTAATTGATGTACTATACAAATATCCCACTTCAATCACATAACTCACTATTTTTTCTGTTGTATTCGCAGATTGTGCAACCGTCACAATCACTTTTTTCTTTTTTTTTTTTCATTTCTCAGAAATGAATGCTGTGCTCACTAACATGCCTTCTCCACTTGCCCCGAATTTCCCGAGTGCTAGGCAGCTTCTGGCTTCTTTTCTGTTTGGGCATTTCATATTAGCGAAGCCACATGATTGTGGTCCTCCGTGAGTAGCTTCATCTACTAACACAGTCTTTTCAAAGTCAGCCATGACACACTTGTTCCAATACTTCGTTTTACTGCTAATAAACTTGCCATATTTTACCTATGCATTCACGAGTTCCTGGGTATTGGGCTGTTTCTCCTTCTGCTACTATAATTTGCTGCTGTGAACATTTGTGTGTAAGCTTTTGTGTTCCAGGTTTTCATGTTCTTGGGTCCGTTCTTCTGAGAGGAATTCCTTAGGCTCGTGGAAACTAACAAGCCAAGGCGCTCCCTCTTCCTTTCAGCATGCACCCTATGATGCTGGTGACTGGTCTCCTTAGCTCCTCCCTTGCACTTTGGCTCTGCCCACCAGTCCCACCTATCCTCTTCTGCCTAGCTATTGGCTCTTCAACTTTTCATTAGACCAGTCAGGTGACTTAGGCAGGCAAGGTAAAACAGCAACATGTCTTTACATAATGAAACCAACACAGCATAAACAAGTGCAGCACACTTATACTTTGTTAAGTAATATTCACAGCAGCCTTTCTTTGATAAGACAAGATGTCAGGATTCTCTCTGTCTGCCCCTATTTGATTTCTAGAAATAGAGAAGAAGAGACTTACCATCCTTGAACTGAGTAGGCTGGGAAGGGAAGAGAATTAATTGATAGGGTTTCATCTGTAACTCGTGTGGTTTTGTGTGGGAGTGGGGGCGTGTTATATTTACCTGATAGTGTTTAGTCCTGAGAAGCATGTGATCATTCCATTTTATAAATGGGGAAATAAGGGACCCTGAGATGTGGATTTAAGTTGCTAGGGTTTCATGGGTAGTAAAAGACAAGCTGGGATTTGAGCCCCGTGGTTTGGCTTTAGGGGCCTACACTGAAGACAGGCTAATTAATTAGCCTTGCTGTATTGTAAGCAGTGGATCACCTGCAGCATGGCCTTTCCCCGGAAGCCTCATCTCTTATAAGCCTCCTGGTATAAGCCTCCTGTTCAGTATCCTTCCATAGTAAGAGGGTTCTGGGCATCAGCACCCAAGGGAAAGGAGAACATGAAGGCTGAGATGAGAGAGCAGAATGCCTGACCTGGGTTTTGAGTTTGTACTCGGTGGTAGTCACCGCCTCGCCTCTTCTCACTCCTTCCCAGCAGGCTCTGCTGGGTTACTGGGTCTTTTCCTCCCGACTTGTTTCGTTCCTCTCCCGATTGCCAGTTGACTTCTGAAAGCCGATGGCTGTACCAGGCCTGGAGATAGTTGATTCAGATTTCTGTGCTCCGTTGCTTGTTTGGCTTCAATAAGAAATGGGAATTTATTGTTTTTCCTGAATTGGGCAAGAAGTTGCATTCACCACAAATCCCATGTTTCTGGTACTTGGCTAGCCCGCCTTAGTAGACATCTGAAAAGGAGGGCTTTGAAAGTCTAAGGAGACGGCTGGCTGTGAAATGGGCAAGCAGGAGCTGGCTGCCTCTTAAGCCGGAGCAGCTCTGAAATGCAGTGAAGCCTGGCAATTCTGTTTCCCTTTTGCAGACAGTGGATTATTTTTCCTTCAAGTTGACAGCTCAGGTGCCCGAGCCGGGGTATTTAAAGTCTCGGCTCTTTAGGACGATAGGCTTGGAGTGTAAAGCATGAAAATTTCAATGAAAAAAAAAAACTTGGAGTTGATGTTACATGTTATTTTGTGCCCGATGATTAAATTGCAATTTAAAATATTTGTATATACAGCCTCCAAGGGATCTCGGTGTAGTGCTCAGAGAGCATGAGGTCTTTCCTATGGTAATTTCATCCCAGAATGGCCAACCTGCAAAGGAAAGAAGCCATTGGCATGGAGGCCCTTTCTGTTTGTTTTATTTCACTTCGTTCCAGCCTGTTAGCAGTCTTTCCAGGCAGCCGACAAGAACCTTCGTTTGCCTAGTTTGCTTTTAATTTATACCCCCAATTGTACCCGTGGAGAGCTTCAGGCAACTTACTGTCCACAGCCTGTGCACATACATAAGTCTGTTAAAGTGGGAAGTGGAAAACACAGCAGGGACCTAGACAGCAAACACACCAAGCCACCTCTCCCCAGGGAGTCGCCTCCAGCGAGGATTAAACACAGCTGGTGTCCTTCCAGGCAGCCAAGGCGAAAAGGTCACGACTCTTTTTGTAGCCACTGCCCACTAAAAGGAAACAGCCTTTCTGAGGTAGTAAACCTGTTCTACTTTGGGGGATTCTGAGGGACTTTGCTAGGATGGAATTGGAAGTCTTGTCTTTGGGGGAGAGCCTCATCGTTCATCGCGGATGCGGTGTAGGGAGATGAGGGCAGCTTAGGAGCTGAGCCTCTCAGCCTCTCAGCGCTGCCTCACTCCCGGCCGCCCCAGGCACAGGACCCTCATATTTGACCATAGCCGTTAAGCTACCTCTGATAGGTGCTTGCTTGGTATGGATGGTTGCTATTGCTCTCCTTGGAAAGTTCTAGTTGAAGTCATTTAGCATGTTCTCGGAGCATTCCTTCTTCTTAGGTCCTAGACATTGCCTGAGCCGCACATGGCTGGTCTACTTCTTCATTGTCGTGTATATCTGTGGGAGCAAGGCTTTAATTATGGCAATGGATATTAAGGAGAAAAATCAGAAACTGGAAAACTTCCTAACAACCCAGAGCCACCCAGGCTTCCCTCTCTCCTAAGGACATTTAATAAGAGTGTTACCACGTGATTTGTGTTCTTCTTATAGTTTATCCTTTTTTTTTTTCCCCCAGAAGAAATTAGAATATGCATGACTGGACCAGCACGGAACACTAGGTGCAAGTATGTACAAAAGTTGCCATGGGAACCAGCAATTTTTTTTTTGTGTGTACTTTCTCATGAAGAAGTTTCAGATGACAAGTACTTTGCATTCTGACTTTTAAGTAAAAACTGAATGGCATTGAGTTTCAAGGACTTTCAGAATACTGCCGTAGTTATATGGTCCTGTGTATATTCCTTTTAGAACATAAGTCATCCCTGAATGTATGGACTAATTTGAACTTTGACTGCTGTGGGAGCTTCCGGGACACCTGGGTTTTGTAGTCTTCACCCCTCCTCTTCCAGCCTTGACTCACACCTTTCTGTGGACTTTGCCGCCCGGGGGTGGGGGTGGGGGGTGGGGTTTTGCAAACTGAACTTTACTGTAAGGACCTGGATTTAAACCTAAGCTTTGAACTGCACCGCGTAATGGATAAGCAGCCCTTTGATCAGCACCTGGCTTGCCTCTTTTGCCTCAGTCTTTTCTCTTTTCTTGCTACAGTGGAACATGATAAAGATATCTGATATAGACCTCCGTGGTGTGTTCACACAATTCAGACACATCTTAAAAGTCTTAACAAAATTATCAGAATTCCTAGAGGGCTGGAGCGATGGCTTGGTAGTTAAAAGCACTTGCCATTTTTTTCCAGGGGAACCTAGTTGGATTCCCAGTACCTATATCAGGCGGCTCCCAACCTCTTGTGACTCCAGCTCTAGAGAATCTGAGCCTCTCTTCTGCCCTCCTGGGTACCTGCATGCCTGTGGCACACCCTCATAAACGTGCGCTCATAGATTAAAGTAAACTTTAAAAAAAGAATTGGAACAAAACATAGCCTAGAGATTTTAGCAGAGTAAGCAGTAGCTATTAAAATGGGAATGCGGAGCTGGGAAAAGACTCAGTGCTCAAACATAAAGGCCTGAGTTCAGATACCTAGCACTTCTGTGAAAAGCTGGAAATGGTAGTAGTGTCAGCATGCACCATAATCCCAGAGCTGACAGGTTCCTAGGATTTGCTGCTAGCCAGTCTAGTCACTGGGTGAACCCCAGGTTCAATGAGAGATGCTGTCTCAAATACAGTGGAGAATGATAAAGCCACCCAATGTAGACCGATTTGGGTGCATTCACAAAATATACCATACACATATGACACATGCCGGCCCATACACAGAAAACACATAAAATAAAGTGGGAATGCAAGTCACTGAGGCAGTTTTTCTTTTTGTTTCTGAGAACTTCTTTGAGAACATTTTTCTTATTCTGAACCACTTTAAAGTTTCACCTTTATTATTTTATTATCAGTTTAGAGTCAAAATAAAAATCTGAAAAAGAGTGTAAGAAGATAGACAGAAACACACACACACACTCAAGCACCAGATGGGCAAGAGTGTGTGTGTGTGTATCTGTCTGTCTCTTTAGTGAGGGGAAACCTCTTTAAACCTTTTCCATTTCAAACTATAAGATACTCTGATTGAGATGTGGCAGCCCCATATTTTTCTAGAACCAACACATTACTTTCTCAGCCTTAGTCTGGTGATGGATATGATCTTTGTCTTTGATTTGGATTGACTGATAATGGCTACCTAGAATCCAGGTTTTATACCTGGACAGAGCCCCTCAGTCCCTTAATAATGACTCTTGTGGGTTGGTGGCAGCAGTTCCTTCCATGCTTGCTGTCCTCAGTCTGGTGTGTTAAACCAAACTGACACTTGTCATTGAAACCAGCATAATCATATATACCTAATGATATTTAAAGAAATGTGTGTGTGTGCATGTGTGTGTATGTGTCTTACTTATCTATAACAGAATATAAATTCATTTTGATGGAGTACAGAATGTTTTGGCGATTCTGTAAGAGTACTGAGGAGCACATAGGTGATGAAATATTTGTGTTTAGAGAAGATATTACATTATATAACAGCAACTTGGGTATGCAGAGACTGCCTGATGTGTTCTATGCTTTCATCCTGACTGACTATGATCCTGCCTGGTGAGCCACTGTCACCAGATGAAAGTGACAGAAAGCTTAGATTCTTAGATTGACAGACAGCTCAGTGATGTGAAGAAGTTCAGGAGTGACCTGGGTTTGCTTCAGGAAGACAGATGTTAGTGTAGGAAACGTCCTTTGAAGGATGCCATTCCAGGGACACAAGACAGTGCTGATGGATGCCAGAACTCCACTTGTGATTCCTCCAGAGTTGGGCTGCCCAGCCTTGCTGGCACCCTTCCTAGACTGGTGAAGAAGGGCTGGTCAGGCAGGTTATTCAGAAAGCAGAGCTTGCACCTAAGAAACTTGGGCTGCCCAGGGTTTCACTGTGTCTCAGTTTGATATGACTGTAAAAACTTGTGCTGGGAGTCTTGCATCTTTGGTGGTGGGCAGAACTGCATCCAGTTTGCGTTTTTAGTGATGGCCGTAACTACTTCTAGGTAGTTCTGAGAGCCCAACTTGCCACAGTCAATAAATGTGTGCTGACTTGATTTACTTTCTGTTTTGTTCTCTAAGCCTAGCACATTCTTGGTAAAATAACAAAGCAAAAAAGGGGGGGGGGTAGATTTCATCTTTACATTAAGTCCAATTTAAAACAATAAATTATATTTATTCTCTATTTATATGCTTATGAAATACTGACTGTCTTCAAAATTCAAGGTACCTAACTGCAGGTCTTGTGTATATAACAGTGAACACAGCAAAACAACACTTCCCCCTCTGATTTGAGTCAGACAGAAGGAAATAGAAATTATAAAATATTTAGCTGTGATCGCAGCAGGAAGAGTGAAGAATAGTAGAAGACAGGGAGCATGACCAGCCCAGCTGAGTTGGAGATGGCTGCCTGTAGCATATGGGATATAATCTGAGACATGAGTATGGAGTCACCGGGCAAAGCGAAGGGTTGCAAGGGGCAAAGAGGGGCAAAGAATGGTTCCTGGGAAATTCCACAGGACACTGTGAGCCTGTGCTCATTCTTTCTGGTCTAGGACTCACTCCCATTGTGGGCTGCAATCCTCCCCTGGAGGCTGAGCCTCCTTGATATTGTCTTCACATCATGTATATGTGTGTATGTGTGTGTATCACAAAAGTACTCCCACCTCCATTTAGTATTGTGTCCAGTACATGTGTCCATGATTAGTTAGCTTGGATTGAGCCTCACCAATGTGGGTGTGCCTCAATACACACACACACACACACACACACACACACGCACGCACGCACGCACGCACACACACACTTTTAGAATTAAGCTTATATGATGTAGCCCTATGGATCTTTTAAACATCCTTTCTATTTTTCCCCCTTTTCCTTGTATTACCTTTTCCCCTTCCTCATAAATTAAAGCCCTCTATTTTCCTCTTATCTCATCCAGGTTCATAGGCCTGCCTCCTATTAGTCTTCTTTCTAGAGCTCTCTCTCCTTACCATGTTCCCCAACCCCCACCACAGTCCCCATTTGCCTGACTTCTTTGGGTGTTTCATTTATTATACTCAAATCTAAGGATTTGGAGCTGGGATCCACAAATAAGAGAGGGCATATGGTGTTTTGTCTTTCTGGGTTTGGGTTACCTCACTTGGTAAAATAATTTTCAGTTCTACCCATTTGCCTGCAAAGTTCATGATTTCATTAAGAAGTCTATTGGTTGGTAGTGGGCTGCAGGCCGCTGCTACGCCTCATTCATAGTCGATCTTACCTATTCGACAAGGGCAAAGGGAGCTAAAGTAAGCACAGGCACTGTGCATCCAAGGAACTATGTTACCCTTGAATTTGTTTCCTGCTCAATGTAGTGCCCCATAGAAGAGCACAACCTGGCAAGGGTGAAGAAAATCCAGTCCCGGAGTTCTGGGGAATGTTGAGGGATGGATTATGCACCAGCGGTATGTTTTGCATCGGTCTTTCTTCAACAGATTCTTTAATTGAGTCCTTGGGAACTCCTACCCACTGCACCACTGAGCTCGGCAAATCCGACTCTTGGCTGAGGAACTGCAGCCTGGCTACTGTCTTTGAAAGCACTGGAGGAATCGGGCAGAGTGAAGTGCTCTGGTGATGGTGTGCTAAGAGCCACATGGGCAGGCGAGATAGGTTTGTGGCCAGGGAGGTGTTTGGTGGAGATTCCTTTGACCCCCTGGTGACTTCTGTGGTGTGGACTGTCAGTGCTGTTTGTGTTGGTGGTGGTGGTGGGGTGGTTCTACAGCTTAGTTAGGTTGTAAAACAGTCTGGCTGGTGGTGCTTGTAAGGCGGGAAGAATGTGGTATTGTTGCAGAAGGAAGAAACTTCATAGAGCCAAAGTCCAAATTCCCATTTCAGAGCTGTCTGCCAGATTGCTTCTTGAACCTGGTCCTGTTTCATTCAGAACTTCAGTGCTTTCTCGTTGGCTCCATATTTGGTTTGGATCACCAGCCTTCCCGGTTACTGAGATGGCAACTCTTTCTTCAGAAGTATATTGGTCTTCTTGCCGCTCAGCTTGATCAGCAGAGTATGCAGGTTTTCCAAATAACCAACAGGTCTTCTAATACCGAAAGCCTTAAATTGTGTCCTTATTATGCTAATGCGAAAACAAATGGAATATAGCTTGGCTTATACTGTATTAAAGTAAGTCACATGAACAGATATTTCATTAGTACCTTGTTTTTAATTCTGCATTTTGGCAAATTTTCTCAAGTAATAAATGAGATTTTCTTTTTCACTAGGGAAGGTACTGTTTTTTGCTTAGCGGTTGCATTCTTCAGGACGACTGCATAAGGCAAAAAGCTCTGAAGGTTATTCACCTGTTAGATATGTTTATCCTGGGTTTGCATGGTGATTACTTACAGTAGCTTCTTTTATCAGTTTTCTTGGAATATTTTCTTGCAGCGGTTGGATTCAAATAAATCACATGTATTTGCATTTATGTGAAATCAGCTAAAAATGCACCGGTCCTAGCTCTGCTGTGCCTAGAATTCCAGTTCCTCCGATTTCTCACAGATGTGTGTTTTCAGCTGTCCCCTAGAAATCACCCCGGCGAAATGAATAGCTTCCTCGCTGCTTCTCCTTCCCCCTGAAGCTCCTGTCTCCATTCAGGGTTTAATGAGCCACCTGCTCTGCACCCTCTCTCAGAAACCTTAGCGTCTTCCTCTAGCATCTCAGTTTTTTTTTTTCGATTTACCTCCAAATTGTTGCCCAATCTGTGCTCCCTCTCTGTATTGTCTTGGGTCCACCTTCCTGGCCTGCTGGCCATCTGTCTTGTCACTTCCCTCTGTCCCACTTCTGACTATGATTGATGACTTTCTGGTTCCCCTCTCTAGTCCTTCTTGAGGTCACACACAGCCAAACCTTTGCAGCGCGGCTCTCATCTGCTCCGCAGGCGTCTCTCTCTGCCTATTTATTCTGTGGTTTGCATTTCAGCCCCATAAACTCCCCATTTCCTGAATGAGAGACTGTAGCCACATGGCTCTCTCTCCTCTCCTTCCACTGTATTGTCCTCTTTTCAGGGATGACTGAGCAACTCAAAGCCTCCTCACCTATAGTGACTTCACCTTTGGAGTTTGCACTGGGTCTCCCCATTATCACGCCCTCTGCCCTACATAGCTACCAAGTCAGGGGTTCCTTCAAACCTCCTCCCTTTCTTGGCGGCTGGCTTGCTAGAGCAGCCCACAGAATACATGAATGCATTTTTCCTATTATCACTAGCTCATTAAGAAGGAAGGAACTTCAGGGAGAACCAAATGAAGAGATACTTAGTGTCTGGGTTGGGGCAGGTGACACAGCTTCCACGCCCTACCCAGCACCGCAGTTCATCCGGCCCTCTCTGAAGCCTGTTGTTAAGGGTCTTTGTAAAGGTGGTACTGGATAGGCATTATAGGCCACAGGCACTTGGTGAATGAGCTTCCTTCCCGCCTTGGCTGTGAGGAGAGAGGGCCTGAGAATTCCATCTTTATAAAGGTGGTTTGGTTTTTCTAGTTGTCAGCCTAGGATGCAGGCTGACAATTCCTGAACCTACCTAGGCTTCCCCAATCTCCAAGTGCCTCGCCGGCATCAGATGAAAGACATGTGTTGGCATGGAGATGCCAAGAGTTTTAAGAGTTGTATTCAAAAATCTAGGAATGAAAACGAAGCCTTTATTTTTTGTAATTCTACCATGACTCTTCTTTGTTGTAATTGCCCCCATGTTTCCCATCAGCCACTACTGTGAGTGTTGAGGGGGGAAGGGTCATTTTCCTCAGCTTTCATTTGGTGACTTAATTTTCCCTGGCGAATAACCCAGATTCTTCTGTGCTGGTTCTTGGTAGTACATGGTCCTGTCTTGGTGGATATTCTCTTACTACTGAATTCCAGTCTCCCCGGTTATACCCGCAAAGAGTTGAAAGCAGAGTTTCAAACAGATAGTTAGATGAGACTATTCAGTCACAGTAGCCAAAAGAACCATTAACAATGATTGTATAACCAGTGGTTATACTCGTGTGTGTAATGACTAAATCAGGCAACCCTAAATTACTCTTCCATCTGTCTCCTAGACAAGATCTGATTACTCTGAATTGCAGCCTGATTAAGTTGTGAACATATTAAATACTGTGCCTATTAACGTATTTAAGATAAGGTTTTTATTTTGTAGGGACATGTGAGATTGGATTCTTTCAGATTCATTTTGTCATCTTTTGCTTGGGTGTGTGTTTCCATTTCCTCCTCTTGTCTGGTTTGGGGACAGGGCCTCACTGCGTTTCAGTGGTTGACCAGTACTCTTGATTTTCCTGCCTGCCCCTACCTGCCCAGTGCTGGGATTACAAAAACGCATTTTACATTCTCCTGTAAGTGGCAGGATAATCTGTAAGCAAGGCCCTCCCTGCTCCATCAGGGAGAGCTCTTAAGATATAGGAAAATCTGTTTATTTTTAAAATGTCTCCCAAAGCAGAGAAATATCCAGGATTATCTATGTTTAAAGAACAAAATTTAAGGCAATAATTTATATACAATATATATTGTTACACAATAGATTTAAATTCAGATAAAATTTTCAGTGCTTTTTCTTTGTGGGGGAATTGTTTTATTTTCAAAAATTTACTTAAAAATTTTAAACTGTGTATTGTTATTATTTTTAAACCCTCCATGGAGATAATTGTTATTTCTTAAAGTTTAAAGAAGTATAAATACAGACTGGAGAGATGGCTCAGTGGTTAAGAGCTTTGCCTGCTCTTCCAAAGATCCTGAGTTCAATTCCCAGCAACCATATGTGCTCACGACACTCTGTAATGAGATTTGGTGCCCTCTTCTGGCCTGCAGGGATACATGAACACTGGATCTATAATAAATTTCTTAAAAAAGAAGAAGTATAAATGATTTTTCTTTTTCTTTCCCAGATTCTTTACAGAGTTAGAAGCAAGACATCAGAATAACATCTTCATAGACGATATAAGTGACATCGTAGAAAAGCACACGGCGTCCACATTTGACCCCTATGTGAAATACTGCACCAATGAAGTCTACCAACAGAGGACGCTACAGAAGTTGCTGTAAGCAGGGTTGAAGGCTTGGGTTTTGATCGTCTAACCTACTTTTGATTAGAGCTCATTGATAGAGATTAATTAATCATAGACACGACTCCTAGGAGACTGTGTCCTCCTGGAGCGATGTGTAAGAGGGTGACTTTTCGAGTGAGGATGTGGTGGAGAATTTTCTCCCTAAAGTACGCTGAAGTCATGCCCCCCTCCCCCCTGCACATCCCTTCCGTTGTCCAGAGACTTGACTCATCATCACCCAACCTCCCACTTTTCTAAACAAGTAACTGGCCATTAAGTGGTTTGCCAAACGGCAAAAGGGGGTTCTTAAGTGGACCAGGGCGAGTCCCTAGGATCCAGGGTTTCCCTTACTATTCTAACCTCTGTAAACTGTTTACAGGACTGGCAGGATCCCTCTTCTCCATCCCTGGGTAGATAGGGCTGAGCTGCTTGCTGTGGGAGGGTTTAAAAGAACAGAAGAAAAAGAGATTTTAATTATGCCACCACCTGGAGCCCAGCATTCTGTTTCTGGCCACACAGTCTTTCCTTTTTAGATTATTGAGAGTTTGGATCCGAGGTACTGGAGAATCAACAGTTGTTAAGTGTTCTATATATACTGCTTTGTTATTTTTAGAGGCCCCAATTATCATAAGTAGCTATTTTTATACTGTCATTGTCCACCATAAACCCAGTTTGGGACTTCCTGGCTATTGTTACTCTCACTCTTTCCTAAGAGTAGTGACATTTATGACGCCTCTCAAGGTGTGAGATCTTTGAAGAGGCTAAGGGGATGGTGACAATGTGTCAGGAGAATGGGGACCTAGAGACCAGAACATCAAGATTAACGTATGGAAAAAGAGCTGTTGGGAGTGGGAGCCTGTTAACTTTCCCCACCTGGGTTTCGGGTGACAGTCATCATGGGTGAGAACAGCTCTTCAGATACAGACTTGAGAGCAACTGCTGTTTGCATGAATGGCCTATAAAGGAATCACTCCCCTGGAGGCTCAACACTTTCCCTGCTCACCTGTTCCCACTCTTGGGAGCATTTCCCTTTCTTAACAAGCTATTCGTATTTCTGTTTATAAACATATTGTCCCCCTCCCCCGCCAAACTCAGCTCCTTGGCTTAGCACTTCTAAGCCTGCTTACCCAGACTCTGTGGGCCAACCTTTTTACAACTCAACTCCTTGTCAACTGCCATTGCCAAAGGTGTAACTTTCTGTCTTCCTCTTCCACATCTCTGTCCTCCCGAGTACCTGCTGAGATCTCCACTTGCCTACCCACGGGATCTTTCTCTCAAACTAACAATTGCCTATGAAATTCCTTCCAAGTATTTTTTTAAAATTCTTTTATTCGTGAAGACTAATAACCGGAAGGAGACCTCAGTTTTCCTGGTAACAGTGATTGTTCCCAACTTGGTAAGGAAGGCAGATAATGCTGTCTTCCTGTCACCTCTTCAGTCATGCTACATGGGTAGCATGGAGACCCCAGCCTGCGTTGTAATTAGGTTTTCCATGTGAAGAGGGGCTCACTTGTACTTTGGGGATTTCAAAGCCTGGTAAGTCTGTTGTGGTGGCTTCTCAGGGATGCAGGGTATTTAGCCTAATACCTGGCTCCTACCCACTTGATGCCAGAAATGTCTCCAGATTTGCCTGCACTTCACTTGCTTTTACCCCACACGGGGCTAGGGCTCTGTACCTGAACATATACGTTCATGATTGAAAGAAAAGCCCTGAATTAGGGTGGACATTGCTTTTCATTTTGTTTTGCAAACAATATGTATATATACATACACATATATATGTATATGTGTGTGTGTATGATTAGTTACAGCATCTATATTCTATGACTCTCAAAAATAGATTTTGTCTAGATTACCTTAATCAAAGCATCATGAGAGGTTTCCCATGGAAATTAGTATTTGTATCTTTAGGGGAATTCAAGGTTGGTGCAGTAACTTTCTACTTCCGCATGTTAGAAACCCCAGAAGTCTTCAGAACCCAAGCAACCAAGATTCTCTAGTCCACCCCAGATGTCTTGATCAGAACCCTTCAGGCGTGGGAGGAGCCTGGGACCTGTGTGAGATGTAGGTGCAACCTACTTGAAGTTTGTTTTTTAATTTCCTAGAAATCTTTTGAAAACTATTGAGGAAAGGATACTTAAAAATTCCCAGTATGAGAAAATGAAAATAAGACAGTTCTGTGTAATTTCTCTTAATTTGCTATTCTAGGTCTTTCACACTTTATTTTTAGTAGCCTTGAACCCACATCATCTAATGAATTTCCAGTCACTTTTTTTTATATATAAAATGGTCCTG
This sequence comes from Arvicola amphibius, assembly GCF_903992535.2. Taxonomy (NCBI): domain Eukaryota; kingdom Metazoa; phylum Chordata; class Mammalia; order Rodentia; family Cricetidae; genus Arvicola; species Arvicola amphibius. Next base: position 17,731,476 of record NC_052057.2, on the reverse strand, counting down.
ATGGGCTCTGTCTTCCTCTCTAGTTCTGCAGTCCGGTGGTTGGTTCTGCAGCCTTCCTTTCCCATGGGAAGAGGGCTGTGGATGCTGCAGACCACCACAGGAGCAGGGGAGAAAGGTGGGACCAAGGTCAGAAAAATTCAGTTTGATTTCTTTCTGTTGTTTTTTGCTAAGTGTATTTCCAGTTAGAGTTTTGTGAGCGCCATTCTCTTGGACTCTCCACCTCATCCCCCTTTAAGGTTCTACAGACAGCTCCACTGAGATTCTGTATGGAGTATCTGGCAACACTACATGGATATATGCCAGTATCATGGCCGTTTTCAACTCAGTGGGAGATGAAGAGAAATGTTCCGCTTTATGTGGCCCAAGGGTTTCCTGGCTAGACATGTCTGTAATCCAAGGAAGGATCCAGAAGGATTGCAAGCTGGAGGTTAGCCTGAAAGAGCATCACCCTCCAAAAAATCTACAACCCCCAAACAATGAAGCGAACACAAACAAAAAAGAGTTTCCTTTGTTAGAAAGATGATCTTTGGAACGGTCAAACGTCCCTTGAAAAATCTTGCCTAAGTGATATTTGTTGGGGATCTCCAGCTAGGGGCCCTATTCCAAACTCTGGTCTCACTCCTCTCATTCCAAATACAGCCTGTGAACAAGCCTGTCAAAAATCAGCCCCTCCCTGGTGCTGCTCAAGACCACGCCTACAGGCTATATAAGACCTGGCAGCCATATTTGCCATGGGATTCCTCCCCTGCCTTCCCAAGAGTCTCCCAGGAGTTGCTTTTTTTTTTTTTTTTTTTTTTTTTTGCTTAGATTAAACTTGGATTAACTAATTTGATCTGATCTGACTTATTATATTGGGGGCGGCATTACTTCCAGGGGATTTAAACTTCTTAATATTTCTTTCTTGGCTCTGCCCAGGGCCAAAACAGTGGCTTGAAGCTTGATTATTATGTTGATGGGCTGTGTTTTGTACGTGATCAAGTATGAGATCTGATCTGTTCATGCTAACTCATGATTGACATATTCACCATTACAATCCTGTGTTCTCTTGTTAACACCCCAATTTTACAAAGATCTAATTCATATGTTTATTTTGTTATTAATATTATTATTGGGTACCATGTTTTATTTTTAGCATTAAATATAAAAGATAGAAAAGTCACTTGTCTTTACCAGGGTATTATCGTTTATGTTAGGCTTATATATAAGAATCATTGGTAATGTGAGAATTGACCTCAGTATTAGGTAATGTGTTTTTGTTTGCTTTTGAGCTTGCAAAGGAAACATTTTGAAGTTTTTTTCTGCTTTGTCTCCCCACAGAGCCACCAACCCCTCCTTTAAGGAAGTACTGTCACGGATTGAGTCCCATGAAGACTGCAGAAACTTACCCATGATCTCTTTCCTCATTCTCCCCATGCAGAGAGTGACTCGCCTTCCCCTGCTGATGGATGTAAGGCAGGATTTGATGGCTTTGTCCTCTGGATATTCGTTGCTACAAATCTTAGTAACTAAATCACTGTTATTCTGCTTAAATTGATGCATATCTCTTTTATAAAACCCCTTCATTGAGAAGATGCTATTCGGTTGGAAAGTCTGTCTATGTCTGAGATCACTGAAGTTTATCATTAATTTAGACTTGTGTGGTCACTTTGGTGAAACCTGCTTACATTACCCTCTTTTTTAGAATGGGAATGACATTAGCTTTTTGAGGTCAAGAGACTTGGATTCCATTTCTGCCTGAACCACTAAGCATGAGACCTTGGACTAGTCACTTTGTTTTCGGGCCCTTGCATCTTGAACATTCCAAGATGCTTTGGGCCCAGTTTCTCCTGGCATGATAAGGTGTGAACTGGTATCTACCATGCATTGTGTAAAGGGTAAAAAGCCCAACATCCTTTCGGTATTAGGTAATAGTCCTAGAGGAAGAAGCCTTTGACTTTGAATAATGGCAAGGCCTGCTGAGCGAAGGGGGAGGAGACCATCTGGCCTGTGATAGGACCTGCTTAGCCCGTGGGCAAATAGTGTCTTTTGATCTAATTAGGACAGTTTGTCACAGATGTACTTTAAATTGGGTCATTATATTGGCTTGGTATCAGTTCTTAGGTATTTGATTTTACAGACCAACACACGAGATGAAAATTTATCAGTGTGATACATAGTTGAGTAAAATTGCAAGTATAGTTGCCATTGTTGATATTCCACCATAAGATGCTGAGATACTCTCAACACAGTGAGGTGTGCAGTGCAGCAAAGTACATACTATTGTCACCTTCTCACTCTGCCACAGCGGTGTGACGGCTTTATCAGTTATTTCAGAATTCTGATTATCCCTCCCTTTGTCCTCTTGAAGTTACTTTAGTCTACTTTGTCTACTCCTGTAGTTTAGAAAACTTTTTCCTGCTTGAACATGGTCACAGCTGCTTAGCAGTCTGAGACATGCATGGCTCACAACAGCACTGTGTAGTATCGGTGGATTTAACTAGGAGGATCTACTAATACAACCTCAGCTTCCATAGGAGAAATCATCTTGTAAGTCTTATATACAGTTCGTCATTGGCCCAATGTGTAACGTGGAGTTTCAAAAAAACTGAATATATTTTTTTAGATCAGTATTTATCCTCTCTAAAGATAGGATGCATTAATTAATAATCAACCAAAACCATATTTTGAGACCAGAATGGTATTCCTATTTCTAACACAACAGACTGCACAATATTGGATATTGATAGCATGGTTACATAGTAGGCTTTTTATGCTGTTCTGTCATAATCCATGTTTGAGGTTCTGAGATTATTATTGTAGGCACATAATTTTATGTACATTTTTATCATATAGATTCCAGGGAAGGATGTCTGCCCTCAAGGAAATAACCCAGTATTTTTCATATTGCTTTTATATCCATTAAAGGGGACAGTTTTCAAAGTACAATAGAACAGAATATGAAGTATTTCATATACACATGACTTATAATATAGATAAATATTATTTCTAAAAACCTTGCCTAATTTACGTGCACATAGGAATCGCTTGTAGTATAAATGCGTTCTTTATAACAGGTCACAATTTTGAAAGGAAGAATCATTACTGTAAGCCCACATGTGATGCACATCTCTCATGTAGCAGTTCTACTGCCAGACTCCCAGATTTACAGACTGCATTCATTGGTCGTTAAGACACGGGGGCCTGCTAGTTATTAGCCACATTCTGCCCTCCCTGGCGACTGTTGTCCTCATCTGTTTCCCACATGTGAGAACCCAGACGGCTTCAAGCACTGCCTCTTAAACTTTATTCATTAGGAAACTGACTTAAATTTGTCAAAGTGGTTAGACATTTTAAAACAATTCATTCGGTTCCCCAAGCTTTCAAAGCTATATGTACAAGCTGAGTGTTCCTTATTGAGAATGCTTGCAGGAAGATGTGTTTTACAGTTTGAATAATTTTGGAATATTTTCATTTGTATAAGGAGGTGTCATGGAATGGGGCCCAAAACTAAACATGGAATTCATTTGTGTCTCAAGCATACCTTGTATACATATTCTAAAGGCAGTTATATGTATCTAGTCATTGTGTGCATGAAACAGTTTCTGGTGTGGAGTTCTCCATTTGTGGTGTTCTGACAGTCAAAACGGTATGCCTTTTTAAAGGTTCAGGATTTTGGATTTTCATATTTAATGCATCTGTATTTCAGATTATCTTTAGCTGGTCATCAGAACTGGGACACTTTTTTGGGGTGGGAGGGGAGATGACCATACTCCAGGCACTCAGCTAAGATGTGTAGATTACTTACCATTTAACTCCTGGAACAGGGCATGGGCGAGGCTGGGTTGGATCCCTGCACAAGGAACAATAGGCAAAGCACCAATAGCCTGTGTTGTGTCTGGCTTTGCTACAGTTTTACAGAGGAAGACAATGATGCTTATCTAGGGCCAGTGACATGTCCACAGTTAAATAGCTATTATAAGGCAGATCTGAGATTTGCTAGCCAACCTACTGACCTCTGACCTTTTCTTTCTTAAATAGCTGGATTCATTTAGGCTTTATGTATTTAAAGAATATTTTCTAGTTCTGTTAGTTGTGTGTTAATATCCTCACTCCTAATATCGTGTCCAGAAATAGTGGTTTGTGTGAATAAGAGGAAATGGCTGAGTAGTAGTTTATTTGGCTTCATATGACAAATCAATTGGTTTGCTTCTTTCCCTTCTTCTTAGACTATATGTCAAAAAACACCTAAGGACTCTCCGAAGTATGAAGTCTGCAAAAGGGCCTTGAAGGAAGTGAGCAAGGTAACTGCTTACCATGATAGCAGTAAACCCCATGTAGAGAGCTTCGAAGAGTCCAGCAGACCTGTGCTTGCTATAAGCACTGAAATTTCTGCAGCCATATTTAAATAAATTGGAATGGTGACGGTTTCAGACAGGTTTTGTGTTATGCGCCCATCCATAGCTCATTTGTCTGGTATGTTAATAGCTGTTTGTTGATTCTTACCTTCAACAAATATTTATTGACTGTAAACCACTATAACAGGACCAATGCTGGCCTCTGGATATTTGGTGAGAAGGCAGGTGTGGTTATTGCATTCAAGGTATGTGCAGAATAAAGAGAAAGACATACATGAAATCGAATTACACTCAAGGGTGGTGAGTGATGTGGGAGGCAAGTACAGAGTGATTTCAGCTGAGATCTACAGCAAGAATAACTGTGAGCCAGGGGGTAGGAGGTGGAAGGAGTGTCTTGGGTGTCTAGAGACCCAAATCCAAGTGTTGGAGAGTTTGAAGAACTCACTGAGAGGGGAAGAGAGGGAGGAAGGGAAGGAGGGAATGAAGGAGGGAGAGAGGAAAGGAGGAGAACATGCAAGGAGCTTGTTAAAAATGTTAGAGAGTTGGAGGTTATAGTCTAAGATGATGATAAAGCTATGAATTTGTGTAAGAAGATGGAAAGAAATTTGTGTGTGTGTGTGTGTGTGTGTGTGTGTGTGAATGTATATGTATAGTAGGCTTGGAATTGGTGAGCACTTTGGAGGACAGGCATCAAAGAGATATAATTCTTGATTATAGACAACTGGATCATTTTCTCGTTTTATTACTATGGAAAGATAAATTCCATTTTGGACATATAATGTAGATTCTATAAAATTTGTATTCTGGATCAGAGCTCAGAGGAGAAAATCAAATTGGAGACCTGGGTTCAGGAACCATTAGCACAGATGATAGTTTAAGGTTGGCGTGTGAAGGGTTTTACCCACGATGAGGATGCAGGATAGTAAGTACAGCAGCCCATGGTGAAAACCCCAGGGAATACCCATTCTCAGTCTTATTTGGAAGAAAGTAACCAGCATCGGAGACAAAAAAAAAAAAAAAAAGAAAAAAAAAAAAAAAACAAGTAAGACATGCCAGAGTAAAGGAAAACAGAACAGATTTTAACATTGCAAAAATGGCTAAATAGCTCACAGATGCTCCTGAGAAAGAGGCAAGTATGACTTAGCTGTTTACAGGGTTCATCCACAGGTAAATGGCACAGAAACCTCATTGAAATATGTTGAGCAACGAGTTCGGTGTGTAGCAGTATGATCAGCTGCCCCTGGTGGCTGACTGCTTCAGGAATCAGGCTTGGAGTAGAGAGAGAGAAAGAACTGTGACTGAAAGGGAAGTAATGTCTAAAGACAGAAAACCGTGTGTTTAGTTGCTGCTAGGCACATGGTGGCCGAGGAAAGCAGAAGAAAGTATGGTCACCCCTGTGAGCAGCATATGAACAGGGCATAGATGAATGGACACCGAGCATGCCAGAAACTTCCAATTATCTCTTGTTGCCTACTTCCTGCATAAATGGGAAAGCTCTTCATTCCACTTCATTGTAAAGTACTATTTCTTTTTATCAGCTTTAAGTACACTCATTATTTTACTTATCTTTGAAAGCCATTTTACAAAGTTTAGGGTTAGTCCAGTGACCCAAATATTTACTAAGTATTCATCAGTGGCCCATGAATCCATTTCTTTGCAGATAATGCAGTATTTCTAATTGAGCAGAGCTTCTCTTTGCAGGATGCTCTTGAAGAATTGCCCAGACTTCCCTCCTCCAGCATCCCTTTGTGGTCTCTCGCTTTACATAACACCGTGCTTAGTTTTTGCCTTTGAACTTGGTAGTCTGCTTCCTGCTGCTCTGGTCTGGAAGAGAGGAGGCATTGTAGCTTGTGGTAGAGTGGGGTTCTCTTAGGTAAAGGCGAAGCTAGGCAGAGGATAGGAGCAGAATAGAGACCTAGAATGTGTGGTGAAACCTCGTGTGGAGGTTGTGGAGCCACAAAGGAAACCACTCTAAAAAATCTTCAGAGTCCTTTACCCAACCCCCACCCCTATTGTTCACTCCTGCTTACCCGCTCCACATCTGAGCACCATGTCCCAACCGGGTGGTACGGTGAGTTCTATAATGATCAGAAATGGGTTCTTGGAACTTCTAGAGAGTAGATGATTTTTAGGGAGAGATCTGAGATTGAAAATGAGGTTTCCTGTGGGGGAGAATGGGCCATACAAAGTAAAAGAAAGTGAATAAAATTTCTCTTCACATTTCTTAACCCTCCTGTGCTGTGTTCCCAGTTGGTTCGGCTGTGCAACGAGGGAGCGCGGAAGATGGAGAGGACTGAGATGATGTACACGATTAATTCCCAGCTGGAATTTAAAATTAAGGTAGCCTTCTGCCTACGTTTATCGTATTATTGCTGCTTAAATCTCATCTAAGCAGAGAAGGTTGGAATTAGCATTTTGAAGGATTGTCCATTGAAAAGAGCAGCTGACAGAGGACCCCCCAAATGCCTAGGGGAGTCTCCAGGCTTCTCTCCAGGCCATGATGGTATGACCTTCATCAGAAAAACCACTGCACAGTTAAAATAGTTAATAAAGGAGAGTCCTCAAGTGTTGTCAATAGGTTCTGCCATACGATGGTGTCCCCTGGCTGGACTAGGGTATTCTAAGCCAAGTGAGACTACTACTTTGTTTTAGCAGAGGAGAGAGTTATTGGACCATTTTTTAAAGCGTATTTTCTCATGTAGCTCTTTTATACATCCGTGCCGCTTCTGCTACCTGTCTGACACTGCTCGTGAACAGGTATCAGAATGCTCAGACCAGCAGAAAGTGGCAGTTAATGGCAAACCTGAGTCACGGCTCATTCTTTGCTGGAGTTTGTAATGGATCAGTTTATGAGTATGATTCTGTTTTGTTATTTAATCAAGCAATTTATAGTGACCCTATATTTTTCCTAGCCAAACTTTGTAACTTACACAGTAGTGTCCTGGTGATCAACATGTCATGGTATTCTGCAGAAGGCACATTCTCTGCCATGGGTACAGAGTTTGGGAACCACTGGTATGGGACAACTACGGCCCTTTATTGTGTAAGCCAGGAAAACAAAACCCAGAGACCAACTGGCAACAGAGTCACTCAACTAATGATGCTACCCATCAAGATCAATGTGAAATCAGGCTAAGGGCCCTGGCGTCCTGACTGAAGGGTGGTATAAACTCTTCCCTTGTAATACTCTGACTACAATCATCTGAATGCAGATTCATAAATCCAAAAACAGATTATTGACTAATTCAGACCACTTAGAAATGTCATTTGGCACAACTTGTGGCCTTTAAGATGGATCATAAGATAGATCTTATTATTTTGGTGGATAATAATACACATTTGTATTCGGTTCATTGTAAAGATGAGAAAATTAGAAGTTCAAAGAAGTTGTAGTGATTTGTCCCACAAGTATGGACGCAATCAGGTGTGCTTGGTTAAGATAACATCAGCGGTGTAATGAAGGTCTTTTAATACATAATCAATCTAGAAGTCATAAATAGAAAACCGAAAAAAAAACGCCTAGTCCAATGCCTAGTTCATTAGGTGAAAATGTATAAACCTTTCACTGCACAGGAACAAGAAAGACAGAAACAGAGACAGCGTGCAGAGGGGGAGAAGCAGCTGCAGCCTTGCTCATGCAGTATGCATGCTGCGTACCTCCCATGGAAAGTCAGAGTGTCGAGGAAAGGAGAAGGGACACTGGAAATGACAAGTTAGAGAGCTGCTGCCAGAGCGGGAATGGCAAAGGACGAGTAAGGTTTTTAAAAAATGGCTTGGTTTCATTCATAAAGAAATTGCTAATGGGCATTAGGGCAGCAAGCAATCCAGAAGTGTGAGAAGACAGCTGAGGTTATAGGAACGGCATTTTGCAGGCTGTTGCTAGAAAGGATTGTCACAGTCGTGGAACTTGCTGCCGTTTTTACAAAGCAATTTGTTACAAACCAGCAAGTCTACTTCCAGGAGTCTTTTCTGTACTGGGGAATACAAAGATCACAGTCTGTTTTAGCAGAGGATCGGAATCAATCCAGATATTTGTCACAGAGAACTTATTGCATTAAAATGAAGCAGAACAGACCCACTCAGCTTTGAGGGAAAACAAAGGATGGTTGGGTTCTTGGGTAGCTATGAAGGTAATCATGTATATCATTAAGTTAAAAAAAATAATTGTTAAGAAAAGTACTTTTTCTGAAGAAATTTCTGGAGAGGCAATGAAGGAACTAGCATCTGCCATTACCTGTGGAGGCAGGAGGCAGTGTGTGGGACCTGGGTGTGTGAGAGAGATGGGGAAGAGGAGGCTTTTCCCACAATACTTCATTCACAACACATTTTGGTTTTCAAAGAAAGCATACACATTCTGAAAGCTCCTCTCAATTTTGGGTGAATAAGTGAAAGTTTGCTATTTCCTAGTGGAATACAAAGACTATAAAAAGATCAATCTACTTTAAAACAACAAAGCAATGAAAAACTCTACCTAGTTGCTACATAAAGAATTGTCCTAGGGCGACATATATTGTAGAACATCGTCATAAGTGTCCTTGGTTCAGACCCAGGACAGACACACAATGGCGGAGAGCCTTGAGCTTCTGGTACTTGCATCAGTCGGGACCTAACCTAACGTGTGTGTGTGTGTGTGTGTGTGTGTGTGTGTGTGTGTGTGTTTTGTAGCAATTCCTAAGCACACGGGTCAGAGTTTACCTTAAGCAATTCTTTCTCTGCTGACCTTACAGGGCTCTGCTATACCTATTACAGGATTGTGTGCTTCCGAATAAGGGGCTGGAAACCCCAGGACCTCCCTTAGAAGCCAGTTTGCAAAGTTTGGGTTTAGCCATAATCTTTGATCTTCCTTGTTGAATTTGTATACAGTGGATGAATAACCTTCTTGTAAAAGCCCTTTATAAAGTTGGAAAACTATGAAACCCTCTCTTTGCTTCTTCATTTCCTCCTTAATATCCTCAATTTCCTTTAGCCATTTTAATCATTCTTCACTTAACAGGATGCCGTCTGCTGTGCCTGTCTGTTTACTATGTATCTAGGAACTGTTGCTTCTTTTATGGATATATGTTTTTAAATTTTTGGCAGTATGCATTTCTAGTAACTTTACTTTTTATTCTTTAGAAAAAGGAAAGAACTCAAAAGGGTACAAATTATTCTGTGGTTTAGAGAGTTTTCCAGTTGGCTTGTACAAACCTGAATAAAGCAAAGGCAGAATGTAATTCCTTGGGTGCAGCCTTTTGTGTGAGATTGAGGGGTTCCTTAAAAGAACTCAACTTTCATAGCCAGAAAGTGGAGTGAGGTTTTCAGGGGCATGTTTACACAGTGGAGATACCATAAACTTAAAAACAGGTGCTCTCAAGTCTATGGCTGAGCAGATTTCTCCAGACAAAACATAAGTTTTGTGGTTTTTTTTCTTCTTGAAAAATCCTTTTGTAGTTCAGAAAGTGAACACAGACTTTGAGAGGTCTCTTGGTAACTACAGGTATCTACAGATTTCCATATGTTTTTGTACAGCTTTGAGCTGTCTACAATAACTGATAGATTTTGCCAGTAAGTTTTTTGAATTTCAAGTGGCTCCTGTTTTCTTTTGTAGTTCAGAGTTAATAGAAGAGTCATGATTTTGTGGCCCAATAACATTTTCTTGTGGTTTCAGTTTTGTATGGACACACTAGTAAGTTTTTATGTTGAGAAATAAATGTGCATTTTCTGGAGAATGTAACATATGCAATTGCATTTCGCCACAATCAGCCTATAAAATAATGATGCATCTCCTCAGATGTACCTTTTGATTATAATGTCTTATTAGCCTTCACTTGGATATGGGCACTGAGGTTTTTCTCTCTTTATAGCCTTTTCCCCTCGTCTCCTCTTCTCGGTGGTTGGTGAAAAGAGGGGAGTTAATAGCCTACGTGGAAGACACGGTCCTGTTCTCAAAGAGGATGTCCAAACAGCAGGTCTACTTCTTCCTCTTCAACGATGTGCTCATCATCACTAAGAAGAAAAGGTGAGCCGGTCAAGTGTGGCCTGTTAGGGCAACATCCTCCGAAAGCCTGAGTGGAGGTTGTGTAATTCCTAAGTGTTGAGTCAAAGTCACATCTGTCCCACACTGTCTCCAAGTACAAGTATAGTTAAGACTTGCATCACTATGAACCTCGTAATCACAGCCATCCTCTACTGAGCTTTTACTGGGGACAAGCCAGTGCTCTGGGCATTTGACACCTCCACATGGCTCAATTCTCCTGCCACGCCTGGCGAGGCTCTGCCCTTTATCCCCACAACATTTCTCATGCTTCTTCTGTCCCAGGGCATTTGGATGAATCAAAATAAATGGTTAAGGACCTGCTAGCGGCAACTCTGGTGTGCCTTGTGACGTAATGTAAAAGATGTTATTAATTTAAGAAATGTGCCCATGAGTGGCAAGGTGTTGAGCGTGCTCCTTTCCTGGGGAAGTGAAGTATCTCAGTTGATTGGCAAGTGTTTTTTCTCCTTCTGCTTTTCTGCTCTGCATTCATGGCCTTTGAGGAGATGACCAGAGGAATTTCATACAAGCCTAATATCTTTACAGTATATTTTTAAAAAATCTCAACCACTTCCCGTTCTAAGGATACACACACACACACACACACACACACACACACACACACACACCGAGATACGAACACACACACTCACACATTCCTTATCTCTGCCCATTCCCAGGACACATCAAACACCTTTCTCTCTCTCTCTCTCTCTCTCTCTCTCTCTCTCTCTCTCTCTCTCTCTCTCTCTCTCTCTCTCTCCCTCTCTCATCTCTGCCTCTCTCATCTCTGCCTCTCTCATCTCTGCCTTTCTCCAGGGGGCATTCTCTGTCACATGTATCACATGACGACATTACTCACATAAAGCTATGTTTCCTGTTGGTATAAGAGATTTTACATATTTCTTAGACTGTAGTCTGGAAATAAAAATGGCAGCCTGCGAGTCATTTCCATGTATGAAGGAAATGGGATGAACTGATGGCATGTGATAGAATGGGTAGTTCAGAGAGTAAACTTTCAACAGTAGAAATAGCCTAACTATGAAAATATTCAATAAATGTCCAAATTTATCATGGGATAGTTATTCTAATACTAGTTCTGAGTTGCTGACTTTTTGTTTTGACTGATGAATCAAAACAAAACAAAATAGAGACTGAGCTTCTTATTTTATCAGACTGTGATACGAATTGTTCAGGTGTATACTGTCTTGGGAGTTCTGCTGCTGTGAAGAGACACCATGACCACAGCAACTCTTACAAAAGAAAACATGTAATTGAGTGGCAGCTTACAGTTCAGAGATGCAGTCCCTTATCATCATGGCAGGGATCGTGGTGGCATACAGGCAGACATGGTGCCAGAGAAGTAGCTGAGAATCCTACATCTTGTAGACAAGAGGAAGTAGTCTGTATCTCACTAAGTAGTATCTTGAGCATACATGACACTTCAAAGCCTGCTCCCACAGTGACACACTTCTTCCAACAAGGCCATGCCCTTTTTAACAAAACCACATTTCCTAATGGTGCTACTCCCTGTGAGCTTATGGGGGTCATTTTCATTCAAACTAGCACATATACCCAGGACAGCAGAGCAGGGACTTGGATGCTCTACCCCCAAAAGCAATTCCAGGAGGAAAGGGTTTATTTTATATTTCCACATAAATGTTCACTACAGAGAGGAGTCAGGGCAGGAACCCTGAAGCAGAAACTGATGCAGAGGCCATGGAGGAGTGCTGCTTACTGGCTAGCCCAAGGCTTACTTATAACACCCAGTACTGCCTGCCCCAGAATGACACTGCCCGCTATAGGATGTACCAACCACTATCAATCATTAAACAAGAAAATGTCCCACCAGCTTGCCTACAGGTCAGTCAGGTAAAGGCTTTTTTTTTTTTTTAGTTGAGGTTTTCTCTTCCCAAAACCCAAGCAAGCACAGCATGTTTTCTTGACTTTTATAAAGATTTTTTTTTTCTCAGAGTTGTTGGGATTTTAGGCAGTTTTTCTAGTTAGCTCAGGCTAGCCTGGAGCTCACTGTGTAACCAGGTTGGCCTCTGTCAATCATTTCTGCCTTGGCTTCTTTAATACTGGGATTACACTGTGTACCACCGAGCTTGGCTTTCAACACGTTTCAACAGTTTTAGGGGGCACAATGATGTGTGTCAGACTCTTGACTTCTAACATCTTCCAGCTGTCTCTGTGGACCCACAGTTTAATTTTCTGAGTTGAATGATAAAATAAAGGTTGACAGTACCCTGCCAGTTTTAAATATTAGAGTCGTTTTGACTGTTGACTGATAAATTGATGCGAGTTATCATCTTTAGAGGCCGTTCTAAAACCAGGATAGCGCAGCTTTTATTCTTGAACTTCCACAGAGCTAGACAGTAAATACAGCATTAGGGCAGATGTTTTCTTATTCAGCAGCTGATTTTCCTCCTCACAGGTGGCTTTGCCATTACATTTCATGTTGATACAACTACGCCAAATTCAGGGGCCCAAGAATGTTGTTGAAATCATAATCCGAATGACAGAAAGAGCAAGGCTTATTTTCCCAGCGGAAAGGGCAACCCGAGCACCTAATTAACGTTTATCAAAACTGGCATTGTCTTGCCCCGTCAATAAGTTCGTCGTATGTCTGAAGTCCTCCCGGCTGAGGAGATACCCTTGGAAACTGCTGGTTCACGATGCGAGTCTGCGGGAAAGAGGCTTGATAAGCAGGCTGGGTGTGAAATGTACAGTATGTGCTGCGTATTTACACAGTAGCGTCAAGGAGGCAACTGCAGATGCTTTGCATGCCAGAGGCAGCGGCGAAGGAGATATAGCTGCTTGGAGTCAGGCAATAATTCAGACCATCTACAAGGCAGCGAGATAAGGGCTCCTTATCTGGGCCAGCTCTCTAGGGCTGATCCAACCACCCACCAGGGACTGACTGAAACCATAAAGTTCCGGCAAGGAGCTTAGCATGGACGCCAGTAGTTTGTAGCATGGGAAGGCTTTCTTTCTACCTACTGAGACTGGCTCTATGGGAGGACCGCTATTCTTTCTCCTCCATTCCAGACTGGCACATAGGGCATACTATACACATTTCCTAGCTTGCTGAGTGTGTGGCCTTTCACCATATAGCTGGTGTTTGCAGAGCAGGACTTGGTGGTTTAGCCCCATGGAGTTGTCTTCAAAGATAGTGTTTTTTTCTTTTTCTTTCTTTTTTCACATTTTTTAGATTGAAAGAAAACATAATTTTTTTTTTATCCTATCTGGGTTGCTAGTTAGTCATTTTATTAATAGTTTGTTCTGCCAAATTTCAAAGGAACACATCTAATTTGACGACTTTTGATGAGAAAGTGAATTCTTTGGTGCTTGAAGCTGGGACTGGAAGCTACCTGGACCCCACTAGATTCTGATCTCAGCAGTGTTGATAGAGGGCCTGTGCTTCTTTGTTGGTAGGGGGATCCTGTGATGTAGTATTAAGCATTATCTCTGATCTCTATCCACTGTTTGCTAATAGCACCTTTTCCCATTGTGGTAACAAAAACGTCTCCAGCAAAGTTGCCTAATGCCTCCCCATGTGGAAGCCTCTTTGGAACAACCAGATTGGCTTTCTCAGTACCATTGGCGCATGTCAGTAATAGAAATAATGCATTATAAACATGATAGGTTGTTAGATATTAGTGGGTTGATATGTACTATCATATTATAGCTGATATATGCCAAGAGTAATACAGTAAGCTGGCTGTTGACTCTACCGACATGTTCAGCCTTATGAAGTTAAGTACGTTTGGCCCTAATCTAAGACCTTAGTTGGTTAAAACTCTCAAAGTCTGGGAGACAGTTTACCATCTTTTCATTCAGTGCCTGCTATATGCCTGGTGTTTCATCCTAATTCTCTGAAGCTGAGAGCTTCACGAGAACCATGGTCTCCTTATAGCTGCTGTATTACAGTACTAAGAAATGAGTGACTCAGGGATCCAGAAGGGCCAGCCTCACCTCTTCCAGCTCCCAGTGACTCCAGGCATTCTTTTCAGTTTGCCTGAGTTTCCATATGGCCTGCTTCTCTGCCGCCCATGGCTCTGTGTGTCTCTGAGCCCCCACCTCTCATTGCAGAGCTACTGGATGCCGAGCCTACTTCAGACCGGTATGACTGGGTTACATCTGCAAAGGCTTTATCTCTAAATAAGGGAGCTTTCAAAGTGCCAGGAGTGCCGGGTAGTGGTGGCGCATGCCTTTAATCCCAGCACTCGGGAGGCAGAGGCAAGGCTCGTCTGCAAGAGCTAGTTTCTAGGACAGGCTCCAAAGCTACAGAGATGCTCTGTCTCAAAAAACAAAACAAACAAACAAAAAAAGTGCCAGGAGTTAGGGCTCCACCCTTCTTCTTTGCAGCATACAATCCAACCCACTACATGCCTGGCCCCTTACTGTCACCTCACTTAAACACTATTAAGAAATGTGCAGTGATGGTCTAAGGTAGCTCGAGACCACATGTTTCTTCTACACCAAGTCACTCCATTTTCTAAAATAGTTTTCAGAATATTGTCATTGTCATGCGACTTGAGCGTCTCTGTTTGGTGGTTTCACAGATTGCTTATATTCAAATCCTTTCCATCACCTCTCACCTTCTCCCGGCTCCATTCCCTTCTTAGTAAATGGCCCCTCTGTCCTCTGACTGCTATGGGAAACCTAAAAGGTGACCATCCTGTCTGGGTTTGCCGGGCTCCCACAGGCAGTTGGTTTGCCACAGCCTTCAGTGTAGCTGGCCGTTCTGTGCAGCTTGTGAAATCCTTCTCTTCCACATCACCACCGCCCTTATGCCAGTGCTTTGCATTTCTTCCGACAAGACAAACCCAGCAGGCACCAGGCACTTCCTCTCCTTGCTCCTTACCCTCCACATTCAGAATATGTTTTAAAGATGAACCTACTTAGCTTCACCCTCTGCTTTCAGCACAGATGCCTCTCAAGCACATCCATCTCCATCTCCTCCTCATCGTCCTCGTCCTGCATTTGTGCCTCTTCACCCCATTTTAGACGCCAGCCCTAGCACAGGTTTCTCTCTCTACCTGGAATGCTTCCCCTCTGCTCTGCCCTCCCCTCACGTCAGACCTTCTCTAGGTAACTTTCTTATCTTTTAGGCTTACATCCCTTGGGGGTTTTATCCTACTGTCTAAGTCTATTTTCTGCCTCCCTGTGATCTGATAAAACTGGGCACTTTCCTGGCTGTAACATTTAATGTCCACTATGAGCCTGTGTCTCATATTGACCTTTATGTCCCCCGTGCTTAAGCCAGGCACTTAGCTGTAAGAATGCTCCTATGACAAGTATTTGCTCAGGACGAGCCAGTCAGACTGATGCTGTCCTATGTTCTATTGCTGTGAAGAGACACCATGACCACAGCAGCTCTTATAAAGAAAGACATTGAAATGGAGATGGTCTACAGGCCAGAGGTTCAACTCATTGTCACCGTGGCAGGGCACGGTAGCGTGCAGGCAGACATGGTGCCAGAGAAAAAACTGAAAGTTCCACATCTGGATCTACTGCAGAAGGCAAAGAGACTGGGTCTGGCTTGGCTTTCTGAAAACCCAAAGCTCATCTCCAGCTATATACTTCCTGCAATAAGGCCACACCTACTCCAACAAGGCCATACCTCCTAATCCTTTCAGACAGTGTGGTTCCTTATGAGTCTGTGGGGGCCATTGTCCCCCCAAGCCACCACAGGTGGTCAAACAGAAGCTCCATTGCATGGATGCCCTGTTCATTCTGTCTCATGTCTGAAACTTCTGGAGTCTGGCTTGGTCTGGCCTTGTCCTCCAGCGTGTGTCCAGTTGTCTTCTGTCTTCCTCATGGTGGAGTTGGTATTCCTAGGGAGTCGTTGATAGTGCAGTGATCCAGAGTATTTCTCCGGGGAGTCCTTTTGAGTCCTTTTGAGGATATTTGTTCTGACTGCCATCTATGATGTCTTGGGCAGACTAGATGTGGCTGATGTGTGGCTGTGTGTGTGTGTGTGTGTTTGTGTGTGTGTGAGCCTGTCCTTCTCTATCCTGTATTCACTTTTGCTTTGGCTCAGACTTCAGGAAGGATATTTATGTCTTCCTCTGTTTTGGGTATTTTCTTTATAAATAATAAACTTTCATGCTATTTCTTTTTCTCCTTCTTTTCCTTCCTTCCTTTCAGCACATATCTCAGGCTAGTCCCTAACTCACCCTGTAGCCAAGGACGGCACTGTGCTCCTGATCCTCCTGCCTTTACCTTCAAAGTGTTAGGATTATGGGTGTGGACCACCGCAGTTTTATATACTTCTGGGAATAGAACCCAGGACTTCGTACAGGGTAGGCAGGACTTCTATCAACTCAGCTATATCCCAGTTCCTAAATAACCAGTAATAACTTAATCTTGATAAAAAATAAAAACAAAAACAGTCTGTGACTAGTAAATGATGTGGCTTCTGACATTTTCTGGAACATCACCCATATACTTCTATAAATGCCACATAGCTTCAATTGATAAAACTACTCCACAGAGACCATTTTTACTTGCTTCTGATTTTTATTATAGTATTAATGTATGTTTTAGGCTACCAGTAAATGTGTTCTCATATTAAAGGTTTTAAGCTGTAGAAATACTGAATTATCACCCTCTCTCACTCTCAGCCCAAAAACAAAGCCAGAGAAAGGAAGCCCATTTGGGAAACCATGCACGCTCTCTTCTTCATTGGGAAACTCATTGTTGGATCATTCGCTACGCTTTCAGCAGAATTCCCAAATCACAGTAGCTCGAATAATAGCGATGGTGGGTTTTTCAAGTGATACATGAGGATTGGAAACCAGGCTCATTCATTATCCAAAGCTCAGCCTCTTCCTATCCACAGATAATGCTGGATCCAGGCTTGCTTTCTGGCTGTACGAATGGAGTATCATGCTTGCCAGTGTCTGTAACAGCAGGGTGCCATCCAATTATAGGAAACTATGTAGAAATGATTGCCCAAAGGACAGCTTTCCTTAAATGGCTTTTCCTTTTGTGTTGACTGGGGAAAGCTCCACAGACAGTATCCAGAGCAAGCTTGTCAGAAAGGACTAGAAGAGAAATGCTTCTTTCTGTTCAGTTGGGCAGTGTTCCTGAGCTGGGTCAATGAAGCCAGAGCCGATTAGTTACTAGATAGTGACAGCCACACCTCAGAACCCCCTTCCTGTAGGTCACCCTTTAACACAAGTTTCTTGGGAGAATGTGAAGAGTTCTTTGGAAGTCCCAACACCTCGCCTTTAAAATGGATGGATGATGAGGAACAGTGACAGAAGCTTTAGACTCGCACCCTCTTCCAAACATTGGCCGTTTGTCTATGGCTCACTGAGTACCTGCTTGGCAGGGGCTTCTTTGTTCCTAACAGCCCAGGTGCACTTGCCAGACACTGGGAGCTGACGTGTAGATAGGTATTGTCAGAGGGCTAGCCATAATATCAGAAGCACGCCGAAACCCACGCAGTCTTGGCTTGCTTTCCATTCAATCTCCTAATTTTCTGCCCTCACAACCATCAGCCATGTGACTCCTTCTAGTTAGATCAGTGGTCACAGAGAAGTGCATGGATGGTGAACATGTGTTGCTTGCAGTCCACGCTACTCTGAATGTGTATGCAACACAGCACCATTGCTGCGGTCCCCTAACGTCCTCGCCAGCCGTGTTACAGAGAACGACACTGATGAAAACACCTAAGGTTGAGTGTCTCATTCAGAAATCTGAAGCGCTCCAGAAAATCCAAAATCGTACGAGAGCGGGAGAGCAGAAAGCCCCATGCTGTGCAGCTTCCCTTCACACATTGTTTTGTTCTGACGACAACTTGCAGGAGTCAGTGCTCGACTCTGTCACCATTTGGGCCCCAGGACTGAAATCAGTTTGCTAGGCTTGGCAGCAAGCCCCTTTACACACTGATCCCTACCACCAGCCCAGCAGAAAAGTGTGTAGCTATGGGTACTTGCATCCTGTAAGAGACGAAACAAGGAACTGGGGGGTGAGGGTGGAAATGATCAAAGTACATTATGCATACTGATGAAATTCTTGAAGAATAAATTAAAAATATAAAAACTAAGGGACAGGATATATGTATTTTGACCCTTCAGCTGTGTATGAAGGTATATGTGAGATATTAGTAATTTTGGATCATACTTTAGTACTGTCCCCCCATAGCTCATTCAGTGTATGCGAATACTCTCAATCTGAAAAATTCTAAATTCTAAAACCTGACCATGCTGTTTGGACCCAGGGTGCTCAAACTATGCATTTTGAAAGCTTTGCATCAGAGCCCTGGTGGCATGAGTCTCTATAATTTCATCATTTCATGATTTCATTTTCCTAATATATTTTCCCACATTCTTTTTTGTCATTAGAAAAAATAGTATAGAAACTTTTTAAATTTTTCAAATATTTTTGAGAATTTCATATCCGAGTACTGTATTTATATAACGTCTATCCTTCCCTGTCCAGCTCCTTCCATGTCTCTATCCCATATTCTTGCAAATTTATGACCTTCTTCTTTTTATTATTGCTATACCTACAAGTGATGTATAATATTTCAAACTGCTGCATCCGTTTTGCGTTGTTTGAATGTACTCGTGTTTGGGGCTGACTACTTGGAATTACTATCAGGAGGCTCCTCACTGGAGAAAACTGATTCCCCCTCCCTTTGCCTATAGTTTGCTTATAGTGCTTCATCTAGGAGAACTAGATGCCTTGTGACATTTTTCTTATCTACACAGGTATGTTGACTGATGTCATTGTGAAGGTCTTATTTAGGCAACCTTGTTGTTGAGCTTTCATGGGTGCAGCTTTCTTGGTCGTGTCTAGAAGGTACTATCTCTCAGTGGGCATTCTCATCCTCCGCCTCTAGCAGTCTCTTTGCCCCTCTTTTGTAATGTGTCCTTCAATTTGGGGGTCGCCTTGTGCATATATCACTTGGGGCCAGTTGTCCCTCTATGCCTTCAAGTCCTGTGTGCAAAGTGTGTGGTGTCTTCAACAAGAGGGTTTTACCTTCAAGTTCTGGGAGACAAAGGCAACACCAAGAACCCTTCCCATTTTCCCCTTGTCCCCTTCTGAGCATCCCAATACCCCTTCTCTAAAGCCCCTTCTCCCCCCTCATGATCTCTTTCTACCTTCCTGGTTTCTATGGTTACTCAGGGTTATACATATCTAGATAATATTCAGAGCTGGCATCCACAAGAAAGAGAGAACATTCAACATCCATCTTTCCGGGTCTGGGTTACCGCACTCAATATAATATTTTCTAGTTCCTGCATTTGCATTTTATGTAAAATTGCATCATAAATTTGCATTTCAAGTTTCATTTTTCTTGATAACCAAATAGTATTTCATAGTGTGTGTGCACCACATTTTCCCTGTCAGTTTATTAGTCAAGGGACATGCAAGTTGTTCCCATTTCCTAGCTACTGTGCATAAACACAGTAACATACATAACACTGAGACTGTCTGAGCAAGTATTTCTCTAGCAGAATATCAAGTCCCTTTTGTGTGTACCAAGGAGTGGTATAGCGGGGCTGTGTAGTGAAGCTACTTGGAGCTTTTGGAGAGTTTTCTACACAGGATTCAGAGTGTCTGCACCAGTTTGTAGTCCTTCCAACAGTCAACGGGGGTTCTCTTTCCTCACACCCTTACTGCGCTCGTTATCAATTTCATGTCCTCTCAACCATTATGACCAGGATTAGATAAAATTTCAAAGTAGCTTTACTTCTCATTTCCCTAGTCACTAAAGACGCTGAACACAACACATTTCTTAGCTATTTTTGTTTCTTTATTTGTGAGCTACCTTTTTGGAACCAAAGCCTGCTTTTTAAATTAGGTCATTTGCTCTCTTGAGTCTTTTTGTTTGTTTATTTTGTTTTGTTGAGATCTTTGTATTTTGTATTTTGAATATTAATCTTTTGTCTGATGTATAGCTGAAAAAGGTTCTGTCCCCTCTGTGGGCTTTCTTTTCCTGATGGAATATGTTTTGTTTCACCATTTTAAAAGTGATCTTCCGGGGCTGGAGAGATGGCTCAGTGGTTAAGAGCATTGCCTGTTCTTCCAAAGGTCCTGAGTTCAATTCCTGGCAACCATATGGTGGCTCACAACCATCTATAAAGAGTTCTGGTGTCATCTTCCGGCCTTCAGACATGCACACAGACAGAATATTGTATACATAATTAATAAATAAACATTTAAAAAAAATAAAAGTGATCTTCCAGTGCGGGGCTGAATCATGTCTACAGGTTTCCCACTGCACTGCCGTTCCCGAGCCGCAGGTGTGAAGGGTTTCTCCTTCACAGCACTCCCTTTAAAGCTATAGATCCGTCCCCCTGATAGTTCAGCTGTGTAACAAATCCTGAGGCTCAGAAGATGAGTTCTCTGTAGTGGGACCACCAGGTCACCATCGTGAGGTCAGGGTCTTACTCTAGAACTCGGTTCTTTTCAGCGTTGAATGCCCAGTGGCTTCAGGGAGTGTGCAGGCTCCCAGGAACTGTCCTGGCCTAGTTCCATCCTGTCATAAGTTTTTCCATGGTAGTGTTCTTTCCTCTTATAGAAAACTGAAGCCACCTGATATAAGTTGTTTTTCTCTGCAGGAAAAAAAAAAAAAAAAAACCTCTTGGGAAATCACACTTGAATTTGGATGCAGACCAATTTTGCTCCCGGTACACCAAGTGTTTGTGCTGCCCATCACTGTGCATTTGCTTCCAAATTAAGACAGTGAGATGGGCGAGAAATGAAAGACTGCTTTTCCTCTTTGTTTTATTTTTCCTCGCTGCCCCACACTACGGCACTAGCATCCCAAAGCATTTAGTTCTGTGTCTCTAAGGAGAATCGACATCGCTACTCCCTGGTGGAGGCACCTAAGCAGCACACTGTCGCTGTGTAGGGTCGGGAAGAGTAAGGTTCAGTTCCTGGCCATGTGACCTTGCACGAAGCATTTTCAGCCTTTCAGCATCTCAGTGTCCCTATCTGTAAAATGGGAGTAATAATGTCATCTTTATTGTGGAATGTGTTCAAATTCTGTAAGACAGTGCACACACAGTCTTGGCTATTTCAGTAAGTCCTACGAAGTAACTGATGCGCTCGGTATTAATTTCAGCGGTGTGTTTGTCTCTCTAAAAAGTCTTGCCACAAATCAAATTACTACCCTTGTACTCTATTTTACTGTTTAAAAACTAGTCTGAAATCTTCAGGCCATGTTTCACTTCAGAAAACTACAGCATACTGCAGGACTAGACCTGAAGTTTTGGCCTTTGAAATTAGAGAGATTTAGGAATAAGTGCCTGTCTCTCCCCATCACCCATCTTCGCCATCAGGGGAGGGATAACTAGTGACATACCCTCATTCTTCCCAAAGAGCTGTGACTCATGAGTGCTTTCGTGGGGATATTTTTCTCTAGCATCCTCCCTTCCAGCGTACTTGGGAACACTCCTATTGTAGCCAGCCTCCATGGGCATGAATTCAGCCCATGGTAGATTGCAAATAAAGACTGGGAATTGCTATATTGCACTTGTACAGATGATGTTTTCATACTGTTATTCTTTAGATGGTATGGCATAACAATTATTTCCATAGTGTGCTAGTCATTATAGGGTATGCAGAGCATATTTGAAAATATATGTCAATATGCAGCTCTGAATGATGGACATATTTATTCACGGGTTTAACATCTTTGAGCATTCCCTCAGGACAATAAAGGACAACCCAACTGCATTTTTCATTTTTGTGGTATAAATCACTGACAATACACCTAAACCAGAGTGGGGTGATTTTTATAATCTGGGGTCACCTTGTTACCCATGTGAGAGGCTGTCTGCTTGTTCTCTGATCATACTGCTTCCTGATCACTGCAGGGGCTCTAGCAAGGGGCTCGCAGCTCTCAGAACTGCTGACAAGAGGAGACACCTCTTGGTTAAGGATGATGGGTGTTGCAATTGCTGAGCTGTGGAATCTGGCCCTCCTGCGGTCTCTGGCCATCTTTTCTGGTGGTGGTTAATTACAACAGATGCTTCTCATCCCAGCGACTGAGGGCCTCACTACTTCTCCCCTTTGTTAGTCTCTGGACAATGGGTAGGAAGTGTGTGGCATGTTTGTTAGTCTTGAGAACTATTTTGAGGAACTGAATAAGAAAGGCTATTTGAAATCAGTGTCAATGTAAATATCGCATCTTGGCTAGTCAGAGCTCTTGGCAGATCATGAATCTCCTGATATGAGTATTTAATTTGAATCCTGCTTAGTCTGCTTATCCATTTGCAGGGCATACATAATTATCAGGCCTCAGAGACATTCTCAGGCAGTTGAAATGGATGGTATTCTGCTAGAAAAACAAAAACTAATAGCTAACATTTGGTGTGATCCAGGAGTGATTAGAAGCGCTATGCAGACAAGGAGGTAATTACACACCTATTATCTCACTTAATCCCCACAACAACCTGGTGCCTTGGTGCTGTTACCACCATTGTACAGATGAGAGCCGTGACGCAAGGAGAGGGTTGGAACCCTGATCAAGCTCACAAAGCAGGTGTGTGATGAGCTCGCTCTAAGCAGGCCGGCTGAGTCAGTTCTGTAAGCCTACCTGCCATGCTGAAATCCATTACTCCTGAAAATTCCATAAAATTACTTGTTAGCTGTGTCCTAAGCCACACTTTGCATGAAATCAGTCTCAACCAGGTAGATCACTTTTGTTTTGTTTTGTTTTGTTTAATCCCTTAGCTTGAAGTAAATTCCAGCATTGTTCAAGGGCCTCCGTCTCAGCAATGTTTGACTGGAGTATTTTAATGCCAGTTAAGCATAGAGCAAGTATAGGGATTTTGAAGTCATGCTACTGAATGAGCAAGGAAACAAGTTGGAATCTGCAGAGAGAGAGCTCAGGAAAACAGAAAGGAATTCTTGTCATTCATTGCAGTCTTGTATGCTCCTGGCCTGAGCACTCCTGGGAGACTGGCAGAACCACAGCAAGTGACTGTAGAAGGATGGCTCCGAAGAAGGATGCTGGGACATGCCATGGAAGGCACTGGGGAGGATAGCGTTTCAGAATGCCACAGATGCATGCCCCCAGCGACTTCTCTGCTGGCATCCAGAAGAATGATGCCAATGCCCCGGGCACTGTATTTCATGTTACCCGGGCCCTGGTAACTTTGGGGAATTGTTTCCCTAGTCTGTGAGTGCTGGCCTGAGGAAACACAAGCAACTACTAGCTCAGGAGACTTAGTCTTTGTGCTGGAGTGTTTTGTATTTGTTTGATTTTAGGACAGAGGCTATATGAATGTTTTAGATAAAACCTATGGAAAATGCATACTGAATAGTCAGAGAAAGAAAGAAAGAAAGAAAGAAAAAAAGAAAGAAAGAAAGAAAGAAAGAAAGAAAGAAAGAAAGAAAGAAGAAAACAAAAGACAAAAAAACCTTGCCACTGCCTTGAAGATATATGCTAAGAATCGGTGTGCTGTTTGGATATTTGATAAATCTCTATGACACCACTTTCTCTTAATTTAACTTTGTTTATGAAAGGAACAGTTGAAAGTGTTGCTTAGGCTTCTGCCAGTCATTCCTGGTCCATGGAATAGGTTCTTAGAACAGTATGTTAAGCATGCAAGCATCCTGGTGCCTTAAACAGTAGGGAAGCTGCTCTTTATAGTACAGCCCTTGGCCTTCCCTGGCAATACTTCTTTCCTTCACTGCCTAGATCCATTTTGCTCAAGCATCCCTTCTCCTTTTCTGGCCAACAAAAGTCACTCTCTAGGATGATAGCTAGTAAGGGTCAGGGTGAAAGTCCTCCAGAAGGTCAACACCTATTTAAAAGCTTCTGTCTTACCACAAGGTAGGCCTGACTTGTCTTGTTCACCGTGTTAGGACTCTTACAGACCTGGACAGAAACAATCTAAGGATTTGAATGGAAATGTTTAAGTAATGTCAGATATTTCTCCATATCTCCCAAAATTATTTAATGGTTATTAACTCCT
The DNA here is from genome assembly GCF_903992535.2 of Arvicola amphibius. Lineage (NCBI taxonomy): Eukaryota > Metazoa > Chordata > Mammalia > Rodentia > Cricetidae > Arvicola > Arvicola amphibius. The sequence continues at coordinate 17,707,177 of NC_052057.2, read as the reverse complement.
CACATGTTTGAGAAACCATTTGTATCTTATATTAAGTCCCTAAATATGTTTTAATCAGTGTATGAACTCATCAGTCTATTTCACTAGTCCGTCTGTCAACTCATGGCCTGTCCGGATCCTTGAACTGCTATAGATTTCTAAATGTCTTCTTAGGATGTCCAAGGGCCAATTCATTCTCATCTAGTTCTGTAGATTCTTTTTCACTATTTCTGCAGGTTTATTTTTCCACATGATTTGAATAAAACCCCTCCATTCAGCTCTCCTTACAAAACCATGTTTGGATTTGCATTTGGATTGACTGGAGCAGATACCTTTATTATATCAAGGTTGTCTTCTTGTAGAAAATTCTGATAAGCGTCATCGTAAATATTTGAAGAGATTTTTCTGATGTTATAAATGAGGTGGGTTCATCAATTATATTTCATCTTCAACTTTATTACAAATATTAAATGATTTAGTGCGTGTGTCTGTGTGCTTGTGTGTGTCTCTCTCTCTCTCTGTGTGTGTGTGTGTGTGTGTGTGTGTTACCATAGCATGTGTGTAGAGGCCAAAAGAAAGCTTATAGTATTCAGTTCTCCCATTTGGACTTGGGTACCAAACTCAGCTCCTCAGAGAAACCCTTATCCCTAAGTTCATCTCAATGACCCTCATGGATCATATTCAACTGGATCATTGATGTTTAGGAGAGCTCTTATTTGCAGTTCTTTTTCTCAGTCGTAATATTCATGGTCACTTTGTGGTTATACTTCAACTGGTGATGAATTCTACGGACACTCAGCAGTTAGTGGGATAAAGAAGACATCCCATTACCTCGTGGTTCACTGAACCACAGACATCCACAGACACCTGAAGTGACAGTGCTGATAATCTTTACGCCTGTGCACTTTTAATGTGAAACATATTCTCTTTCTACTTTTACTTTGAAATAAACCAAATGTGCAGAAAATCATTACGCGCTCACACACTCATTGGCCCAGCTTGTCACAGCTCTTAATGTTATACACCTTCTTAAACCAATAAGAAAACCCAAGTTGAACAAAATCGTAGATCAAGGTCCCTTTGTCCTCATCTGGGCTGAAATGAGTATTTATTTCTGTGCTCAGTGCTGCAGATGTCCATGTACTGTGTCATTTGGGTATTTTAAACACAAACTTGTTATATGTGGTGTTTAAATGTCCTCCTGGTCTAAAAGAAATGATATCCAAATAAATAAATAATAAATAATTTTCCACTATGAGAGGTGTTCCAACCTTTGCAGCAACTATGAAACAGGAAGTAAAAGTGCTCTATAATTATTCAACTAATAAAGGGAGGGCCAACGATGGAGCTCATTGGTTCAGTGCTGATTCAGCCTGTGCGGGGTCTGGGGATCCATTCCCAGCACCACAGGAAAGCTAAGAGGACCTCTTTACAGCCAGGCTCCTGTCACAACACCACAGCGATGTGTGGCATGCATTCAAATGTTGTCTGAACGTCTTAACACAGAATTCCTTCCAGAAGGGAAAATAACCGGGGTGTGTGATTAGCATCATATCCTGCTCTCTGCAGATATTTATTTCTTTTATTTAAGATGATAATTTAAAGAAGAAGAGTGTGGGTAGGATTTACTGGGCCTTCAAGCGGGTTTCAACAGGGAGGCACATCATCACTGAAGACGCAGAGCAGCGGCCTCTGTGGACTTGATTGGGTCGCTGCCCCTGAGCTGAGACGGCTTCCACAGAGCCAGGAGCCTGAGCAAGTGCCGAGTGTCTGTGGCACAATGGAAGGAAGTCTTTGTGTAAACTCGTTCAGGCAAGGAAAGGTGGATTTTCCATTTGCCTTTTTCTGTGAGCAATTCAACTTCCTAATTACACGATCCAAGTTGTTTCAGAAACTATGTCAACCATGTGCTTGCTAAATGACGGAGACAAACATGAGGAAGTCGGATTAGAGTCAACCTCCCTGGGGAGAGGCAATGTTTCTATCCCATTTCATTCAGCCTTCGGGGACCTGAGCGATCAGAAGGGGAAGCAAAGACTAAACATTATAGCTTACTTTTGTCCCCTGGGAACTCAGTCCTGTTCTACCAGGGACAACCTAGTGAGCCAAAGTGGCTGAAGCTGGAGGTGAAGGGACTGAGTTGGTCTTAAATGAGGACACTGTCATGTGCATATTCTCCTGACTTCTTTGGATGTAACCTCAGTAGCAATGCAACTCTCATTATCCGGGGCCTACCTGGCCATCCCACTTCTACAATATCAGTTTCTTCAATCTCTCTGTCCAGAGAATGACTGTTCACTGGGAACAAGTGGCCTGCTATTGAGTGATAAGCTTTTGTAGCTTTTGATTTGGATCAAAGAGAAGGTAGTATATAGGAAAAAGAGAATAGCAAGGAATATGAATTCTGAAAAGGAAGAAGAGTAAAAACTAAGCATTATAGCTTTCATTTGTCTCCTGGGAACTCCGTCCTTGAGTTCTGTCAGGGCCAACCTAACAAACAAAACTGTCCGATGGTTTTCGTTACTGTTGTTGAGATGTTGGTTTTGTTTTAACTTTTTTTTGTCCCTCTCTATCCCTCTGCCACCTTTCTCTCTCTTTGTGCACGCGTACATGCGTGCGTGTGTGTGTGTGTGTGTGTGTGTGTGTGTGTGTGTGTGTGTATGTGTGTGTATGTGTGTACACATCCTGACTCCTGGGCTGTTAGATTTATGTCTGAGATGTCCTGACACTGTAAACATTTTCTGCGCTGCAAACAATTGACTCCTTTGTTTCTAATAAGCAAGATCTTTTAAAGATACAGCCATGTTTGATTGTAAGGTGTTCTGTCCTGCCTTCTTCCTTTGGGCATACTGTGCACTTTTATAGGTCTCATTGTAGATGTGAGAACTTCTTTATATCCTGGGCGTGGCAGCCCCAGGACAGCTTTGGGAACTTCCAGTAAATACAGACATGACCCTAACAACAGATCTGGTCAGGGGTGTGTTCTGTTTTTAGAGGTGGAACCTGTATGCGCTGTCTTCTAAGTGGAGAATCCATCAAACTAAATTTTAAAAAAAAAGACTATGAAATTTTCGAAAGATGTTTACAAGGTAGAATGTTTACTACTGAATAAAGTAGGCCTCAAAACTTTGGACAAATGTTTTGTTCTAAAAGCCCAAGTATATTTAGACACAGGGGGTTTTCTTTCGGCTCTTCTCAGTTCATATACTTATATTTGCTATTACATGAGATAATCATTGTTTCTAGAGTATGTTAGAATTTTTTGTAGGGTCATTTGTAGCAGTTCAGTTGAGGTTTATCTGCAAAGATGGAAAAGAGCAGAGGGCTATATTTGGAATTTCCTAGGCAATTTCAGCCAAGGAAGATGAGCTTGTGTACAAGAAATGATTTGAGCTGGGTACAAGGACTCCAGGGCTAGGTAATTTGATATGCATGACTGAGGGGACATGAGGAATTTATCAACCAACAGAGGGAAAGGTCATAGAGTTAATGAGCAGGAACTGGTAGGTGAAAATAAGTTTGGGGCATGAGGATTTGGTGAGCCAGTAAGATTTGGTGTGCCAGGTAGAGCATGATATGTCTTGGCTGATACAGAAATGGATGAGAGGCTGTGTTTAATGCAAGGATAAAGATGGCTGAGGTGGCTGAGGTAAGCAGGCCCAAAGCCACTGAGGAAGTCAAAGAACTGAGAGACCACAAGGAGCTGATCATGGATTGCAAAGACGGAAGTAAGGCTGGAGACAATAAGTTTGGGAGTCATAAAGGAGGACTGGGAGACCCTGAAGTATGTAGAAGTTTGTGATTAGGACAGAGACTAATAGTGTGAACTCCAAAGTCTAGTTCTTCTTGGGAGCCAGAAGTGATCATTTTCTAGAAGTGAGCAGAGACAGCGGGGGATATGGCATCCCCTAGAGTGACCAAGATTCTGTTAGAAGAAGTGTAATTGATTAGAAGGTAGAGGAAAGCTTCAGAAGCTGAGGCCTCAGACTTTCCTGAACTCCCTAAGGAAGGGCACTCCAGGAGGGCACAGTGGGAAGCATTCAGGAACAAGCTGTCCTGAGAGGGAATTAGCCTTGCTCACAGTCTGAGGGTGGATTCAGGAACAAGCTGTCCTGAGAGGGAATTAGCCTTGCTCACAGTGTGAGGGTGGATAAGCAAGGATGGGCACACAACATGATTGAGCCTGGTGGCTTCTGAATCGGGAGTCTGTAAAGTGACGGAAGATGGCCTGGGCCTTTGCCAGAGCAAGCAGACCTCTGGGATTCTACTTCCATCCTCTGCTCTGGGCATTTGGGGGTAAGGGGTGAAAGCTGGGCTGCCTGCGCATGGGCAGGGTTTTACAGCCCCCTCTTCGTTCTGTGGTGAAGGTGGGTATAAAAGCTGGGGAGAGGCCCATTCATGAACTATAATGCATGCAAGTCTCACTGATTATAACATTTAGAGAACTGTGGCGAATGAAGCCTAGGAGGCTCTGTATTGGGTTAATTATTCAATGCTTCACCTTTTCAGAGATCTAACCTTTGTTTATTCTTCCTAAAGTGGGAACACAAGTCTCATGGTGTTGCCTTCTAGATGCTTGGATCTTCGGTAGAAATTTCTCAGAGTTTGTACTCAAGAAGCACCCAACTTGGATTTAGGTTGATTTTTAAGCCCATGTAAGAAATGATCTCTTTTTTCAAAAATATATTGCTCTTTTATCTGAGATGTACTTTATATGTGCTACATATATATAGCATTGGTGCTTCTCATGATTGGTAATCAACAGATAAAATTCAGATCCCAGTTCATGTTATGAGACAGGTCATTCTCTCCTTCCTCTGGATGTCCAATTCTCCACCGCCCCCCCCCCAAAAAAAAAGAAAAGAAAAAATGTGACTTACATGAAATGTGACAGTGTCACAGTCGTTGCTGCTAATTGACATGTTCTCTCCCCCTGTCTTTTAGTGAAGAGAGTTACAACGTCACGGATTATTCCTTAAGGGATCAGCTGTTGGTGGAATCTTGTGACAGCGAGGAGCTGAACTCTTCCCCAGGGAAGACCACCTCCACAATACTTTATTCAAGACAGAGCTCGGCCACGCACCTCTTCACTCTGACGGTCCTCAGCAACCACGCCAATGAGAAGGTGGACATGCTGCTCGGGGCTGAGACCCAGTAAGTGCAGACAGGGCGAAGGCTCAGAGTTCCCTGACCTCCCTCTGCTTCACCTACCTGCTGCTCCTCTACACAGACAGTGGCTGGTATTTATTTTTGTTGTTGTATACCTCCTGTGTGCTGAGCACAACATCCAGGTGCTTTTAGCAGATATCATCTCCTGAGGATCTCTAGGGTGGGATGTTGCATTTGGGACCCTGTGCGTCCTGATGGATGTGTTTCGTTGAATCTTTTTTTTTTTTTTATTAAAAATGCATTTTATTTAAATACTGACATTTGGATAAACAAAAACATTAGGATAAAGTTCTTTTTATTATTCATTCCGGCAAGTTCATTTAGAATATTCTGGAACCTAATGTCAACCTCCGTTTGTCTTTCTGCAGGCCTAGAGAAGCTGCTTCTAGTACCAAAAGCTAAGACATGGCCGCTTAACATTTCACACAAATGCCTGTAGCTGCTGCACTTTGGAGCCTTGAAAAATGGCTCACCCCTTTTGGGCAGAATAATTAAGTGGTAGAGACTCCAAGCACATGCTGCTTTCTTTGGGACTGAATTTGAAGTGAATTGAATCACCTGTCTCCAGTCAGACAGAGCACAAGGGCTCTCAGAGTTATACCTGGCCTAGGAAAACATTTCCTGATTCTGCTTTCTAGCCAGTCTCTGAAAGCAGCTCAGGCATTCTGTGTGCACCCGTAGATTCACCCACACTTAGTGTGCGGTCCACTCCCACATGAACAGTCATAGACCAAGTACTATGTTGGATCAGGGAACAGAGCAAGGGAGGAAAAGGGATTCCTTAAGTCTGCATCCTCTCTGGTCCTTGCTTGTTTCCTTCCATCACCTGATCATCTGTCAGCATCCCCATGTAGAGAGGTTAAAATGAATCAACCGGTAATAGTGAATAACAGCCCCAACTCTGGTTAAGTCTTTATGTTAAAGTATTTTCTTGCTGGAGAAGTCCTGCTCTATGGGCTCGCAATTCTTCCCTGGGGGCTGTAGAAAAACCTACAAGAGTTCCCAGCATTGCCTTCCATGTCTGCTGCTTTCGAAAGGAGGGCATCCTTGGGGCTGTGCTTCTGGAATCTAACATGAGACATACCCAGGGCTAGGAGTAAGGAAAGGCATCGTTCAACCCTAGAAGGCCTTGGGTAGCAGAGGCAGAACTCGGTTTCCTTTGTGTGAGGGAACCTCTTTAAAAAATGGAATTAATAGGCTAGATTTTGTGTAACTTTAAGAAAAGCTTAAGCTCTTTGGGGATTAATACTTGCCCAGATATCCCAGAAAATTCATGGAAGTGCCCCCTCTGTACTTAGAGATGCAGAAAGTGCTGCTCTTGCCTGTGTCCTCTTCTATTCAGCTTGCTCTTCATTCAGGCTTCGCCAGTGCACTGCAGAGCTCTTTCCTGACTGGCTCATCCATAATTTATGAAATCCCTGTCACTTGTTTCTTAAATATTCCAAGGCAACATCCTGCTCTTTTCATACCGAGACCGTAGGATCTGTTCTGCTCTCGTGCCTTTGATTTGCCTTGGATTGAACAGTTACCCATTTTCTGCATCAGACATGTTCTCAGAATGTTTAGTTATGTCCACCCACAAACTCATGAGTATGACTCATATTGGTCATTCTCTCTTTTCTAGCAAGAGAACATTCCAGAAGGGACGGGGAGGGGGCAGAAGTCTCTCTTCGGGAACAGAAGGAGTGACTGTCATTCTTCTCTTCCCTTCTCTGCCCTCAAATACAGCTGAGAAATAAATGAATAGACCGGGTTGGAGAGATTGTTCAGTGGTTAGAGCACTTGCTGTTCTTACAGAGGTCCTGGGTTCACTTTCCAGCACCCCCACGGTGACTTACAACTATCTGTGAGCCCAGTTCCAAGGGCTTTAGAGTCTCTTTGGGTCTCTGTGAGTACTAGTCTTGTTTGCAGTATGCATACATATGTACAGGCAAAACATTTAAAGGCATAATGTAAACAAGTAATTCTGAAGATAAATAGACAGATGCTGGCAAGATACAAAATAGTACTGGTAGAGGTAAAAAGTAAATGAGTCCCAAGTGTGCTTTCCTTAAAACACATACACTCTCATGCACAATTAGTTGTTTAAATGTCTAGCAAATTGCTGTACGCTGGGAGTGGATATCTGCAGACTGGTCCTGAGTTACTGGCTTTTCTGTTTTATTTCTTTGTTTATTTGTTTTAAGCTTACACCTGGAAATGCAAAAGCCAAGCAAACTGATTGAGCACTATAAAATGTGCACATTATGGTCTGTGTAAATCAACTTAGATATCTCTATCTCACACACACTGACCAGGTCTTTATGACGTCGTGGTCTATCTGGTTTTGAACACTCAGTTTTGATCAGTGTAAGGAGTGTTCTTTGCATCTGAGATTTGTGAAATATTGGTTAGATCTGTGTGCTGACAGATGGTTCTCACCCAGAACCAGTCAGTGACCAGGAAGTAGTTCAGCAGGGCTGGGCTGTGCCCCATTAGCCCCCTTTCCATGCATGGCTGTTGACAGGTTGAGCCTTGTGCAAGCCCAGTGAGAGCAACCACAGCTGCCGTGAGTACACGGTTACAATGGCTGTGTCGTGCCTAGGAGACAGCCATTTTGTCTTTCTTCTCCATCCCTACCAACTGGCTCTTACATTCTTACCATTGCTTCTACCTCGGTATTTTCTGAACTTTATAAATGTCCCATTTCGGGCTGTGCACTCAACTGTCCCTTACCCACGCAACAAAACATGTCTGTATCCATGAATGTTTACTTGTAAAGAGAAGCTTCCCTGATCTGATTAAGGCTGAGCGTAGCATTTGTCTATGAGAATAAACATGTGTGTTTAGAAAACAGTTCGGCTCACGTCAGTTTAGTTAAACAACAGTAGTATGTTGCCTCTTATGGCCTATGTTTTCCCCAGTAACAGGTTTTTGATTGGACTCATAGTATGAACCTTGATTTTCCTCTCGTGGAACAGGCCCGCATCCAACCATAGAGCATTGGTTGCCCCTATGATGGTTGTGCCATTACAGTAGCAGTGGGCACGTATTCCCGAGTGGTTGCTGTTATAGTTCATAGGGTTTAAGGTTGATGCCCTTTCTCTCCCAGCAGCCTATAGAGCACTCTCTGGCATCCTGAAAGCTAGCCATTGGGGATGCAGCTTTCTGCTCAGTTCTGCCATTAATTCTCTATATTTTGCAATCAAGATACATGGTATCTTCAGCAATAGCGTCTTGTCATCTAGTTCCGGTGGGTAACCAGGAAGGATGGCAAGAACCTGCATTATGTGGGGGACCCTTGGGACAACTCACAGGAGGATTCTCCATGTGATACTGTGATACCTATTTCCTAACCATGACTGCTAGGAGCAGAATTCTCTAGCTAGGAAGGGTATCTCCTTTCCAACTCTTACTTATTTTAACTTACACTTTTAATGGGCTTATAAAAATGTTAGTTTCTGTATTACCGTTTCACACACTCTTCATTTCGGCTGCCCCCCCTGGTGCTCTCAACTTCCCAATCGCCCACCCCTCCAGTGCTTCAGCCTGTTCTCCCACCCCTTAAGATGTACTACTCCCCCCCCCCCCCCCGCCCCTTCCTAGATTCCTGGCATCTATAAGCATTGCTGCTGGAGCAACTCCTTCCCCACAACACTGCTGACATTTCGTAGAATGTGCGCCTAGTGGTGTCCACAGTGTTGGTTAAACCTTAAGTTCGTATCGCTAATCAGACAAGAGTTTGAAAAATATAAAGACCTACTCTTCAAGAAAAGACAAGGGAAGAATCTTTCTGTCAGATCTTTTCCCTCTAGACCTTTCAAGACCGTGGGAGATGGAGAGTCCCCTCTGTCTGCCTTCATTACAATGAAGCCCAGGCAGCTGCAGCTCCCAAAGGCAGCCGACTGGAGGTAGCGAGTGGTGACCTTGGCTTCCTGCGTTTGCGGTAGTGATGTCCTTCACGTCCGGTGTATGGAGGACTGAGACGGCCAGCGTGTGTTCAGTGAGGGGTACACGCTCTCTTCACCTCGTGCCTGTAACTGTAGAACAGAATCATCATAAACCACAATCGGAGATCCTCCTTTGCATGTCTCTCACAGAGAAAGTCTTAACTAGTGTGGCCGGCGCTGTCAGCCATCCAGACCACCCGGTGCTGGGCCACGCACAAAGAGGCATTGTTTGCAGCGAGCCTTGCGCTCTTCCGGCTTCACTTAATGATTTAATTACAACAGGAAGTAAAAGGACGGAATGAGACTGTAAATGGTATCTCGGAGCCAGTCTTCCTTCCTTTAGGAAAATCACAATATAAAGTAGACAGTCTATAATGGAAAATATATTTCGGGTTACAGTATTTTTTTTTCCCCTTCTTGAATCTAAAGTCTAGGTCAAAATATGATTTTTTTGCAAGAGACTAGTGTTTCTCAAACAACCTGTTTCTTTTCTTCTAAGCCAAATTAAAACCATGTTCATGAAAGACACCTCTCATAAACAAGATATTTCAAGTAGAAATGGACAGAAAATTTTTGAGAGATTTTGTTCATTTTTATTTTATGGGCATTGGTGTTTTGCCTGCGTGTTTGTCTGTGCAAGGGTGCCAATTTCTTGGGACTGAAATTACAGAGAGTTGTGAGCTGCCATGTAGATGCTGGGGATTGAACTCCGGTCTCCTGGAAGAACAGCCAGTGCTCTTCCCACTGAGTCATCTCTCCAGCTCCACAGATAGAAGATAACAATGTTACACACACTTACTGGGTGGGGGACCAAACTACAGCAGCCTTCATTTGAACAGGTGAAGCTACACGGAGCCCTCACATTTCAGATGGAGCATGCTAACAGCGTCACAGCCAGTCTGACTTTTGGGGTGTGTGTGTGTGGGGGGGGTGTCTGCGTGTGACAGAATTATAAATTTGAATTACTCTTATTTTCTAAATGATTGTTTCTATTTTTAAAATGTTGGAAAAATAAGACTGCCCTTTAATACTTGTTTGTTTGTTTGTTTCGAGGCAGGGTTTTTCTGTGTTCCTTTGAAGCCAGTCCTAAAATTAGCTCTTGTAGACCAGGCTGGCCTCGAACTCAGAGATCCGCCTGCCTCTGTCTCCGGAGTGCTGGGATTAAAGGCTAGTGCCGCCACCGCCCGGTTTTGTTTAGTTTTGAGACATGGTTCGCTATGCAGCGCACGCTAGCCTGGAATGTGTGATGCTGTCTCCTCAGCCTGAGTGCTGGGGTGGTCAGCAGTGTGAGGATGCAGTGTGCTATCATCTTAGAGCCTTCTTTTCTAATGCTTATCTAGTCCTTAGTAGACACAGTAAGAAATTGGACATCTGTGTCTGGGACTCAGTTGCAATTGAGTTTCAACCTGCTGTGCCTACTACTCGGTTAAGGGATAGGACAAGGTGCTCAGCTGCTGACTCCCCATGAGGAAAGCGCAATGACATCTTGGAGTGCCAGGCACACAGAGGATGGAACGACTGGTCAGTCTCTTTGCCCTTTAGTGTTCTTTCTCCTCTGGTCGGATGTGGTTTAAGGCGAGTCTCTCCCCAGCATATTGCACGCTGTTTGAGGCTTGAATAGGATGCATTCTGTTCTGTCTGCTCCATTGTATTAAGGACCGTGAACAGCCGAGAACCCCACTTTGTCCACTCTGTACCCCCCAGCTGAGTGCAGAGCCTGTGCATGAAGTGAAGCTCGGTTGGAGAAGGGTTAGTTGTGCCCTGGAATTCGATACCCCGCAGGTATGAGTTTGCATTAGCCCAGCGTTTCCCACTCGATTACTCTGAGCAAAGGGAAAAGTCTGAACTGCACGGGCGGTAGGCTGCCTATTCCTCTTGTTTCACGTTGTCCTTGGAGAGAGGGTGAGCCAAGGCTTTTAATAACGATCCTCCTGTCTTTAGGATTCTGTCTTACAGTGAGCGCTCTGCCCCTGCTTTATAGATAGGTCCTTCCATTTTCCTTGTGGGGCAGCTCCTTGCCAAGGAGCGTAGAAGCCCCAGGGGAAGTGGTGTGGTTTGACAGCTTCTAAGAGGGGGTGGGACTGGCTCAATTGAAACATTTTCAAGAAACAGCTCCATTCAGCAAAGGCAACAACAAGTGGCTTGTTCTGTCCCTCTAGAGTCTCAGCAAGGGGCCACGCTGTCTACAGGATGCCATTAGTATCCAGACAGCATGGCACGGGAGTGAATGATTTCATCTGGACTGCTCAGCGCAGTCAGTAGCAGGGGACAGCTGCTGGATCTTGAGATTGGCCTTGTCTGCAGAGTCCTGTGGAAAAGATGCAGTTCCAAAGCGCTCCAGGACGGCAGCCGTTTGGTCAGGATAAGACGCGGGGTAGAGGCCTACCATGCCTTTAGTGCGGCAAGGAGACACAGAGCTGTGGACGTTGCTCTTAGTAAACCAGTTGTCTTCTGCTAGACATTAGTTTTCAGTTGACATTGTACTTGGGAAATCTAGTTGAGCCTGTGGCATAATAAGGATCTTTTCCCCCATCAAATGGCAGAATTCAAAGTATTTATTTGGGAACTGGTTTAAAGGAAGCTGTTTGTTACTTAGTCCTTACAAAACCTAGGTAAAACAGTTTCCTTTGCACTAGAAAGACAACATTTTTAGAAGCAAGATGGTATCATTGGCTTCTAATAGCTGTATGTATGACTGCCTGAAACTTCATTTCCTTTATTTTCCGTGTGTGAGTGTGGACCTGCACATGCCAGTGTGTGCCGGCCAGAGGACTGTCCCTGGTGGAAATCCACCTTATTGGAGCTAGGGCTTCATTGCCACTGTGTACACCAGAGTGGGTGGCTCCAAACCTTCCTGAGGCTCTTCTCTTTCTGCCTCCCATGTCCCTGCAGGAGAACTGGGACTGCAGGGACTCACACTACAGAGTCCAGCTTTTACATGGGTTCTGGGGATCCAAACCCATACATGCCCAGAGCTATACCCTCAGAGCTGTCTCCTCAGCCCCTTGATTCACTCTTTAAAAGAAAAATATTTGAGCATACCCATTTCATCCTAAATGCCTGACCCATTATTTTTACTTTTAAACATGTATCAATTTATTTTTGTTTTTTTTTGAGCCAACCTCAATATATTGCTAAGAGAGGCCTTTAAATTGTGCAATTTTCTATATATTTAAGAAAGAGACCTGATTCCTGAACTGCCAGAGCTTATGATCTGGTCATAGGAGCAAACAGCTTGATAAATGATCAAAGTTCAGGGTGTGATTGGTAATTTGATTCTCTTGTAAGCAGATGTTTACTGAGCCCGGGTTATGGACTAAGCAGTGCTCTGGAGATAATCCAGTTAATTAGGCCACCCCACTGCCTGCTTTCAGGAGGTTACAGAGGGCCAGCAATATGCTGAGGCTGGGCAGAGGGCCCCGGGGGGACAGACTACCAGATAGGGATAAGGGAAGTTACCTGGAAGAGGCAAGGTTAGAGTTTCAATATCGAGACTATAGAAACAAAAGAAGCCCAAACAGAAATGCACTGTAGAACCTCACTTCCTAATACATAAAATGGAAGATTAATATGTGGGATGGAAATTAGAGTGGTATTTCCTTTGGACAGAAGACATTGACGGGTCCTGGTCTGCTAACATATAGACATGGGTTTGCGTAAGCAGAATTGAGTATACTTCAAATACTTGGGTTTTTTTTTCTTTTAAATTTTGTGACACTTTTTTTTTTAGGATTTATTTTTAATTCCATGTACGTGTCTCTGTGTGGGGATGCACGTGTGAGTGTGGATGTTCGAAGATCGCCTGGAGCTGGAGTAACCGGCTGTCTTAAGCCATCCTGCCTGCATGCTAGGAACTGAACTCGGGCCCTGCACAAGGGCGGGCATCTCTCTGCTCCGTCTCAGCAGCCCCAAGAGACAGTGTTTTTAGAAGGCTGTGGTGAACAGGCAAGGCTGCTGAGCACAGCGGGAAAGCATGGGTGGTGTGCACTGTTGCCCGGTCTCATGAGGGCTGCCCTGAATTCATGTTGGGGAGTGAAGCTAGGTTGTGGAGACACGTTTAGATCCGAGGTAGTGGGACAAATTTTTAAATTTATTTCTTTAAGTATTTAGGGATAAAGACATCTGTCCAGAAGGCACATTGGCACAGTAGATTAGCTTAAACTACTTACTTCAGAAATGCTAGTCCCATCCCACAGGTGGCGTTTTGGAAGGATTATAGGAAATAATGGATGCTGAGTAGATATATCTGACTTATATGCATTTAGTGAGTGCTTAAGAGAATGAAAATTGTCTATCTGTGTAGTGTGATTTAATGAATTGCAACGCTAATGCTGGTTTCTGAAGAAACAAGGGTGACTCTGTACTGGAGCAGTGCTCACTTACCCGAGACTTGAGATGTGGTAGTCATGGTTAACTTTGTTTTGTACGGCTGTACCTTAGCATGATATTAAACCAGTTCAGCCATTTTCATCCTAATTATACTCATGAAAACATTTTAAAGCCTTTGGGAGTAGTTTTAAACATGTCGGAATTTGTATTTCAGTAAAGCTCACACTGACCAAAGGTGCCTGTGTTAGAGATAACCGTAACTATGTCAGATTCCCTGTCCTGTTTACCAGAATGACTGCGTGTGTGGGAGGGGAAGGATCGTGCTTCACTGGCTCACGTATAGGTGAAATTGATCTTTGAACTGTTAAACTTCAGACCAGGCGTGTGCTGAATATCTGTGCTTTCACGTGCTGGCGGGATCAGTTAGTTCTTCATTAAATGTCCAACTGCCGTATGAAAAGTTCCATTTAGCCAGAGTTATGTATGCTTGATAATGACCGCTCTTCTGCCCTTTTAAAACTCACTCCTTCCCTGGGATCCTTTATGCTTTGGAAATGGATTTACACTAGCTATCTGGGATAGACTACTTCTGGTGTCTAAGGGAGGAATCTAAATTGCACCTGCTCTCTGTGTTTAGGAGTGAGCGAGCCCGCTGGATCACAGCCCTGGGACACAGCAGTGGGAAGCAGCCACCAGATCGAACCAGTAAGTCTCCAGGAGAGGTAGCTGCTCTGGAACACGGAGGGGCTCTGCCCCCTGCTGGCTGGCATGGTTACTACTGACTGGTTACACTACCTTCATCTCTACCTGCTTTTGCAAAGTTCCTCCAAGGGGCAGTTAGATAAACATGGGAAAGCGCTCCTTAGCCTTAGTGAGTCTGTTTCTCCATCCGTGAGTCAAAGGCATGGGGTTCACCGTGGGTTATTGTGAGGGCAATGGTAAATTACAGAGGGTGAAACCCTGTTTGAATTGTGCAGTGCTTACACTTAGCTGTTATTAATGGATTTGAATAGACACAGAATATGTGGTGGTGTGTATTATTATTATTATTATTATTATTATTAAGATTTACTCTGTAGCTCTGCCTGGCCTGCTTTCACACTAGCCCAGACTGGCTTTGAATTCAAGCTTTTGCCTCAGCTTCCCAAATGCTGGAATTTGCAGGGTGTCTAGTTACAAGTTTTTGATCTAAAAAAATTACATTTTTTTTAGTGTGAATGGCAATGTCAAGAAAATGTGCTCAATTCTTCTGGTGTCCTCTCATTCTTTCATTGTGATGCTCTGCCTCAGTTGGAGGACAGAAGAATGGGGGTTGCAAAGGTGGTTTCTAGGGCCAATGATCACAGCTTTTAGAGTCAAAGCAAAAGTGGTTGGTGCAACATTAAATTTTATATTAAAAAATAATGAAGCCATGCCAGTCAGTTCTGCTGAAGTTGTGTTTTTGCAAATCAGCATTTTGGGGTACCCCAAATTAGTCTGCCAACCTTTTGGTTAGAGCCCTCATTTTTCTAAGCTTTTTCACAGCCTTCATGCCTAGTTGCTGGTAGGATGAGAACACTGGCTGGAGAGCCGGCCCTGTAGAAGCCCACTCAGTCTGCCAGTGCCAGCCCTGGAATCACAGAGCTGAGCTGAGTGAGTGAATGCACGTGGCTGCTTTGTACGAGTTTTGTTCCTCAGCCTCCGCAAGCTCAGTGTGTTCCCTTTCCTCCACAGCACTGACTCAGGTGGAAATCACTAGATCGTTTACTGCCAAACAGCCCGATGAGCTCTCCCTACAGGTGGCCGACGTGGTCCTTATTTATCAGCGTGTTGGTGATGGTGAGTAGGATTCTTCTCATGGGGACGGAGGAGACGGGCACTCACAGAGCCTCAGGGTCACGGAATTTAACTTTGTCATCAGTACTTGTATTCCAGTTCCTGACTTCAGCTCCTCTGAGCAATCCTTAATCCTTAATCCCTGCTCCTGACAATCCATGCCCCAAACCACAAGCTTCTCAGAGCCCCGATGAGTGCTTAGAAGTAATCCATTTGAAAACCCTTTCCTTGCCCCCTCTAGGGCATCTTCTGTTTTCTCTGTGTTTGCGTTTGAAGCACGTGGGAGTCACAGTGAAGTTACCATTTCTTCCCAGTCCTGCAGTCCCGTAGTTCTCAACTCCAAAGGCTTTTCTGCCCTGCTTGCTCCCTTACTTAAAAAAGAAAGGGTGTCCTGCGCTCATGCCAGAGGATTCCCTTTGGAACCCCAGTCAGTTCACACTCTCTCAGCCTCCTCCCGAGTTTTTTGCTCATGTCCAGTCTTCGGCGTATCACTCATTCTCTCTTGAAACCTTGTCCTGTTCACCTCAACTGTTTTGACCTGAACGGGAATCTATTGCACTAAAGATTCTTCTGGCCTATTATCCATGGTGACCCAACCCACAGAAGAAAGCCACCTCTGAATGGGGCACCTCTTCTTCAGAGTGAGCTGGCACAGTCAGATCCCTCCAGACCTGTCTTGCTTGATGCCACCTGGTTTTCCTTGCAGGCTGGTATGAAGGGGAACGACTTCGAGACGGAGAGAGGGGCTGGTTTCCGATGGAATGTGCAAAGGAGATAACGTGCCAAGCGACTATTGACAAGAATGTGGAGAGGATGGGGCGTTTGTTAGGACTGGAAACCAACGTGTAACCTCCCAGATGGCCAACGGAATAGGGGCTAGTTTTCCCCTTATCACTGTCTGCTTAATTAAAAGGATGGAAACACGTGCCTGTGAGCGTGCCAAGTCGTTCTGTACTCTCGGGAGAACAGCAGCCAGATGCAGTTAGTCCACAAAGCTGTTTTTGCATGATGACACTCCCGAAAACCTCTCTGGGTCCACTGAAGAGTCGGCTTCAGGGACAGCAATAGTCCTTGGCTCCAGCCACTCGCGCTGTTATGTAAGATGCTGTATTTTGGCTTCTCTGTCCTTGTTTCACTTAGAGCATTGCTCTCCCCTTTAAGTTTCTCCTTTGTGTGGTCCCGCAGCATCAGCCAGTTTGTCTGGAAGGAGTGTTCATTTTGTAAATACTTTTGGTGTCTTAGCCTAATGCTGTTAATTCCGAAAGGGACTAATAAGAGTTCAGCAGGTGAGCTGTCATGTTCTGTAAACCTCTTTCTACGAAAGGGAAATTGACACTTGAACTTTGCTATCATTTTCCTCATTAGCAGGAAAGTGAAGAGTCGCCCAGTGAGGATTTGTAAAAATCCATCTCATTCAATATTGGTCTTAGCTAACTTTAGCTTAATAAACCTAAGCTACTAAAATGACCCGGGCTTTACAGTTCCCATATGCGAGGACATCGGAAGGCAGGATATGAGGGGCCCCCTGCTAAAGAGCTGACCTGAGGGTTATTTCCTTCAGCAGCACAAGGCTCTGTTCTACTGTTCTACTTGTTTTCAAGTCCAGAGTGGCTGGAACACACATTAAGGAAGAGAAAGTTAAGTTTAGAAGCTATCAAGATGCCAACAAGGTACTCACTTGAAATACTTTGACCTTAACAGGAATTTATTGCACTCAATACCTGACGGCTGGGTTTCGTCTCCCTTAGCTGTGAACTCCTATAGGACACTATTTTTCCACTAGTACAAAGAGACGAAGTAGGATAGTAGAGTTCATTAAACAGTAATGAAGTTTTGAAAGATAGACAGAAAAAATTATTTTCTTTGGTAGCTGTACCCCCTCTCTATTCTGTTCACTAAATAAAATCTAAATATACATTATGGAGGGCCCAGATATTTGTCCTGTGGCCACGTTCCTGTCTAAACAGCACCAGACCATAAGGCTCCAGAAGGCCCGTGTGTAGGTGTGCTTGGCTCATACCTCGCAACCCAAACCCAGCCCTAGGCCAGAGGAGAGATCCCAGGGGCTTTCTCACCTTTGAGTTGCTTTCCTTTTGCCTCTACATGTATTCCTTGCAAGTCATTCCAGGCCCTGAGTTTTTTGAGATGTAAGTATGTGATTGTAGCAATAGCAGTGGCCCCCAGCAAAAGATGTCCTAAGAGTATAAAACAGGAAATCTCTCTCTTCAGTAATATCACAAACTTTTTAGAAGAAATGCTAACAAATTACAGTTTAATCTAATGTTATGTTTTACTTAGGACTGATTTGGAGCTATAAAGTAACACTACAGATCCTGTGAATTAATTTATAAGTGTTTATAAGTGTTAAACAGTGTGGAAATATGCATATCCTTTAAGTCAAGTGGCTGAACCCTGTTATTAAAGTGTCCCAGTATAGCTGGTATTTAACAGTCACGGTGTTCCATTTCAACTGTGATCGTGTTTAACACAGCGCTTTTCTTTCAAACTTACTTTTTTTAATGCCTTCTTTGAAATGTACAGTGACTTCATGCCTACAAAACAGAAATGTTACTATTGTTCCAATAAATTGAAATTGCTTGTACACTTTCAGCAAAGCTTGTGAATTTATAAAGATTTTATATATATTTGCCTCTCTGTGCTGGAGTGATTTAATTTACTCATGGGGTGAAGTTTATGGTTTTGGGGATGTGTGGTTAAGCTGTACTGAGGTGGTGTCTATAGCTAGCCTTACAGAAGATTCACCTTGAGTCTTGGGTATGTGCTGGTATCAGATAACCTAGGTAACAGGTGCTTTGGAGAATTGGTTCTACTGTCTTTGTGCTTATAAAATTTATCATATAGTAAATCATGGTGGAAGAAAAAAATCCAAACCCTTCTATGTTTCCCATTCCTGCATAAGAGTGCCACAAAATGAATGACTTGAAGCAATACTCTTTGGCATCTCTGTAGAATCCCCCACTTAAAAAAAAGTCCTGGCGGGGGGGCTGGAGAGATGGCTCAGAGGTTAAGAGCATTGCCTGCTCTTCCAAAGGTCCTGAGTTCAATTCCCAGCAACCACATGGTGGCTCACAACCATCGTAATGGGGTCTGGTGCCCTCTTCTGGCCTGCAGGCATACACACAGGCAGAATATTGTATGCATAATAAATAAATAAATATTTTTTAAAAAAAGTCCTGGGTACATAGGTACTAGGGGTCTCGTCTCATAGGCTACAACTGCCACAGAATCCTTCTATCTTCAAGGCAGCAATAAAATGCTTATTTCTGGTACTTGGAATTTAACTCTGCCATCTGAGGGAGAAAACTCTTTAAAGGACTCATGATTAAATTAGGCTTATGGAATAATTTCCCCAATGATTAACTCAAATTTAACTTATTTTTTTAAGTAGGCAAATAAATGTTCTAGAATTAATTAGTTTTAGTCCTTGGTTAGAACTGTGCAGCATAATACATGATGTAAACAACAGGGAGATGCAAAGTTAGCAAAGCCATCTTCAAATCCTGCCTTCGTCACCTGAAACCTTCCAATGCTTGATACTCCCAGCTTTCTTAACAGCTGACATACATCATGTGATAGCAAATCCCCATGAGACCTGTCTCTACTACAATCCAGCAGTCTAAGGCTTCTATTTCTACTCAAGCTTTCATTAGATGAAGACATGGGAATACCGTTTCTAGTAAGTAGCAGAATGCAACATCCTCTGCTCCATCTCTGGGGCATTGGGAAGTTGCAGAGAAGCTGAGCCACTTTGATTTGCAGTTTAAGAATGCAGGTCAGGGTGTAGTATGTGCTATAATAACTTCTGTGGACTGAGTCTCAGGGGCTTACTCTGGAGTGGGAATATGAGCCTGAAAGACTCGGAGCTTTGTTCCCTTGATTCTAATACGTTTACATCCTAGCAGAGGGAAACCAAAACCTCACTGGTGCAAACAAACACCACCTGAACTCGGTTATTTCTACGAGCGAGTATTCCTACAAGCACGTGATCATAGGTTCAGCAAAGACTCCAAGACATGGCATTTTGACACAAATAACCATCCCCAGGACTCTAGATGCTAAAATAATCAGGCCACACAGTATTCATAAATGCTATTTGTAGAGGTAATGCCACACTTTAAAATGGAAGAGATCTAACAACTACAAAAATTTAACAGAAAGAAAAACAACTAGAGATTATATATCTAACCATCAGATTACAGTTAAGTAAGATCCCAGGGAACCGGAAGAGAGGCTAGAAGAAACTACAGGAAATCACACAAGGCAATATCCATGGAGAGTCTAAGGATATAATGGAGTTTTAGAGAAGGGACAGAAGGGAGTATTGGCAGAGGGGATAAACAAGGTGACCAGAGCAGTCTAGGAAGGGAGCTGCACTAGGAAAGGTGAGTGATCTTGGCTAAAGCAGATCCTTCCAGCTGAGCACATTTCCTGAAGAGACAGGAAGTCAACTGATAAACACTCCTAGCACCTACGTGAATACATACTTTGGTCAGAATGTCACAGCATTCTGACCTTGTACATTGGCATTAGATAAATGACGTTTATGATAAAGTCTGCCTAAAGATAAGGCTTGCATTTCAATGAAAGTTGAATCAAGTCAAGAGGATAAAATTATTTAAATAGATATCCTCCCAATGATATGGTCTCAAAGCATTAAGTAAAAATTAGAGAAATGTAAATCAGCATTTTAGCATACACTATACCAGCATATGTTACTATTTCATTTGAAGAATGATCCATGGAAAGCACAGACTTAATGACAATATACTAGATGTGCAGAACTTTCAGCATATGCTTTCAAGTGGACATTTGCATTTTACTCTTAGACTCAATGTAAAGAAGCTTTTGACTTCTTCAGATGTCACAGAAGAAACTTTAGGTGACCCTGGTTTGGGTGATAAAGACATCAAAAGATTAATCCACTAAAGAAAACTGGGTAGACTGAGTAAACGTCTCTTAAAAAATCTTCAGTGATGAAGCTTGCCAAGTTATCACTGATAAAGGAAATGGCTCCTCATGATATTCTGCTATAATCAGTGCCATGTTCAGTCATCATCAGATAAGCTTCTTCCTGCAACAGATGGGGACAAATAAGAGACCCACACCCAGATCTTACAGAGAGAGTTAGAGACCTTGGGACACTCAGCCCTAAATGGGATGTCTCCACCAAATCCTCCCTTTTTTCTCCCACATTTTATGGAACCCCAGGGAAGAGAAGGCGTGCACAGGGTCGGACAGGTCTGCACCAGGTCCTCTACATGTGTAAACTTCCAGTTGAGTCTTTTGGTGCGACTCCCGAGTGTGAATGTGTGGGTCTCTGTGCCTTCCCCTGCACTCTATTGGTTTCTTGTTCAACTTTGATGTGACAATTTTTACATTTCACTGTTATATTTTTTCTAAAAAAAAAAAAAAAAAAGCCTGGAAACATAGCTACTAGGGTAACGGTTAAAAACTGAACTGTCACACCTGCTGGGACAGGGAAGATCAGTTTTCTCCACTTCGTGTGTGTCAACAACTTTGTGTTTATCAACCACACCAGGAGAAGCTGTTCAGTGGGTTGACCACAGGTTTTTGTGTTTGTTGCAGTTTGGTAGGTTTTTCGTTTTTCTTTTCTTTTCTTTTTTTTTGGTGTGTGTGTGTGTGTGTGTGTGTGTGTGTGTGTGGTTATTCTGTTACCTTGATTTTAAGGATATTGTTATACTGGTGTTTGTTTTGAGAAAGTATTTAAAGTTGGGTGCGAAGGGAGAGCAGATCTAGGTTTTGAGAGGGGAAGAATATGATTTTAATAAAAATATAATGGGGGTATTCATCTGAAATGTACAAGGAACTCCTACATTTTAACTCACAGATCAGAAACAATCTCAGCTTTAAGCAATGGCACAGATCTGGGTATCACCAGAACTCACATAGAACATCGAGCTTGAGTCGGAGCTGCAGACTAATCTTGTCAGACAATGAAACAGCCAAAAGAGGACCAGCATGGTTGTGGAAAACTATAACCCCAATCTCAGCACTGGAGAAGCAGACGGAAGTGGATCTCTCCGAGTTCAAGGTAAGACTCTAATAACCCCTAACAAAGATGAGGAAACAAAAACAGGAATTCTTACTGCTGGTGGACATGCAGTAACCTCCTGGGAAGGCCGTTTGGCAGTTTCTGACAGAGCTAAACATCCCTACCACAATTACAGGCTTTGGGTTTTATCCAAGTGAGTTGAAAACATGTCCATTCACACAAAAATGTGTATAAATGTTACAGCAGCTGTTTCACAATCACAAAGGCTCAGTGAGTGAGTGGATAAGCTAGACACCATCCATTTTTATCTTAAAGTCAAAGGAAAATAATTGCCTTCTACGAACAACTGAAAATTTTTTTTTTAAAAGAAAGGCTGACTGGAAGCTACGGCAAAGCATAAGCAAAGAAATATGGAAAATATAGTTGACCCTTGAATACCACTGTACTGGATAGTTTTGTGTCAACTTGACACAAGCTAGGGTCACCTGAAAAAAGGGACCCTCAGTTGAAAAAATGCTACTGTGAGATCCAGCTGTAAGGCATTTTCTTAATTAGTAATTCATGGGGGAGGGCCCAGCCCATTGTGGGTGGTTCCACCCCTGGGCTGGTGGTCCTGGGTTCTAGAAGCAGGCTGAGCGAGTCAGTAAGCAGCACCCCACCATGGCCTCTGCTTCAGCTCTTTCCTCCAGGATCCTTGAGTTCCTGTTCTGACTTCCTTCAATGATAGACTACAATGTGAAATCACAAGCAAAACAAACCCTTTCCTCCCCAACTTACTTTTGGTCATGGTGTTTCATCGCAGCAGTAGTGACTCTAAGTAGCCACCACGGTTCAGCCTCTCCAGTTGAAAAGTGTACGTTTTAACATCCCCAGTCCTGGGCCACTGGTGGTCGATGTGTTCTGGAAGCAAGCGCAACCAGAAGTGACTACAAGGTTGCTGTAGTATAGCATTCTATCTTAGCATGCGCCTTCTAGTTTTATAGTTGATGCTTACATTTCGCTATACTCTGAAATCTTAAGTTTTGGTAAACTTTTATAATCAATTTGTACATATTTTGATAACTATGCACATCTTTTTTATACACTGAGATACCTTTTATAAACTTTTCAATAGTTCTAGGACATAAAATGTGCAACTTTTTCAAATCAAATCTCCCTGCTGCCCTAGCCCTCCAAGATGTCGGCGAATTCATCACATTCTTCATATCCATGCTGTTCAAGAGTCAGCAGTACAGAGGAATGCCTAGAAAACGCCCGAACTCCTGCACTAAAGCTCTCGGAAACAACTCACCAATCTGTGCCCCTTGTTTTCAGAAAGATGCCACTCATTCTATCTTGAACTTCAAAATTCCTGACATGAGGCAAATTTAGGACCGAGAAGGTCATAATGTAAAAGATGTCCCGCACTCAGCAGGACTGGCTGGGCTCCGTTCACAATGCACACAGCTTGTGTGATGTTTCCAAAGCGCTCGCTCTCACAGGATTCTCAACACCCAGTTTTGTTCTCATGCCCGACCCTCATGGTTGGTGCCACGTTCTCTGGGCACATCAGACCATTTCCAAGGTCGAAACAAGCACTAACAGCATACCTATCTAAAGTGACTAATCTCCCTAGACAGGAATACTTTAGAACCCCTCCTTTGACATGAGGTGAAGAATGTAAACACTGTGTATAAGACAACTAGGCAAAGAAGCAACTAAGCACATGGAATACGTTCATGGCTAATCATAGAAGCAAAAATGAAATAGAACACTTAGCTGTTAAAAATTACATCAAAAACCAGTGGAAAATATCAAGTACAAACAAGACACCGCACAAGCAAAAGTGGTATAGTCACTTGAGGAAAGTCTTGTTAAAGACACACTGTGCCAGGTGGCTGGAGATGACTCAGCCATCTGAGTCAGAAGACTTGAGTTCAGTGTCCAGCATCCACATGGTAGCTCACAATACTGGTAATTTCAGCTCCAGAGGATCTAATGCCCTTTTCTGGCCTCCAAATACAGCACACAAGGGATGCATATAAACTTATACATGAACTTATACATGAATCAAAATAAAAATCTTTGACAACTGGCTACACATTTAGAGCAGCTTTATTTATTAACAGCAAACATGCTGAACATACATGAAATGTCCATCATGCCATAAATGGATACAATGACGTAACCATAAGAGAAAATTAAACAATAAAAATCACTAATATGTACACTAAGTATATACATTATCTCAATGCTTTATATTAAGTCAAAGAGGCTGGTCATGTAGATTGTGTGAATCCATTTCTGGAAATCCTAGAAAAGGCAAAACTGATGAAATGCTGATCACTGGGTGCCACCAGGGAAGGGCATTTTTTCCTGCAAAAGCAACAAGGACAATTTTAGGTTGATGACAATGTTCTACATCAAGACTGCTCCGTGTTAGCTGCATGATTGTATACAGTAGAGACAACATACCGGAGCTATACTCTTAAATATATAATACCTTAAAGCTTTAAGGTATGGGAACATATCAAAAACTAACAATGGTAACATGATTTACTTTTCTAGATACATCTTCAAATATTCTCCAGTCAAGACAGTTGAAAAATCAGAATAAAAATGCTGTTTAAAAAATAGGATTACTACAAATATATGGATATGCCATCATTTACTTAGTTTGGGTCCACAGATATTGAAAGAATTTAAAAGTAGATTTTCTTTTACAAATGCAGCAAAATATAGCTTGCAATTAATTGACTTAAAATTATCCAGAGACTTTTTTTTTTCCAGGTCACTTAATTAGGAAGGTATCATATGCATGAACTAAATGCTCTTAAAACATTATTCGTGTCTCCTTGTAAGTTTCAGTGATTTTTCCAGCTTATTCTCTGTTGTACAAAATGATGAAACAGACGCAGGCTTTCCTTTTTGAGACCACTCCAGAACAAGTCATTTTGAGGCTTGGAATATACTTTCCAGTTAGCAGCCCCAGTCTGTACACAGCAGTAGCAGAACCTTCAAAGTGATGGGCAACACACCCTCCCCTCTCCCAGCTGCTGTAGAGACATGGGGGGAGGGGGGGGAGGTACCACACTTAATCTTTGTGAACTGCTCACCTGTAAACAGTTCTGAAGCATGCTTCCCTTGCTGTGGAGAAGAAATACTTGCTCAAAACATAGCTTGGCTTTAGGGGCAGCACTAGGATGTATTGTAACACCACTGTCACCCTAAGAGTTCAGGGAAGTCTTAATTTTGGTGAGACGATCCAAACGAACACATTCAGGACGCAGTACATTCAAATCTTCACACACAGTGCCAGGTGACATACACTCAAGTCATGGGAGGAGTAGCTGGGCCAGTGCAGTCAGCAAATCCATAACCATACACCCTGGTCATCTCACTACATATGAGGGATGTAAGACCACACCTGATTGTCTTACAATGAGAAAACCAACATCATTAGGCTAGAGTTAGGGACTCAAACAAGAAACCAGGAAGGGAGTCAAAATAGATAAAAAACTAACAGTTCCAACAAGCCTGAAAAGAGCCGTGCTTTGTCACACTCCTCCAAGAGGGCAAAGAAGCCTAAGAATGGTGTTTTATAGGCTGGGGATGTGGCTCCGTTACCCAGCACTTTTGTCTAGCATGTGTGAAGCCTTTGGCTCAACCATCTCCAGGATCCTCAGTACAAAATATAAATGGTGAAAAGATTATTTAACGTTAAAAGTATTGCATGGACAAATAGTAACAAAGATTGTGTGAGGCTTATATGCATCAGACACTAGTCTGTGGTCCTTTACACATATTAGCATGTGTAATCCTCACAACCTTTGCCTGTCCTTCAGACAAGAAAAAGAGCTGAGCTGGGACAGAACCTCTACCACATCCACATGTGCTCAGGTGCTTCAATGTACTACACAGCACAGTAAGGTGGTCAAGAACACTTGAAAAAGTTAAACAAAAATAACAACCAAGTGAGCTAAGTGATAGGTAGACTTCTAGAAAATGAACCAAGAAGTTAGCTGAGATTTACACATTGTACATTTTATTAAATACTGGGCTTTATTACATCAAACTTACTTGTAATCGAAGTTGATTTTTAAAAAGTGGTTGTATTCAAATTCTTAACTACAGACTGTTTTTTGGCCAAACATACTACTTTTACTGTCTCTAGACAGTCAGTCACTATGGACAGAAAATTAATTTTGCATAATGGCATAAAGGAATTTCTCAATGTTACAACACTTAATATATAGAAGAAGAATTCTACCAAAGTGTGGACATATCTACAATAGAGTATATGATCAGAGAGCATACAGCTTTTCCCAGTGCCTCTACAGGAGCTAGATGACACTGTTTAATCATGCACATTAACTCTTTACTACCCACTGAAAGTTTCTATCTTACACGCAAAAGTGATTCATAACCCAAGGCTTGGAATTTTCCCAAAACCTAAAGGGGGGGGGGGGGGAGGAACCATGGACATCAGGGTGAGTTTTAGGCCTTCACAGAAAGCTGTCAGCTGTAATATCCCTCCTGTGACCGTGGTGTCAAGTTCCTTGGAATGGCCTTTTCCTGTGTTTTGATCAAGTCTAGAATAGCTGACAGTACTGCACAGTCTCTGGACTTAGTGTCGTCCCAGTCTACAGGGTGAGGGTGTTCAATCTTCTCTTGCAGGAGGATATCCAGTTCCTTTCTTAGCCCCTAAGGTTGAAGGAAGCAGACATGTTCATCAGGGAAGATGGATTTTTAGATGTCAAAAACAAATGTGACATTTGTGGTGACAAGGATTTTCATAAACTATTAGAAAGAAAGGCAAAATATATGTAGAGCAACCAACTAAAAGTATCGTTAAAAGATTCAAACATTCATCTCCAAAAGACTTCGGAAGAATTTATTACTATATCAAAAATAATTTGGAAAACTGTAATCAGTCAACACTGGCTCTCTTGCAACAGAACAAGAAACGAATTTCCTTTTAGAAACATGTATTTATCTTGGGGGCCATGATGTGTGTCGTGAACTGCGTGTGGAGGTCAGAGAAAACTTCTACCATGTGTACTCCAAATATGCAAGTCACTGGGTCTTCAGGATCGGCCGCAAGTTGCTTTACATGCTGAGCCATCTGGTGATCCCCAAGAGCACACACTCATTTGCCCGCAAACTTACAATCATTAATACTAGTTACCTTCACAAGGTGGGCAATTCTTTCTGGAGACTGAAACACAATCCATTCATCTACAGCAATAACTTCCTGACCATTGTCTTTCTGGATGGAAATATCTCCCCCAAAGAACAGCAGGCAGTATGGTGAAACTTCTGTACAGTCATACAAGTAAATCTGTGAAGGGCGTTAACATAAACGAGTGCATGAGGAAGTAGGAGCAGACTCCTACCACAGCAATTCAACATTCCAGACACTGATAACTTCCTTCTAAAACAGGTTAACCTGCTAAGGTGATTCTGAAGAAATAACATTTTAAATAAACCATTCTTAATTCCTTGAGACTTTACAGTTTTGTTCTAAAGCATATGATTTCCCTTGAACATTTTCTGAATACCAAAACTAATGAACACAAATAAAGCCTAGAGTACTTAATTTGTATATATCAACATATAAAGAAGTAGAATCTCACTTTCTATTTTAACCACTACTAAGCTTATTAACTTATTACATAGATACAGTGTCAGGAGTGCAAACTCCTGACAGCAATTCTTGAAAGCAGGCTCTCAAGAAAACCCACGTAAATCAAGTGACTCATGTACCTCTTGAAAATACACAAAAAGTACATTACTCATAGAAATAAAGCTACACTGCATCTCAGAGGAAAAATACAATTTTGAAAGCATCAAAGTACAGCACTGACACTGAGATTGCGCTCCATGTGCACTTACACTGCTTGTCCTCATCTTCAGGTGATAGATAAGCCAGTTATAGTGGAAGTCTGTCTGCTCCACATTGACAGACTTAGGATGAATAGAAACCAGACCGTCAGACTTTGTGTGAACTTTTACCCTTTAAAAAAGTTAGAATACAGTTCATAAGTATCTTAAGGGATCTTTCCCTTTAAAAAATAACAGGCAGCTTAGTCAAAATCAAACAAAGGAAGCAATCTTAAAAAAAATGCCACACATGAGTTTAGTACATGTCTGCTATATATAATCTCAAAATCAGATTTTGAGGAAAACAGCATCTGATTAAGGACAGGTCAAAGCACATGAGCAAAATATGATTCTTCTACATGCTAACAACAAACCCACTCACAGTTTTAATAACTGAACACAGCAGACAGGTGACAGACTTTAACTTAAGGGTGTGGAAGCTGGGTGTGGCCGCTCACATGGGCAATCCTCAAACAGGGCACCCTGTAGGGGGAGGAGCATGAGCTGGAGGCCTAACAAAGCCTATAATGTAAAACCCTGCCTCAAAACAAGAAAAAAAAAAATACAAAAATCCAAATAAACCTAGGTCATTTACAATATTGATAATTTAGTCACAAAATAATTTAGCTAGATGATTAAAATTCATCTGCTTGCCCATAGCCCTGAAACTTGACCTATTCTTAGTTTGGGGGAGTTGGTGTCCACTACAGAATGTCTAATGGTCTATTATATACCTGGTCTCAAGCTAAGAAACAAAGATGTCTTCTAGTTATGCTGCTAGTTACATGACATGGACCACACAGTTTGAGAATCACAGCTCTAGAACGGTATCCTAATAATGGTCATTTTTGGCAGTCTGTATTTTTATTTTTATAATCACAAGATACCCCAGAATTTTCATTTGTAGTAATACTGATATTTTACATATTACTACACAATTTTAAGCCATAACTTCCCCATTGTTACTAGATGTGTGCCTATTCTATTTGCTATACACGTTAAAAAGCATTTGTAATCAATTCCTTGGGATAAAGCAAAATGAAAATCAGAACTGAATCAATGAGCTGAGCTAATGAGACTTCACTGAGCACTTTCCAGGGGTGACAACAATTCAGTGCCCTTGGCCTCTCTGGTTCTCGGTGCCCTCACTAGAGCAAACTGTGAAGCAGAAAATTTCTTCACTGTTACCTCCATCTGGAACTAAGGCTATGCAGAAATGGATTCTACTTCTCCGAAAAAGTGAAATTACAATTTTATTCAAAAATCTGTAATAAAACATCTTTTTTAAACAAGGATAAGGAAAATATATACATATAAAACAAAATCCATTCTAGCCAATTTCTCGTCAGGCATTGCTTCTCACACTGCTCGGGGTCTGCCTTGGGTGTTTATCTGTAAACATGTTCTTAACCTGTTATGTGAAAGGGTGGTCAGACGAGTGACTAATCTGTGTGAGGACATTTCCCAATTCTCAATAATTCCCACACATCTACGTTATCAGACATGCACAGAATCCAGCAATCAGGAGTGAGAATACATTTCTATATCCAAAGATAAAGAAAAAGCTTGTAAATAGTTCACAACAATCTTCAATGCTCACATTTTTCTTTTTTTACCCAAATTTAGTCGGATTTTAGCAACTTTGGGATATAAACCAGCACAGATGACAGCTTTAATTATCTTCTCATTATCTATTGGGAGTAGGAAAGTAGAGAGAGGGAAAAAAGGAAAATATTGAGACCATTAAAGGCAAGTGATTTACATTGGTGTGTGTGTGCACGTGCATGCATGCGTGTGTGTGTGTGTGTGTATCCTTTGCTTTACCTGAATTTATATTAGCTTTAGGATCTTTGGGACTTCTACTGCTTACAAATCCAGCTCCAAGAAGATGCTCAGCAAACTGTCCCTTCATGTTGTGCAGCATCTAGAGGGTAATGGTGACAAACAGCTAGACCTCTTCACACACAGAGCCTACAAATCACACACACACCTCAATTTAGTTTTAGCTTCTCCTACTTTACAAAAACACTGGTATAAATATGTGATACATTTAGGACAACATTTAGTTGTTGGTGTTTGGTTTTTCAAGACAGGCTTTCTCAGTAGCTACAAAGCCTGTCCTGGAACAACTCAGGTAGATCAGGCTGGCCTCGAACTCACAGAGATCCACCCGGCTCTGCCTCCCAAGTGCTGGGATTAAAGGCGTGCACCACCACCACCTGGCAACAACATTTAGTTTTAATTACACGTGTTTTTTTCATGTGCGTGCAGGTGCCTGTGGAAGCCTGAAGGCTTCAGACCACCAACAGCTGGCGGTACAGGCAGTTAAGAGCCACCAGATGCGCGTGCTGGGAAACAACTGGGATTCCTCTGCAGCAAGAGCTTTTAACTGCTGAGCTAGCTATCTCTCCAGCTCAGCTCTTGAATGTCATCATTTAGTGAGGGAACTGGAAAATCAAGAAACAAGTTTCTGTAAATAGATTTTATATAACCCAACTATATTCTACTGTCTATTCTTTGTGATTGCTTTTGTAATCTAATAAGAGATAAATGTTTTTTTTTAAGATACTAGCCTGCAAGACTAAATTTCTTATTTGGTGGTAAGGGGGAATAAAAACTACATGATCTAAGAGGGAAAAACATTAAGGTTTAAAGAATTAATCCATTTTGTAAGACTCGTAAGTTTTGGAATTGCCCTTTACTCTTAAAAAAAAAAAAAAAAAAAAAAAAAAAAAAAAACCAAGCAGAAACGATAACAAAAGAATCCAAACAATTACCAAGATTAACTACTGTTAGCCTACTGCACAGGAGAAATTTTCTTAAGAGAAACCGTGAGTCAAGCAGAAATGATAGGTGGCTCAGCACAGCGAAGAAAAATGTTGCCCGCCTCGGTTACCTTCACAGTCATTAATACTGCAGACACTTACTATGCAGATCATCAAAAGAAGAACAGAAGGGCAGCTTAAGATGAGATCCGTGTGTTGGTCCTTACTTTTGTTTATTGGATTTTTGAAGCAGAATTTCATATAGCCCAATTGGTCTCACACTATGACGCTGAGGCTACCCTGAATTCCTGATGCTCCTCCTGTCTTCACCTCCTGAGTGCTAGGATTCCAGGTATACTGTACCTCTTCCACCTTGAGATGAGCCTTTAAATTAGAAAGCTTTTTTTCGCCAATCATTATGATACAAATCTGTAATCCAAGTCACTCAGGGGGTTGAGAGAGAAGAACTGGGAGCCCCAGGCCAGCCTGGGCTGCAAGCAAGACCATCCCCAAAACAAGTTTTTATAAAGAGAAACTAACTTTAGTTCAAATGAAAGAAGTTCCACAGAAATGAAATTCAATGGTCCAGTCAATCTGTTTTCAAAACCACAGAAATGTTTTCTAAGGAATTCCTTCAAGTTTAACAAAGATTATAATACAAACAACTGGTCTTTCTTTTGTTTGTATTATAATACAAACAAAAAAGTCTTTCTTTTGACAAAAGGTATAAATTGGTTTCTCTGTGTAATTCTTCTAAATGAGTCTGACAGGTACATCCTCCTGGTCATTAGAGCATTATTATTTTAGGGAATCATCTTATACAGTCCTCACTGTGTAGTTCCCTCACTACCTTGTGTTCCTTTTGTATCTAAACAGTTTCAGCATGCATTGTCAATCATGGGACATGTAAGCTCCCCCACTAAAACTTTCCCTGGTTCCTTGTCTCTCAGTGGCTGTTTTCAGCAACTCAGAGAAGAGCATTTCTTGAGTGTTTGTTTTTGTCATACACCTGACAGATCTCAACTGGACATTCTATTCTCACAGATGACTTGAATTTAGCCATCTTTCCACAGTATAGTGTATTTTGTTTTTCCATTTCAGGGAACGGTCAAGGAAAAGTGCCTGGGCAAGTTTCCACTATACACGATTCGTATACAGTGATACTACTGCACTGATGGATCATTCTTATCCTTACCTTTCATTTATTACTTGAATTTTGTGGCTTTCAGCTGCATATCCTGAATGCCTAAAGCTTCCCTTTATGCCAATAATTTTCTTTCTTAGGAGTCTGTTTTGTAGCGCTCTTTGGTCTTCAATCTGGCTTCTTAGCAGACCCCAACCCCATACCCTTTGAAAATTCACTCTTACTGCCTTATTTTCTTCTCCTTGTTTTACTGAATGTACAGTCTTTTCAGGAACCCTACCCTATGAGAGAGTTATGAAGGTATTTCTCTTGAAATACCCCGTGTCCTCTGTAGTCTCTGGCTGCAGCGTCTGAGCTGTCCTATCACTTTCCACTCTACTGATGACTGGGACTTTTTACTAGAATGTTAATTTCTTGACAGGCACCCATGCTCTTTGTATGTAATTTTACTACAGATATAACTGGACAAAATGCCTGCACTAGTATATATGATTAGTGCAAATCTTTCAGCATTACCTGCAGCGTGTTTGAAGACAGAAAATATTCCCAGCAGTAGTCTTTTTCATATCTGAAACCACGTCGCTTAGCTTCTTCCCAACCCTATTAGACAAAGAAATGCCGAAATTCACTTTCATGGTTCTGCACTGTTGTAAGAGCGCCACTTGCTCGTTTCCCGGCTGCCCAGACTCCCGAAATAATCACACAGAAACTGTATTAGTTAAATCACTGCCTGGCCCATTAGCTCTAGCTTTTTATTGGCTAACTCTTACATCTTGATTTAACCCATCTCCATTAATCTGTGCAGCACCACAAGGTCGTGGCCTACCAGCAAAGTTTTAGCACATCTGTCTCCAGCAGTGGCTCTATGTCTTCTCTTTGACTCAACCTCCCTCCTTCCCAGCATTAACGGCAATCACAGCACACAGAGGGAATCCCACACCACACCAACAACTACTTAGCAGTTTCCATCCTTATTTTACTAACAGTTTATTCACTGGTGTCCCATATTCTCTGCAAAGACGTCAAAGACTTTTAAACTCAGAACAAAAGAACCTAAGCTCCTTACGATTCTAGTACCTAACATTGCTACCGACGTGCAAAACAGTGTAAGTTATACTAACATATTGTGTATTTTGCACAAAATCTTTCCATGGTGTATAAAGTATTCATCAAAAAAGAATATAAGTAAGTAAATTTCAATGTTCTCATACATTTTCAATTTCAAAAACATGGTTTTCTTAAGTAGAATAATAAAAGGCAGGCTGGAGAGATGGTTCAGCAGTTAAGAGCACACTGGTTGCTCTTCCAGAGATCCTGAGAAATTCTCAGCAACCACATCATGAATCATAATCATTTATAATGGAATCTGATGCCCTTTTCAGACATGAAGACATATATGCAGATAGAGCACTCATACACATAAAATAAATCTTGAAAGAAAGAGAGGAAGAACAGAAGGAAAGAAGGGAGGGAGGAAGGGAGGGAGGGAGGGGGGGGGAGGGAGGCAGGTAGGCAGGCAGGCTTAACAGGTAAGTCTCTGCACCCAAGCTTGACAACCAGAGTTAGATCCCTTGATCCCCCTATATTGTAAAAGGGAATACCAAGCTATCACAAATGGTTCTGACTGTGCCATATGCATGCTGTGACATGTTGTACCAACATAGCACTCCCCCAACAAAAATAAATAAAACTAAAAAGGGAAATAAACAAATAAATAAATAAATAAATGAAAATAACAAGGAAGCAGGGAAAGAGATTAAATGAGTCCTGGCTGAGCCAGATCCTGCACATCCTTTATGAGGATTTAGTTGGGTGAGCCCGTCGGACTTTATCCCCATTTACCCTTCTCAAAGCCCTAGGTTGAGCACACGTGCCATACCCAGTGCCCTGGCCTAGTTTGGCTCACCTCTCTGTGTGGTCCCCAGCCTCCAGACTTAGCCAAGACATACTTATCCACTGCCAACCCGCAGGCCAAAAAGAGGACAAAAATGAGCAGACTCAGAGATGAAGAGAGAAACATTACCACAGACACCAAGAAAGTAAAGATATTATAAGGAAATAGGTTAGAGACCTAACGCCACCAAATTTGAAAGTTTAAAAGAAATGAAAAATTTCTGTATCCAACCAAGACACTAAAATTTTGTCAAGAGCTCAATAACCTAAACAAATCCGTACCAACTGAGGATATGCAAAAAGTAATAAAAAAAGACTTCCATATAAAAAAGTTTGGGCTAAGATGGAGTCACAGCAGAATTCTACCTAACCTCTAAAGAAAACCTATAGCCTCTTTTTACTATTAAAAATATAGAAACAAAAGAGCACCCCAAACACCTTCCATAAAGCCAGTTTCACTCTAAATAATACCTACACCAGGTAAAGACTCAAATAATAACAAAGAAAACCACAGGTCAGTATCTCCAATGAACACATAGACTCAAAAAATACTCAGTAAAATACTTGCAAGCAAAATAAAGATATACATCAAAACGATTATACATTTTAAAGTTGGCTTTATACCTGAAATACAGGGACGATTCAATATATAAAAGTCAATAAATATTTACAAGAGCTAGTTCCAGGACAGGCACCAAAGCCACAGAGAAACCCTGTCTCGAAAAACCAAAAAAAAAAAAAAAAAAAAAAAAAAAAAAAAAAAAAAAAAAAAGTTTATAATAAACTATAAAAATGGACTTAAAGACCCAAACAAAAAACACATGGTCATCTCAACAGTTCAGAAAAAGCTTTTAACAAAATCCAACATCTCTTCAGGATTAAAGTCCGAGCAAACGTAGAGTTAGAGGAAACATACCACAATATATAATCAATATATGAGAAATCCACAGGCAACCATTATCCTAAATGGAAACTAAGCAAACCCACCAAAGTCAGGAATGAGACAGAGCCTATTATACTCACTCCCCAAATTTAATATTGTTATTGAATCACTAGCTACAGCAATAAACAAAGAGAAGAAAATTAAAGGGATACAAATAGAGAAATAAGATTATCCCTATTTGTAATGATAGAATATTATGCATAATTATTCCCAAAAATTGTACCAGGAAACTTCTGGAAATAGACATCAAAGTTCAGCAATGTGGCAGAATGAAGAATCATTATGCAAAACGCAGTAACTTTTCAATAATGTTTCTATACACCATCAATAAACAATCAAAGAAAGAGATCATGGACACAACATATTCTATTTACAACAGCATCCAAGAACACACCCAGATATAAAGCTAACAAGGGAGGTGAAAAACCTCTACAATTACAACTTTAAACCTCTAAGGAAAGACAAAGACACTAGAAGTGGAAAGAATTTTTGTGCTCATGGATTGGTAGAATTAACACTGTGAAAATTACCATTCACCAAAAATTCCTTTTTTTTCAATGTAATCCCAACCAAAACACCTATCTCACTCAAAATCCCTATGGAGCCACAAAAGCCCCTGAGTTAATAGGCCAACCAGTTTATAATTAATGTAGACCTCTGTGTGTTTCTTTGGGACTGAATGACTGCAGAACTGGGTGGGACAGAAACCTCTGTCAACAAGTGAAGTCATGGATTCTGGAGAACCTACAACTACCTCTCCAGCATAGTTCCCAACTATATTTTAAATATTTATAATACCCACAAAGAAATATAGGTCTCATTAAAGAAATGTTTCTTATAACACAGACCAGTACAGAAAACCATAACCAATCAAAGTCAGAAAACAAAAGATGGTGTGCTGCCCAATCTCAAATGAAAAATCTACAACGCCATACCTGTGGCTAAGGCTAAGAGATCATAGCAGAAACGGGAGAAAGATTATACGAGTCATAAGAACAAGAAATATTCTGTGAGATTTCATCTTCTAGAAATGTCAGAAGTCTCATCAGCAAGGCTGCTTAGATAAGAACTGAACATGGAAGACAGCCATACACTAACATGAAGGATAAACTCTCACGGGTCCTCAACCCTAGACAAAGAACTATAGGTAACTAAGAAATGCTCAGAGTGGGAGACATAGTCTTCCCCAGTGAAAAGTCCCCAAACTGGTTATCCAATGCAAGTGGTCAGCCCTAAAAATCACATTTAAAATATATATACAAGTATCATTTTATGATGAGGTTGTATTTACACATACACAGACACACACAATATACGCACAACATGATTTTGATATTCTATCAAAAGGCTGTACTACTGACTCTAAGAGTAGAACATTAGTAGACACACTGTCATGGAGATAAAGACATGAGGAACGTTACATATGAAAAACAAGATAACGTGTTCATCTGTTTCAGTCTTACTTTTTCTATAAGCCTTTCCCCCAAACAAAGATGAACTCTTGTATGACAGAGAAAGTTGTACAGAAACTTTTATAAAATGTTTGCCAAATTTTAACCATTTCTCAGCAACCGATCCTTCAGATATAAATATGGCCATTTAAAAGTATTATAATACATGCTCCTGAATAATCTTCTATAAAGAACAAGGTTTTTCTTACCTCAAATGCATTTACAACTGTCAGGTGATCACTTCTAGTCTCTTTTGCCAACTCCTTTCTTCTTGCATCGGCAATCTTTTCTTTTCCCTAAAAATTAACAGGTGTAGCATAAATTTCTCTGACATGATAATAATTATTGATATTTTATTGAAAATATAAAATGAAAAATACATGTGAGCAGTAAATAGTTTTAGCATTAAATGCCCAGCCTTTTTTCCGTCTTTCTTACCAATGGAATGACGAAGGGATCTTTAAAGCTGAGACTAGCAGCAATAGTGAGGACTGGATCTAAGCAACAGAATAAAGCTCCAAAAAGAATCATTTTTCCAATATGTGGCTCAACAGGTAATCGGGCCAAATGGACGCCAAGAGGTGTTAATTCTTCTTGCTTATCCAAAGCGCTCTGAAAGAAAGAATTTTCTTACAGCAGGCCTAGCAAAGCACAACATTAAAAGCTACTGTAGTTAGCTGTAAAACACACACGTCACTAATCATTCTCTTAAGCCCCCAAATGCCCAGCCAACAGGAAAAAAAATTCTGATGTCAGCAAAGGCTAGTGACTTATTCAAATAAACCTAATTAATCTACAACTTGGAAATGTAATATCAGAAATAAAGAAAACCACCGGTGGTAAAGCAGTTATGAAAAGAGAAATGGGTGAATAGCAAAGTCCCCAGAGTCTAGTTTAGGGGCTACGATGCAAAAAGAGATAAGGGGCATACGTGGAAATGAGTTCAGTTTCAATTCCCTGGGTAAACTGGTTCAAATGAGGGCAGCTAGAAAAGTATCCTGAAGACACCAAGGAAATATAAGGACATGGCTGGATAATTTACAGTACTATTTTAAGCAGTTTATTATTTTAAAAGCCTATCTTGGTGCTATAAAATCCAAATTCTTTAAAATTATCCATATGGATAGCTTCCAAACCTATGACATAAAACATGTCATTGACACCCTCCAACCCAACACTAACCAACATGACTTTGCAGATAAACAAAAATGTTCTTTCTCTACATGGTACAGTACAGAGAGATACTATAAAGCATATGTATATGCTGAGGTAATGAACTTCTAATTGACTCATAACTGAAATCACCACACATACTGGGAACAATAGTAGTGAGCTCTGTTCTCATCTCTTGTGCTTCTCTTACGACTCTGGGCATTAATTCATGGCCAGTCCTGGACCTCTCAACATGGTCCTATGTAGGAATGACTGTCAATTACAGTCACTTAAGAGCTTCTCAGAACATAAGAATGAAATAACAAAAACAAAAAATTCTTGTTCTGTGGATATAAGCTATAATAGTGAATGATCGTTCAAGTATTATTACGGCATCATAGAAATAAAACATATATATTTTAAAATATATATATATATATATCAAATTTGTCTTTATCAAATGTCTATTCTACCACAAAAAACACTTAAATGTGACAAGAGAATATCATGGTAACCAGAAAGAGTAGACTAAGTCAACACAGTTCAAGGATACATATGAAGACCATTAAAGAAAAATATCAAGATTTAATGTAACTTGAAATCAGTCTTGCACATGAACAAAACACACAAAGTCTTATATCTTAAAAACATAAAGGAAAAAAAAAACAAAGTATTATGTCAAATCTGACAGTGCTGAACTCTGGAGCAATAAAAGCTTTTTAAGTAGCTAGTATACGCTGTAATATGCTAAATCCAAGTTATACTTTTTAAAAAAAAGAATCAAATTTACCAGTTCCATTAGGTGTTTTATGGAGAGCAATACTGCTTCATTTGATGGTGGATCCATTAACCTACTCAGAAAATGAGCAATTCCACCTAGCCTTAAAATCTGTGGAGACAAATAGTTAAATATGGATCAAAAACAAAAGCATGCACTTAAAAGTTTATATAACACTTTCCAAGAGCAAATTAACTAGTGAGAAAAGTTATATAAAAAAATCCCAACAAGTTGATTACTGATTACTTTAGAAACAGGGTTAGTTGAGCATATATACAGACATAGAAGGTAGAGTATTTGAAGATATAACACCTAAGCAAACCTGGTGACACAGGACTGTAATACCAGTTACTCAGGAGGCTAAGGCAGGATGATCAACAATTTAAGGTCAGATTGAGCCAATTATTGAGACCATCTCAAAATCAAAAAATAAATAAATAAATAAATAAATAAATACCAGCGCACACACAGACACACATGCACACACACACACACACACGCAAATGCAGTTAGTTTAGTGGTAGAGAGCTTGCCTAGCATGAGCCATGGGTTCAATCCACTGAACCACAAAAATTAAGTAGATAACAATCACCGAGTATTATATGTCTAACCTATCTTAAGAATTTTACACAGGAACTTTATAGTAAGTTAAAATATCTGCTCACTAAAGCAGAACAAAGTTTCCAGGTAGGACGTGAGAATCAAAGACAGGTACCCTGATCTTAACATTATCAACTGTTAGATATATATCGGAAAAATGTTTAAGTAGCTGCCTCACACAAGCAAAATGAAGGTTATAAAAAGAATCCCTTTTAGTAGGGTCATACTACACTTTCTTCTACTGAAAAGGTTGAAAACAACATCACCCTCCATTTAGTTTGGTTTTATCCCTATATACCTTTATTTGCAAACAAAGTTCTTCCAAAGGAGTTCTCAAAATTTCTGGTAGCTGGTAGTCATCTAGAAGACTTGCTCTAAGGCCATTATACAGATGATAACAATGACCAGGCTGAACTCTTAAAAAGAAAAAAGCAATAATAAGAACATGACTTTTAGAATGCCACAGAAATAACAGTCAGGGAAACTACTATCTTAGCCTGCATTTATTAATTAAAGAACATATTTAAATATATTCTATATAGTGAGCTCTCAC
The DNA here is from genome assembly GCF_903992535.2 of Arvicola amphibius. Classification (NCBI taxonomy): domain Eukaryota; kingdom Metazoa; phylum Chordata; class Mammalia; order Rodentia; family Cricetidae; genus Arvicola; species Arvicola amphibius. The sequence goes on along the minus strand of NC_052057.2, from coordinate 17,668,781 downwards.
ACGTTGGAAACTTTTTTATGTTTGCAATTTAGTGCCACAAGTGCTATGACAGAATTCATATACCCCTGAGCAGATTGGTATTTCGGAAGGCTCTAGCCACTGTACAATACAAGTTCTAAAACTTTCAGGTTTTTTGTTGTTTTTCTTGTTTTGTCTACATCTACAAAGACTCAATATCTATTATCTAACATTTCTCTGGTGTTATAGACCTAATATTATCTATCACCTCATAGAAAGTAACCATATTTCCAGAAGGGATCACATGGTATAGTAGTTTTTGTTTGTTTGTTTGTTTTCTGGTCTCCAAAGAAACTATCAATCTATAGGCTTTGTGAAGCATCAACTTTACAATACAAGAAACCATCTGGAAATTAGGTTAAATAGGGACAATCTGTAAAGGTTATAGCAAGCAATACAGAGCTTTATAGACTGAGCCCACATATATATAACAAAGGCTTATATATATAAGGGCCAATAAAGTTTTGTTTAACTTTCCTTTTCTAACATGAGTCCATATATAAGACAGTGACTATTTATTTTTACCTTTAAGTGATAAAGGAAAATCTTTTGCGACATCAGCTATGACTGTCACTAACATGACTAAAATTACAAATCAAAAGGAATCGGTCAGCACAACTATGTGTAAAGGTCAAGACAAATACTGTTCTTATCACTAAACAAATGCTCTTATTTCTCTGACTACACCAAATGAGAAAAAGTGCTTCCCTTGTGTTTTACTGGTGATCAACAGAATCAGTACGGCTTAAAAGGACACTGACTAGAAGCCCAGACTGTAGAGCCGGGCTGCTTGGATTCAGATTCTGTCTCTGCTGTGTACAAAGCACTGGAACTCTGAAGAAGTCATTTAATTTCTCTATACCTCAATTTCCTTCTTCTTAAAACACAGAGCTGATAGCTTAGCCATGAGGTAAGAATCAAGCACATAAAGCATTTAGGAGAGGAGCTGGTTCTCGATTATTATTAGGTAATGCATACTTTAAGAACAGACACGGAAACAACACTGTAAGTAACTAAAACAGGCCATTAATTTTAACTAACTAGACTAGGCTGTCAGAGAAAATATTCATAAAATAAGAAATTTGGCAGATAATTTCCCAAAAAAGTATGAATAAAAAACTATTTTCTTATTTAAAAAAATGTGTTGTAACAGGTAGGCATGGGAAAACGCAAATGCAAACTACACTGAGATCCCATCTCACTTCTTCACTTGGTGTTAATGGCTAACACCAAGAAAACAGACGTTAGTGGAGATGTGGGGAAAAGGAGCGCTTAGGACCTTCTGGGGATACCAAGTAAATCGATATGAAGGGTTTTCAAAAAACTAGAGAACTAACACATGACACAACTGTGCTGCTCCCTACACACACACACACACGCACACACGCACGCACACACACAGGACTCTAAGTCAGCACGTAACAAAAGTGCTCCAGCAGCCTACTGAGGGCTGTTTTAGTCACAATAGCCAAGATACACAATCAGACTACCCATCAACAGAAGAGCTGATAAAGAAAATGTGGCACACACATACACGATAGAATTTTATTCATTGTAAAGATGAAATTATGATACCTGCAGGAATATGTTAAGTCTGCCACTCAGAAAGGCAAGTACCAAACATTCTCCCCTCTGCAGAACCTAAATGTAAATTTATATACACATGAACTAGACAGATGATGGTCAGATAGGCTGGCAGATGGTCATATGAAAATATAAAAGGGATAAGGGGTGGAAAGGAAGAAGTCTAAACGCAGGAGGCATAGGGTACAGAGAAGAGGGGGTGTGTTACATGGAAGAGGAACTGTCTGAGTAAAGGAAAAGAGTAAGGGGGAAGTGTAATCATACAAATGTAAAAGAGATTTTACAACCTTATTATTTTATATGCCAATTAAAAATCAAATACTGACAGCCCAAAGTGTTATGAGTTCAATATAGTACACAAGGTAACTCTCCTACTAATACTTCTACATCACAGCAATAAAATGTGCTCAGATTTTTTCCCATGTTCTCAAGGCCTGGACAGCACTCATTTCCCTCTTACCTTCCCGCTCTTCCTTTCCTCTGTTTGGCATTAGCTTTACTAACCCACTCAGCAGACATGGTACTGATGTTGTTCTGTGTGTCAAAGTGTGTCTCTTTAATTTTTCCTCCATCTATTACATAAACCACATCATCTATGGTGATGCTGTTTGGAAAACAGATACAAAAAATATAAGTACATCAAGAAGACCATTAACTTACACCAAACCTATATATTTTTAAAATATTTTTTTAATTTTACTTAAAATATGTTTTTACTGAGTTGAATGGTTTTAGTAGTTCGAATCTCACTACTCTTCTCCCATGTTTCAGTTCTGCAGTAGCCAAGCACCCATAGCAGGCAGCATCAGTCCAGAGCTGCAGTACTCACACAGCAATTACATGCTACATCCTTACCACCCCACAGCCATCTTCCTAGCACTTCCACTACCTTATGACAGCTCTGAGAGCCCTAAAGGACTAGGGTCTAACAGCAGCTTCTAGAAAACAATCTGTTTCAGAAACTGAGCTTTAAGGGTCTCCAATAAAACATTAGAAATGTTTAAGGCTGCATGTAATTAATTATAAAATAATACTGTCCCTAATTGGAGAACAGAAAAAAAGGACTAAACCTACATCAGCTCCCATGTTTCTTTAGAAAAGTTTTGAAAAACAACTTCTTAAAGGTCTACTTCAAAAAAGAAAACTAAAAACAGTATAACAGCTTTAAAAAGAAAACTAAAGTTTATATTTGATCTTTTAAAAGGATTACAAAGTATCTTATAGAGAACAAAGGTTTATGCTAATAATGTATGGGGCTCAAAACTTATATGATCACTAATAACTGATATTTAAAATAGTTTTTACCTAGTCTCTGCAATGTTGGTAGCAATTACTATTTTCCGAACACCAGGAGGAGTTTTTTTAAATACCTGTAAGAAAAAACACATCAAAAGTATACTAATTTCTGGCATACTTTTACAATGTTACTTCTTGAGATATCGTAATCAACTTTAGCATTTCTCTTTATTAAATGACATATGTCTTGTTTATAAATCTATCATTAACATACTCATTTTCAACATGAGGAAATCCTCCTTTGGTAAGGTAGCTCTCACAGATGCTATAAATATATCACAAGCAAGAGGCAAACGGAGGCACTCCACTTTTAACACATCCTTAACGGAACTGGTGAGCATAAAGTAAGAAAAAACAGCTCTTCAATCAAGGACAAGAAATATCAGAGAAGCAAGGTCTATGAAGTCTCAACACAACTGCCTAAACAAGACCTGATCAAGGACAATATCAATAAACATACTAACACTGAAAGGGGAAAAGCCTTGAGGCCTCGACCCTAGAAAGAGAAGTACAGACACCTAAGGAATGCTGCGAGCAGGAGAATCAGTCTTCCTCAGGGAAGAGCACACCAGCTGATTAACCAATACCAAGTGGGCAGCCCTAAAAATCACATACACATAACCAATATTATAAAGACTCAGCAGGTCACATTTTATATTATTTAAGAATTTGTTTACACACACACACACACACACACACACACACACACACACACACACACAATCACACACACCACCACCAACACAGAAACAGAGGTCATGAATTTGAAAGAGCAGTGTTGTGTGTGATGCACAGGAAAGGTGAGAGAAAGGAAAAAGGGTGGGAAATCAATGTAAGTACATTTTAATTTCAAAATATAAACAAAATTTGGTAAGTAGCTGTACAGTTAGCCTAAATCCGAGACAAAAAACAAATTGAAGAACATACCTGTGTCTGGTTTACTGTAGGCATCAATGAATGTAAAGGTATAATAAGAAATTTTTCTGAAAATTAAAAAGTAAATTAAAGCTCCATTAAACATATATGGCACATGTATGAAACAGTAAACTTAGCTGTTGAATCACACAGTTCTTATAAATTTATATTTCTGCATATAGTCAAACTGAGCTTTTCTATAATGAGTTTCTGAGGGCTCCAATGAGTTCCAGTTAACATATCTACATTTTCATTTGTTAATCTATTTACATATTGATCAGCACTTGCTTATCAATTCTTTTCAAGATCAAAACAAGCTTCTTTGCTGTTAACGTGAGCGTGTGTCTGTATGTATGCCATGTGAACGGGAGCCTGTGATGGCCAGAAGACAAAGTGAAGTTACAGGCAGTTGTTGATGTGGAGTGGTGGGAACTCAACTCAGACCCTCTGGAAAAGCAGCAAGCATTCTTAAACACTGAGCCTTAGCTCTAGCCCCTGCCAAATTCTTAGAATTTCTTTCAGTGGTGGGAGGGAGCTTTCTAAATCACATCCATGAAAGGCCACTAACTTTATCCTATTAATAAAACCTCCAATGAGAGCAGAAAATTTGAAGTCCATAAATACCAATATTTTAATTTTAAAGCTCAATCTTATTAAGGAAGTTCAGAGAAAGGGTAAAATAATACTCTCATAAAACTAAAAAGCTTCAAAATGTGTGTACCATCTTCACTTATGACTCAGAACTTCTAGAAAACATACAGTTTCTTAAATAAAAAAATCCATCAGGCCTTAGACCGTCAAAATCCTATACTAATGTAGTCCCATAAGTAACAACTTCTTCACATACTACATGAATTCAAGTAGCAGTGTTGGAATTATAGTATAATACATTTATATAATACCTGATTTAAACATCACTTGTGACATCAAGAGATCATGTAAAGTGCTGATATTGTCCCAGCCTGGTAGAAAGACCAGTATTGCACCATCCTACATAGATAGGAAATCACTATTAAGAGAACCACATCAGTAATCACAATAACAATTCTATGCAAACTTAAATCCTCAAGCAGCTCTGAATTTTAGCTACTATTTAAATGAATACAGATCCCCTTAAGAACTCAGATTTACAATCCAGAGATAATTTGTTTAGTCTTTTCTTTAAATAGGTTAAATGCCTAAAATATGTTGAGATTTCCTTCCAGTCCACTTTTTAAAAGCACCTAGGAAAGTGAGGTTTTCATGACTTTGATATGTTAATAAAATTAAAAACAGCATTACTTGAAGAAAAACTAAACAAAACTAACCTCTTCTTCCAAAACAATGTATCGAATAAGGGCAGCAATCAAATTCAGATCAACTTTATCATCATCCATCCTTTCCAAAACATCTACGGTACTTGCAGAGTATCTACCAAGATCACACAGAAAGTCATGACATGCTCGGCAAGTTTTCTGTAGCTTAACCAGCTATAAAACTTTAACGTTAACTCAGTCTGCATATGAACAACCAATCTACAGATAAGAGAAAATTAAAATTACTGGGATAATAACAGGTAAGCCAGATTGGCAGTGTTTAGCTTTAATGCGAGTCTCCCCTTCAAGCACATTGTTGGTTCATTCAGTCATTCAGTCACTGTGTTCTTGTCTCAAGCACACACTTACCTTGTTCGCAGTTCCTTTATATACGCTGGCCAACGTTCTTTATAGATTGCCTCTTTTTCCTCTTTTTCTTGTCTATTTACATGACCCTGCATGAAACCCCTCTTGAACTGGGATCTATGTTCTTTTTGTTCTGGAACATATCTAAAATAAAAGAGTATTAATGTATCTTCCTACATTTAAAACATTATGGCTTTAAGTATACCTGCTTTTACATTGGAGATTTCAGACCAGATTCTAAAGAATATTGTCACTATATTTTCCAGCAAATGTTACCCAAATATTAATTTATTTTAAGTATTAATACATAAAACTTCACATTTAAGATAAAAAGTATTCCCTATTAAAGCACATAAGATCTATATGCCAGCTCAACAATCTAAATGAAAAATGATTTCTGAGCTACCTTTTATCTTTAACGTTTGCTCCAAAATACAATTATTTAATAGAAAGTCCAAAGTAAGACCTAATGACAGCTTAAGAGAATAACTTGGACTCTGAAAGTTTTTTCAAACCAAACTGCGCATAAGATCCCTTGTAAAGCATATAAAATAAGATTCCTAAATGCATGACTTCAACCCAAGGATTTCAATTAGTAACTCCATGAGTATCAGACACATGCTAGAACTGCAGTTCTGCTGTCACGTGACAGTGAAGGGGAGACGTAGGGCCTGCATGTGTCCGGTCTAGTGCTATAATGAGTTTTCAAAACAGAAGAGGTACATGTGTCCAAGAATTATTCACTTACACTGTGAGCTCTGAGAAAGAGGGCGGGAAGAGATAAAGGAAACTAAAGTTACTTTAACCCCAACAGCTCTCAGAATTTAAAGGATAGCATCTAGATGGAATGAGGAGGGTGAATGGAGTCGAAATTCAGTATCAAAGAACATCTGTCTCAGACATAGAGTAAATGTCTCACATGACATTTAAGTCACAAAATCTATCGGGGAGACAAAAATTCCCAAATGGAACTAATGAAAGAGGTGGCAACACTCTAGCCTATGACCCTAGAGATGCAAGTAACAAGGTGAACCCTAAGGAAAAAATATCTAGATCCACCTTGAAAGGGGAAATAGACAAGATCGCCTGACAAAAATGGGAGCATGGGGTGTGGGGGAAAGGGAGGGTGGAAGGGGAAAAGGAGAGGAGAGAACTTGAGGTAACAGGATAGTCAAGAAAGGGAAAGGACAGAGACGGAGAGCAAGGAAAAAGATATTTTGATTGAGGGAGCCATTATGGGGCTAGCAAGAAACCTGGTTCTAGAGAAATTTCCAGGAATCCACAAGGATGACCCCAGCTAGGACCCTAAGCAATAGTGGAGAGGGTGCCCAAAATGGCCTTGCCCTGTAGTCAATTGATGACTATCTTAAACGTCACCATAGAACCTTTATCCAGCAACTGATGGAGACAGAGACCTGTAGCGGAGCACTGGGCTGAGCTTCCAAAGTCCAGCTGAAGAGTGGGAGGAGTGAAAATATGAGCAAAGAGGTCAAGACCATGATGGGTTCACCCACTGAAACATCTTACCTGAGCTAATGGGAGCTTACCAACTCCAGACGGACAGGGAAGGAACCAGGATAAGACCAAGCTAGACCCTCTGAATGTGGGTGAGAGTTGTATGGCTGGGGCAGATGGCAGGGCTACTGGCAGTGTCACCATAATTTGTCCCTGCTGCTAGTAATGGTTTTTTGGACCCCATCATCTTTAGATGGATACAGGCTGGATATAGTGGGGAGGGCCTTGGTCCTTCCTCAGAGCAATGTGCCCTACTCTGAGGAGTGGAGGGGGAGGGGGGAGGGGGGAGGTGAAGGGAATGGAAGTAGGGGAGGGAGTGGGAACTGGGACTGGTACGTAAAATGAACAGATAAGATAATCTGTTTTTTAAAAAAGTGACGGAAAAAGAATAAACCTGACACGAGCAGAGTGATATACTAGCACTTTATAACTGACTTTACTGCCTAGCATTTACCTTAGTTTTTCAATAATATCTTCCAAAAGATATTCCACGACTGGAAAAGTGAAACCAGGTATATGTATCATTGGACAGTTACCTACAACGGCAGACAAAACACATAACCATGACTTCGTATTCAATGTTCAAAATTAAAAATCACACACTACAACTAAATCAGCACAATATTCTTAGCCCAAGAACCAAGTATGTGCTACATCTTCTACTTTTCCACCTGATTTTAAAAAGTCTAGTTTTTTTGAGTTATTTTACTTCTACAAACTGAATAAAGTGCTCATACTTGTAAGAACTGAATATTAAACAAAGCCATTTTAGATTGAACTCAAAATACATTAAAAATCTATTATTCAAGATTGCAAAATGATGAGTCTTAGTTAAACTGACAAATAAGATAAAAAGCATTATTCTCTGTGGCAGCCAGAATGGGTGTTGACAGAAAATTAAAGCAGGAACTAATCAAATATTGAAATGTTTCCATCTTAAGGTCACTAAGGGATTATCTCTGCCATTAAAATCCTATTTGTCTCTCATTACAAGCAACTCAAGTGCACAATAAACAAACACTAAGAAGCATGAGAGGTCAGAAGGCCTGAGCTACTGTCCCTGCTCTGTATCTCACCTGCATAAAACTCAGTTATTCCTATCAAGTCCAGGTGCCTTATTAAAAACCAGAAAGACAAGACCTTCCCCCGCTAGAGCACGTTATGAAGAGTGAACCGGGATATATTCTATAGGCATTCTTAAAGACTGCAAACAACTGTGTTGATACTACCATTCCAATTTCTTGTCCTTCCCCCAAGTATTTGTTACCATTATGGGAAAGACAGACACTGAGGAATAATTCTACACAATGTACTTTGTCAAGCAGTCAGATCTAGCTTCTGAGTCTCTGTTAACTATGAAATGACAATCCCTGTTAATTATGCATCCTTGGATAAATCACTTAACAGCTGAGGCTGCACTGTCATTTGCAAAACTGAAGCAATACTAGTACCTACCATAAGATTTCCCAAGAAACAGTGAAAACGTAGCTCACTACTACATGGCACACTGAAATCACTCTATAAGTGAGCACTGACACCAGCAAACTGTCAACCGAGCCTGTGACAGAACATAAACGCTACAGAAGATCTGCATGCACGCACAAAGAGGGGCCATAAAAATGTTCATTCCTGTGGTTTGATTTCAACAAGAAACTAGCTATCTTCAGAGTGGCAGAGAAGGGATGCTAGCACTTAAAACAGCAGGCTTTCGTCTTTTATCTAGGAAACTAGAACACACAGTGAAAATACAATAAATTAGTAGACTCTCAATTTTATTACATTTGGTACTGTATATATTTCGTTGCTGTTGTTTTGAAGTTTATTTCCTGATTTTGGGATACCTCTTCTAGTATAATTATCAAATTTTACTCACCGAAATATTCTGAAAATTTCTCAGCATTCAGTGTTGCACTCATCAATATTACTTTCAGGTCAGATCGAAAATTGAGAAGATCTTTAATGACAGTCATTAGAACATCTGACTGTAGATTTCGTTCATGAATTTCATCAAGTACAATATGGCTAACACTGGACAAACGCCTAGAAGACAAATGTGAAATTTGTAACTCAGTTTAAAACTGAAAACCATTTTTAGCAACACAGTCCTCTTTAATAATTACGTCTCTGGACATCTGTGAAGGGTTGATGTTTATATAACTTAGGGGAGGGGTGAGTGTCTCATGTAGCCAAGGCTGGACTTGAATTTCTGAGTTGTCTCTCAAGCGCAGGGGTCAAAAGCATAAGCTAGCATTCTCAGCTCTATGCTATGTTTTTACTTCTTTACTGAAACATACTCACGAGTCTGATTGAAGCCACTGAAGAATGATTCCCGTTGTGCAGTATAAGATAGAACCTTGTTTCCTTGGCAACCGACTGTAAATGAAGATACACATTATTAATTCTTGGTTTTCTTTTCTAAGGAAGTACTGAGCTCCACAGAAGTTTGAGAAATCTTTATACTTAGCTTTTAATTATAATAGCATGAACCACAATGAAGTAAGGAGAAATACTATCCTTAAGTTTACTTTGACACTAAAATTATTCGTTTTACAGGTGTAACCTTTAACATTCAAAGATTGAATGAATTTATGGATCCCTTAAGATTCTAGTTCGGTAAATAGAAATCTGTTCATGTGAACAGATCCACCTGAGCTCTAGAAAAGGAGCTCAAGCTAAGCAGAAATAGATAATGAAGTCAATGACACAAATATCATTAAATGGAATCCATCAAGGGGTAGACAAGTGGGATCAACAGGGACAGACACCCATTTAACAGGAACAATGATCCACTACTAAAACTTATTTTCACTCATTCTATAATGTGAAAGCACATTTTTGCTTTTGTAATTTTTGGTATTTTTGGTTTTCAAGGCAGGCTTTCTCTGTAGCTTTGGAGCCTGTCCTGGAACTAGCCCTTGCAGACCAGGCCGGCCTCGAGATCCACCTGCCTCTGCTTCCCGAGTGCTAGGATTAAAGGAACGCATATACATACACACATGCATACACACACAAATAAACATAAAGTATGTAAAATAAATGTTAATTCTAAAAACAAGAATCAACATAAGAGGGGGGAAAAATCTACCTGCATACAAAAAGTGAACCAAAGTGAACACTGTTTACCTTTGGAGACGAATCTGGTATCCAGTACTATTACCATTGCCGCAAGACTCTGCCCTTTCTGCAGCTACTCGCTCAGCAACCTTTAATTTGAAACACAGTCATAAATAAAATACAAATTCCTTTAGACAAACACACCTAACTATCATGACAATCTGAATTTGTTAAAAAGTAGATTTTCAAATGAAGTTAGAAACTAGACACTCACTTATGTATGAGTTACCTAAAGCTATGTGGTGTTTTCTTTGAGGATGGAACACTACCAGCTTCTTTTGTTTCTCATTTATCCTAATAAAGACCTTCAAAACTAAATTCTTTCTTATTTCATCATTATTTCCAAAACATCTTTCCATAAGACTCTCTAATTACTCTTTTTGACTTTTCTGCAGTAGAGACCATAGTCCAAACTTGAAAATTGCAATTTGAAATTAAGTACATATTATTCTTCTATTTATGTGTAGCACAGACTGGTGTCTAACTCCTTAGCTGCCTGTTTTCGAAGGCAAATACAAATATCAAATACAAAATGGAAAATGAAATTTAATTATAATCATTGGTGGCTCTTTCACTCCTTGCAATGGTAGGCTAACAGATTATCTGTTCTAAACTACCACAGCAAAAGGAGACACCTGAAACAATCTCTTATTTTCACCCTCATATGCTTCCTCTGAGGAGCTTCATTCAAAACTCAGGGTCTATGGAAATACAGCTTCAAATACTAACCAAGGCTTCAAAGGTCACTATTATTCCTGTACTCAAACACTAAAGGACAGATCACTGAAAGAACACTCAGTAAGCCTAGTGGCAGAATTACAGAAGCCCACGAAGAAGACTACAGCTTCTCGTCGATTCTATAAACATCTTATTGGCTTTTCAGTTTTTAGATTTGTACTGGAACTAATTAATCTTGAGTGTGCAAGCATCTACTATTGATGGAGGAGACATTATCCACTTTTCAGGTATTACCAAATATTTGCCAATTAAGCATTTCCTCTCATAGGGACAATTCCTAAGTATAATAAAGAAGCATTGCAAATCTTAAAAACCAGTTAGGTTCAATCAAAATTCCTTGGAGAGGAGAGAAAGAATTTTCACAAGTGAGTGACAGTTTACTTACTGAAATGGCACTAATTCTTCTTGGCTGAGTACACACTATTCTGCAGGCAGACCCTTTTCCTCTTTCAATGTAGTCATCCAAGATGAACTGCGTAACCTGAGTGGTTTTGCCACAGCCGGTTTCACCACTTATTACTGTTACCTGATGGCTATTGATTAAATTTACCAGCTCCTAGTTCAAAAGAGAAAATAAGTGAAGAACAGCACTTACTGACTTAAATCTGAAAAAATATTTCAAGTTCTTTCCATAATTTAAAGTATGTAAAATAAATGTTAATTCTAAAAACAAGAATCAACATAAGAGGGGGGAAAAAATCTACCTGCATACAAAAAGTGAACCAAAGTGAACACTGTTTACCTTTGGAGACGACTCTGGTATCCAGTACTATTACCATTTTAACTTTATTTACCTTTACTAAAGGTAAATAAAGACTAATTATATAGTAAATTACACATATAAATCTTAGAGTAAATGATACCTTAAAATTTTTAGATACACACTAATAATGTTCTTACTAACAATTCACTATATTAACAAAATAATCACCCTGCTCCTTCAAGAATGTTATGTATTTTTGCCACACGCCTTTAACCCCAGCCCTCGGGCGGATCTTTGTGAGCTCAAGGCCAGCCTGGTCTACAAGCTCCAAAGCTACAGAGAAACAAAAAAAAAAAAAAAAAAAAAAGAATATTATGCATTTTAATATAAAACTTTCATTTGCATTTAAATTTTTCCTATCTATTCTAACAATGTGTATCATTTCAAGTTTAAACACTAAAACAGCTGGTAAACATTTGATCCTCAAAATCCATCCATGGCTTCTGTACATGGAGAACTAAAGCACAGATGAAAAGTTTTTGAACAAACAATTACACCTACACTGAACTTGCCATAACTCCCTAAACAATACAGTACTTAACTATACAGCACTTCCATACACTACTAGAGGTGCTGTGGTAACCTAGAGATGGCTCAAACTATATGGGAGAACATGTACAGCTTCTATGAAAATAGAACACCATTAATAAGAACTTGAACATCTCAGGCTTGTGGCACCCAAATACCCAAAACACTGAAGTGGAATGTAACTCACTTATTCAACAGATAGCTTCTGGTTGCCAATGTATCTGCAAGTGTTGTTCCAAGTTAAGATACAGAATAAACAAAACAGACCCTGACCTCAAGAACTTACGTTAGACTAGGAAGGGAACACACAGATGTCAGGTGTAATAAGTGCTATGAAAAGCAAAGAAAAATAAAAAATAAATAAGATTGGGAGGACAGAGCCAGATAAAGGACTATATTATTCTATGTAGGGAGTGTGTGATGAATGGGACCCATCCATTAATAACACTATTCTCAGTAGTTCCTTAATTTTAATTTAAGAGCGTGGTCTTGAGCTAAGAGCAACATAATCTTTCAGAGACATGTATGGAAATTCTACTTTTAGAACTTAATTTAAGTCTTTGGACAAAAATATCAGAAAACTGCTTCATATATTTTTAAGAACTCTAAAGCATTCAGTCAATTTCCCTATGGGAGAAGGTTCACTAACTTTTGTTTCTTCACATTGTAGACCTCTTTTAAAAAATATGGTAAACTTTTGGGAAAATCAAAGAACACAAAGCATTTTTACCTTTTGCATTCCATATGAAGGCAGCTTTTTTCTGAAATGCTGAAATTTAAACAAAAACCATTCTCAGAATAAACATCATTCAATTATAATCAGAATAGATCATAGATAAATGTGTTGGACAAAGAATTTTTCACTATGTCATAGTGCACAAACAGAATTAACTACAAGACATTTACTAGAAGTGTGTTCTTCAAGGTTAGAGAATGCCAAGTGACCCATCACCTGGTAATACAGAAACAACCTCTAAATTCTTCTATCACTTTATTCTATTTTTATTCTAGATAATCAGCATAGATTATCTACATCATTCCTTTCCCTATTCATTCATACACCATTTACTAATGCAATAGGCACTGGAGAAGATCTGACAGTTATAGAAAATTTAGTTTATCATTTCAGTACTGAAATTCTTATTAGTCAATTTCCGGGCATCAATACCTCATGGGTTTTATTTCACAGGGTTGACACAGAGCTCTTTGATAAATCTTTATTTATATACTTATGTATATGAGTAACAGTTTTTGACTCACACAGCTTCTTACCAAATTTACAATTTGGTAGATAACAAATGTTATGTAAAAAGAGCAAATTATTTGACTGATGTGAACTTTCTTGAGAATGTTTAAAGCTATTTTGGAACCCTGGACCCATTCTAATAAGTATTAGAATTTATATTCAATTAGCTCCATCCTGTGTCATGAAAATAATCCTCAGCAGCATAGAAACAAGGCAGTTTTAACATCTGTCTTACTGAAAAACAAAATAACTTTTAATTTAAAAACAAGTATTAATACATGAAAATTAAAATTGGAACTATTCTAGGTAATCAAGGACATTATTACCACACTTGTGGTGAGGTTATTTTTCTCAGTACCGTAAATAAGACAGTCAATGTGATGGACTAAAGTGAGCTTTAGGGTTAAAAGTTACAAAAATCATTACATGTATCTTAATTTTTTCTTTTACAATCTTTTAAAAATTTTTTCTTTTACAACTTTTAAGTTATTTAAAAATTATTTCATAAAATCAAAAAGTCCACAATGACATCAAATGCAGTCACCTTAATGTACAAACTATTACACGGTCTTTAAACTACAATCGGTAATTCCTTTCTGTAATGAGCTTCAGGTTCAGTCAGAGACCCTGTCTCAGAAATTAAGGCAAAAGGTACCCAACATCCATCAACATCTGTCCTCCACAAGTGCATACCTACACACACCTACACACACACACACACACACACACACACACACACAGACACACACACACGCACAGACACACTGAAACACAGTGTGTATTATCAAGGATTAAAGTGGTTTTGGGCGGTAAGGTTTTGTTCTTCCAGAGGACCTGAATTCAGTTTCAAGCACCCATGTGTCGACCAGCTACCAGTCACTTCAGCTCAAGAGAATACAATGCCCTCTTTTAGCCTCCATGGGCACCTGCACTCACAAGCACATTCGCCATACCACCTCTGCAGCTGCCTACACACAAGCACACATGCACGCACGCACGCACACAGTCTCGTCTCTCTTTCTTTCTCTGTCTCTCTCAAGCAATAAATCTTCAGAACATTTTTAGAAATAAAGAGCTAACTCCAATATCAATAAAGTGCTTGCTTGCCTTGCCCTCATGAAGACTGAGTTTATTCCCCAAAACCAACATTTGGAACAAGAGCCAGGTGTAGTGTGCTAACATTAAGGAAGCAAGAACAGGCACTGGGCTTTCTGGCCAACTAACCTAGCTTACTTAACGAATTCCAAAAGACTGGGAGACCCTTTTCCAAAAAGGCCAAGATGACCAGACATGGTGGTACACACCTTTAATTGAAGCACTGGAGAGCCAGAGGCAGGCAGATCTCTGTGAGCGTTACAGAGACCCTTCTCTCAAAAAACAAACTAAACACCCAAGGTGGATGATTTCTAAGGACTGACACTCTGGGGCTTCCATATGCACACATACACATACAAACAAAAAAGCTGAATTTTAAATATAGTTAATTTCCAATAGAAATCAAACTGAGAAAGAGGAAGATTCATTTTTTTTTGAGGCTAGAACAGTCACCCATCTGAATTTTGCACATTATACAAAGCAAAGAGAGACAGTAATTAATTCTTTGTTCATAATGTAAAAGTTCTCTCGGCCAAATGATTCTGAAATAATTCACCTCATTTAGTCTCACCACTGTCCAAATCAAATTGCTCCAAATAATGGGCATCAGACAGCTACACGATTTAGACCCTGGCCAACCTCAGCTCATCTTATTCTAATAGGAAATTCAACTCTATCAATGCAACGTTCTCACAGACTGGATAGTGTGCCTTCTCAAAAACAGCAATATGGGGGCTGGAGAAATGGCTCAGCGGTTAAGAGCATTGCCTGCTCTTCCAAAGGTCCTGAGTTCAATTCCCAGCAACCACATGGTGGCTCATAACCATCTGTGATAAGGTCTGGTGCCCTCTTCTGGCCTGCAGGCATACACACAGACAGAATATTGTATACATAATAAATATTTAAAAAACAGCAATATGTACTTATAAGATATGGATCGCAAAATAACCTTGATATTCCTCTAAATATGTATGGGTGCACATTTGAATATTTTATCACATCTATATCTAGAACACCCACAAATTATACAATTTTACGTTTTGGTAGAAGGGGACTTTAAATAGCTTGTCTGACACAATAATCTCTACAACTTCAGCCCTTGTTGCAGCAGCACACTTAAATGCTGGCAAGCCTAAGATGGATCATCTAGCTTTGGAAATTTTAAAATTTATCATCTGTAAAAGGAGGAGTCCTGAGCTGGAAGAAACTTCATAATTCTGACAATCTGGCTAGACTCACAATTCTTACTAGATTGGCCTAGAAAACTATGTTCCCAAAAGCATTAGCAGTCTCAAGCAATTCTCAATACATATGCATCTGTGTAAATACAATACAGCATAGGTTGTATGGAATTTTCACCCAGGTTTTCTCTGCCACCCAAGAAAATCCGCTCACAGAGGGAGGTGTCTTGTTGAGGAATCACACACAACCATACCAGGCACTAACCTTGACCATAAGCCCACTTCTCCCAAGGTAGGGAGAAGAACGACTGACTTCTCACAGCTTGCTCCCCATTACCTGCATCTCTATATACCGAGGGTCGGATTTTTTCTTTTGTAAATCTTCCAATAATTGCTGGTCTAAGCCTCCATTTGGCTCATTTTCTTGCAATAAGTACTCAGAATCTCGGTCAATGTATGTTTTGTCTGTGATCCTAAAAGTCTTTTTTTCTTGGTTCAGCGATTTCTTTTCCTGGTTGTCTAATTTCTTCTCAGAGTTAATTTTTTTCTCCGAAGACACTTCAGTACCATACCTATAACCACAGAATAAAGAGCAGAAGGACCAGATGAAGAGCTACTCAGGGACTGGAACAAAACAAAGCTCTATATTCTCCAAATACTTCAAAATCTCCAACACTGAAAGCGATACAATGCAGTTATGAACTATGCTTAGAGTCTGACAACACATTCAGACTTTCCCCTATTTTTACATAGATTATCACAGATAATTAATTCCCTGTAATACTTGGGAAATTAAAATCCACACAACAGCCATTCATCCTTTGCGGCCATTTCTACAGTTTCGCTTCTCTTGATTTTTCAAGGATTTGGCTTATTTGACAACTTCTTTTTCTGCTGCTGCTCTTCTTGAGATCTAAATGGGAAGCTACATTACATAGTCCCCAAACACTTCTAATTTTTCCAACAAACAACATGGCTTTTGCAGCCTTCTGAAACAGCAGCAATTTAACTTTACGTAGACCTGCCCACAGAAGACTTCTGGAAAGATGATAGGCAGGTAACACAAGTAATAGTCAATATCTCACACGGAGTGAACACTCTTTTTGACACTTAGGGAACACACTATCTAAAATTCTTTCTTAGAGTCAAGTGTGGTGGCGCACACCTTTAACCCCAGCACTCAGTAGGAAGAGGCAGATGATCTCTGTGTCAAGCCCACCCTGCTCTACAGAGTGAGTTCCAGAACAGCCAGGGCCAAAGAGAAATCTTGTCTCAAAAAAATAAAATGCATTTTTCTTTCTTCAAATCTATTTGCACCACACTTAAAAAGATTCTTGAAGACTAAATCTGACTTCTGAAAAGACTAAAAATGGAAGTCTTGTCTTTTTTTGTGTGTGTGTCAATGCTACAACAAAACTTTTCCTTTTTGATATTCTTTATGAGAATATTTTCTATTTACCCATGATCCTCAGGAGCAAACCAGGATATCTGTGCTTCTGAATCTTTATCATTCTTAGCTTGGACGGAATTCAATAGCTGCACAATTTGCTCTTCTCGTCGTTCATCCATGTGTACCACGGCTCTCTATTTAGTAAAAAAGAAAATTGTTATCTGTTAATATAAACATGCATAAAATTACTTTACATCTAGAAGGAAAAAATAAAGGTAAAGTAATGTTATATTCAAACACATATAAGAAAGTTAGTAACCCACACTTACCCTCTAACCTAATCTCACTCCCTAAGTCAGATTCATGGCCACATTTTTGTGTGGCCTTCTACACAATCAGCTCTAAAGATGGCCCCCAAGAAGAGCATGCTGGTCTCATGCTCTCAGGCCCCAAACAGAAACTAAGTGGTCATTAATGCCCAACCTCTTCAACAAGATACAAAGTTCTAGTTTTCTTTCTTCTCAACAAACCTGCTGCCAAATGCTCCATTTCTCGACACCCTACTGCAGTGCTTTACTAACCCGTCTCCATAGCTGCTTTCATCAAGATCTTTAAGACAGCCATGCACTGCCTGCCACTATCAACTTATATACTATTCTTCCCACCTCTGGCTAGTCCACCTTTGATCTTTTTTTTTTTCCAGTCAACTCCTGCACCTTTTACAGACAGTAGCACAGCATCATTTAGAAGCCTGTTAGCAAAGAAGACTCTCTCAAGCCTGGTCTCAGTCACAGACATTGACAAGGTACCGGGTGAATCCCACGCATCTTCAAGTCTGAGAAATCAAACCTGTGGACTTCAGAACTAGGTGTTCTTTTCATTGTGTACCCCCACTTCAAAGGTATCCATGGGCCCTTGCATTGCCAAATGCTAACTCTAGTCAAAGGTTCCCTAGGTCAGTGGTTCTCAACCAATGGGCTGCAACCTTTCACAGGGGTCACCTAAGACCATCAGAAAACAGATGTTTACATTAGGATTCACAACAGTAGCAAAACTAGTCATGAAGTAGCAACAAAAATAATTTTATAGTTTGGGGGTCACCACAACATGAGAAATGGCATTAAAGGGTCGAAGCATTAGAAAGGCTGAGAACCACTGCTCTAGGTTATCAGAGCCATCCTGAAATCCTCATTGTATGTCTGATACCATCAAACTCTATCTTTTAAAATTCTTTCATGTGAATATAGTCCATATTCTCTATATAATAACCTTGTCTTCTAAATCCCCTAACACACTTATCTCTGTAAATCAGGTATGCTATATTATGAACATAGTGACTAAGATACCAGTTCACAAAAATTTAGTTTTCTATGCATAGATGTTGAAGGAACAATGAGGCTGCAGTGGAATACTTTCATTTTCTAAGTACAGGAATTTTTTAAATGTAAAGAAATGGAAATTCTAGGATACAACCATAACAAGCTGAGTGGTGAAAGGGAAAATTACACAGCTGAAAAACAAAGATAATTCAATGATGTATTTTAGAGAATAAAACAGAATAAAACTTAATGAAGAGTAGAATTATATCAGATTCAGGGTTTGAGCTCAGAATCATCAACTCAAGGAGGTATGTTAAACCCAAATTCCCACGATTCCCAGAAAATGCCAACGAGCATGAGGCACAAGAGCATGGCTTCAGAGAACAAGATGGGAAAGTAAAGAATAAAATGCTCTAAAAATCCCTTTTAAGAGACCATCATGGGTCAGGGGAGGCTCGATAATTCCAAGAGTAGTTCGGAGGCTATGGAAAGAAAAAAAAAATACCGGTCACGTCCATAAGTACTGTAGAGATAAGCAAGAGAGCAGAGCTAACAGATTTCCCAAAACGAAAGAGAAAAGTCAACGTTCACTTCCATGTGGCAAGTGAATAAATGGCACTGGCAAATGGAACTTTGCGGATGGACTTGGGAGTCAAGGATTCCGCTAATAGCCCAGCCCTGAGGCGCACACACATGAAATCCCAGCACTTGGGTCAGCCTGCGCTAACCAGCTCTAATATCCAAGTTACGTGCACCCTTTGTATGTATGGAGAAAAAAATAGCTTTCACTTATTTAACTTACTTGTTTAGGTTGTTTCCTCCCGTCCCCCTATTAAAATGCAAAGGGCTTCTGCTCCCCACAGCAGCATTCTAAAGCCAGGTGGGAAACAGGTCACAAAAGCATGTATTATCAAAATGAAGGTAATAAAGTATCATGATAAATTTTAAAAGTTTCAAATGCGCCTTTGAAAACGAGGTGGTTAAGGAGAAAATGAAAAAAAAAACTGGTCTGTGTTTTAATTGCATTTCCTATGTATTATAAAAGGCGGTTTTCATTAAGTCACTAAAATGTCATCCCGAAAGCTTTTGGGCAATGATTTATTTTTCATTAGAATGGGTCATTTCAAAGAGCATGATGTTTCCTATACTACAGATTTTCAAGATACAAATCA
The DNA here is from genome assembly GCF_903992535.2 of Arvicola amphibius. Classification (NCBI taxonomy): domain Eukaryota; kingdom Metazoa; phylum Chordata; class Mammalia; order Rodentia; family Cricetidae; genus Arvicola; species Arvicola amphibius. The sequence continues at coordinate 17,649,246 of NC_052057.2, read as the reverse complement.
GACTGCCAATCCCCTGATGAGATTAGCGAAATACTGCCCTATAGAGTCTTCCTTGCAGGCACGGTAAGTTTCCGTCTTCAAGAGGAGCTACTACTCAACAGAAAATTCAGATGCAGAAACGAAAGGGAGAAAGGAAAGAGTCGAGCACGTGATTCACTTTAATGCTAAAATTACTATTAGCTAAACTATTTGTTTCTCAAAGATGTGCATTTTAAGACAGGGTGTTGCTGCTTTCGTTGGCTGCTCCAGACAAAGTGCCAAGAAGTTTTCTAAAGGAAAAGATGACATTCAAAAGAAAAAAAAAAAAAAGTCTGCTTGGGCTGGAATCTGAGTTAGGCATCCACCTCCAGTTCAAGCCCGCAAGTAGAGCATGCACCGGGGCTGCAGCAGGGATGGCTTGCCTTAGGACGCGCAGCCCCGTTACCGGAGGCTCGGCCGAGGCTGCGGCGAGCTCGAGCCAACGCCGGCGCGTCCCGCCTCGCCCTCCATACCTCCTGCCTCTCGGCCTCCTTGTTCTTCTGCGTCTGCTTCCTGGCGTACCAGAGGCCGATCTCGCGACCCTTCAGGTGTCCGGGATGCCGTCCCCGACCTCCTCGGCCACCGCCGCCTCCTCCGCCACCGCCGCCCGGGCCCCGGCTCCCTCCGCCGCCGCCGCCAGAGCCCGGGCCGGAGCCCCGCGGCCCCGCGTCGCGGCTCCAGCTCTGGTGGTAGTCGTAGCTCATTGTCCCGGACGACCACTCGAGTCTTAGCAAAAAATCAACCGCTGAAAATGGCGTCCGGGCCCGGAAGCGGGCGAACATCCGCGTCGGCTTGGCTTCCGGCGCCCCGCGCGAGAGGGCGGGCCTTTGAGTGTCACAAGCAGGCATTTCCGGTGGCGTCACGGGCTGATGACGCCTAGAGTGTGGCTCTGGTTGAAGTGGTGTGTGCGGGGGGGGGGGGGGGGCCCTCTTGGATACTTAGATGCGGGGTCCCCTTGGATACTTAGATGCGGGGAGAGCAGCTCCATGACGGCACGGTTTTTAACCTAGCCTGGAAAAGTGTGGAAATTTTTGTGAATTTTCATTCCTTTGGTAAAATGAAGAATTTGTTTTCAAAGCCATGGATAATAAATACATACACAACAAAAGCGTGGCCCAATGTGTACGCTCTTCAAAGACCAAAGAAGTTCGTCACCTGTCTTAGAAACTGCCAGGCACCTCTTTTAGTCATATAAGTACACACAGAAATCTTCAGTAATGGAACAGGGGTGTCAGCTTCCATAAACACCCAGCCTCTGCATCCTTTACTCACTAATTAGAATGTAGCAAGAGGGAGCCACATAGAACCACAGGGTGTAGTAATAATGGGATACTACATAGTTTAGTTGTTGACAGGAAATCTGGTATGCTCCATAATCTTTATATCAACACATTGGCCCATTTTCACATCAATATTAACGCCCAGGAATAGGGCTTATTGCTAGCATTGTTTTTGAAAATCAGAGCCCTTAATTTTCTTCTTTCAGGTCATTATGAGGTTTTACTCTGTTAGGCTTTTCCTTCTTTTTAAGATAAGGGTTTATGCAAGAGATCTGGGAGATTTGTTACTGTAGCAAATAGTCCTTGCTTGTGTATTTTATTTCTAAGAGTTGCTGGTTTGATATATTTGGGCTCATTGATAAAATCAGACTATGACAGTCTGATGTGTGCAGCTAATTCAACCTTGTATCATCAACAGGTGTTCTGATGGCTGTCATTCCTGGTTGGCTTAACAGCAGAAATTACAGTTGACGTCAGCTTTATGGGTACTTGGATCCATCCCAGTAATCCCTGTGCCACCAAGCAACAACTCTTGCCCTTTTATCTCCTGTGTACTATAGAGGAGCATCTGGATCCTTTCTGAACTATTTAAGAGTTGAGGAAAGTTTTGCATTGTTATTACAATTTGTACTAGGCAGTTTTGGGTCAACCTGATACAAGGTAGAGTATTTGGGAAGTGGGAACCTCAACAGAGAAAATGCCCTCCTCAGATTGGCCAGTAGGCAAGACTGTGATGCATTTTCTTGATTGATGAGTGATGTGGAAGGATCCAGCCCATTGTTGGTGGTGCCAACAATAGCCAGAAACTGGTAACAACCTAGATGGCCCTCATCTGAAAAATTGATAAAGAAAATGTTGTACATTTATACAAAAGGATAGTACTCAGCTGTTAAAAGCAATGGCATCAAGAAACTTTCTGGTAAATGGATGGAACTAGAAAAGAATTCCTGAGTGAGGTAACCCAGACCCTGAAAGACAAACGTGATATGTACTCACACATAAATGAATATTAGCTGTAAATTAAATGCTACAACCCTCAGATCCAGAGCAGCTAAGTAACAAGGAGAGGCCAAGGGAGGCTGCATGAAGCTCACTGTAAAGGGAAAATACAATAGACATTGCTAGTGGATTGGAGGAGGGATCAGGAAACGGGAGTGGGAATGGGACCAGTAGGGATCAGGTGGGGAGTGGATGGAGAGAGCAATGACTGGGAGAGACAACTAGTATCTGGGGGCATCTTTGTAATGAGCTAGAAATCTAGAGCAATGAAAACTCCCAGAAATATATGAGGGTGACCCTAGTTAAGACTCCTAACATTATGGGATATGGAGCCTGAATCAGCCATCTCCTGTAACCAGGCAAGACTTCCAGTGAAGGTTCTGGACCACCACCCCAGACACAAAACTTTAAGCCTGCAATTTGTCCTGCCTACAAGATGTGCTGGGGTAAAGATGATACATAAACTATGGGAGTGACGAGCTGATGACTGGCATAATTAGATACCCATACCCTGAATGGGAGTTCCCCACTGAGAACCAGGACCAAAAGTGTGATACCCCAGAGATCAGAATAGAATCAAATACAAATGGCAGAAAAGGTCAATAGAATGATCCTAATGATATTCTGCTATGCTCGTAGACTGGTGCCAAGCCCAACTGTCATCAGAGAGGCTTCACCCAGAAACTGGTGCAAACATATGCAGAGACCCACAGCGAAATACTAGTTGGAATTTGGGGAATCCTGCAGAAGAGAGGGAGGAAGGATTGTAAGACCCAGTGGTATCAAGGGTACTACAAAAAAAAAAAAACCTATAGAACCAACTAACCTGTGTTCATAGGGGCCCACAGAGACTGAACCGACAGCCATGGAGGCTGCAAGGGCCTGACCTAGGTCCTCTAAATATATGTTACTGCTGTATAACTTGGTGTTCGTGTAAGACTCCTAGCAGACACAGCAGGGAATGGTTTGACTTCTATTGCCTGCTTTTGGGACCCATTCCTCCTACCCGATTGCCTCATCTAACCTTAGTGGAACTGTGAGAGAGGCTTTAGGGGGAAAAAGGCAGAGGGTTTTTACCTCAGGTTCAGTTTGTTCCCTGGATTGTTTTTCGATGTGATATCACATCTCCTGTGACAAACATTGACATTCCATTTATACGACGTATTTATTCTTGCTGGGTGTCAGAACATAGCTATAGAACCCAGTTTGGTCAGTGTACCCTGATTCTGGATATGGCCTTCTGCCTTATTTTCGTGCTTTCCCAACTATACTATGTGTCAGGAAATTCTGTTTAAATTGGTCTGTCCTGAGACAATTCTGGGAAAGGACTGCTCTGTTATAGGTCAACAAAAGTTGATGGTATCTGTCATCTGAACCGTTGTGCAGTGATGGCTACAATTTTTTTCAAGGAAAAATGTAGATTAAAATCAGCCTAGGACATTTATGGCTGTTGGGGTACAGGGAGTCACTTTTCCTTGGGGCTACTGTTGCCCATGCACCAATAGATGTACCCACACACTAATGTACATATAGGTAGGTAGCAAAAATTGGACTCAGTGGATTCTTTTGTTGTTTGTTTTGTTTTTGTTTTTTCGAGACAAGGTTTCTTTGTGAAGCTTTGAAACCTGTCCTGGAATTAGCTCTTGTAGAGCAGGCTGGCTTCCAACTCATAAAAATCCGTCTGACTCTGCCTCCCAAGTGCTGGGATTAAAGGCATGTGTTACCAACTGCCCAGCGCCAACTCAGTGGATTTTTAATTTCAAAGAAGAAGACATGAAAAATGAAAGGTGATGTATTGAAGAGGATCTGGGGGGATGGGGTGGGGAAATTGGAAGTGGTTATGAACAAGATGTACTATACACATGCATGAAATTTTCCAAGAATTAACTGTAAATTTTAAAAATAGGATAAAAATTAAAACAGGAGAAAATGACATAAATAGAATCAGGCGGGGAAAGAAATGAATAGCGCAAACTCCAGGAAAAGTTCCAAGTGTAGAATTTCTATTGTACTTTTCTCACGGAATCCTGGACAGCCTTCCTTTTCTTTGTGTGACAACAAGCTCTTCTGAATGCTTGTTGGGATTCCATCATAGGAAGAGCAGAATTGGGTCAGGTAGACTGTTCAGGTGACAAACACAAGTTTCTAGTCCCTTGGGTGCTCAAGCTGATATAAGGAGACCCAAAAGCTCTCATTAAAAACCAGTCTATTATTGTCTGGTTTGTTCAGGACAAGCAAAGAGGGAGAGAGTGAGATACAAGTAATAGAAAATACTTATGTATTATATGAGTCTGTCTGATGAATTGTGGGAACTGACAGTGATTGAGAGAATCTTCTGAACATAAAATTAATATTGGGAGTGAAACAATGTTGTGTGGACTCTATTCACTAATTTTATACATGGCTTAAATTGTCGTATGTATACTTGTATGTGTGTTTTGTTTTATTTAAATTTTAATCTCAAGTACTTAGAAAAAAATTATAGTAAATAATAGACAGCAGTAATAATGAAAAATGAGTAAAATAAGGTAAAAGATGAAAGTGAGTCAGAGAAAATCTATTTATGAAATCTAATGTCAGAGAAATTTATCAGAAGAGCTTTGAAATAATGCACAACCAAGTTCCCCTTGTGTTCTGAGAAATACAATAGGCTTTTCTGCTTTAAAGTGAATTGCCTCTGTCAAGGTCAGCTGTTAGAAGTATTAGGGATTATATAGTGTGTGTTTAAATTATTTGGTTTCTACAGGCACTGTACTTTTGCAGTTGGTAGGAGTCACCACCAGATGGTGACACTAACAATGAACCAGTTTTTATCTTCAGGTGTATCTGTTTATAGACAGAAGAGAAAAGCTCTGCCTAATTTACTGTTTCTTAATAATGAGAATTTTATAACTTTATCTTACAAGGGTAAGTTAAGACATTTACATATAGTACAAAATATCAAGATACTTCCTGTGTCAAAAGAGTTTCATGATTAGACTCACTCTAAACAGTAAATAAACTCAAGTAGGCGTGTGTAATTAAAACTTCTCCCTTGTCACAAGGATTTGGAGGTGATATTTATGCTTCTGCATGACCCAATTTGTGTTTTTTTGTCAATTCAATACAGATGGCTCAGAATGCTGTTACAATTTATTTTTAAATTAAATTTAAGTTAATGTGGGTGGGTGTTTGCCTGCATGTATGGTTCTGCACGAAGTGTCTGAAGTCTGAAGAAGTCAAAAGACAGCATCAGATCCCCTGGAACTCAACGTGGGTGTTGAGAATCCAATTCAGGTCTCCGTGAAAACAGTCAGTATTCTTAATCACTAGCCATCTCTCCAGCACATGTATTACAAATTTTTTACATATTTTCTATTAGCCTTTTAAATAATGTCTCAGATAATTAATCCCAGTACTCTTTATTACAGAAAATATTTAAAGTATATCCCTTGTATAGCGTAAGAAATAGTTAAGTGGGAATATACTTTATTTTTTATATTTTGGTTCTCCCAGCCCAGGCTTATCCAGCAAAGAGAAAATGGAAGATAATCAGAAATCCAGATAGTACTGTCTTCTAATCTCTGAAATCTTTATTTCCGTCATCTCATTAAAGGCTCCAAAAATGATTTGTTTACATTCAAATTTTAATCATGACCTTTAAAATTCTTTTTTACAGTCAAAAATTGCATTTAAAACAGCTATATTGTCTTCTCCTTAAGAAAATTGGGCATCTAAATTTGCCAAAAATTCTCTCTTACAAAGCACTGCTAGAATGTTCAATTAGATCTTCCTTGTTTGTTTGCTTCCTCTTCTTCTGTCTTTCTCATTCCTTTATTTTGAAGACAGGGTTTAATTATGCAGCCCTGGCTGCTCTGACACTTGCTCTGTAGACCAGGCTGGCCTCCAATTCTGCCTCTCGCATTTGGGGATTAAAAATGTATGTCACGAGCTCAGTCATTCTTCCTTCTTTCCTTCTTTCCTTCCTTCCTTCCTTTCCTTCCTTCTTCCTTGCTTGCTTTATGAAAACTCCTTTCTTTGGACGCAGGATCTCATGTGTACAAGGTTGGCCTCACACTCCAGGAATTAGAGAATGATTTTGAATTACAGGTGCACACTTGGAAAGACTCTACCAACCCAGGTGCATGCTAAGCAGACAGAGCTGCCCAACTATCATTGTGTTCAATTGTTCTCAATTTTGGTGAAAATTGAAATCTTAATCTAGAAATAATATTTGAAGTAAATTTTTTTATGCTTCAAGAATGGCAAAGCAAGTCTTGGAAATCTTCAGCATAGGAACAGACATCTCTGGTAAGACTTAGGGGTTTTCTTCTTTAGCCAGAAGCTTGTTGCCCTGGTGTGCTGTACCTCTCAGGATTGAATGTGAGAGGATTTTTCTCACAGTCTCCATTCAAAGAAATAGAACAGTTGTGGGACAGCAGGATGGTTATGGCTTGCTATAATTTGGACCCTACAGGTTAATGTCATGAGACGTAGTCCCCAGGAAAGTACTTTTAGGAGAGGGGTAAATGGAGGTGGGGCCTAATGGAATGTTTTTAGGCCACGTCAACACGGTCTAGAAAACGTTATGGAACACTTCGGTCCCTTTCCTTTGCTCTCATAAGTGAGATATTGATTATGTTCTTCCCTGAACTCATTCCACTGTGTGCCACCTCCCAGATGTCACAGAGTAGACAGATCATGAGTGGTGTTGTTCCACTCTTTGTACTCTTTGGGCAGCCCACCACCCAGTTCTTAAATAATCACACACGGAGACTCATTATTACTTATAAATGTCTGGCTACAGCTTGGCTTGTTTCTAGCCAACTTATCTTAAATTATCCCATCTATTTTTTGCCTCTGGGCTTTTACCTTTCTATATACCTCTTTTTTCTTCTTACTCTGTGGTTTGCTGTGTAGCTGGGTGGCTAGCTCCCTGAGTCCTCCTCTCTTTTCTTCTTTTCTTGGTTCTTGCTCCTCTCTTCCCAGATTTCTCCAATTTTTTTTTCGCTCTGCCTGCTAGCCCTGCCTATCCTTTTTCCTGCCCAGCTACTGACCATTTAGCTCTTTATTAGACCAATCAGGTGTTTTAGACAGGCAAAGTAACACAGCTTCACAGAGTTAAACAAATGCAATATAAAAGAACACAACACATCTTTGCATCATTAAACAAATGTTCCACAGCATAAACAAGTGTAACACATCTTTAACTAATACTCCACAACACATGAGTTCAAATAAAGCATATCACAGGTATTTGTTGGAGTAAGAGAAACCTAACAACAAGCTTTTTTCCAGAGATGTTTGAATTAAAGATTACTTCTAATGCCACTTGCAATATACAGAATATTTAAGAGTGATCTTGACACAGTGAATAGGCAAAAGAATACCTCTGATATATTCAAGAGAGACAAACAGAACCACTTGCTAAACTACTTGTACTTTATAACAATAAATGAAGTAACAATAGACTACGGTTACATCTAAATTTCCATGTTAGAAGCTAATTTGCCTTATTACACAAAAAACATACTTCCTAGACCACTGAAAAGGCAAAGCAGTAACTAAAATAAGCTCGTTTGGCTAGACGTTTTTAGGTAAATATGCATTCAAATACAACTCAGAGTTTTGGTGCATTTTTTTTTTCCATTTCCACGACATCACTTTTTCCTCTTGCAGTCAAAAGCAGCCTGTGTGCAGAAACCCATGCATGGGAACAGTACATTCTTTTCATAAATAGGCAAACTAGATCAGGATTTGGCTTAGGAAGGTTTTGAGAAACCAGACACAAAGTTGTTCAATTACCACAGTGTATGATTTTTAAGTAGTGTGTAAAATGCACTGTATGTATGCACTACAGCAAGTTACCCCCCAAAAAATAAGAACGGGGAAAGCTTATATAAGCCCATAATTAGAAGGAAGTGGGAAACGAGTCTCAGGACTAGGGCAACTTTTGCAGTCCAGAGTTGCAGAGCTGTCTGACCCTGTAAGACCCGTCAATCCCTAACTAACTTCGCTTTCTGCCTCCTTTTTCCTGTAGGCTTTGTTTAACAGCTGGATCTCTTCCTGGTAGCCTTCCCTGACCTGATGCTGCCGCTTACTGTTCTGTCTGTGTGCCTCCACGGTGTCTGGGATGGAGATGTTGATATCACCATCAGGATCACTTGTGGGCAAGAAGAGGGAGTAGGAGGCCGTTTCTCCTAAATCGCAGGAGACGAATCTGTTCTCCTTCCTCGAGTAGCGCAAAGAAGGAGACCGGACTTTGGTTGACGACTGGCTGATGTTGCTGATGATTGACACAGTGTCCAAAGCCTCATCGTTGTCGCAGATTTCAAGGACCTCCAAGTGTATTTTCACGCTGGTGTCCGCAAAGGTGGAGGGAGTCTCCTCTGAGTTGGGTTCATGGCCCACACTTTTCGATCGATAGACTTCTATTTTCTTGGAGGCTGGGGTTATCTTTTGCCCTTCTGCGCTGACCTCATAAGTAGATAGAGAGAGGGTTTTCCCTGTAGGTGCTTGGAGAGACACAGTGCCCTGGAATGCACACAAGGGAATAGCCAGCCCACCGGAACGCTGGGGACAGAAACATAAAGGTTATATTATTGAAATCAACACATAGATATTCATTTTATGCAGCAGAACGGTAAGTTTTCTACTTTTGATCTATTTCCCTGGAAACTATTTACAGATAATGAGATTCTGCTTCTGTAGCTGAATATCTCCTGGGGCAAATATACCTGAAGGAGTGTAGCAACTTAAGAGAAGACAAGGGGTATTTCCAGAGTTGAAAGAGAAATGAGGGTACTGATTGAAAGCAATAGACTAGATGTTCTTGTCCAAGGGTAGGACTTGGGCATAAATAAATGCATACTTACAATGTAGAATTGCTTTTATATTTCTGCTACATATTCAGTTACATTCAAAAGTATACATAGACCTGGAGTTTGGTTGGGGCCCAAGGACCACCCTGCAGCTAGGGTGGCACCGAACTTAGGGGCCTGTGCTGCCACTTGGGGCCATGGTGACATCAAACCACGAAAAGCTGATGAGGGCCATGTCTGGGTCCGTGGTCCTCCCACAGTCAAGGTCTATGTTGATGCCTAGGGTCCAGGCTACAACCTGTGGCCATATTGGCATTCAAAGACTGTGCTGCCTCCAGGGCCATGCTGGTCTGGGTGGCCTGCACTGCCACCTGGGTCCAAAGTATTGTTGATTACAAGGTCGCTGCTGTGGGCCATGTCTTGGTCCATGAACCTACCTCAGCCAGGGTCTGTGTTCATATTCATTGCTCCTGGTGCAGTCAAGGGTAGTGTTGAACCCTGGTGTCTGGGCTACCACCTGGGGCCATATTGGTTTCTGAGGGCCATACTGTTGCAGTAGTCTGGCCAATCTGGGTGACATGCACTGCCACCTGGACCCATGGTGACATTCAGGTTCATGCTGCTGCTGAGGACTATATGTCTGGGTCTGTGGTCCTACCACAGCTGGCGTATGTGTTGATATCTGTGGCCATGTTAGTGCCTGAGGACTGTGCCATACTGTGACCATGTTGACCTTGGTGGCCTGTACTTCCACCTGTGTCTTTGGTGTTGTACAGCCTGGGCTGCTTTCTAGGGCAATGTATAGGACAGTGTCCCAGAAACAACCAGGGTCTGAGTTGATGTCCATGGCTCCTATTGCCACCAAGGACTGGGCAGATGCCCAGAGTCTAGACAAGAAACTTGAGACCATGTTGGTATCCAGGGGACTTGCTGCCTCTTTGGCCATTCTCATCTAGGTGATCTGTGCTGCCACTGGGTCTATGGTGACATTAGGGACCAAGCTGCTGCTAAGGGCCATGCCTGAATCCATTGTCCTGCAGTAGCCATGGGTTTGGGATAATGCCCATGGCCTGTGTTACCACCGGAGGTCATAGGAATTATGCATGTTGAAACCTAAGGGTGAGCCAACCCACCCCTCACTTTCCCTGGGATGGCTGGTCCTGTCCTTCTTTGGACATTGCATCAGGAGAGCTGATCCTGCTCCATTCAGGGGAGAGCTGGGGAGAGATGGCCCCACCCCACACGAGGGATATGGAAGAGCTAGTGCCTATGGCACGGACCGAGGAGAACTGACTCCACACCGTGCCTGAGGAGGCAGTTCAGTGGCCAGGACCAATCAGCTCAGCTACTACCCAGACCCAAATCCTAGGCCTTTGATTGGCCTACACTAATACATCTGTGATCTGCTGGGGTGCACGAGTGGACTGGTCCTACTGAACGCTAACCACATTATCTCCATGACTCAGGGCATGGATATCTAAGAGAAATTTCAGTGAGGGCCCAGTTGTGCTGATGTGCCAGAGAACTTGAACAAGACCAATGACTCATTGCAACGAACATTTTGTGGGTGGGGAGGATTGGAAAAAAGGGTTGACACTCCATAACACCCAGTGTCACTAGAATGAATGAAAGAGGTGTTTGAAAGAGGGAGAAAGGAGGTGGGGTTTTTTGTGTGTTTTATTTTGTTTTTAATTGATTTTGGGGGGGTTTCTTTGGGGAGTGATGCTTCAGAGGTAAGAGAAGAATATGGAGGGACTGGGAGCTGAGTGGGATTGGGGTGCATGATGTGAAATTCCCAAGGAATCAATGACAAATTATGTTTTGAAAATAATAAGTAAATATAAAAATTTAAAAGTTCATCCTAAAAAATCCTATCTTGAAAAAAAAAGTTTTTCTTATTAAACACAGAGATTTATGAATTTTTGCTACAAAATTGGCTAAAGCATTATTCAGTTAGAAAATCTGACTGTCATGGCTGGGGAGATGGTTCGGTGATCAAGTTTGTTGTGCACGTATGACGAACTGACTTCTGACCCCCAGTACTCAAGTACAAAGCCGTGTGTGGTGGCATGCGCCTGTAACCTCAGCATTGGGGGACAGAGACAGGAGAATTCCTGGGGCTCAGTGGAATCCAACAAAAATGATGAGCCTAAGTGAAAGACCTAGTGTCAAGCAGCAAACACGGAGAACAATCAAGACAGGCATTTCAAGGTCAATCTCTGGCCTTTACACACACCTGTATGTGTGAATGTACCCTTACATAGAGAAGCGCGCACACACACACACACACACACACACACAGAAGCATGCACACACACAACCGAGTCTTGTCTCATCATGTGAGTTGTAAACATGGCCTTCTCTCTTCTTTCTGTATTCTAAGCGGAAGCTCATCTGAAAGCTGAATTCCTTATAGTATGATTTTGTTATAGGAAAAATGGCCTACCTTATTACTTCAATAAATCACTTCTAAGGTTTTTTCTTCTTTGACATTTTATATTTTACAAACAAAATGCTCTGTAGTATACCAGTGTATAAAAAAGAAAGTCATGAGAAAACTGAGTTATCAAACAGATCAAACTGATACAGACATGGTTATGCGTAGTAGAGTGGCTTGTTGGTTCCCAACTGCTCAGCCCCAAAATAATCACACAGAAACTATATTATTTAAATCACTGCTTGGCCAAACACATAAGTGTATTGTTAGCTAGCTCTTACATCTCCTATTAACCCATTTCCAGTATTTTATATTTTACCATGAGGTCCATGGCCTACTAGCAAGGTTTCAGCATTAGTCTCCGGCATGGCTACATGGCTTCTCCTTACTCTGCCCTTCTTTCTCCCAACATTCAGGTTTAGTTTTCCCTGACTAACTAAGTTCTGCACTGCTGTAGATCCAAAGCAGTTTCTTTAATCATTAAAAGTAATTACAGCATACGGAGGGGATTAAAAAATCACCTCCTTTTATCCGTTTAAATAAAAAAGGAAGTTTTAACTTTAATGGCGGTAAAATTACATATAACAAAACAGGTAGCAGGTAAAAATCATAGTTATAATAGTTATATACACTTTATCTTTTATCATACTTAAGGAAAACTATATCTACTTTCTATCTATCTATTTCTATCTATTTTGCAACTCCATCAAAGCCTCAATATTACCTAAGCAAACAGGAAGTGCATTATAAGCAACTTCCAAAATTCTAGAATTTACAGAGACATCATGCTGCCTGGACAGTCACCAAAAGTTCTTTTGTAACATTGAGGTATCCAGTCTTCAGCCTATGGGCTCATAGTATCCAGAAGAGTTTTTCACGAAGGAGGAAATTTCCAAGACAGTTCCATATATATTGGCAGTTTGTCAGTTACTTTCTTCTGTGTCCGGCAGAATGTCTAGTAGACTCTTTCATGAAGCAGGAACCCCAAAGGATCATCTCATCTTTAGGCAAGTTCAGCAAAATCATAAAAATCTGGCATTATAAATTATTTGTCTCCTTTAAACAGGACTTGTATGTTGTTTACGTTAGAGAAAACTGTTCTAGGCTAAAGAAAATTGAATCTTGAACAAAGAACCATGGCATTGAAAGAGATATAAGAGAGGAACTGACAGACCCAGTTAAGTTATAAGAATTTTATAGCACTATTCAAGCGTAGAGAACATGGCCAACTGAGTCACTATTAGGAGTGAAGGACAGGCTGGCTGGTCTCCAACAGTGGAGCAAAGATGAGCTCATTCTTTAAGCACCCACAAACTGAAGAGGGACTCAATCTCCTCAGCAAGAGCAGTCCATGTGACCATGCAACATTGGACTCAGGGCAGTCATGGGAAAAGAACACTTAGTCTGGGAAAGAGACCTGAAAAGCTTCTCCAAACAGGACTACCTCTTCAAAGATGGAAGAAATCTCTGGCATTTGTGATATCCAGTACCACTCTGAAGGTCTTAGTTTGGTGGCAATCCAGAAAAAGAAATAAGAAGCATCAGCACTGGTCAGGCAGAAACAAGGACAAACACCTGATAGATGCAAGTGTTTCCTAACTAAAAATTCTAGAGGAAAAAAAAAATCTAAGAGAGAACTAATGACAGAATGTAGTAAGGTGGATGAATTCTAAGTAAAACTAAGAACCTGACAGCTGCCAATCAAAATATGTTTTTAAAAAGCCCCATTCCAGAGTCTGGAGAAATGGCTCAGCAGTTAAGAACACTTGCTGTCCTTACAGAAGAACCAGGTTTGTTTCCTAACATCTGCATAGTGGCTCACAACTATCTGTAACTCCAATATCAGGAAATCTGATCTAATGCCATCTTCTGGCCCCATGGTTAGGCACCAGGCATGCACACGAAGTTCAGAAATACCTCAGGCAAAACATTCAGACACAAAATTCTTTAAAACCAACATTTAAAGTAAAGAAGGTTTGATTCAAACAACAGTTCTATGTGAAACGTGGTAAGGCAATGCTGCTATAATAAAAAAAAAATAGCAAAGACAAACAGAAGGCAAGAGAGGTAATACTTAGATGTATTATAAATCTGATCATTTTCTTTTATTTATGGATTTAATAAATTTTTAAAATGAAAATCCAAAATGAAATTCTCCTTTGTAGAGTGAAAATTTTATAAGCTTGTGAGTAAGCAAGAAACTATGAAAACATACTGGTGTGATAAATTTCTAAACATTAAAGCTCTAGTAATCCACTCTAGGTGTCAATGCACAAGAAGCCAAGTACAGTCTCTGATGAAGATGCCATTTCTAAATAAGTGAAGTCTGGTGACACAGATCTGTAATCTCAGCACTCAAAAGGTAGAGGGAGGAAGATAGCGACTATGAGGCCAGTCTGGGTAACAAAGCAAGACCCTGGCTCAAAACAGCCATGAATAGCAAGAGCAATAACTATATATGGGTAACTGCATCTTAACGCAAAATGGTATCACTGTCCAGTATACACTTTTGTATTTTGACAGTGTTGTGCAAGAGGTGTGCGTGCACGGGAAGATTCTCTCAGCATCTTCTTTGATAAAACGTTTTAGTTATGGTGCTTAAAAAGACGTCAACTTTATTGCGCAATCAGAATAACCTATTTAAATAACCTGAGACGATTCATTTCATAGTCTGTGCTTTCTATCCATTTTAATGCCAACGAATTAGCATTTGCCTAGGAATAATGATAGCCCATTACTGCAGTATACTCGGGAGTGTAGGTGGTTGGGAGGTTTTTTCCCCTCTATTTGGAAATGAAAAGCTTTTCTGAACCTCACAAATACTTGAAGAGAAGAGAGCCTGCCAGGTAAACATGTTAGCACAAATAATCTTCCATGATAATTGATTCAAACTTGACGACCTTGGGTATACAAAATGCCTTTTATTTTTTCACAGTTAAGCTGCTAGGTGAATTCAGGGTGAAATTATAATATAAAAAGAGTCTCTCGAAGTGATTATCCTAACAAGGTGAGGCTGAGGCTTTCTGCTGCTTCTGAATTATTCAACTTAAGCAAGGCTTGTGGCAGCAGGCAGGGTCATCACCTACCCAAAGCCACAGTGGGTTATAGGTTACCCAAGGCCACAGTCAGTCATGGGCTCTCTGAATTGGAAGCTGGAGTGTACCATTAACTCATGAATATTCAAAGCGATTGGCAAATTTAATACTAAAAAAAAGTCAATTGCTGACCTTTCAGTGACTTTTGGACTTAAGAGTATATAAACTGAGGAGCATAAGTAGACCAAGACTTAGAGCAGTTAGGGGAAGTGGAATAGACACACCAGAAAAGAAACAAAAGACAACAGGGAAAAAAAAGAATTTGTGAAAAACTAAAATTTGCTTTATGGAAATTCGGTCATTATAAAGGTTACATATTTCTATATATTCAGCTCCTCAAATCCTTTGTCCCACCATGTCTTCTTTGTATGATTAGTGAACCAAAGTATAACAACACACAAGAACCCATTAAAACAAGAAAATGTTGGGAAAGGATATAAAGACCTTTAATACGAGACTTTCACATGAAAAGATGTGTGGCAAAGTCTACCCTCCCAGACAGCTAGCCTGGGCCTTAAGCCTTTTTTTTTCTTTTAATTTGATGTACGTATGGTGGCATAGACAGGTTCATTTTCTTATGTGGGCTCCTGTGGAGGTCAGAGGTGGACCTTTCTCAATTACTTTTCCATTTTGTTTGCTTGTTTAAGACAGGGCTGAAGGCTCACTATTTTGGGTTTATTGGCTGGCCACAGGACTCGTACCTTACAGCACAGGGATTAGAATATAATGCTTTTCTATGTGGGTTCTGGGTCTCCATATTCAGGTTTCAGGCTTGCACAGGAAACATCTTAACCCCTGAGCCATCTCCTCATCCCAGGCCTTTTGACCGGTGAAAGTCTAACCAGGAAGACTGGTGTTCTCTATGACAAATACAGATCCTGCTGAGCATGAGCCTCACCTCCTGGAGGGGACTTCCTCTTTCACACTTACTATTCATGGTAATCTGATAAAACAAAGGCCCTGGTGATCCAAAACTTATAGATGAAGTCATTGAGTTGTGGGGGGTAGCACAATTAAGTTCAAATCCCAGTCAAATCCAAGTCCAAGATCACCTGTGTCTCGCCCTTTGCTCTAAGCGTTCTGTTACTCTAAGACATAGCGAAACAGGTCACTCTGCCTGCTTCTTTGCAGCCTTGAGGTACACAAGGCTAACATTTCACTCCCTTCATTCGGGTATAATCTATAGTGTTCTAGGGAAACATGGAGGGAAAAAAGAATTTCTTTATGAGTATTTATAGAAGTAACGTTAACACAAAGGTTTTTAAATAGACCTTACATGGATTATTTAACAGGGATAAGCTGAGGAAAATGTGGCCTGGGGTGTAACAATAAGTGGGGGAGAAGCATGTAAATGTAACAGAGGTTACATCCAGGGGTGATAGTCCTCAATTCCAAGACAAACATTTTAGTTTTGTGCACCATAGGCAAGGAGGAAATTCTGATCATTATTTCTACAACTATGAAGAGAATGAATGTATGTGGAATAAATATCTACTGGGCAGACACAGTGCCTGGCTCTTTACATGTGAAATTTAATTTAGGATAGGATAACCATGAAGATAGGGAAATCATTAACATTTTCCAGACAAATGTTAAGGCCTGAAGAGCTCAGTCAACTTGCCCAGGCTACATAGGAGGGGTGGGATTACACTCTAAACTCAGTTCAGATTCCAGATCCTCTCATCCTTGATGTTCAGGTCTAGGAAGATAACTGAGAAGTCAGTGAAAAATGGATTGAGAGAAGATGAGTAAGGTGCCAGGGAGGCAAACAGGTTTTTTTTTTTTGTTTTTTTTTTTAAATCATATGTGCAAGAGAAAGAGGACCTGAACTTGAGTGCTCCTGAAGAAAGTGGCAGACAAGGGACTGAGAGATACATGGACACTTCCAAGGCAAAACTTTCAGGTCTGTAGGTGATTGTATTGAAGTTCTGCTGCCCAGTCATGTATACCTGGCTTTGAACCCAGTGGAGTCGCCATCTCTACAATCTTCACTTCTCTGGGCATTAGGCTTGTCATTTGAAAACATGAACGTTACACAAATTAACTCACAGGAAGTAATGGGTAGAACACTTCACATATAGGAAGTGCCACATGTGTGCTAGCTGTTCGGGGACATGAAAACAGTGGGCCCAAGATGTTTTGGAGGTTTCTGTCCTCTGTGTCCCTCATCAAGACTTGAGAAATAGAGCTGAGGAAGACATAGACATTTTATCTACATATGAGACTATTTCTTCACAGTATTCTTTGTTGAAGACCTAACTCAGTGAGAGCCAGAGAGTGATGCCATTACAGTCTTTAAGAAACTTCAACTATAATGGGATGAATAAATTGAAATATATGGATGAAAAATTGCACACCATGCAAAAGTAAAGACAAACAAGAGTGGCTATATTAATAGTGAAAAATACAGGTTTCACGGAGGTAGAGAGGTGGTTCTGTGGTTAAGAGAGCTTGATGCTTCTGTAGAGTACCTCCATTCAGTGCCCAGCACCTATGTGGCAGCTCACAACTATCTGTAGCCCTGGTTCTGAGATATCTAATGTCCTCATCCAGCCTGCAAAAGCTCTTGTATTCATGCAGTACACATACACTCATGTAGGAACACACACATAGATATAATAATTGATCTTTAAGAGGAAAGAAAATATAGACGTTGGAATGAAGAAACCTTCCAGTGACAGGAAAGACTATTACCTGGTGCCTAAAGGATCAATTCGTTAAGAAGACATAGCAATCCTATAATGTACACAGCAAACCCCAGAGTAGTGCAATACATGAAGCGAGACTGATAACGCTAAAAAGAAAAATCTCCCCAAAGCTGGAGGTGTCAACACTGTATCAACACGTGAGAACTAAGCGGACAATCATGGAGAATAAGAAAGCATTTCATCAATTAATGGGATCTAATCCATCTGTAGAAGATTTTAAGACAATTTTAAGATAACTGTAGAATACATATTTTCTTCAAATGTTAGTGAAATGTGGATGAAAAATTGTTCTAGTTCATAGAACAGTGTAGTGATATGTATTTTTTTGAAAATCTTTTCTGAACCCCTGGCTCCAAGATAACTTTAGGCAGACCTCTCAGCAAATTGATAATTCCCCTTCAGATCTTTTAAGATTGTGTACTTAACTTCCTCTCCTATTGTGTTCCTCAGCCTGTTTAAATTTAACCTGTCTTTAAGAGACCAACTTAACCAACATGGCTTGCCTTGGATTTCCCATACAATCGAGCTTTTAAACCTAAGATAAATAGATAGCTTTTTATCTTCAGTTAGGTACTCTTCCTTGACCCTGACCCAGAATGTTCTATGTGTGTGTTGTGGTAATCATTAGCCGAAACAGCCAACAGGTTGAAAGCATCTTTAAAGCAAATAGTCACCAGAAGTGTTACAAACAAGGTAGATAAAGCTGGATAACATCTGCTCGCAGGCTTGATATCTCTTCTGAGTCAGATGGGATCAGTTTTTTTCCATCATAAAACTCTGCTCCTTAGCAGAGTAAAGAGTAAAGAATTCCTCATCCCGCTCCCAGGCTAGTTTTTCTGTGCTGTTCAATAAATACAGAGCAAGTCCTTTTCATAGCAGACACAGGGTTAGACACAAATCAGACACGGACATTCAGACAGGCATGACAATGACAGAGCAAACTCATACAACAGAGAACTCACAGATCAGTAATAGCCACAGACTGTAGACCATTGGAGGACATACGTAGATTAGAGAATTCAAACATGGGCTCGCTCTTGGTCAAATTAATCTCAGAGGAAGTGGCTTTGCTTTCACTTGTTAATGTGATAGGGATGCATTTTAGTATTCTCTGAGGTCATCTTTAATTTGTTAAATGACACGGAAGAAACGGAAATGCATTTTAAAAGAATAAAATTATACAGAGTATTGTTCTCTCTGTGGAATCAGGGTAACCAGAATATAATAAGAACATTTCCAAACTCTCAGAAACTAAGTAAACACTATGAAGCAGTCTATGACTCAAGAACAAAATGCTGAGGGAAATAAAAGAACATTGAGCCGAATTAAAATAAATGCAGCGTATCAAAATCCATGCTAAAGCTGCACCAAGAGAGGGATTGAAAGCACTAAATCCATGCATTACAATACAGAAGCAGTCTCAAGTCTAAGCAGTCAGCAAAATTTATTTTTTAGAAAAGCAAAAACAAAATAAGCCAGAGCAGCAAAGAAGGAGAAAATAAGACAACAGAGATCATGAAATGAAAGAAACAGAGAAAAATCAGCGCAACAATGTTGGTTCTTAACAGATTGATAACAGAGGAAACTCTAGGTGCACTGACAAAGAAAAAGGAGAAAGTACAGATGACCTGCATCAGAAAGGGTCAGGTGATAAGCTTGGTTGCTGGGAGGATGGCAAGGGGTGACACACACACATCACACGCTAAAATTCAACAACTTAAATGAAATGTACTGACCCCCTGGAAGCACCAGAACTACCACAGTGCTTCTAAAATTAAACAGGGATTGAAGTCCGCTGGAACTACCACGGTGTTTGAAACCAAAATTTGAAAAACACCAGAGGTGAAATACCCTAAGGGCTAGATAGTTTCACTGGAGAAATCTACCAACTTACAGTTGAACTAACAAAAATCCACTTTCTTTCAGGATCTAAAAGAGTAAGGAACACTTTGTTTCAAAGACTTGATTTTGCTTTAATACAAAGCTATATTGATAGTATTAGGAAATCTTAGAGATTGATATCACTCATACATACCAATGCAAATGTCTGGAACAAATCTTAACAAGTAGAATTCAGTCATCAATAAAATAATCACATATTATGACCAAGTAAAGTTTACTACAGAAATGTTAGGCTGGTTTATAACTCAAAAACATATTAATGTGACCCACCACAGTTAAGAAAGAAAAAATTTCATGATTGTGCTGGCTAGTTTTGTGTCAACTTGACACTAGCTAAAGTCATCCGAGAAGAGGAAGCCTCGGTTGAGAAAAATGCCTCCATAAGAATGGGCTGTCGGCAGCTCTGTAGGTAATTTCCCTATTAGTCATTGATTTGCGGACTGTGCTCAGCCTTCTGTGGGTGGTGCCAGCCCTGGGCATGGTCATGTGTTCTCTAAGAAAGTAGGTTGAAAAGGCCACAGGAGCAAGCCAAAGCAGCATCCTTCCACAGCCTCTGCATCCGCTCCTGCCTCCAGCTTCCAGCCCTCCTTGAGTTCCTGTTTTACCGTCCTTCACTGATGCAGTAAAATGTTAAAGTATAAGTCAAATCAATCTTTTCCTCCCTAGCTTGATTTTTGGTCACAGTGTTTCATCACACCTATAGAAACCTGAACTAAGACAATGATCATCCTAACTGATGCAGAAAAAGAAGTCAGTTTTCAAAATCAAATATCCATTTATGATTAAACAATATGAAAAGAGGAATGAAAGAAGCTCTGCTCACTTTGGTAGAATTGGACCTGTGTAGCTGACTGCATTTGATGGAGAAAGAGACTTTTCTCCCAAGAGCTGGAGCAATGTAAGGACAAAGATGTTTACTGTTCTGTTGAGCACAGTTTTAGCACAGCTCCCAGTGAAGGAAGAGAAACAAAAAAGGATATGATCGGAAAAGAAGGTGTGAAACTGTAGCTATTTGTAGGTGGCATGATCAATTCATAGAGAAAAATCCCTGGGAATCATAAAAAACACAAGACTAAGCATAGATCTAAATAAGATTGGAAGATCCTTGATGCTTTTTATACCAGCAACGTATATATGCCCAGAAAAAAAACTGAAAATACAGTAGTATGTACAATTGCTCATAAAGTTAAATACTAAGATATAAAGCATATATATATATATATATGTATATATATACATATATATATATATATATGCTTCTAAATGGGCAATGATCAACCACTGCCCTTCACCCCAGGGCCATCTCTACAGTCCTCACAACAGTTTTTGACAGACATCTCCACAAGTCCTCTTCTTCTTCATGATATTACTTTTGTGGCTAGGCAAACTTGGGTTCTCAGAATGAGAGAACATAACTCTATCTCTAACCCTCTAAATTGTCTCAAAGACTCACTTCCCAGATTTCCAAGCAACTCTAAAATAAATTTCTTATCCCATAATATTAATTGAAACGCTTTTTTTGTTGTTTGTTTGGCTGGTTGGTTTTTTGTTTGTTTTTGTTTTTGTAATTTGTGTCCTTACTGACACAAGCTGGAGAGATGGGTTTGAGAGAAGGTTCAGGAGTTAAGAGCACTGCCTGCTCTTCCAAAGGTCCTGAGTTCAATTCCCAGCAACCACACAGTGGCGCATAACCATCTGTCATGAGATCTGGTGCCCTCTTGAGGAAGAGACCTGGTCAGTCGTCCTCATCAACTCAGACCATGAAACCCAGTATGGACAAGTTCAACAGAAGCACCATATAGAGGATGCCCATGCTTGCTTCAGCATTGCCAGAGCATACATGCCATTCATTCATTCAACTGATACGAGCTGCTACTCTGGTACTTAAAAAAAGAAAAGAATTGAAAACCTAAACATAATTAAAGAAAATATTGATGTTATTTTATTTTCCTCATTATTGTGTGTGCGCATAGGTTCTTATTGCCATAGCACAAGTGCAGGTCAGAGGACAACCTCCCAGACAGGATTCTCTTTCTCCTCTCTGTGTTTTCCAGGCTTTTACCTGCTGGTTCTTTCCAGCCCAATTGATCCAAGGGTACTCATGGATGACGTGGGCAGAACTCAGTCCAATCATATAGAACATAGAACTTCTATCATAGAATTTAAGAACAGCCATGAAACTAGAAAAGAGTTCACATGTGTAAATCTCTAAGGATGGTATTTTAAAAAAAGAAACACAAGGAAACAAATGAAAACACAAAAGACCCATCCCTGACATAAACAACTATACAGAAAGATGACTAAGCAGTCAGAAGGTTGCAGATACAGATTCTTTTTTTTTTTTTTTTTTTGGCTGTCCTGGAACTCCTTCTTTAGACCAGGCTGTCCTCGAACTCACAGAGGTCTGCCTGTCTCTCCCTCACGAGTGGTGAGATTAAAGGCAGTGTCACCATGGCCTGGTGTACAGATTTCATTTTGAAGAGGTGGTTTGGGGGTACTGGTACTCCACATTAGGTCTGCAGACAACAAAAAGGTCTTGGGGGCTGTGCCAGCCATTGGGGCTTTCTTGGGCACGTTCACCACACAGCTGATCACTGATGGTGCAAAAGTAATAACCAATAAAGTAGGTGTGTGAGCATGAGGGAAGGCTCTGCCATAAAATTCAGTGAGGAATCACGGTATGTTTCGTCACTGTGCACACAGAGTAAAAATATCCCCAAAGCCCACTTAAAACTGCTCTTGGACAGTGGCTAGGAGAGTGGATGGCTACTCCAGAAGACCCTGTTTTAATCCCTTGCACCGGCGGGCACCTGTAACAACTCCAGCTCCAAGGGATCTGACACTCTCCTCCGGCTTCTGAGGACACACACAGATGTACTAGCAAACACCTTGGATAATGGAGAACACGATTATCTCTATTTTTCAGATGAGAAAACTAGGACACCTTTTCAGACAGCAAGTGGGCGAGCCAGGATTCAAATCTGACAGATGGCTCTGGGGAAAAAAAATCATACGCTATGATTCGTTATCTTATATCTTAATTGAGTACCTATTTCCATGCCCGAAGCCACAAAATAACTACACATTTGTCTGTCTGTCCTAATCTCCATGCACACCAATCTGTAGTTCTTTCCGGGTGGGTCACTTTAGTTCACTTCGTTTTCTCTCCTCAGAGCTTTGTTATATTGCTTGAATTTTAAGAAAATAATGAAGATCCACTACACTATTGTTATGTAAAAAATAAAGTCATTATTCTCAAGACAAAACTCAGTGCAGATCATTTTGCTTTTGAAAAAAAATTGAAAAGTAAAATCCGGCTTTTTAGTTGAAAAGCATGAAAAGCCTCGCTCCTCTCCTTCCTGAACTATTTTCCACCTACTATTGTACAACTATAGAACGTGATAGATGGAAATTGTTTCCTAAAGCT
The DNA here is from genome assembly GCF_903992535.2 of Arvicola amphibius. Lineage (NCBI taxonomy): Eukaryota > Metazoa > Chordata > Mammalia > Rodentia > Cricetidae > Arvicola > Arvicola amphibius. The sequence continues at coordinate 17,626,580 of NC_052057.2, read as the reverse complement.
AAAAGTGATTTGGAAGGCAAAATTCGCAGAACCTTCCCAACTTGGCAAATACTGGAACAATCAGAAATTATAACAAAGATTCTTTTAGAAAAATTTAAGGAAAAATGTACTGACATTATTGGATCTCATAAAACGATGAAGTTATCTATAAAACATCAGCCACAGGCACAGTCTCTACTTAAGCAGTGGCCTCCTTGAATAAGAACTATGTAACGGTAAAATATTCAACTGCAGTAGTTGCTCGGTACCCATGGAGGACACTTTTAGGAACTTCACTGGCAACAGGCGGAGGTGGTGCTCGCCTTTAATCCAAGCATTTGGAAGGCAGAGGCGTGTGGATCTCGGTGAGTTCAAGGCCAGCCTGATCTACAGAGCTAATTTCAGGACAAGTAGGGCTGTTACACAGAAAAACCCTTGACACAAAACAAAACACAAACCACAAAACCACAGTGACAGAAAAAACAGTGACAAGAGTGAAGATCTTTGTTGATCTTCGCTGGCTGTTTGAACTCACAGAGAGTGCTGAGTCTGAATGCCATGCTTCCCTTCTACTCATAGATACGCGGACTGAACGTGCTCCATCTTAATCAAGCGCTCATTGATCCCTATGGCCAAGTGTTTGTTGCTGGAGACATGAGAGCAAATCAGCCATATGTCTTCTTTTCTCCTTCCTAATTTCACAGGCAAGGAATTTATTCTTCCCATAGATCTGTAGCAGTCTCAACAGCTGACCCCCAACACACACACTTTTCTTTATTCAGTTGAGAACATTCTTCCTTTCATTAGCGTCACTACTTTTTGTCTCTAAGACCGTCCCCTTTCAACTCAGTGCGGCTGCGCCAGCAGGTCCTTCCGCAGGTATGTCTCATAGTGCTTTTATGTTTGTCTGTGTAATTCTCAGTTAGATCTTAGTGTTGCTGTATCTGTTTCTCTCTACTCCATCTACTAAAAGGAACTCTTTCTTAGACCTTTCACCCTTATCTCAAATAATCTGCTCTTATTCCTATATCTTTCCCTCTCCCTCTCACTTTTATCCCTCTCCTTTTTACCTTTTAATTGTAATCTTCACAGTGTTTCACAGTCTGTAAGACATGAGTTTCCTAAAGATATCCTAATGTTCCCCCCTTTAGCTACTTTATCCACCTTAGTTTTATTACTTTTGATCTAGTATTTATTCCTATCCTCATACATTTCCTTCCCAACCATAATCTTATTAACTAAAACTACAATATGTTTCATACTATTTATGGTTGCTTATTGTCCAACAGTTTTTTTTTTTAAGTCAGAAGGGCCACGATTTTAACTAATTAGCACAGCATTTGTATAGTAATAAGAAGTAGCTATGGTAAGTTCTCACAATTAGGATTATACTCAGAAAATAGTACAGGGTCTTCACTAATCATCCTGAGCTCCTGGACTGAGGAAATAGTTTCTGAATTATGCACTTCAATCTTCCATGTGAAAATGCCATATAAAATTGCAAAAAATTCAACTGAACGAATACAGCCATTAAAAAAATATCTCGAGCAACAAAATTACCCAAGGTGTTTATATAAACTCCAACGCAGTAACTTAAGAAATAAGAAAAACAAAGAAAACCTAACTCCTCCAAAATTTACCAATCCCACAATAATAGATGAATATATAGGATTGAAAATCACTAACCATCTATTTCTTGCCTCCAAGAAATGCATATCATCAAGATGCAAAAGATGCATGCAAAAGACAGATACTACCTTGCAGTGAAAAAATGCAACTGGGTGTTTCAGGGAAGTGGGCAGAGGAAACAAGCAGGTGTCCTTGTTCTAACATCTGACAAGCTAAACTTCAAGCCACAGTAGGTGATGAAAGACAAGAAGACACTTCACACTGACTGAGCAATTCAGCAAGCGGATACTGCAGTTGGAAACAGGAATTCTGAGCACAGGTGCACCGAAATTCATAAAATAAATGCCATTATAAGTAGAAGTTACAGATTAACCCTAACATAATAGAAGTGGGTGACTGCAATCCCTCACTGTCTGCAGACAGTTCTTCCCAACCAAAAAAAAAAAAAAAAAAACAAAAAACAGAGAAGTATGCAAAATAAATGACATCATATATCAAATGTGCTTAACAGGCATCTAAGGACTATTCTGTCCAAAAACCACAATATACATTCTCCTCAGCAGGCCAGGAACTTCCTCTAAATTAGGTCTTCTATTACAATACAAAGCAAGTTTAAACAACACAAGGAAATGGAAGTGATTCCATTTGTCCAATCTGATCACAAAGGAAAAGAAATACAAATACAAAAAAATACAAAAGAAAATACAAAAAAAATACAAAAGAAACCCCAGAGCATGCACAGAATCATGGGAGATTAAATAACACACTACTCAGTGACAAATGAGTCCTTGAAGGTATTTTATAGAAAAAAATTAAACTCTAGATTCAAATGAAAATAAATGCAGGCATATCAAATGGCTTGGGTTGATATTGTAAATTCAAGGTCAAGTTTTAGGTAAAATCATTCCAAAAAAAAAAAAAAAAAAAAACAAAAAAAAAAAAAACAACTGGAAGCAAAGGAAGATTGAAAAGTGGTGAGCGCCAGCCCTTCAGTGCAATGTTGTCAAGCCATCATTAGGGAGGCGATGTCTCTGACAACCACCCCCTCTGTCCTAGCTGTCTGCTTGCTATGCAGCGACATTACTTTCTCTGTATAGACTTACAAGCTACATGCTGTCACCAAGCTTAAGCAATGATGGATGTCTGGTTTCAGCTAAATAACAACGTTTGATAACAGTTTGTTTCTTAAAGTTCAGATGTCATATGTCTCTTAGGAAATATCTAATATAATATGTTAACTCAAATGTTCACGTAAGAGCCACTTATGAATACTGCTCTTTTCTCCCTCTTATTTTCTTATTAAGGAACACTGCTGTTTTAATATGAAATTTTGTTTGAGATAAGTAGCAGTCATGACTTTAAATATTTAATAATATTAGAGAATATCTTCTCAATAACTCCATAGTAAAACACTAAATTTTATAAATATTGCATTTTTCAAATGTGTTCATCCATTTTTTTTCCACAAGAGTTTGTCTCCTCCTATTAAACTGATTCAAGGTCATAATCAGAGTTTACCTAAGGACATTTCTATCTGTATTAAAACTGGGTAAATTCCAGTCCAAGGTGTTTTAGTCGATTTTGTGAGCCATAAACTAAAACATTATTTTCCCTGGGAAGCTAGACATGCTAGAATATTAGCTTTGAAGATGAGAAAGGGAGCATAATCCTTTAAGTTATCATGAGTTAAATTATATTTTATTGTAACTCATATTCCTGTACTAACTAGACTTATATTTCATGCTAAGTGAATTATGGTGAAAGCGGACACATGTTTATATTCTTGATTGTAAAAAGTGTATATAGTTCATTACAGGTGCAAAGTTGTCTAGAGGAAGGGATGCCTAGCTGACTGCTAGTAGTCTTCCTAGGAGAGGTTAGCATTTGAATGAAGCAGGAATGGTCCACCAATATCAGAGCCTGAGGGCTGAGGAAAGAGATTGAGAATACACAGGTTTGTTTCATGTTTTTGACAAAACATCTGAATTCCTTCCCTCAGATACCACACTCCTGTTTCTCTAGTTTTTGAGCTTGAACAGGGACTGACCCTGTTGGGCCAATGCTAGGGATCTGGAACTCAGGTGGGTGCTCATAGCAGCTTGCTTTTCTGCTTTTCAGGGTTGCATCTCCTGGAACTTCCTGGTTTGTTATAGAGGGGGAAGCAATTCTACGATGAATCTGTTTGTTTTTATGCCTGTCTCGAAGCTATGTGTCTTTCCTGTGAATTTTCAAACTGGGTAGTTGAAGTCATGCAACCCTGTTTTATTTTGCTGTGATTTAAATCGTTCTTAGATGTGGGACTCAATACAAAATTTCAACACAGACTAAATCATAGCATGTGTGTGTGTGTACACGCATGAGTCCTTTATTTTTTTATAGAAACAAATAAAAAGAAACAACACAAACCCAAATCACCCCATCCTACTTCTATTGTCTAGGAAACTAAGAATTAAGCCCAAATGGCGAGTGAACACAAATAGTTTTTGTTTCAATACACAGTTTTATATTTGTCAGTGTTTGTTCATTAATGCAGCTGATAAAGTGTGTGTAAAGGGTGAGGTTTCTAGTTCAACTTGAAGATATCAGTCGGACTTTGTTCTTTCTGGAACCCAACTTTCTGTTGGCATTCTTCTACAGAGATGGTTGCATACATGGCAAGTACCCAAATGATGAACTGTGAAATTACTCATGTGTGACCAGGTTTTCTCTACCACAGAATTAATGCCCTATAGCGACAGCTCTTCACGGTTGTCACTGTCACTTAGCATAAACAGGGAAGAGAGCAAACCCAGTAGGGAAAATGCAAACCTTGGCCTGCAACAGAAGTGCACCTACCTGACTTAGTCCTACGTTTATGCCATCACATTGCATTACAGCTGTGTGTTGTCAAAATAAAACAACATGATTTCACCTAAGGTAGGGGTTTCTCAACTTGTAGCTCGAAAACTTTGGGTATAAAATATCAGATATCCTGCATATCAGATATTAACATTAGGATTCTTAACAGTATCAAAATTATTGTTATGAAGTAGCAACAAAATATTTTTATGATGGGGGGGGTCACTGCAACATGAGGAGCCATATGAAAGGGTTGCAGCAGCATTAAGAAGGTTGAGAACTGCTGAAGATAATCCCTCATTTAGCTTTTATATCACGGAAACAACAGAGATAACTGTGATATCTTCATTGCCTTCCTGATTGTATTTGTCCCATCTCTTGCTCCCAAGTGACACTCCTAAATACCATCCTAAGATGGGGATCAGGGATCACACATGAACTCAGTGCCCTCATAGAACAGTTTCATTATCTAGAGGCTGACATTATCATTGAATTATTATTATTATTGCTATTATTATTATTGCTATTATTGTTATTTTTGAGACAAGGTCTCACTCTCTAGTGTTGGCTGGTTTGGAACTCACTATATAGACAAGATTGAATGGGAAGTCATAGATCTGCCTGACTTTGCCTCCGGAGCACCGATTTTAAAGGTATGGATCACTACTCTTGTCCTGTCTTTATTACTAAAGCCAGGAGTTCCAGGAATGCAGGCAAACTGTTGCTGAATCTTACAGCACTTGGTCATTATCCTTGTACCTTAACTAAAGTATAGAGAGAGTCATTCATGAAATAGAAAACTAAAGTAAACATCTGTACTGGTGGGAATATTGAAGCCTACTCTGGCTGGAGAAAATGTTCCCTCACCATGTGTTTCTGCATTTGGAATCTCTCGTTCAGCAAGAAGTCCTTTACCACCTCATTAGATCAACCACTTCCTTATGCATCAGAGTTTTTGAAAGGAGCATTATAAATTTAAAATTCTGAATTTGTAATGAACACCAATTAATTAATTACTATAAGATCAGAATTGCTATGTGCATGTTTAAAGCAAGGACAGAGACTCTAGGTGGGGAGGTGACAGAGCAGACAGGCAGGGAAAGGGAGGAGCACAGACAAGGGGAGGGTGAAGAATCGACTAAAACAAATTCTGTTCTAGTGCCACAAACCCTTTCAAAATTAATAAAAATCATCATCTAAAAAACTATATTCAAATGGCCAATATATAATTCTAAAAACCAAAAGTATTTAATGGTTACATTATTCATGTGGAAAGTTTTTGAAGGCTTTGCTGATGGGCGGGATGCTTTCGTTATGAGTGTTTTCTTTTGTCATGTCAGAGATGAGATTTAAAGACAGGAACAGCTGTAATCCCAGCACTCGAAGACAGAGACAGGTGAATCTCAGTGTGGTCTGCAGAACAAGTTCTAGGACAACCAGGGCTACACACAGAAAAAGCCTGTCTTGAAAAACAAAAACAAAAACAAACAGGAAGAGTAAAGCCAGTGAGCAGGTTCTAGGGACAGAGAGTAGAAGAAAATTCCTATAGCCCCTCCCCTCCTCTCCTGTCCTCTCTTTGTCCTTCCCCTCTCTTCCCTCCCTTTCCTTTCCTTTCCTTTCCTTTCCTTTCCTTTCCTTTCCTTTCCTTTCCTTTCCTTTCCTTTCCTTTCCTTTCCTTTCCTTTCCTTTCCTTTCCTTTCCTTTCCTTTCCTTTCTCTTCCTTTTTATTCCCCTTTCCCTTACTGCCCCCCCCCCCACCCCAGCACAGAGCACCAAGCTAAGCACTGGGCTCCAGCTCAATTGCCGTTCTTATGAGCTTGTTCCACTCTGCCACAATCTAAATGAAAATGGGCAGAAAACTGGACGTATTCCTGTTACTCTTTGCATATTCATTTTCAGATGACCGAGCGTTATAAATGTTGCCAATCAACAACTGCTCTGTCACTTTCATCCAAGAGATTTTGCTTTTACAGGCAGCGCTTTTACAAAATAAGGTTCCATTGATTGTTCTACTATATTTACAAATTGATTCAGCTCTGTTGGTCTTCAAGTACATGGAATTTACATTATCTTATAGTGGATGATTATCTTAAAGTGTCCTAGGCCATAACAGCAATGTCTCATTACATTACTTGGTATAAAAGTCACTAAGAGTGAGGACCCAAAATAAAGGGCAGACCATAAGATACAAGGTAGAAAAGGTAACAACTTCACCATGTTTAATTGGAGAAATGGTGATAATGAATTCCATCAATAAAAATGTGAAAGTTTGTAACTATGACATAATATGCAAAATTCAGTTTGGTACAATGTACTATGTTTTATAAAGATGTATTACTTTGTAGAAATAAAAACCACTTAAGAATAAGTATTTGTCCAAACAAGTGAAGGAAAATATTGCAAACCCAAATGAATCAAATGTACACTAAAATTGTCTACTTTCCTTCCCAACTCCTTTTATGTAAATAAAACTTAAGTTCAAATCAATTCTTTTTTCTACAAATTGTCTTGATCCTGGTGTTTTGTCACTACACTATAACAGTGACTAATAACCCTGCTGAAAGTCAGAAAAATTCTTCTCAACAAAGAAAATGAATTACAATATGCCTTCGTAGGAGTCTCCAAGGTTTCTTTTAACTCTAGCACTGGTATGAGAGACAAAGAAAAAACTAAAATTGGGTCTTGTAAGTAGAGCAGCACAGGCTTTTGGCTCTTCTGATATGTGAATTTTACCAGAGAGCTGTGGGAGGTACGTGGGGAGCAAGTATTGGGACTCTGAGCTTCACTCCATTTGTACAGGATGGAATTGTCAGCAGTGAGGTTTCAACCATGTAAGTCTGAGCTGCTTCAGAGAGGGTCTTAGTCAATAATAGGCAGCCACATGTAACAGAACTCAGACAAAGGCAAAGGGTGGAGAAATACAGCATCTCAGTATCTGTATGAAATTGGTTCTAGGAATCCCTGTGGTTGCCCAAATCCACAGATGTTCAAGTGTTTTCTATAATATAAGATAGAATTTCTATATCAATTAAATCTTTGCTTTTATAAGCATCATATGATCTATATGTTCAATCATAAAATTGTTGAATCCACAGATGTGGACCCTGTGGATTACAAGAGACAGAATAACAGAAGGCTGAGAAGACAGAAGTATAGAAGGCTGAGCACCAAGTTCAGAGCATTGAATTAAAAGAGTTCCAGATTACTTTGCCAACAATCACTTTGGGGAAAGCTAATGCATTAAAAAGTCATTTTGCCTAAGACCTACAACAGTGATCTGCCTACAAAATGTACTAGTGCAATAGCAGCATGGTGGTATGAGTAACCAGCTACTTTTGATTGGATTTAAGGCTTACTACGTGAGATGGAACCTATTCCGGACACTGCTAACAGGGCCAAGAACCTGAGACTAGGTAGTGTATGGGCCTATGGAAAACCTAATGCTATCCTTCTGCTGAAGGAACACAGCAATAAAATGATTCCTGAGGCTGCTATACCCATAGATCAGTGCTTCCCTCAACTCATATCAGAGAAGCTTTTTGTTGGAATATATAGGAATTATCACAGAGACTCACAATGGAACAATATGGGGGAGAGAGAGAGAGAAAGAGAGGAAGGGAAGGAGGGAGGGAGGGAGAGAGGGAGAGAGGGGAGAGAGAAAGAGAGAGAGAGAGAGAGAGAGAGAGAGAGAGAGAGAGAGAGAGAGAGAGAGAGAGAGAGAGAGAGAGAGAGAGAGAGAGAGAGAGAGAGAGAGAGAGAGAGAGAGATGTTGGAGCACTCAACCCTAAATGGGATGTCTTCATAAAATCCCCTACCATCAAGGCTCAGGGATCTAAGTGCAAGAGAAGGAAGAAAGGTTGAAGAAGTCTCAGCTACCCTTCCAGCAACATGCCTGTGTAGCATGAATAACAACAACCCAGAGACACAAACTGGGGTTCAACCTGAAAATCAGAAAATCAAAGCAGACAGCCACTGGCTCTTTCCTCCACCTCAGACCAAAATGGCGATTCTGACTCCAGGAATTCTCAGATTGAGACTGAGAATGAAACCTGTCTCTTCCCATTTTATATTCCCCTCTAGTGCTAGGATTAAAGGTGTACACCACCACTGCCTGACCTCTATGGCTAACTAGTGTGGTTGCTGGGATTAAAGGTGTGTGCCACCACTGCCTGTATACTGGCCTGTATGGCTGACTAGTGTGACTGCTTTGCACTGATCTTCAGGCAAGCTTTATTTATTTATTTATTTATTTATTTATTTATTTATTTTTTTTGGTTTTTCGAGACAGGGTTTCTCTTGTGGCTTTGGAGCCTGTCCTGGAACTAGCTCTTGTAGACCAGGCTGGTCTCGAACTCACAGAGATCCGCCTGCCTCTGCCTCCCGAGTGCTGGGATTAAAGGCGTGCGCCACCACCGCCCGGCAAGCTTTATTTATTAAAACACAAATAGCACACCGCTATATGCCTGCCTGACAACGGACAAGTTTCCCACCATGATGATAATGGACTAAACCTCTGAACTGTAAGCCAGCCCCAATTAAATAAATGTTTTTCTTTATAAGGCATGGTCATGGTGTCCCTTCTCAACAATAAAACCTTACTATATCAACTCAGGACATAATGCCTATGCTCTGTATCTGGGGCCACCCTGTAGAAAGGGATCCTGTAATGATTCTGGTTGATTGAGAACTGAATCCCTAGCTACATACTTATATTCTGCTAAAGCCCAAAAGACTCCAAAAGCATCTAGCCTAGATCTGCAGAAGATGAAATGAGACCCAGTTTGAGAGAACTGTGGAAGGCAGAGACGGCAAACAAGGATGGGGCTGAGAAGTTGCCCAGAGGACACACTCAATCACCATAGACCACATGGTAAGTTGTTTCATCTTTGTTTACAGCTCCTGAGGTCAGGCACCTGTTGATAGATAGATTTCTTCTATAGAGAAAAGCAGTGTTTCTTCTTCTGATTTGGGCTGAATCTCTCGCAGTAAATATGGACCACAGTGCTTGGTAGTGAAACAGCTTTAAACATGTTTTGACTTTGCATAGTTACGTGGGTTGTTAAGAACTCTTTTCAAGTCCCAGGTTCACTCTCTCGTGACAAAGCCTCGATTTTTCCTTTGTTCTGGGGGTGGTTCACCAGTTTTTAGGGTCTCATATCCTACCAGTGGTACTACACCCGTGCCTTGATCTCTGAGGAGATGCTGTGTATGGTCTCCATGCTTGCCATTTCCTACTTCATATACTGAAACCCTAATCATTTGGATGATTGTGTTAGGAGATGCAAAATTTTCGGGAGAGACCTGCCTTATGAAGGGGATTAATACCCTTGTTAGGCAGGCCCAGAGAAAACTGATTGATCCTTCCACCATACGTGGACACAGCAATCAACCAATTGTCTGTAAGCCAAAGCAAGCCGTCTTCAGATGCTGAAACTGAAGATATCTAAGCTGGACTTCTCAAATTCTACAATTGAGAAAGACGTTTACTTTTTTTTGTGGTATTTTGTTACAAGGACCCAGGCAGGCTGAGACAGGAAGAAAGGAAGCTACTACATAAGGGACGTTGGATGACGGCAACAGTCTTTGAGCATCCCCAAGTGTTCTTCAGGAACACTTTAAGTGTTGGAATCCTGGGTGGTGAGAGTGCTGAGTGCTGTGGCTGAGAAAAGCCTCGGGTGAGCTTCAACTTTAAAGGAAAGATTGTAAATCACTGTTACTAGCTAAGCAACGATACAACCATTTCTTCAGGGCATCAGACTTTTTTTTAAACTTTATAAAGCATTTAGGAACACTTCAAATATAAAAATAGTCATTTAAAACTAAAGTTTATTTGCCTCGTCTCTAACTACCTCAGTTACCCAGCTCTGTAACAGAAAGGAGTAATTTAATTAATACCAAATGTAGGAATTATATAGCTGCACTAAAGGTTAAAATGTAGGCTTCTACTTAACTAGGGTGGGAAAAATCTTTATTCTTTGGATAGACTCTTGAAGTCGGATCTGGAGAGTATGTGGTGCATGAAGCCAAGATCAAACCAAGATCAAGCTAAAGATCAAAGCTGGGAAAGACCTGGGATTATCTACTGCAATCGTCCTTCTCTTTTCAAATGTCTCAATTTTTGAATGAGATAAAAAGGCAAAGAACTTGCTAAATCTTCACGTCTTTAAACAGACCCAGGGCCAGACTACGGTCCAAATTCTGCAAGGCAACCGAGAAGCCATCTGAGTTTCTAGGACTTCTGAGCCTCGATGCAGAGTCAACTGTGCCAGGAGACAGCTAATTTAGTGTCTGTGGTTGTGTTTGTCTGGCCCAGACAGCCACTCGCTTTGCCCATTGAACAGCTGTGGAAGAATTATTCATGCTTGTTCTGAACAGAGGAGGACTGTATGTGAATCACTGGCTTCTCTTTTTCTAGTTCCCTTCTGTGATGGAGGAGAGTTATCTGTCTATGTTTCCTTCATTGGTTAATTAATAAAGAAAACTGCCTTGGCCCTTTAAGAGATCAGAAAATTAGGTAGGCGGAGTAGACAGAACAGAATTGTGGGAACAAGGAAGCAGAGTTGGGGAGACGCTTCAGGCAGGCGCGATAGGGAGACTCCATGCTGCTCCTCTCCGAGATGGACGCAGGTTAAGATCTCTCCCGGTAAGCCACACCTCGTGGTGCTACCCAGATTACTAAATATGGGTTAAAGGAAGATGTGAGAATTAACCAAAAAGAGGCTGAAACTATGGGCCAGGCAGTGTTTTAAAAGAATACAGTTTCCGTGTAATTATTTCGGGTGTAAAGCTAGCCGGCGGCCGGGTGGCGGGACACGGCCCTGCCGCTTCATTCTACACTTCTGGAAACTTCAATGGACATACTCTAAATGGGCATGTAAATAGACTGTGGCCTCTAAGAGGTATTCTCTAATTTGTGAATATGATTGAGTACATCTCTGTGTTAGGGAAATGGATATTATTAATGGTGTAAGTATCTTTATTAAAGTGTATACACGCTAAGTATGTATTTTGGTTCATGAGTTGTATCTTCATCAGTTAGTTCTTAGATATCCTTAACTAGAATTATCACTTGCTAAAGAGAAATACAGTGCAGTATCCCTGCTATATGCCAATGACAAGGTTGATTAATTTGGGGATTATTCTGTCTGGTTATCATTCCTAATCTATGGAGCTTTAGTGAGATAAAAACTCTAAAGGGAGTTTTCATACTTCTCATCCTTGAGAGCACTAAAAAGCTTAAAACTTGAAAGAGGAACTTAACTAGTTCCTCTTCATTTCTTTGTATGATTTCATTACACCAATCATTAGTGATTACTCTTGAATTTATGTAGAGCTATTCGCAGGGAACAAGTAAGGCATGAACAGTAGAAAGTTAATCTTAGAGTCAGACACTGGGTAGAATTTGACCATGCTATCTACTAACTTACTGTGCAGTTTCAAAGGATCTCTTTGTATCAAGTCTACACATAGACTATGTCTCTAAGAGGTCATTCATTAAGGGGCTGCCATATATTCCAGTATCTCCACTGTCTAACACAATAACCCTGACAAATTTCTGTAACTCAGACTCTTCTAGGAGAGGGAAAGGGGGTAACTAATGACTCACAGAAATGTTAACTGTGTACAAGTGCTTAAGTTTTTAACAACAAAGATCCAGTATAGAAAACATCGTGATTTTAGCCTGTTTCCTCTTGTTGTCATAGGACATAGGTGTTCTTTAAGTCTTTTTCAGTTTAGGGAACTGAGGGACAAGATAGATCAAACACATAACTGTGGATCAGAGTGGAAAATTCCATCCTTCAAGTGCCCAAGTCTGAGTTCAAAGACCCCTCCCCCACAGTTACAACACTCCCAGTGGTGAACAGAGGTATCAGCTGTGGAGTTCCAAGCTAGGATCAGCCTGACAACCTACCACAGACACACAAAACCTCAGGTCTAATCTCAAAGACACAGTATCAGAAAGTAAGTGTTAGTATTTCACGGCGTAATTCCATTATCCTCATCAAAATGTTCATCAAAGCATTTTAAATATTTATTTTAAAAGAGATCAGAGCTCCAGGCCAAGCCACCATTCATCTCCCTACTGCACAGGATACCCTTTGTCATGTAAACAAGCTCCCTTATGCAACAAGCATATGACTTCGAGAGAGACCACTTCCCTCTCTGATTCCTTTAGGACAGGCTTTGGACAGTCTTTCATTGCATATAAAGAAATTGTATCTATGAAAAACGTGGAAGATGACAAGTATTAGGGATCTTCTGAAGAATTTGAGTCAGTGAGCATAAATTATTCCCCCTGAGAATTATCACTATTTCTGGGTGTCTTATTAAACTTAAAAAAGGCAGACCTTTTCCTACCTTATAGCAATGTGGGAAAAAATGAGACTCATCTAAAAAAAAAACCAGGGTTTCTTAGAATATGCCATCAGTATAGCAAGCTCACTTCAGGCACTTTCCAGAGTATTGATAAATCTACCCTGAGAAGAAAAAGCTGAAACAAAACTGGGAATTCTTTTTCGCTACCTGTGATACAAATGGATGAGCTATTATAATATTTAATATGCTTTGAGAACAGCTGCAACTAAATTAAATCCCCTTGGGGTTTATACCAAAATGGTAAAAGCATCAGAAGAAACCGAGAAGTGATTATCACAGAGAGTTGGAGCAGTGTTTTGCCTTGAGAAAGAGAGAGGTGATGTGAGGCTTACCTTACTGGAAAGTGTTGCCCCCACTCACAATAACACAACCCCTAAACATGTAAGGAAAACACCAGTAGGGCTATAGTCCAAAACTGACGCCAATATGATAACTATAGAAAACTTCAATATCTAAGTCTCAATAATAGGTAAAGCGTTTGCGTAAAAATATCAATGGACAATAAATGCTTTGAGAGAAGCTATAGATCAAGTGGGCCTGATAGAATTATTTATAACACTCCCTCAGCAACAGAATACACATTCCTCTCAAGCACACACAGGGTGTTCTTCAGTATAAATCACATTGTCAAATGACAAAACAAATCTTAATGCACTCAAGGAGACAGAAATCAAACCAAATGTCATTTTAAATAATAGTGAAATAGAACTAGAAATTAATGACAGAATAAAGGTTGGAAAACTCAAATAATGTAGCAATTAGACATATGTTTAAGCAACAAATGAGTCAGAAATGAAGTCACAAAATACTTTGAAACAGATGAAAATTCAGAGTGTCATACCCAAGCTTATTGGATAGAGCAAAGCAATATTAAAATGGATGTTTATACCCAAACTTATTGGATAGGGCAAGTCAATATTAAAATGGATGTTTATGCACTAAAATAACACAGTCGTGTGCTTCAAGAAGAATGAAACAAGCCCAAAAGTCAAAAACAGGAAAAATCTAATAAAGATTAGTGATAGATGAAATAGAGAACAGAAAACTAGAAAAAAAATCAGCAAGACTGATTTATTTATTTATTATTTATTATTTTGTTCTGGAGAATGGGGATGCAAGAGCTCTACCACTGAGTTACACTCCTAGCTTCCTGAGAGTTTAATGTTTGAATGGAGGGAAAGAGAGAGAGAGAGAGAGAGAGAGAGAGAGAGAGAGAGAGAGAGAGAGAGAGAGAGAGAAAGAGAGAGAGAGAGAATAGAAAACCATTAGGTAGACTAACAGTAAAGAAAGGAGACTAAGAACTTATAGTAAGGAACTATAATAAACAAGTGTATACTAATAAATTAGAAGACACAGAAGAAATAAATTAAATCTTGTAAGCAAGCATCCTGCCATGACCGAATTGTAAAAAGTAAGCAATCTGGACAAAGTTGTGATTAATGGAAAGACTGAATAAATAATCAAAGAACTCCATCAAAGAAAGCCCAGATGGTATCACATTAGGTAATTAGAGCTAGCATGCAGAGAATAACAACAGTCCTTCGCAAGCTTTTCTAAAACACTGAAGAGGATGAAATGTTTTGAAACTAATTTTTATGAAGCCAGCATAACTATCCCAATAAAGCCAGACCAAAATGCCACAAGGAAAAAAAAAACTGTAAGCCAATTTTCTAATAAGAGTAGATCAAAACTGCAGCCTGAGTGTGATTATTCATTTTAATTTTTGACTTGACACAACATAGAATCACCAGGGAAGAAGTTTCACTAAGAGATTATCTAGATCAGATTGTCCTGTGGGTATGTCTCTGGGAGAGTTTCTTGATTGCCTTAACTGACATGAAAAGACCCTTTCTGAAGGTGTATGGGCATCATTGCCTGGTTTGGGGCTCTGGGCTGTAATAGAGAAGAGTGAGTGAGCTGAATACCAATGTTCTTGCCTCTGTTTCTCATTGCCTTTAACTGTGATGTGAATAGCTGCTTAGAGCACTTGACAGACTTTAACCTAGAAATGTGAGCTAGCCACCCCCCCCCAACCATTCCTCCCTTAAGTTGCTTTTCATTAGGGTATTTTATTATAAGAACAAAAATGAGACTAGGATATTGGACAAGGTAGGTCATGCCTGTAATCCCAGCACTTGGGAGCAATACTGAGAGAACTGTCATGAGTTTGAGGCCAATGGGTGGTCCACAGAGACCTAAAACAAACAAACAACTGGGAAAAAAAAAACTACTTCTCATTAAACAGAGCACACATTATGACCAAGTGTAAGTTAGTTCTGGGAAGCAAGCACTGGTCAATATGAAAATCAAGAGGGGTACTATATCACACATTAACCAGATGAAGAATAAATATCACAAAGTCATTTTGACTGATAGAGAACAGGTGGCATGGATTAAACATCCTTTTGTAATAAGAACTCAACAAACTAGGGAGGGCAAATTCCTTGAATGAGTTCCTTGCTTACATTGCATTTAATAGACAACTTCTTTTCAAAGACCTTCCTCTAAGATCAGCAATGAGGAAAGGGTGCCTACTCCTACCACTTCTGTTGGAGATGAAAGTAGGAATTCCTAGCCAGGATAATTGGAGAAGAAATAGAAACAAAATGAGGAAGTAAGCTTGCTTCTGTTCTTATATGTAATGGAGGACTGAGGCTGTATTGCAAGATGCAAACTCAGGTCAGCTGACTTGACAGCAGGCACTTTTACATATCAACCCATCTTGCCAGCCCTATATTTTTAAAATCATAATGATTTATAATGCACAATATTACTATGTAATGAATGCTAGTAAAATAAAACAAAGTAAGCCTCCAAACTGACACCTGATCAATTCCATAATATTTCATTGTTGGGCCAAAATTATCTCAGGGCCTGTACCTTAAGACCTATAGAACAGAAAAAAGCCTGGCTCAAGTTCAGGGCCTAGACTTTGGGGCCTGTAGGACATAGAAAAGCCTGGCTCAAGTTTGAGTGGGGATGAGACAGCAGAAACTAGGTAGACGCCCCTCCAGCCAGGGGGAGGGTTTGACTGCCTCTCATTGGCTGGAGGTACCCTTACATCACCGGACGTCGCTTAACCTTTAGAAGCAACTGCTCACAGTAACAGACTGAGTTCCTGCTTTGACTTGACTCCCTATCGCGTCTGATTGTCCTGCAGCGTGAGGCTGGATTGTCCTGTGTTGTAGGGCTGCAGAGTGGGCAGATAATGCACTCACTTTTCCCTGGGGACTCAGGAAGCCTAGCATTTCATGATTATCTTTCATCTTGAGATATTTATCCTATTGTATCTCCCTGTTAGGATATATGTGCTAATACATACCTCTCAACCCACTATTCAGTAATGCTTCACTGGAACCATGAAACGAACTGAAGTTACAGTATTTATGCCAAGAAATTCAGGACATGGTGTAAGTCAGAGCCCGTTTACTGTTTTATTGACTATCTAAACCTTAGAAAGAAATGCAAAAGTGTTATTAATATAGGTTAAGTAAAAATTACATTCTTTGGGTAGCCATTATGTCATGAACAGTATGAAAAATAGAGCTATTTTTTCATTAAATTAGAAATTTGTATCATTGAAAAATGAGTTTCACATGTGTCTTTGTTGATTAATTTTCATTTCGCTTACTGGTATCTTAAAATATTAACCAGAACTCAGATTGTAAATCGCACTTGAATTACCTGTGTATATGAGATTTTGATAAAAGTTAATCAAGTATTTATAAAAATCAAGTTATGATATGGAGTTTACAATAAAGAGTGGTATCTACTTTAATACTATTTGTAGATAATGTACCTTTTATATATGAACATATACCTTTTATTACAGACCTAGTGGTCAACACTTTGAACTGATGATCATAGTTCAATTTATTTATATTTTTGGGCCAAAGGAACTAGCACTCACTAGTTAGATAAAGGATAAGAATAGGTAGCACATAAGAAATGTTTATGTACTATTAAGTATTAAGCAAATAAAAAGTTAAGAAACTATTTTTTCTTCTCATCCATGTTGTCTTCCATGCTTTAATGGAAAAGAATCTTTTCTTTTCTTTTTTTCTTTCTTTTTTGCTGCTTTGTTTTTTAAGACAGGGTTTCTTTGCAGTTTTGGAGCCAGTCCTGAAGCTAGCTCTTGTAGATCAGGCTGGCCTTGAACTCACAGATATCTGCCTGCCTCTACCTCTGCCTCTGCTGGGATTAAAGAAATACACCACCATCACCTGGCTAGAAAAAAAATTCTTAATTTTTAAAAGGACTCACTGAAGAAAAAGTTGCTTTATAGAACCAATAAAATCATGGGGAATTCATCTACCCGATATTTCCTTGTTTAGATTAAATAATCTTTTTCTTAAACTGCTAGATAGATTATATAGAATCATGACTGCATTTGAATTGTATGGATATGGTCTCCCAGTATATAAGGCTGAGAACAGGAAGAAGTTCAATACTGCTCAAAAACAAAGAAGCATCAACAACTCTGTATGCCATTAGGAGGTAAGGTAGACAGAACAATTGCAAGAATTGAAGTCTGACTGAAGAACAAGTCTAAGGATCAGTTATAAATATCCCCGAATCAAAATATAGTGAGTCATCTCATCAATGTGGAAATGATTTCAGAAGAAGCAATATTATTTGTTCATAGACTATCATAATCATCACTGCTGGGTTGACTTCGTGGAGCTAAGGAAGACCAGATGAAGTAAACCCTGCTTAGTTTTCCCCATTTGATCAGATTAAAATATGGAACATCTTGAGCTATTCGCAGAGCTCAGTGTGACTGAAATAAAGACCAGCAGAGAAGGGAGGGATATAGCTAGACTTAGCTTTCTTTTTCATTACTTTACAATGCTGGTTTATAAAAAACTGGCCTAATGATACTCAGCTTGAGCAGCTCATTGGGAGCAATTATTTATAAAAATCATCAAACGCTAGAGCTGATGTGCCAAGAGTAGCAACTGCTTAGTTTGAAGTGGCCCTGGATTTATCTAATTTTTATATTATCTTATGCAAATTTAATGCCCAGATGTGGATAAGAGTCACTAGCAAGACATAAGATTATTTTGGTTTAGCAGGAACTTCAGAGATCACACTTGTAAAGTACAAGCCAGCGAGTCTAGGCATAAAGTAAATTTCTTATCAAAAGGAAATTAATAAAAAACGCTAATTCTCATATAATTGTTGAGCTTAAGAACATTGAAAAGCAAAGAAAATTTTCTGTAAAATTAATATTTTGAAGATAAAATTACTGGGCAGGCCTTATCCTTTCTCAAAAACATTTAAAAATTGTCCATCAATATTTGGTGAAATAAATAGCAGCTTCATCCTTCGACTAGACTAGGATCCTCATTTCTGATCATCATGGATTTTTTTTCATGAAACTAAACTTCTGGAATTTTCATCCCCATGTTGACTCAAAGCCCACTCAGAGTTCAGAGTGCTTCCTAGGTGACTGGCAACTCTGGGGCATTGACTAATGATCCACTTATGTGCTAAGTCTGCTGGAAACAGTTGAAGGAATGATGTGGGTTACTATTGAAGTATTATTATTGAGAAA
Source organism: Arvicola amphibius (assembly GCF_903992535.2). NCBI lineage: Eukaryota > Metazoa > Chordata > Mammalia > Rodentia > Cricetidae > Arvicola > Arvicola amphibius. The sequence goes on along the minus strand of NC_052057.2, from coordinate 17,608,201 downwards.
TCATTGATACCATATTTGACACCCTGAGTTTGTTTTTTAAGCAAACAGCAGGGAAACAACTCAGCTGTTAATATCTAAGTCACCTGTGTATTTGAGCATAAAATGTAGTTGCTTTGACTGACATTCATTCAGTCAACAGAACGCTCACCTACACTTAAGGTTTTCCTTCTGATTCTCCTGTATGTATAATTTATGTATTGATAATTGTATATATTTAAAATAAATTATATCTCAGTAACCAATCTTATAGCAGTACCATGAGTTTAACAAATGTTAGAAAAGCTATTGCTTCCTTAGATGATGCTTTTTTTACACGCCATGGTTGGTTAAGACACAACCTGGGGGTGGGCTTTAAGTATCCTTTTCAATAGACTTCACTGATGCTCACAGAGACACTTTAATGAACGTGCTCTTCAGTGGACACCACTGAGCCTTTAGTACGAACTACTATAAGGGAATTCAATTTGGTATCAATTTTGCAAAACTGTCATTTTGATATCTCTGTGTATAAATGTATAAAGAATTAATCCATTTTTGATGGCATAATATTATATTCTGTGAACATTAGCACATTATTTCCATGTTATTTGTGCTTCATTCTTTCCTTCCATGAATCAGTAGCTAGAAAGCTGCTTTCCTAAAGTCATAGTATTAAGACATATGTAGATGGTAAATAGTTTTTCAGGTAGACTTCAAGTACTCAGAGCAACTGAACTCATTAGCAATTTGAGGAACTATGTGTAGGATGCCTGTCTTCTTCCCATTGTTCTAAGATTTAGAGATGAAGGAATACTTTGGAGCCTGAACTATTTTCAAGAATTTGTTCTTACTAAATCTTACTTATCAATGAGGTTCAAATTCAATACTTATATTCTTGGAAATATTTTCTAAGTTTCCTATCAAATGGTGGCATACACCTATAAAAATTTGCATCTTTAAATTTCTCTTTTATGTTATAGATTAATTCCACGAGGGCAGAAAAAAATGTACATTGTGTCAACTGCTCTACCACTAGCATCAAGCACAGTGTCTGATAGTATACACTCAGTGAATACCTAATTGGTACAGGAGTGACTGGAATAATAATAAAAAACATGAAGCACAATTAGTAAAACCTCAGAGACAGAAATTGTGGTTCAACCTAAAGGCCAGAAAACCAAAACAGCGAGCCACTGGCTCTTACCTCTACCTCAGTCTGAAATGGTGATCCTGCCTCCAGGAATCTCAGAATGAGACTGTGACTGAGAGCTCTCTCCCATTTTATTATCCTCTCTAGTTCTGGGATTAAGAGCATGCAGCAGTACATACTGGTTTCTATGGCAAGCTAGTGAGGCTACTGGGATTAAACATGTGTGTCATTGCTGCCTGGTCTGTATGGCTGCCCAGTGTGGCTGTTTTACTTTTCTGATTCTCAGGCAAGCTTTATTTATTAAAATACAAATGAAATGCCACTACAGTAGTGTGTTTGTTATCCATATTATATTGCATTATTTGACTTCTGTTGGCTTATATAACCTAATAAAATCATTACATATATATATATGTATATATATATATATATATATATATCCAATAAAATTCAGGAATACAGAGAAGAGGAGCCCAGACAGAACTCAGGTTTGCTTGTTTCTAAAGCCAGTGTTCTATCTAAAATGTTCCATTCACTGGTCACTACTAAAATGAAAATACAGAATAACTATTGATTTTGAAGATACATTTGTTATGGTTTGGATACAAAGAAGTCTCATGTGTTGTAGATTTGGTCCCTGGCTTGTGTCTTTTTGTGAATTCAATCATTAAATAGTAACAGATCATGAGGGCCCTGACACAATCAATGATAGTTTATTATTAATTAGTTATTATTAAAGAGCTTCACAATTTAATGGCATCCTACTAGGTGTTAGTAGAAATTAGAGTTAGAGTTGGTTAGAGAAAGGCTCTTGCCTTTCTTTCTTTTTTCTGCCACTCTGCTTCCAGATTGCCATAAAGTTAGTAAACTTGGTCACCACCCCCTGCCACCATGATGGCTGTCTCACCACCTCAAACACACAGCAATGGTGCCAGTTGACCTTGGATTAAATATTCCAAAGGTATGACCCAAAATAAAACCATCTTTCCTTCTTTAAAGCGATTTTTCTTAGAAATTGTCACAATGATAAACAACTAAACTGCCTTGATGAATCAATCTAATTTGTTTAATGTTTATTCCCAAAAGAATGAACACTGGCAAAGCATATGTTGGACACATTAAAATTGTAAATACTATAATTATTCAGCCACAGACAAGGCTGCACTTCCAGGTTCTAAAGACAGGCACGTGGGGGGCCCGCGAGACCCACGTGCGTGCATGCATGGTTACATCGACGTATGACTCAGCTATACCCTTGCACGCATGCGTGAGTCACCTGTCACCTACGTCATCAGTATGACGTAGTCACGCCAAACCCCTGTGCGCATGTGTGGGGCAGCCTTTAAAAGCTGGATGCGCCATCTTTCGCTCTCTCTGCACCTCGATCTCCAGGCCTGTGCGCACTCTCCTCTAATAAACTCCTAAGCGGGTTTGTTGGCGTTCTATGTCACCTTCTCACTCGCGCCCAGGTAATTTCAGATACTCGGCTTCATAGGATCATGATAACTTTGTCTCCATTTAGATTTTACTACGATTTGTAATGATCTGTGGCAGGAAAGAACTCAAAATGCTCAAATGTCATCTTTTTCCAAATGATAAAATGTCCAAGAATAGCTAGTATTCTCTAAAATTCTGTCTTTTATATAACTGCATAATACTCGTGGATTTTATCATGAACTATAGTAATTGTTGGTTGGTGACATTGCTTTTCTGGGAGTTTAAGATAGTTTTCTGGCTTAGCATATATTGCCATTCAATGAAGTGTAGATCTTTAGGTCAAGTTTTCCGTGTAGGAAGGATGGATGACTCTTGAACAAAGCTCTGGTTCTGAATACAGAAGAATCTGTTTGCCCAGAGGCAAGGCAGTGCTTCCAAATGCTCTTGCTCGAAGGCATATTCAGCTACAAGCAGATCACCTGGCATATTTTCACTTTCCTTGCAGTTCTGTCTATCAGAGTGGAGTAGACAAAAAGAGCAGTTTATTAACTGACCAGTGAGAAGGAGGCGGAGGCTGACAACGTTGAAACGGTTGGACGCCTGAGGAGGAAAATGAGTGGTTATTCCTGGGCTACACAATATCGGTATTATTATGATGTGGGCCGCAGGAAACAAGCTATCTTTAAACTTTCAAAGGGCAAATTTGGGGAAAGAGAGAACAGGTCCCTTCCTTGGTGTTGAAGATGGTGAGTCCAGTATAATCCCAGTGATCCAGTTGCATAGTGAAGAAAGATGTGTCTTAAAATTTCAGGTGGGTCAATTTAGAAGGTACACGTGTACTAAAATCTTCAAAAGACTGTGAACTTTAACACACATGCAGGGAAGACTTCAGCATAAACGTGCAGTCAGCGAGAGCATAGTCATTCCTTAAGAGGAGAGGGGGGATATTGTCAACATCTCTGGGGATCACAGGCGTGCTTTCTAGGTCACAGACCATTCCTACAAGCAAACAGTTCACAGAGTTCTTTGATAATCACCTCCAGCTCTCTAGCACACTTTTATCACTTTCCCATGTATCCTCGAACCATTTAATTTATTTTGTTTTCAAGCGCCACCAAATATTACAGAGTTGACGTTGGCTAAGTGGTGTTTTATAAATTCATAGTTGCAAAACTCATTTCATTTGTGTAGCTTTCCTTTAGCTTTCTTTTTAAATCAGGACTAGAAGCCGTTTGAAGAGCCTGAAGCTTGCATGAGTTGTATTCTTTAGGAAAAAAGAATACAGACATCCCCTCAATTAATTTTATAAAACTAAATGCCATGGGAATGCATTGTGAAGATTCTGTGTATTCCTAAGGAGAGCAAAACAAGTCCAAGGCCAAAAGGTCAAGCCCTCTGGATCCATGGGAAATACACTTCTATATGCAGTTCTTACACTTGAAACTTAAGTTTGTTTAATCTCTGTGTGTTTCAGGGGCTTGTGATGTTGAAACAAGCATCCAGAAGCACACACTTGTCCTAGGGCAACCTGTCTTAAGAGAAATACAGCAATAAAAATGCCTTGCTGTTGAGTTTTTCAACATTGTAGCCACCAGCCATTGATCACTGAGCTGCAGCTAGTATAACTGACGAAACAGATATAAAATTTAAAAATCAATCATTTCATATTTGAAAGAAGACATTTGATTAGTAGCTTTAAGAAACAGTACAATTCTAAGCTATATAGGAAAGAGCAGTTGGTGAAGTATGGGACTATCTATCTTGTTTTTGGAGCTATCACACACCCTCTCTTTCAAAGGAGTTCAAGAATTTCTCTCAGCAGGAATTCATTTCTTTAAGATTCATTTTTTGTGGCTTGAAATTACATGTCTGCATGCATTTATCTGTGTGGGTATGTGCACATGTGAGGGTAGGCGCCCTTGGAGGTCAGAAGAGGGTATTAGATCTCCAGAAGCTGAAAGCACAGGCAGTTGTGGGTTACTTAATGGGGATGCTGAGAACTGAACTCTGGTCTTCTGAAGAATAGCAAGTGCTCCTAACCATTGAACCACCTATCCAGCCCTATCGGTAGTGTTATATGTGTCTTTACTTTTCCACATTCTTATTATACTGTTTAATTTTGGACACTCTGTAGGTCTGCATGATAACAAACAGATTGAAAAACCACACGGAATGATGATTCGGTAGGTAAGGGATCTTTCTTTGTAGGCATGAGGACCTGAGTTTGAATCCATAGCATTCACACAAAAACCCAAGCTGTGCATGCTGTAGTCCCACACACGGGAGCAGACATAGATGGATTTCAAGAGTTCACTGGTCAACTGGCCTAGCTATAATGTGATCTTCTAGTTCAGAGGTACTGTCTTAAGGCAATAATGCAAAGAGCAATAAAGGAAGGCCACTTATATCTGCATGCATAGACTCTCAAGAGGACAAAACAGCAATATACAGAATGGAAAAAATATTTTCACCAACTCCATATCTGACAGAAGGGTAATATCCAAAATATATAAAGAACTCAAGAAACTAAATGTCAACAAACTAAACAATCCAATATTTTAAAATGGGGTACATTACTAAACAGAGAATTTTCAACAGAGGAATCTCAAACAGTCAAGAAACTTTTTAAAGAAATCCTAAGCATCCTTACCCATCAAGTAAATACAAATCAAAACATTTTGTGAATCTGCCTTACACTTATCAGGGAATAAGATCAAAAACACAAATGACAACTCATGCTGGCAAGGATGTGGAGCAAGGGGAACACTCCTCCATTGCTACTAGGAGTGCAAACTTGAATAGCCAATATTAAAATCAATATGGGTTTCCTTGGGAAATTGGGAGTCAGTCTACCTCATGATTCAGCTATACCATTTCTGGGCATATGCCCAAAGGAAGCGCCTTTCTATCACAACAAAACTGGATCAACAATGTTCATTGCAGCTTTATTCATTATAGCCAGAAACTGGAGGTGACAATTATTCTAGTGAATGGAGCAATGCAGATTCCAAAATAGCCCAGGTGGCGTGTTTGAAAAAAGCAAAATTGAGTTCTAGGAAAAGAACCCACTCTTTACAGGACAAAATAAAAGCTTCTTTTTGAATGATTGGAGTGAGGGTATTTTCTTTGCTTGTCTTATTTTCTAAGCCAAATGTAGTAATTCCACATTACTTTTATGACAATAAAGCAGTAAAGGTTGTCTTTATTAGTGTAATAGATTTCAGGTCTCTAACCTCTGAGTGATGAACTAACCACTTCAAATGAAAATAAGTAGTTAAAACAAAATATATAAACTCCCAGAAGTCATCTGTGCTGGGGTAACTCAGTAGAGGCTCCAGATAGAGGTATAAGTAGATTTTTCTTTAACTCTGGTAATTTTAGTTAGAGAAGTCAATAGTTATTCTTTGATTAGTTTTAGCCTCTGGAGTTATTAAACTGACAGTGTTACTGTAAACACTGGCATCTAGCCTTTTAATAGTTTATTTTAAAATGTGAACAGTTGTATTTTCTTAGGAGTAGGAAAATATGTGTTTCAGGATATTTTCCTGTAGTATTATTTAGTAGGTCATTCATTAAAAGGAAGAATTAATTTTGTTCTGATCTATAAGTTTAGGCCCATTCTTTAGTAATTAGAGCTCAAACAGTGGTATTTACATATTCTTATTTCTCAAATGTTATTATATTCATTTAATTTACCTTTTTATTTTTTATACGAGGCTGCTATGTGGCCCTGGCAGGTCTGGAAACTAGGAGAACAGGCTGGCCACAAACTTCTGACAATCTTCTTGCCTATATATTTCTTTTCTTTCTCTCTTTCTTTCTCTCTCTCTCTCTCTCTCTCTCTCTCTCTCTCTCTCTCTCTCTCTCTCTCTCTCTCTCTCTCTCTCTCTCTTTTGCTGTTTTGTTTTTCAAGACAGGGTTTTTCTGTAGCTTTGGAGCCTGTCCTGGAGCTAGCTCTTGTAGACCAGGCTGACCTCAAACTCACAGAGATCCCGAGTGCTGGGATTAAAGGCGTGGGCCGCCACCGCCCAGCTGTTCCTGATTCTAAAGAACAAATGAGTATGGAACTCTTAAAAAAATATCAGAGCAAAGGAAAAGTGGAATCATGGGTAATTTTATGAGCTTAGTATTTAGGGAGATGACACACAAGTTGCTAAATAATTTCATGCTCAATTTTCATGATTCATAAATGGTGGAATTTTAGGTTTGGACAAGCTATCATTTTTTTCAGAAACAAAGTCATGCCATGATCATCACATTTAACTTTCTAACTGGATGACCCACACATCTGCTACCCCTTCCAAACACGTGAACAGTGAACCACATAGGAATTACTTAGACATCCAAAAGAAGCATTTTCTATTCAATTTTAACACCAATTTTAATCTTACAAATATCCTCAATTTGTGGTTTACATTAAATTGTATTTAAATCTACTAAATCTATCCTATTATACTTTGAAGTTCTAAAAAATAAACTTAAAATTCACTTATTAGCATAAATGCTAACATTAAAACTAAACAAATCAAAAGGGAAACCTGGAGATTATGAAATGTATTTTAAATCAAATCTATGGCTCTTAAAATCTCAAGAACAGACAGTATTCTATATAGTGCCGTTAGATGTCAACTGAGAAACCAAGTCTAAATGTTTCAATATGTAAGGTTCTCATATAGCAACTGTAGAGTCTTCTAAAGCTCAATATATTACTGTATAAGCTATTAAGTTATTGTTTTCAGAGGGGAGAAGCTACTTGGAAGAAATGGTTAAAAATGGAAATGTCACCATTTACATCCATGGGATGTAATTAATAAGATGTAAAATATAAAACTTGTTTTCTGGTCTTAGGAAAAGTTCTGGTAAGCCTTCCAGCTCCACTTGTATTTTGTTGATATTTAAAATAAAAAAATTTAAAATGCCTTACAAAATTAAAAAATGAATATTTTATAATTTTACTTAATTCTAATCTTGAAAATCATAAATAATTTTGTGAGTATAAGGTCATACCAACACATCAATCTACCTCATGGGTATTTCTTGGTATTTTAAAGTTCATGATACTATGATACTTCATGTCAACTGGTTTCTTCACCAGCTTGTTTTCCCACCAATCATCTTTCTCACTGCCATCATTTTATTTAAATGTCCTAAAGTACTTGGTTATTATAGAAGTCAAAATGATATTATGCAATCAGCAAATCTTTATAATTGAAAGCTACCTAGAATGATCAAAGTTTTCTATGTTAGTGTGTTATTTTACTTTTTATTATTTAAAGAGGACTGTGAATAGGAAAGTATGGGCAAACAGTTTAGGTCTTTCATTTTTTTCTAGGTGTAGTTAGATCCTTGGAATTCCTACTACCAAATGTTGTAAATGATGGCTATCAACTGTAAATTTGAGATAATTCTTAATATTTTGTATCACGGGCCATAAGAAGCAGGAGGCAACTAGTGTTCAGATGTCAAACCACCAGATTCATGACAGGATTAGTCTTCTTTCAGATAACCATGTCTCTGGTGGTGACCTGTGACAATTTTGACAACATACACTTTAGAAAAAAATAAATAATTTAATGTTTGCTGAAAACAAACTCTTATATACAATATATAAAACTATATACAATGTTCTATTGTCTTAAGAAACTAAATTTGCAAAAAATAAATACCATATTGCATCAGAAATATACATTTGTGATAAAGTAAAAAAAAAAAAGAATAAGTAAGGTCCATGATAGACTGTTCTAGCATGTTTTTTTTTTCTTGTGGTAACCACCATGACTAAAACCTAGGATGAAAAAGGTTTATTTGGCTTACACTTCCAAGTAACATTTATCACAATACAGGGTAGGCTCTCAAGCAGGTGTTAAAGCAAAAATTATGGAGGAATGTTGCTTCCATCTTTGTTCTTTGGCTCATGTTTAACTAACTTTCTTACATAGATAGGATCATCTGCCTATGGATGGTGCTGCCCACAGTGAACTGGGCTTTCCTACATCAATTACCAATCAAGGAAATAATCCTACAGACACAGCCACAAGCCAGTATAATTCAGAAAAAAATTCAGTTTAGGTTCCTTCTTTCCAGGTGTGTTGTGTCTCTTGACAATAAAAACTAAATAGCACAGAGACACAATCTCTAAGGGTCAAGCTGGAAGATGAGTAACCGAAGAGCTCATGAGGTAGAGTATGTTCTGCACACACACACACACACACACACACACACACACACACACACACACACACACACACACTCACAATCATACACACACACTATCATGAGAATTACTGATTTTTCAGGTCAAGAAAACCCAAGGTTCATATGATCCAGAAGCAAACCGATGCTAGAAAGAGTGAGACTTCCTCTGTTAGCTGGTGACTCCTATTGTTCTAAAAATGGGGAGTATTTTGTTCTTTGGTCTCTACAGTGACTGCAGTATTAAATTTCTGACAAATATTTATTTTTTTCTGAGATTCCTAAGTTCTAAAACAATGTGCATATTTCCCCAATGTTCTATATTCTTGTTTTGGTAGCCTACTACTTTTAAAATAGTGATGTGAGAATGATAACAGGAAAATATATTATTCATACATAAAAATGCACATTTCTACTTGTGTTATATGATTATATATTTAATCAATGAATACATTAATCCTAGCAAAATATTTCTGGAGTTTAGCTTTTGGTTCCAGAGACTGAGACCAGTGATCAGATTTCCAGCACATAATGCAGAAAAAAGCCTCCTTCTCCCCAGTAACCTTATAGCCCCCAAGCCAGGGTGACTATCAAATGTGAGGCTTTAGAAACAACAAGCTCGTATCAACACAATGCCGAAACACGAATAGAGACTCATCACTCAGAAGTCTGGAATCAGGAAAAAGTATAAGAATATCCACATATAATTTCTTTTTGCTTTTAAATTATCATCAAACAATATTTTTATACTTAAGGAAATGGGACATTTGACAAGGCTTGAAATGGCTCACAAGAATGCATCCTGAAATAAATCATGTGTGTGTGTGTGTGTAAAAAATTAAATCAAACATGTTAACTTATTTAACCAATGGACTCAGGAGCCAGAGCTCTGGAGTAGAGTGTGAATTTTAACAGATTACTTGAGGTTAAAATAAAATGTCTTATACTTCTCAAAGATCCCATGTATGTCTACTGACACACACACACACACACACACACACACACACACGAAATGCAAAACCAAGATACATAAATAAATGGAATATTTCAAAGGCCTTGTAATAAAAATGAGATGCTGTGGAAAGCAATTGAGACAAGTGAAATCACCCTTGGGATTGATTAAATGAAGGAATAAACTCATCATCTTTTCACATGACTCTTGGTTAGGTTTACTTTTAATTTCCTAGGAAGAAGAACTTACCTGGCGAGGGGTTCGTTCTGACTTACTCCTGCACCACTCCCAGTCTGAAAGATCAGGTTTCTGACTCTCCTCATGAGACAATCGTCTTTCTGGACCTTCAAAAATGGTGGTTTCTTCATAGTTAATATCACTTTCTGTTTGAATAGAAAAAGCACTCTTTTCCCCGTTCAAGCCGGGTTTGGCCTCTGGGATGTCTGAAGTATTGGTGCACTTGTTGACGCTGGACAGTGTGGTGCTGTCCACCGGTGGCGTGGTGCTGATTTCTACTGTAATGGCCTTGAAGACATTGCTGTTGTCTGCCCCAGGCTCCTTTGTAGCTTCGCACTCACAGTTCTTCAGGTTGTGATAGGATATTGAATTTTCATCATCCTCATAGTAATCTGCGTGTGATATTTTGTAGATTCCATAGCTTTGTTGGAACGATAGGTTGAATTCAAAGCCTTTCCTCTTGGCTGAATGAAAATAACAAAATCCCACAATTAGTGCGGTAGATGTAAACATCGTTGGATGTAAATAATAAGTATGAACAGGCACTGTATTTACCTGATAACATGGAATAAAATATCTTTAGTTACTTATTAATGTATGCAAAGCAATATGTCTTACAAAATTCATTCATCTTATTACTCTGAGCCTAATTTCTCTTATACAAAGAGCAGTCTAAAAAGCAGCCAATCTTAAAGACTCTGCCTTTAAGGAGATCTCATATGACCAAAACTTTACTGTGAATTAGAAAATTCTCAAATATATTTAGTTTTAGTTTTTCAGTTCATCATTTTTAATAATTTGTTTACATTTGTTTTATTGTGTATGGGTGTGAAGGTGTCAGATCCCACGGAACTGAGTGACAGACAGCTGCGAACTGTCATGAGGGTGCTGGAAACTGAATCCAGGTCCTCTGGAAGAATAGCCAGTGATCTTAACTGCTGAGCCATCTCTCCAGCCCCTCAGTTCACCAATTTTATAGTTTCTATTTTTTTACTTTAAAAAGTACTATATTGTCTATTGCCCTAGAAATTGATTATAAAATAATCTTCATATTATGATGTAGTATGAAGATATAATCACTGCAGCTGTTTTTATCTATATACTTCTGACATTTATATTTGCAAGTATGCAAATTAAACTGAGAACATAGTTTGCCATGTAGCTTTTAAACTATAAATAAATAAATAAATAAATAAATAAATCTTCTATCTCTGACTGTCACTATGGAGATAAGGGTGGTGCTGAATTCTCCAGGTAGCACAGGCTGGTTTTGAACTCTTGGCCTTTCTCTCTCAATTTTTGGGTCTTAGGTATGAGTCATATTTGGCAACATTTGACATTTCTCATACAAGTAAACTCAGAATACATTTGTTTTTTTTAAATGAATGCATGTGTAATTTTGTGAATGGATGCATTTTTAGAGTACTCTCAAATCTGAATAATTACAAGGTAAATTTAGCAAGGATACATAAATTTTATTAAACAGTCAGAAGAGCAAGTATTCCAAATATCATACTACTAATTATGGGCATAGCTCAAAGTCTTAGAAGACAGTGTACCAAAAAGTGACGCAATTTTTGTGTATAAGTGTCAGTCAATAATAGATAACTTTCATATATTAAGAATCAACTTATATCAAAGAGATAGTCAAATGCAGTTAGATGCTTTGTTTTTTATCTTTTAAGACAGGTTTGTTTCTGCTCTGATATCTCAGTGCTTTACAGTTAGGCATTTAGCTATCTTTGGTAGAAAAATTATGAAAAGCTATAAAGTTTTTATGGGGATAACACATAAAATTTGATTCACTTTGTAACACACTCTAGTGCATTCACTTGCTCATTCTATTACTGAAATGTTCTGAGAGCCAAAGATTTACAGCTCAGTTCTGCTTCCTGGAAAATAGAATTAATCAATATCCTTCATTTTTGTGCGAGCCAGAACATAAATAAGAAAAATTTGTATCAAAAAATTGAAAGGCAGAAGCAGATGATTGTATCCTGTATACGGTGACATTTATAGTTCTACTTTATTGTTCCAGTAATATAGTCCAGTAAAGTTAAGTTGTAACTTTCAAGGTACTTTCAGATTGAAAGCTGAGGAACTACAGGATGACATAATTATTGATCGGTTCCCCTTTTTCAAAGAGATATAAAGTGAAAAATTTGTAATCTAGAACCACTCAGAAAATAAGGGTGCCCATAAAACACCAATTTTATTATTCATACCTGACTGTATAGTGATATACAGTATACTGTAACTGAGATACAGTGAGTAAAAAATGTGCAAAATTTTAAAGGCATGATTAGGATATGCTACTGGAGCATCTGCTTCCAGGTCAGGAGCACACAAGGAAGTTTGAGGTAACAAGAAAAATGGGGGGGGGCAGTGAAATGGCTCACTCAGTAGATAAAGATGTTCGCAATTCAAGTCTGATGACCTGAGTCCAGGCCTCACTCACACAGTAGAAAGAGAGAGCTATCTCCCAAAAGTTATTTTCTTACACATATAATCATATGTACATTAGATATCACACACAATAATAATAAATACATATTGAAGATAGAAATTAAGATTGCCATAGTAATTATGAGGTGGTAGATCAACCATGTTGTCTCATGGTCTATCTACATAATAGGAGTGCTAGTCATCCTCTTTTGTAGAGAAAGCTGAGATTAACAGGGAAAGCTACTTTTGATTATTTATCTTACAAAGTTATATGAATTTAAAATTAACTGGCTACAGAATCCAAGAGATTTCCTTTATATGAAATGACTTTACTCTTGCTCAAACTTGTGAAAGAAACATAATGATGGGAGCAGAAAGGATTGACACAGCATTTCTAGGTCAGAGTCTGTACATAAATTTAAACCAATGAAAATGTTTTCTAATTACTGAACTTCTGTTTTTAATGACTTTTCATTAAAGGTAAATTCTGGCTGAGGTAACTGATGGAGATGATTTCTTACAATAATACTGAACAGTTAACTGTGTTTGAGTTAAAAATAACAATGAAGGGGCTGGACAGATGTTTTGTGGGTAAAATGTTTGTTGCTTAAGTATTAGGAGCTGAGTTCAGATCCATGTGATAGCTGGGTACCAGTGACGCTTGTCTACAATGCCAGCACTGGGGTTTTTAATCTCTGGAGCTTCCTGACTAGCCAGTCTAACCAAATCAGTGATCTCTGGGTCTAATGAGAGACCTTGTCTCAAAATTTAAAATAGAGAGCAATAAAGAAGACATCAGAAGTCAACCTCTGGCCTCTACATGCTCACATATTGACCTTCACACTCACATTTTCATGTGCGCACAAGACCTCCTGGGTAAACTGGTAGTGGGTGGGAATGGGAACACGAGGGATTGGGTTGGGGGCAGGATATGGGGGGAGTAAAAGAAAGCATGGCTTCAAAGATAACCTTTTATTTTTAGAATTTTAAAATAAATGCTAACAAAAGTAATGGCAATTTTAGGGGAAAGTGATTATTTTGATCTTTGAAAGGCTTGTTTTCATATCCAGTGTGGTGCTAATGTGACCACTGATTCTGCTAACCTGGCTGCAGGCTCTCCCAACATGTGTGTGTTACCGTGCAATGGTTTCTTGGTTATTTGAACAAGAGGCTGGTAATATTGCTTTGGCATTAGTTAGTTCTGATATGGGTGCTTCCCAGTTTTTAAATATGTTTGTCTAACCCACTTCACCAAGACCTCATTTCCAATGGTACAAGCTTACCTCCCTCACAATCTTAAATTTTCTAAGACAGAATCACTGCCCTAATGTAATAAGATAGCATTTGTCAACTGTTAGAACCGGCTTTTAAATAATTTCTTCCTGTTACATAGTACAGTACTTGTACCTGGAGGTGGAGCAACAGAAATTGAATTGGCCAAACAAATCACATCGTATGCAGAGACATGTCCTGAACTTGAGCAGTATGCTACTAAGAAGTTTGCTGAAGCATTTGAAGCTATTCTGTGGGCACTGGCAGAAAATTCTGGTGTGAAGGCCAATGACGTTATCCTTAAACTTTATGCAGTGCACCAAGAAGGAAACAAAAATGTGGGATTGGATATTGAGGCTGAAGTTCCGGCTGTAAAGTATATGTTAGAAGCCAATATTTTAGATACTTACTTGACAAAATACTGGGCTATTAAATTGGCCGCTAATACTGCGGTCACTGTACTTAGAGTGCATCAGATCATCATGGCAAAACCGACTGGTGGGCCCAAGTCTTTAAAGGGGAAGAAAGACTAAGATGATGGCCAAATTGACTGAGGGACTTTTTGTTGTAGGTGAAGCATTTTCTTTGTAGACCGGAACTTTCTTAATGTTTTCTTAGTCTCCCTAAATTAAGAAGTATTTGTGTTTGTGCTCTCCTGGTGTTACTGTTAACACCTGTTGAATCAATTGCTGTTTATGTCAAGCTCTTTAAACACATAAGCTAAAGCAAGGCTAGAACTTACATGACTGCTCTCTTTGTTTACCTGGCCTGCTTCTGAAAATAAATTGCTATAAACACCAAAAAAAAATTGTACATTGTGCACATAATTTACTATCAGTTGTCTCTGTGGTTATTGCTTTAGCTATTAATCTCTAGAAACACATCATTATTGTGTTATAGTTATTTTAAAGACACAAATAAATTTGCCATCTATTACCAATAAAACAATGATATTTTCGACAATAGAAATATATCCATTAATTGGAAAATATCTGGATAGTCAACAATTTAAATATAATAGCACATGAAAATGGTCAGTAATTAATATTTATAAAAATAACCTTGTTGTTCAAATGATTACAGAAAAATACTATCTTTCATATTCTCTAAATTTTATAACCCTAAAATAATCTGGAATGAACTGTTTTATTTAATCTTTCTTCTCTGCTAAAGAAAATATACTTGCTTATTCAGCGTGAGGGACAATTAGCAGAAGCTATTGATCATACACTAACCAACCATCCGGTTCATTCCGTCTAGTGCCTATCTTTCGTCTAGAATGACAAAACATGTCCTTTCAGTTTTAGTAGCTCAAAATACACAGCTCATTCTGGGTCTTGTTTTCCTCCCCTGTCATCTTTTCGTTGAGAAGAGTAAGAATCATTCTGTTTCTTTTAATAGATGTGATCAGGCTCTATCTAATCTCTACATCTATGGGAATCTATGTGACCAGACTCTATCTATGCCTGCCTCTCCTGAATACAGCAACAACTGCCCTCTCTCCCCCCTTCTAGCAACATAAACAACTTCATAGAGTAAATATCATGGGTAGACTCTTAGGTCCAAAAGCAAGGACAACCAGAAACCCTCACCCCTTTTTAAGCTTGGGGAATTTTTGCTTATTGGTAGATGTTAGGGGTATAACGTGTTTCTAACAGTTGGGGAACAATGTGAACATTTACTGGGGGACTGTTTTCAGGCAAGGTGGTTACATACTATAGGAAATTTCCAATATCTTAGGGGGAAATAGGCATCAAAATAATGAAAACCCCTTTCTTACTGTTCTACTGAATAGAAATAGCTCAGGGAGGGAGTTTTATGTTCTTTGGGGGAGTTCATCTCTTTTCAAACTCAGGCTGCTCAGCAATGCTGCTCTTCATTTGGGAAGAGAGATTGATTTTCTACTCAGGGCTAAAGGTGATGAAGGAGGTAACATAAAGAACTGTGTTGATATCAAAAGGCTGAGTTGAATGCTCCCCCCCCTTCTATCTGTAAAAGTCACAAATGAATCAATATTTCGCAGGGTTGTTTGAAATCTCTTCCAACATTAAGTTGAAATTTTATCATTTCCTCTCGTTCTTTGCCATGTGTATCTGTCCTAGGATTCTCACATCCCGCCCCCTGTAACTTTCTCAATGCCTTCGAGTGTACGTACATTTCCCCTCCGCCACTGGGGAGGACTTACACTTTTTCCCATCGAACTCAACGGAGTAGGCATCTGGCTGGCAGTTGATGATGCAGCCACAAGGCAAGTGGGTCCAGCGTTTGGACAAGACAAACACTGGGGTTACAACGCTGGCCAGCAGGGTTAGTAGAAAACTGAGGGTATCGACCGGAAGGCTCTGAAATCCCACCATGTGTTTTACCACCATGTGAATCTGAAAGGCAAAGAACTTCAGACTTAAGCCATTCATTTCTCTTTCCCACTTTTGAAGTCTTTCCCGCAGCCCTCACTCTGTTGAAGTCCTCTATCCAAGACCCCTTCCTTGATCAATAGGAGCTCTGCTTCTTGGCTAAACCCCGGAGCTTCGGTGACAGGATCTAGGGAATGCATGGGACACATCTCGGTGCACCGGAGCAGACAGGTTGTAGTGCTTTCCTTTCTGAATGCTCGGTCTGCACCTGCTGCCCTTTGAAATCTCTACCCCAGGAAGCAGGGCAATCTAGAGCCTAGAGATACTACGCAGAGAAGGGGCAGGAACCGGTGGGACCTGTACTGGAAACTCCAAAGCACTAGTCACTTTTTGTTTACAGGTCTCCACCCCGGTGCGCTGGTCACAGCAAGTGCCACTGTCTCCTCTCCTCTCACCTCACTCCAGGATGCCGGGAACAAAAGCTAATTTCCTTTCACCTCTCTCCTCCCCCTTGTTTATCACACCTTTCTGCCTCTTGGTGCTGGATGTGGGCGGGGTCCGTCCCTTTGAGGCAGGAGGAAACAAGGGATGAAACTGGACCGCAGAAGGTTGAGAGAAAAACCCTTTTAGTTCCTCCCTCTCTTTCTGAATACGCCCAGATTTTGCCTTAAGAGATCTTAGACTATGATCAAGGAAAACCAAGTCTCCTGTGATTGAAAAGGCTCTCCACCCTTCTCAAATTGAGAAACACTTAACAGCCAAGGCTTGGTGCCTAACACTGCTTTCTTCAGCTCCAAGGGAAGCGTTTGGAAGCGGACTTATCAGCGCATCTTTGGGTGGCTCCCCAAACCTACCTCTGGGCTCAGCTCACACACCCGCCCTGCGCGTGAAACATGCACTCACCATCATGGGCAGCCAAAGGATGACTTTCGTCAGCGCTAGGATCAAAGAATAGCGTTTCTGTGCCAGGTTCACTGGGAAGCTGCTGGTGCCATGGGGAGTCCCGGGATTCTCTCGCATGCTGGCTCCAGAGCCGGAGGCAGAAGACTGACCTGGGCCAGGCACCGAGTCGGAGCTCGGGGAGCATCTTTCAGCGCATCTAAGAGCTGGGATCGCAACGTTCTCTGGCGACAGACAGAGCACTCTTCCCCCAGCCGCGGGGGTCCCGGGAGTGGAGGCGCCACGGGAAATTTCCTGGTAGTTGGCTTGGAGTCTCGGCGGCTCCTCGGAACACAGCAGCTGGTGAGTGAGAGGGACGGAGAGAACCGCCAGGAGCCCAAAGGCGGAAGCGTACACGACGAAGAGGAGCAGCACATAGGGACTGGAGCAGTCGGTCAAGCAGCCCCAGGGCGTGCGCACGAAGAAGCCCCAGCCACACAGTGGGAGCGCGGCCAGCAGCAGGCTGACTGCCCACACAGTCAGTACCACACCAAGCACCTGTCCTGATCGCAAGGAGGCTGACTGACTCGCCACTGTCCTGTGCATCGTATAAAAGTTGTAGAAGACTATAAGAGACGCCTTCAAGTTGCTGGAGAGGCCCTGGCACAAATACAGTAAGGCGGAGGTGGTGCATAAGGACTGGAAGTAGCCTGGAGTCTCTTTTGGCCATTGCAAAATCATGAAGATGACCACTGAGAAGACGCTCAAGAGATCATCCACAGACCAAGAAGCCACAAGCAAGGACACAACAGTTCTGTTTTGCATGGTCAGCAGGGAAAACAGTGAGAAAACGCTGCCCACCAGAGCTGCGAGAGTCATTAAACAGATCAGGCAGAAAAGAGAAAGAGTCAGAGTTGCTGGCGAATTCACAAGGTCCGTAGAATTATGACTTACTTTCCACAGGTTAGAGTCATTTGTTAAGTTGCTGAGAAGGAAAGACATTGTCCTTAATATTTTAATTCCCCTCTTCAACGAGTCTGATGGTTTTCCCAGAGCGTGAGAGTTGCGAATCTGATGTCATTTCTCCTGCCAAGTTTCTCTAGATGTTCCATGTGTTGGTCCAGCAGGAAATGGTCAGACATGTCTCAGTTAGAAAGATCTGACTCAACCCATTATTTCAAACTGGGATCGGCTTCAGGCATCAGTAAGAAACTTTTCAGCATTTTAAGTAAATAAGACAAGGAGAAACCACCACCACTTTCAGACAAGAAAGCAGAAAAGCCTCAGGCAGATTGCCAAGTCCCCATGCCTGGATGCTGGGAGCAGCTCTAGGTTGATGCAGTCACTTGGGAGAACAATAAAATGATGTATCTGTTTCCAGAGCTGGATTCAAAGGCAGAGGTTGTCAGGTAGGTTTCGGCTCAGCTAGAGAGAGAGAGAGAGAGAGAGAGAGAAAGAGAGAGAGAGAGAGAGAGAGAGAGAGAGAGAGAGAGAGAGAGAGAGAGAGAGAGAGAGAGAGAGGAGAGTCACAGGGAGCCTGAACACAGGCTCGCACCAAACCTTTGTGTTCTTTAATCAGCCTGTGATCCTGGGAGCTGCAGGAAGGAGGAGTCAGCTGCAAGCAGGAGAGAAGCAGGGACTAAGGGGAGAGAGAGTTCAGTGTTGTAACAAAATGATTTGTAGCTTCTCTTCTCAGCTTGGCTTATATGAAACCAGAAACAGGGCCTTTTGATTTGGGCATATAAAACTAGTCCAAATACTTGCCGTGGCTTGGATTGAACTATGGAAATCACTACCCACAGGTACAAGCTACACCCATAGCTGAAATCCTTCCTTATCCTCTATCCAGGCTTTCCTTGTGTGAGAGGCTTTCCCTGGAGAGGTGGGACATGCATGTCTACTCAGCCCAGTCAGGGAACCCACAGCAGGCCAAAGTGATGATTGTACCAAAGTCCAACTTGGTTAACTAATGAGTGTTTACTGGGGCTACTTATAGGAACAGGGATGACTCCAAAACAGCGGCATCAATAAAAAGCCCATCCTAACACAGGTGACCAGTGCACAGCTGCATCCCTGGAACTCTCTGTGCAGCTTGACATGTCTGAGACTCTCCTCTCCACAGCCCAGCTGCCTAGAGTCTCCCCTCCAGCAATCGTTTTCTTCTTCTATTATGGTAAGGAGGGGTCCACATGACTCTCGCAAGTTTAAGCTTTCTCAGATGTGAAGAAGTCTGTTTACCTCTCGAGTCTCGTGAGCTTCCTTCCTGAAGGGAGGGTTTCAGTCCTGAGGAATCCAATGCACAGCTGTCCAACACCCCGTCTCTTCTGTCTATGACTAAGCATGGGTCATATGCCACAGCCTCAGTCACTTAGGATTTTCACTAGTGGTTACGAGTCCCCAGAGTACACCATGTATTGCAAAAGGAAGTTTCCTTCCATGGTAGATTTCCACTGAAAGCAACAGCGACCTATGGGCATAAGCACAAATGTTTAGACAACAGTTTGATGGGCGCATCACATCATTTTAATAAAATAGTAGCCGTTGCTTTCCTACTGGGGCTTATGACCTCTCCAGATATGACAATGTGAAGTCCCAAATTGTTTGTTGTTTTCAGGATAGTTGTATCATTGTGGTACAGTCAGACACACTGTCTGGGATTTTTTTTTTTTGTACTGTAGCACATAGAATCCACAGCCAAGCAGTAGTGTTGGTGACCACGCTCTCCCAGCAGCCTGAATACTAGCTTCTGGAACTATAAGTCTTTAAGGAGGGAGCTTGAAGCTCAGTCCCAACTTTATTTCTCCATGTCCTGCAACCAAAGTGTGTTGTGTCTACAGCAATAGGATCTTATTACCTCATTTTGGCATGCAGCTAACAGCAATGGCAATAGCATTTATGGTTTGTGGACCCTCGGGGCCTACTCGACCAGCAGCCTGTAACAAAATAATCCACCTCAGGGACGAGTATTTTCATTTAATAAGCTTATAGCCTCTAGGAGTGTCCTTTTCCACTCGTGCAGGGTGTCGCCTATATTTAAGCACCTAAAAATATGTATAATGTTTTAGATTAATCCTCTGATAATTTTATGCTTGTATTCAGTATATTTCATGACACTCAACCCCCCACTCCTCCTAGATGAACCTTTCATCTCCCAACGACCACCTCTTCATGGTCTTTATTTTGTTGTTATCTCACCGAGTCCCGGTTGTGCTGCTCATGTGCTCATGCTTATGGGACCATCCACTGGTGTGCAGTCTACCTCCCAGGGGCCACACCCTTCCCCAGAAATCACCAACTGTCAGTGTTGCCTCAGAGTTGGAGGGCTCATGAGTTCCTTCCCCTGCATGCTGGAATGTTGACTGTCTTGTTATTGTTGGGGTCTTGTGCATGTAACCCCTGCTGTTATGAGTCCGTGACTACAGTGGTCCTGTTCATTTCAGTCCTAGCTTCTATGGTCTTTCTGCTTCTCCTGCAGTGATGGGCGTGACTCAGTTGCCCCATTTGTGGCTGAGCACACCAAACACACTGGTTCTCTGAACTTTAACCTACTGTGAGTTTCAGTATTAACTGCCTTCCACTGCACTGAGACACTTATCTCATGAGGCTAAGAACTGCACTGTCCACGATGAAGGAGAACCAAATTTAGAGGGTAGCTTGATACGATGTCCATTTTATCAACTCCTGCTTTAACAGTCCATTCTTTCTTTCAATTAACCAGGCGCCAGGGTGGTTGGATGTTGTAGAGCAGCACCATAGCACCTGGTCGTCTTTACCCCAGTTCTGTAAATCACTGTTAGTGACATGACTAACCCTGTGGTGTGGTTTGAATGAAAATTCCCCCCATAGACTCATAGGGAGTGGCCCAACCCAGGCCTAGTAGCTCATGGTCCCTTTCTGCTGCCTACTGATACAGATGTACAACTTTCAATTACCTCTCGAGCGCCATGTCTACCTGCATGCCACGATGCTTCCTGAGATGATGACAATAAACTAAACTGCAAGCCAGCCCCAAATAAATGGTTTCCTTTATAAGAGTTACACTAGTTACGATGTCTCTTCACTGCAATAGAAACTCTAAGAGGAAAATTGGTACCAGAGTCTGGGTACTGCTGTGAGAGTCCGGACTGCGTTTTTGTTTGGAGGAATATGGAACACTTTTGCACTTTAGAATGAAAAGCAAATGGACACTTTAAGCAGGCCTTAGTGGGTCTTACTACATAGGAGCATGGAGGACAATTGTGGTAAGGGTGATTTGAACTGGGGCTCAGCTTAAGATGTTTCAGAGGAGAAGAATATTAATATATGGCCTTGAGATCATTCTTGTAAAATTTTGGTGAAGAATGTGACTGATTTCTGCCCTTTTCTAAAAAAAAAGCTAAGGGTCAGACATGGTGACTCACACCTTTAATCCTAGTACTTTGGAGGAAAGATCTGGTAGATTTCTGAGTTCAAGGCCAGCTTGGTCTTCAGAGCAAGTTCAAGGACAGCCAAGCTTAGGCAGTGAAGGAAATTGTTGAAAAAAATGAAAGCTGGCAAAAATATATTTGAACAAGGGAGTCATAGTCCAGCCCCAGCAAGCAACAGAACATGGCAGCTTCAGTCATATAGTTCTGGTCTTAGAGTCAAGGATACCAGAAAGAGGTTATGGAATTTCCCTCCGCAGCCAAGGAAAGCTGCTGAGGCCAGGCATATGTCGGGTGACCCTGTATGGAGGCCTAGAGAGGCCATTGTGTAAAGCTGTGAAGGTGATGATTGCCTTGAGACTCCAGAATGTTGGAGACTCCAGCATGGTGAGACAGAGACCTGAGGGGAGAGCTGCTCACAGGGAGTGGAACCATTCTGAGAGAGAGAAGCACGTTGCCATCAACAAAGCTGAAAGGAGTTGGAGATCTGAAGAGTGCTTTGACATGGAGTGTTTGGAATTTTCCCAGCTGGTTTTTTGCCTTGCTTTGGTTTCGTATTTCCTCACTATGCTCCCTTTCCTCTCTTTTGGAATGGTAATGCATGTCCTGTGCCTTTTTATGTTGGAAGTATGTTATCTGCTTTTTTTTATTTTGATTTTACAGGGGCTACAGTTAAGAGATTGCCTTGAGTCTCTAAAGAGATGTTGGACTTTGAAACAGGATTGAGATTGTTACAGACTATAGGGACTTTTGAAGTCGGACTACATGCATTTTGCATTATGATATGACTACAAGCCTATGGAGGCCAGGGAGTGGAATGTGGTAGTTTGAATAAAAATGCCCCCCATAGTTTCATAGGGAGTGGCATTGTTGGAGGTGTGGCCTTGTTGGAGGAAGTATGTCACAGGAGGTGGGCTTTGAGGTTTCAGAAGCTCAAGCCTGGCCTAGTGGCTCACTATCTCTTCCTGCTGTTGATTCAGATGCAGAACTCTCAGCTACCTCTCCAGCACCATGTCTGCTTGCATGCCACCATGCTTCCCTCAATGATGATAATGGACTAAACTACTATGAACTGTAAACTAGCACCAATTAAGTTATTTACCTCTATAAGAGTTGCTGTGGTCACGGGGAATTTTCCCAACAATAGAAATTCTAACTAATACATCTTATTATAGTTAGCTTTCTATGAGTGGCCATACATAACACTGAATTGAATGAAACCCTTGATGCTGCTCTCTGGCATAGGAATGCATTTGTGCCCCTAAGCAACAGGACTAGGGCCTTTACAATCTGCCAATCCCTTAAGGAAACAAGTTGACTTATATATGTATTCCCTCCACATCTGTTGTTCCCACTGAGGTAACCGGGCACACAGTTTGTCCTGCAGGGTTCTTAGCCCAGTCCAAAGCCTCTAGAGCCTTTCTGCCTTTTTCACTACATAGCATTCCTGTTTATCAAGATAACTAGCAACTTGGGTAAGGTGGGGTATGAAAACCTATCAGTCTTCCAGGAACTTCAAGGATGCTTGCAGCTCTTTTACACTCACAGGCACAGACTTCAGTAGAATTGACCATAATACTTCCAGAATTTCACAGCTGTGCCTGCCTTTGTTCCTTGTGTGATCTGCTCTCCCATCCCCCTTCTTTAGATGCCCATGAGTGTCTTCTATATGCTTTCTATCTTTGCAAAAGACTCAGAGGTTGGTATTGTGTCACCTCTGTAATACCTTTTCACAGAGGGTGGCAGGCGAATAAAAACCATCCCTTTACAAATAGTGGGACTATGAAGGTAAGACTTTGAGAGTGCGCTGAAGGTTCGCTGTGCGCCATTACAAGTAATGTACATTGCTCTTATGATTCATCAGCTAAAAGGACACTTAAAAAACCAACTAGCAGAGTCTAATACTGTATAAAAAGATTCTGTCAGTTCTATTACTTGTCTGGCTTCCTCATCCTAGGGCACCTTCATGGGACTTCTGTACATTTGCTCAGTGCCATGGGCTTGTTGGGACTGGTTTGAGCTATTTGGGTTAGCACAGAGTCAAGAGAAAGCAGCTTTGTCTGCTTGCTGTGCTGAGTCTGCCTCCCTACATTCTATCCAGAGTCTGACAGACTCTTGGCCTCTACAACTGTAGCCATTCTCATTGCCTGTCTCTCTGTCCTTCAGACCTGGCTTCTGTTAGAGCCCCAGGCTAAAACCTCTAATCTCAGTGCGTACACATGCACACAACACACACACACACACACACACACACACACACACACACTCATACTCATGTGTACACATTCACATGTACACACTTTTTTGATTTGTTTTATATGTACTATTGTTTTACATACATGTATGTGCACCATGAGCATGTCCAATGCCCACAAACATTGGAAAAAGGAGGTGTCAGATCCCCAGAACTGGCTGTGACCACCATGTGTGTACTAGAATTGAACCTGGGTTCTCTGTAAAGAAAGCGGTGTCCTTAACTGCTGAGTCATCTCTCCAACTCCGATGTTCTTCTCTCTCTCTCTCTCTCTCTCTCTCTCTCTCTCTCTCTCTCTCTCTCTCTCTCTCTTCACTCTTTCTTTCTTTTTTTCCAGGAAACAGTGTACACAGTTTACTCTGAGGAGATTATTGTACACACCTAGGTCAAACTTGGTCATTTTTAACTATATTATTTTATCTGAGGGTCTCCTGTCTGGAGCCCCCTGGTTAGTCTCCTTCCCCGGGAGGTGTTCACTGCTTCCTTCCATGACCCTGTGGTTATGGCTACTGGAGCAGTCTTCATGACTCCTTCAGGTTTCACTTTTCCCAGACACAGAGAAGTTTGCTTACCTCCCAAGTCTCATGAGATTTTCTCGCTCCCTCGTGGAGAGAGTGTTTCAAATCAGAAGAAACTACTATATGACAACTTTCCACTAAAGGAAGAATACCAACAAATTCTTAGACATGACTAAAATGTGCCAGATTTCTTTTTATAAGCATTTTTTTCAGAAGGAAAATGAAAGGAAAGGTATCAGCTCAGACCCCCAAGGCCAAGTTCTCAGCACAAAGGAGATTTATTTGCCCCAGAGAGACAGAGAACAGGGAATAAGAGACAAACACAGGAGATAGAGGAATAAAAAGTAGAAGAGAACAAGGGAAAGCCAGCAGGGGTATTTGTGCTGAAGGACAAAGGACTGCTTCTGGATAGAGGGGAGACAGACATGGCACACAGGTAGATGGCAAAATGGGAAACCCCGTGTTATGATGACGTGTTTAATTTCAATTGGGCATGTTAACTGTGTGAGCCAAAGGGGACTACTGATTGTTGAACTTCGTTGAACCTTGGTAGTCAACCTCAGGAGGCCAAATGAGGGAGTAGACTTTGGGGGCTAGCTTTAGGAATTTAATCTAATGGTTTTTTAGCAAGTCAGAGAGTATGGCAGGGCAAGGTGTTCCAGAGCCATTGTGGCCACGGTTGTCATGCTCGAGCTGGCCAGAGACACTTCAGAAAGATCCTGCATAGTCCACTCGTGGAAGGGGAACAGTGGGGGCCTGGAAAGCAGAGTGTGGAATAGTGGTTTCCAGAGGCCAGGGCCCACGGGCAAGAGGAGGGTAGAAAGGCTAGATAACTTGTATCAAAATGCAGGCAGATGGGGATGCTCTAGTGTTTTCTAGTACAGTCTCTAACTTTAGACTATTTAGTATGTAGTAGTTAAGAAGAGCCTGAAATTTCCACATGTGGAAGTCATGTGTTCAAAGAGACAGAAATGGCAATTTCTCTGATGTTATTATATAGACATGTTATATTATCATACCATACCCATAAACATGCACAGATATTATTGTAATGGTCTGCTCTGTCCCTTTAAGAGATGAGCCATGCCCATTCCCTTTTTGTCTGCGGAGGCAAGCTGATAGTCAGCTTCCAGCCTGAGTCCCTTTCTTTTCCATTTCTCATCTCTCTCTCTCTCTCTCTCTCTCTTGAGGAGGCAGCTTCTGTCTCTCCCTTCCCCGCACTTCTCTTCTTCCCCCCTCTCTCTTTCTCTTTCTCTCTGCCTCTTTCTCTGCTCTTCTCCTCTTTCCCCTCCATAACCCACTAAATAAACATACAACCTCACTCTGCATGGTATGTTTATTCATGACTCTGTCTTGTGCCCACTGTGTGACTCCCTGCCCAGCACCAACTACCTTTGGAAACCTGTGGAGTGGTCTTGTGGCATGCCCATCTGTGTCTCTCCTCGTGGGACTGGATGCCCCTCGAGGTTTCTCACCCACCATAGGGCTCCCTGCCTGGGACTCATGGCCCATTATAGCCACGCTGGGAACTGCACCATCCCTGCCTGGGACTGGCAGTTCTCGGGACCCCCTGCCCTCTGTCGCTACTTTGAGGACCTGCATTGTGGTCTCGTAGCCTGCTGCCCCCTGCCGCCCTTTGGGGGAACCACAGCATTTTATTTTACCAGTATAATTATGATATTTAAAGATAAAAAGATGCGTTTAGGAATGTCTCGTCATAGTCTTCCTTACAATAAACAAAATTATGCTGAGTCATTGCGTCTAGTAGCTTTAGTTTCTGTTTTCTGTCAAGTCACCACATAACCAGTCTGTCATCTGATGAACTGCACTTCCAGTCATTCTTAAATTCAGCTGTAGATCCGACAGGAAAAGTCAGTTCATGAAAGAAGAGGAAGACAACAATGACCACATGTTTAATCAAAGTGTTTGGGACGTTGGGGACAGTAGCTGTATTTCTGAATTGACTGTTAGGCAAAATGGGGAGACAGCTCAGCCAAGGAGCTGAAAGCAGTAGCTAGTTCTTATTGATTCCCCAGGACTTTTTAGGGCAGGAGTCGTGGTCAGTGCCTTCCCTCCTTTGTATTGGAGGGTCTGAAAGGATGCAGAGGATGTGGAATGGGAAAGTTGCTGTGGCAACCACTTATGTGAGTGCCATACCCATAGGATGGTCCTCTGCCATCATGCCTGTCAGTTGTGAAATCACTAAGCAACACCCTGAGCGTGAGTCTGTTCAAGTGGGACATACCTGTCTTCCTCTTTGCCAGGTATACCCTTCAATAAACACAGTAGGCAGCTCAATTACTTTGGCATGCTGATGGTTTAATTTCACCCTCTAGTCAGCAAATGGAGTCAAGAGTCCCATGGAGCATCTAAATGTGCCTTCTAGCTCCCCCTATTGAGAGGAACGCACCTATTAGTTTTACATGTTTTAGAAACCACAATACACCTACATAAAAACATGGGAGTGGGGTGGCTGTCTCTGACTCTTTTGCCTGTTTGGGGAACCCTTTACTTCCTAGTGGGTTGCCTCATCCAGCCTTGGTATGAGGATGTGTGCCTAATCTTAACTCCTCATGCCATAGTTGGTTTATATCCCCAGGAGGCCTGCTCTTTTCTAAAGGGAAACAGAGGAGGAGTGGATCTAGGGGAGAAGTGGGTACTGAGAAAGGACTTGGAAAATAGGAAGGAAGAGAAATTTCAAATGGGATATAATATAAGAGAGAATAAAATATATATGTGCCTGCAATGTGTATCTATATATCTATTTATAGCTATCTGTCTATCTATCCATCCTTCCATTCATCCATCATCTATCTATCTATCTATCTATCTATCTATCTATCTATCTATCTATCTATCTATGCATCCATCTTTCCATTCATCCATTATCTATCTATCTATCTATCTATCTATCTATCTATCTATCTATCTATCTATCTATCCAATCCACCCACCTGTGGTTCTTGTCACAGACCTGTTTTGTGTTGTCAAGGCATAAATGTCATTTTTTCTGACGTGACATTTAACTTTGAAATTTCAGTTGGTTTAGACAATGAGCATCATGTCGTTAAGGAGTGATGGATAGAAATTAATAAGCAGCTGCTACAATATACTTTTAGGCCTGTAACAGTCTCCCTATTGTTATGCTCAGATCATGGAGTCTCCCTGAAACCAACTTGAAGACCAGTCCTGTATGTAAAAGCAAAGAGCCTTTATTCTTACACAAGTTTGCAAACTCAGACTCTTCATGTTTTCAACATATTGGAGTGGCCAGAAAGCCCTGAGCTCTGTTAGGGTTGGGGTTTTATTATAGCAAACGTGAGAGTGAGGAATTTCTAAGGTTCAGGACCCCTGATTGGTTGACATTTGTCTAGGGGTGTCCTGGTGAAAAGGGATGGGTGTATGTTGACAGGTGATCCTATCTACAATGGTTGGAAAGTTAGGAATTTCCTTTAGATGGTCTGTTCCTGGGTGGTGCCTGAGTGGTCTCAGTTTATGGTTTTTCTTGGAACCAGGTATTGCCTCAGGGTAAACTACGAAGACTCAGGCCTCTATTGAGCTTGTAATGGCTGGGTGCTACACCTATCATTATTATTAGTTCTGGATTTTCTATTAAATAGAAATCTGGAAAAGACACGCTTGACTACCTTGCTTTCTGGTTTCTGTGTGTTGCAGGTGAGGATGCTCAAAATACGTGCAAAGGTTCGCAGTGGAGCTGCAGCTGGGAGTGAGCTAACAGTCTTGACTTTCACCTCAGACCCTGATATTGCAGGCGGCTAACTTAAGAAATATTTAAATTTTCTCTGGGTGTCTGTTTCTACATTGTAAAGGGGTATGAACTTTGCCATTTCTAAATTGGATGAATTTTTTTAAAGATCAGCTTAACTTTATTTTAAGTTTCTTTTTTTCCTACTTCACAATAATAAACAGTGTCAATAAAAGGAGTAAGCATGAGAGAGGTAATGCTTGAATTCTCTGTGCTTTCTGTAGACAGTGGTGGCTTCTTTAAGCAACAGAGACTTAGTTTAATGGTGGGTCTATGGCTTCCTGGAGAACCGTGTTGACCTGTCCATGGAAAGGATGTTTATGTGAGCTGTTGAGTTTGGGGGTTGGTCATTACTGGGTGGTACCCAAACTAACCCTGATATGCTGACAAATATCATTGTCCACATTTCCTAAGTGAGAAAACAATCACTAAAAACTTATGTGATGTGTCCCTGGCCACTTGCTTAGTAAGGAGTGAAGACAACTTTAAAATTATCATTTCCATTTTATGTTCTTTTGTTTGTTTGTTTGGTTGGTTGGTGGGTTTTTCGAGACAGGGTTTCTCTACAGCTTTAGAGCCTGTCCTGGAGCTAGCTCTTGTAGACCAGGCTGGTCTCAAACTCACAGAGATCCGCCTGCCTCTGCCTCCCGAGCACCGCCCGCCTTTCTTTTGGTTTTTTAACACAGGGTTTCTCTGCATAATCCTGGCTATCCTGGAACTCACTCTATAGACCAAGCTGAATCTTGAACTCACAGAGATCTGCCTGCTTATGCCTTTTGAGTGTTGCATTCTATTGGTTTTGTTCTTTTGTAGAACCCTGACTAATACAGTATTCACTACAATAAATGTTTAATGGTTGAGATAATAGTGTTCTGATACTAAACAAAGTAATGTGTAATGCAAGGAGATCATTGCCCTTTATTTTCACACAGTTCATTTTAACTACACACTTTCCGAGTTGTTTTCTCAGTGTGTCCGAATCTGAAGAACAGAATAATATTGCAAACTAAACGCCAGAACCACAAATAATAAACAAAGAAGCTCTGTTATTAATATTAGGCTCTTATCTTTATATTTGGGAGCTTTAAACACTCATATGCAACTATGTGAATTAGTCTTCATTCCAGTCTGGTGCGGTTTCCACTTCCCTTTTCCTGTTTTCCTTTCTTAGGTGATAGTCCTGCCCATTGTGCTGCACACACTGTGCATTCTGGATACTACTTCCATTTACACAAATGAGTTGCAAATGTCTTTAAGTGTCTACATCTGCAAGTCATCAGTCTTGAGAACTAAAGCTTCACCAAGCCAGTTCTCAGAGATTAGAGTTCTTTATTCTTCACAGAATGGATGCCACTCGTCGCCCTGGGGGTGCCACTCATCTCCACCCTGGTGTAGCTTATCTTTGTACTCAGCGTGATGGCTTGGTTGCCGAGCTGGCATTCCGGCTTTTCTTCAGCGAGCAGCATCCTCTTGTCCTGAGGAATGTGGTAATTGGAATTTTCTGGTTAGAAGAGCAATTTTTAAAATTAAAGTCACGTCTTCACATTTTTCCTCACTACATTAAAAACAACAATTACTTTGAAAGATTTCTTGATTTTATTTTGGAGACTGGCAAGCTATAGATTTTTTTTCTAAACGGCCTTTTTTTTTTTTTTAAAAAAAAAGGGAATAAGAGAATTTATTATAGAGCCATATTTGAGTGACCTTGGCCCAGGGATATGGGGACAATTTTTATAAAGTTTCATAGCTTTAGAAATTAAAGAATGCCACAAAGCCGTGCAAGTTCAGAACACATTGCTTGGGTGCATCAGAGGGGTAGTTAAAAACAAAATGGAGGATATTTTTCTATAGGTCTCTGATGCTATTTATCTAGGTGGCTGCTAACTTAATAGAAACCAAAGGTTTTTAATCTGTTAGTCAGAGCATGTTCTAACAGAAGTTGAGCAAAGAATGGTCATTTATGGCGGTAACGCTAGCCTGAGACAGTAACATTAACCTCTGTCCCTGCAACATTCCCACTGTGCCCCATCACTGCAATTCTAATTAGTCAGCTGATTTTTAATCCTGGGTAGCTGTTCTATAGCAGTCTCTGAAGACAGCTTCTCCTGGGAGTTCTTGTTCACAGTCTGCCCTGTAGACTAAGCATCACATTTTGTGCACATGGGGCAGGGGGCACATATTGTTTATTAAACATACAGTTTCTCTAACTAGGCAGCTCATTCCTAGGATCTGATGTAGAGGAAGCTGAGTAGTGGGCAGGACAGCCGTCTTTAGGAGAGAGGAATAGCTGGAAAAGTCATTAAGAAAGAAACTCCTCCTATATTATATCAGAACTACTAACATCATGATCCATATCTGATTTTTTTTCCTTGTTTCCTTGGCATCTGTCATAGCATTGACATTACGTACAGCGTATAATACAAATAGAGTCAGAGAGATGGCATGTAGCTGCCAAAGGAGAAAGATGACAGCTGCCAGTCAGAACCTAACCTACTGGTAGGCAGGCCACCCTTTCTTGGCAATACACAGATTAATAGAAATGGGTTAATTTGAGATGTAGGAGTTACCTAGAAATATGCCTAAGCTATTGGCCAAACAATAATGTAATTAATACAGTTTCTGTGTTATTATTTGGGTTTTGTTAGCTGGGAAAAGAACAAGCAGTCTCTGCCTACAAAACATAATGAATGTTGTTACTAGGGAGTGGCATCATATATATATATATATTATATGTATGTATGTATACGTATACATATATATATTATATGTATGTATGTATACGTATACATATACATATATATATATATATATATATATATATATATTGGTTTTTCAAGACAGGATTTCTCTGTAGCTTTGGAGCCTGTCCTGGAACTAGCTCTTGTAGACCATGCTGGCCTCAAACTCACAGAGATTCGCCTGCCTCTGCTTTCTGAGTGTTGGAATTAAAGGTGTGCGCCACCACCACCCAGCCCTTTTGTATAATTTGTATAAGAAGAGTTTGGCCAAATATTTGGATATCCTAGCTGGAGTAAAAGGAGTCAAAGTGCAGTTTAAGTACCAAATGTTTTATACACATTATACTGAATAATTAGAAAAAATACATATGTATAGATACACATTTGTATAAAGACAGTGTAAACACTTGAGTGTTTAAGGCATGGAAACTGATTTTGAATAGGGCACAGTTTGGAGTGAGCAAACTGTCATAACAAAAACCACGACTAAATGGAAGAACATAATATCTTCTTTTGTCAATTTACTAAAACCAAAATTAGTATTATTTACCACTTAGGAACATACCAGGTGAGCTATTGTATTTCATAAACAATTTAAAATTTTTTACTATAAAAATATTTAAGAGACAAAAAGAGTGAAAGCAATGTTTACTTCTTCAGAGTACTCAGGTGTCAAAAGAGTTGATGTAGATTTTTAAAGGCACCACAACCGCACCCATCCATTTGTGTTAATGGCTGCTTTCATTTTCAAGACAGAACAGTGTAATGAGTAGAGTCATGAAGCAGACTGTAAACTAGAAAGCCAAATTATCTTTACCACACAGCACTTTTCAGAAAAATAAATGTTTGTATGAGGTTTATAAGAAAGACAATGATTTTAATGCCAGTCTCTTTCTGGTTGGTAAAAGAACTTTGATTCCTTTGCAAATTTGGGTATAACGCTTCTCTCCTTATCTACTTTCAACATAATTGGAACACTTTGTTATATATTACACTTGCATATAAATCATAAATAATTGTGAATAATATCACTGGCAATAGTAATTATGATGTCAGACATTCTGAAGTATTTACATTTATCCAGGAGCTGAATTTCACAGTCTTATCATATGAATATCAAGTTCAGTTCCGTTTTTCTCCACAAAGGTACTGAGGCAGAGAGAAAGTCCCATAGCCAGTAGGTGAAGGAATTGGACTGGAAACTGATTATACAGAGATAGAACCTGGGTTTATCGAGACGATATACTGTGAACCTGTTTTCTAGATTTCTTGGCTGTGCAAACATGCCGTCAGCAGCAGTAACTCAAAGGAATTGCTAGGGAAGAACTTGAGACAGCACACATTTCATCCATCCTACATCAGTCCGAACGTTGCCGATGGCCTCCTGGAGTGTTTTTATTTAGTGTCATGGGGCTTTAGAGAGTTTATGGAAATTGCTTCAGTAACTTTTTCACTGGGGGAAGTTGGGTTCCTTCCAATCCTTACAGCTGAGAAGTTAGACAAAAGCACTTGTTGAAGGTAGGGCTACAGTTCAAGCAGTGAGGTTGAAAATTATAGAAACCCCATTTTTCCATTTCTTATCAAACAGACACTAACCTAACTGTTTCTTGACTGAGTATTGGCAAATACTTTAGAATATATTTGCAGTGAAGGGATTATTCATGGAGGACTTCTAAAATCCAGAGTGGGAACTGGGCTAGGTGCTCTGAATTAAGATACTTGGTATTATAAGTTTGAGGCCAGCTGGGGCTCTTAATCAGTTCAAGATCAGATAGTCATCACTCAATTGATACTGGTTAAAGTCTGTTAAACTTTGGGACTATTTTTTTTTTGGCATGCTAACCCCAAATGACAACCTGTTAACTCGTGGGGAAATGTCTGAGGCTAATTTTGTATTGCTATAAACTACTGCATTTTGATGTTAAAAGCTGCCAGAGCTTATGCTATTTTTCATAGCAATCTCATCATTATAGCATTTGATCACAATGGAAAGAAGACACATTGATAGGAAGTTACTAAGAGAGAATTACCATTGTCTTTTGATGCTAGAACGTAAACTCGAGGCCTCATATACTCTACTGCAAGCTACAGCTGCAGACAGAATTTATTATTTAAATCACTATGTTGACTATTATCTTTATATTATTTTTCTCTGCCAAAGAATAGTCTGTGGTAGATTCAACGCTTTCTTGAAGGACTTGGCAAAATTAGGATACCTCTATTCAAAGTCATTGCCTTATCTTTAGAGAATTATAATACAATTTTCACTTGCACCCATCCCTATGTTCTTAAAAGTCATTTTTTAAAATCATAGTTATAATTAATAAAAAGCATGCTAAAAACTATGTTCCATCAAAACAGAGGCCAAAAGATAATAGGGATAGCTACCCGAGTATCAAACAAAATATACTTTTCATCCAAAAAGACTTTACAAGACACAAACAATAACAAGATACCTGTTGATAAAAGGTCAAATCTGCAAGAAAATATAATAATAATAAATGTGTATACAAATAATAAGCTATGTAAATACACAAAGCAAAAATGACAGAATTAGAAGAAATTTCAGTTGTAGACTTCAACACACCACTGTCAGCAATGGATTAAAATTCAGATAGAGGATAAATAAAGAAACAGAGCATAGAATTCTATATCAGATAAATATAACGATAGCAGCACCATATTCCTCTTCTCAAGGGCACATGGTACAGTCTTCGGGATAAGATGATGTGTTCAGATGAAGTTTCAGTCGACTAACATTACCCTGATAGCAAAGGTTTCAAAAAGGGAAAAGAAACTACAGACAATATCCCCTGTAAAGACCGATTTTAAAAAAAGATAAATTCAGAAAAATACTAGCAAAGTGAATTAGTCAGAATAATGAAAGTGCCACACCACATGCTCAAGTAGAATTTCTTCCTAGAATACAAGAGCTTTTCACTGTTTGAAAAGCACCCCATACAGTACAATGCATTGACAGATAAAAGGGAGAAATGCCGAGTTATCGGCTATTATTGATGACAATCTATTAACCTGTATTTCTTTTCTTTTCTTTTTTGTTTGTGTTTTGGTTGTTTGAAATAAGTTTCTCTGTAGCTTTGGAACCTGTCCTGGCACTAGCTCTTGTAGACCACCAGGCTGGCCTTGAACTCACAGAGATCTACCTACATCTGCCTCCTGAGTGCTGGGATTAAAGGTGTGCACCACAACTGCCCAGCTAACCTGTATTTCTTAATTATACATTATATTTTTAAATGAGGTGCACAAACAAAATACCTTAATCAAAAGCAGAAATATACATATAACAAAATTGACCTTAAATTTGTATCAATAAACCAAGATCCATACCAATGCAAAGTATTCATCTCTATATCATATCCCTTTTTAAATGAAAAACAAACATTTATAAACAAACATATAGGAAAATTGTGCATTGTTCTCTAGACTACTTCTTGATGATGGGGGGGGGGCTGTTAATCAGGTCTTTCATGGGATACCCTGTGTGGTAGGCCCATTTTAGCCAGCAGTCCTGAAGCTGTCATGGATGTTGGTCCATCTGGGCCATTACTTTAGTGTGTCTTGTTTGATCAAAACATATTAGCTTGTAAGGAATCCACAGCTTTATATCCTCTGTGGAAACAAAAGCAGAACCTCTTTTCCAAAGCAACATATGATTAGACACAAATTGTGAAGTCAAGATACCTTTAAAATATATTTGTTTGTTTAGCTTAGCAGCATGTAAAATGAAATGTCTCTCTGTACTTAGCTCATTCACAGTCAAAAATTTCAAAGAAAACACAATAATATACATAATCCAGACTCTCTGTTTTCCATCTTTATGTGGTTTATTTTTCTTTACTCCTTTAATTTATGACTGTCTGTACTCTGTCTCTTTAAAGATTTTGTTTTATTCCTTAAAACTATTTATTTCTTTTTATAGCTATCTATTCACTTTTTCTCTTCTCTCTCAAGCCTACATACATTTTTAAAAGATTTATTTATTATGTATCCAGTGTTCTGCTTGCATATACATCTGCAGGCCAGAAGAGGGCACCAGATCTCATTCCAGATGGTTGTGAGCCACCAAGTTGTTGCTGGGAATTGAACTCTGGACCTCCAGAAGAGCAGTCGGCTCTCTTAACCTCAGCCATCTCTCCAGCCCAGCCTACATACATTTTTTAACACACTGTGACCTGTTCAGAAGTTTATTTCTGTCTGAATCTGTTTTTATTGTGTATCTGTAATAATTTTGTGACCTAGAATGCTTTTAAAGGGGTAAGCAGTTTGGAGGCTGGTTCTGTTTTTCTTAGCCTTTCAATATATTGGAGATATATACCTTGTGATATTTTCCTCATCCATATGAAGCTGGCAATCAGTGGTGTCCTTATGCAGGGGGATTTAATTGAGGCAGGGAAGCGGGGATACAATATAGAGGGAGACAGAGGAAGGAGAAAAATAACACTAAGGGTGTTTGAGAAAGCCACAGGAAAGCATTTCATGTTTACCAAAATTACACATAAGCACATAAAAGTGTTTATATGTATATATAGCTTAAATGGAGTTATATTCTACAGAGTGGTCATGTTTTTTTTTCCCAACAGATAGAGGCTATCTACTAAAAACCTAGTGTCAACATGAGAAATCTCCTGTGGAGATATTAGTCAGAGCTAGGCATGTGTTGTCCACTCAGAGCCAATTTTTAAAGGAAAACCATGCCTTATGAATTTATGTGAATCACATGTAGTTAACACCAGAAATGTAGCAGAAATAGATTTGAGTTAGATAATTTTTTTTTAGCTCAACCTGGCCAAGAATTCGTAATGTCATCAAGACTGGACTCAAACCAAGGATCCTGCTGCAGCAGCCTTTCAAATGCCAGTGCTTTCAGCTGTGTGCTACCTCACGTGATTCTGTGTAGAGACTGAGATGCTCCAGTTAGCATGAATTTCACTTTTTTTTTAGAGTGTTTATCTAAAGTTTATGTAGAAAGAAACATGTTGTTTTATAGGGCTTTGGAGAATTTGACAACTTGAAAAATATTCCTTAAGGAGTTAAAAAATGGACAGTCAGTTCTCCCTCAATCTTGTGGTTCTGAGGCAGCTCTTTTTCAGCTCAGGAACAGGCAGACGGTGAGTAATTGTTGAAGGAGACCTGGAGGCATGCCTGTGCCGTGGAATTGTGGCTCAAGGCCTTGGAAATCTAACAAAGAATTTCTCTAAGCTATCCTAAGACCCAATAGGGTGAATTATTTCTGCCAACCAAAATTACTTTCAAGAAATACCAGAGATGAAACAACAGGAATTTAATGAGTAAATACTGAAGAAAATGACGTCTTTCTGCAGATTTGAGTGAGGCCTTCAAGTAAACATAGGTAAGGGCTTCCACTATTTAAACTGACACAAATTGATATCTATCTATCTATCTATCTATCTATCTATCTATCTATCTATCTATCATCTATCTATCTATCTATCTATCTATCTATCTATCTATCTATCTATCATCTATCTATCTAGCTAGCTAGCTTATGCACTTCAATATAAAAGTCAAATTATAATTTTTCAGGTTTTTTCTAACCTTTTCAAAGTTAGTTGCTGAGATTTTTGTTTTCTCATGTCTAAAGAGTTATAATAACCCAACTGATGAGTGAAGCTCTCTCTCTCTCTCTCTCTCTCTCTCTCTCTCTCTCTCTGTGTGTGTGTGTGTGTGTCTTGGTATGTATCATGTGTATGTAAAGAGGTCAGAAGTAAATGTTATGTTCTCTCCACATTGTGTTTTGTGAGCCAGGGTCTCTCACTGAACTCAGAATCTGTAACTGGAGACTGTGCTTTTATTTCCTGGCTTCCCAGTCCCAAGTAATAACACAGAAACTTATATTAATTACAATCTGTTTGGCCTGTTTACTTATCCTTATTACTAACTAGCTCTTACAACTTAAATTAACCTATTTCTATCATTCTATATTTTGCCATGAGGCTCCTGGTTTGTTACCGCCCATCTTGACCCCGGGGTCGCTCTCCCCTCCTTTGACTCCACCTACTTTCTCTCTCTATTTCTGATTGGATTTCCCACCTAGCTATACTCTATCCTACCATAGGCCAAAGCAGTTTCTTTATTAACCAATAGTAATAAAGCATACTTATAGCATACAGAAGGTCATCCTTCACCAGGAACCAGCCATTCTTTGGAACTGGCTAGCCAACCAGCTCCAGAGCCTTGCCTATCTCTACCTCTACAGCACTGCTGCCGTCAGTTTTCTCCCTCATGCCTTGCTTCGTTATGTGGGTGTTAAGGATCCCACTTGGATCCTCATGTTTACACAGAAAGCATTTTACCCATCTGCCCGTCCATTTTACTAGAACCAGGGTGAAGCCTTTAAAAACTTTACTAATAAATTTTTCATGAACAAGTAGGCATTTGCAGAATTTAGGACACTTTTCTTTTTGTTAACTCTTTAGAGATTGTTGATTTTTTTTTTTTACTGGACCTTGCAGTTATAGAATTGTGAGCAATCAAAATTGAAAATAAATTTGGCTTGGTTAAATTAAGCTGTATATTTTGGTAATTATCCTAAACTGAGCCTCTTCCTCTGTCTGAGACACCAAACAGATTTTAAATGTTATTGCATACAAAAGAATTTGTGGAACCTCTGCAATAGCTCAATAAATTAGCAAAATTTTTTTTTATTTGTCGTTAGAAGACCTTACTTTCTCCAACTGCTATTAAAATCAACATGTAGCTGAGATGGAAAGGAACTTTGGAGTCATTAGCCAATGTCTGTCTTATTCCCAAGAGAGGGAAACTGAGTCTCAGATGAGGTGACTCAAGGTCTAGCACTGGCTAATTCCCAGGTGGCTGTGACTCCATGTCCGTGGCAGGAGAACATCTGAATGCAGCAAAATGAAGCTTCCCACAGAAGACCACAGAATGCCCTTTAAAACAATCTCACAATTAAAATTTAATCATATAATACTGGCCCAAATTGCCTTAAACTTTCATTCCTGAACTAATTGTCATCTCTATTAAGCATTGTCTGGCTTCAGGGGTTTAGATTAATGCCGCCTCAGTGTTTTCGACCCCTTGTCTTTTCTGTTAGGAAAATAACCAATTTTTGCAGAGTCTGAAGTTACCTTTTATTTTCATTGATCTGTATTCATGTTTCTTCATCTGTATTCAAATCCACATTAGATAGGCAGTATAACCCAAGGTTAGGAGGAACATGGGAAAGAAGATCATAACTGAAGATCTCTCATAGGGTTTTAGTGAGAACTGAGTATTTAGAACAGTCTACCTACCATGATGAAATTTCTCATTACTGAAGAAAGATTTTATTGGTCAAGACAAAGGTAAGGTGTACAGAGTTGAGCATCTGGTCTAAGGTGTATTCACTGCATATTCTGCCCAAAACATCAGAATGCTTTACTCAGGGAATAGTGGCTTGTTGTCTCAAGTACTGAAACAAGTAATTGTTCTGGTTGTTCTTTGTGTCATGTTAAAGCAGTCTTTTGCCTTCTTCCCCACCCCCTTTCTAGATTGGGGTATATGAGCACATGGAAAATAAACACAGGCGGGTTCAGTAGTCAGTATTCATTGAGCTGCTCTTTCGGGACTATGCTGTCTGTATTTCTTTCAAATCTCTGTTCCTCCTACCTAATTTTTCTAACCTTCATGCCCCTACCCTGGAACATATAAACCTATTGAGGCTGGACCCCACAAGTATCCTTGATCTATTGAATCTTACAGTGTCACATTAAATGGTATTCCAAGGGCTTATTTTTCTTCTCTTCTGAAAGATGGAAATCTATGTGCCATTCATCTTTGCAGATTTACTTTTCAGGAAAAAGCATTCATTAAAATCATTTCTTAAGCCCAACAGAAGTATCTACTATTACCATTACATTCTGTGTTTCGATCATTATTAAAGATATTTACAATAATAATTTAGGTTAACAGTTATTCACGGTTACCACTTTAAACATCTGGTGGCCTACATCCTTCTAAACTTGCCTTCAAAGATTTCTGCCTCATACTGTTAATGGCCTTGTATAATCTTTGCCTCTCCATTCATTGTGGCTTGAGTTTAGTGACCTGCTTCTAAGGAATATAGCATGTGTGATTGAAGGGCTGCAAAAGACAGTGTTTCCAACCTGATTACATTTCTTCTTTTCTGGCCTTAATGAAATAAACAACCACGCTGTGAGTTGTCGTGTAGATGGGCTCATGTGACAAAGAACAGAGGGTGACCTCTCACATTCAGCAAGCTTTGAATAAGGTTCCCAGTCCAACAACCAACAGAAACTCAACCTATCTAACACTCACATAAGTGGACATCCTCTGGCATTCTAGCCTGAAGCCTCAGCCTATATCCTGATGGCAGGGAGATGAGAAAGGTTTGAGCCAGGAGACCCAGAATTCTGACCCAGGAATTGTGAAACCAAGAGTACCGGTTGTTTTTGGTGGAGATAAGCATCCAGGGGGAACAGGAGAGAACATCAAATTTCCTGGAGCTGTGAATTAACTGCCTAGCATGGGCACGGATGGAGAAGCAAGCTTGTCCTTTGGAAGTGCAGTACAATCTCTTAACTGCTGAGCCATCTGACCCGGCCCCCAAACTCTTAACTCTCTCATAGCACAAACTTCTTTCCTGCTGTTAGGGAAAAATCCAAGGTATAATTTTAATAGGTCTTTAAAACATAGTACAAAATTAAGTTTGAAATTTTTTCTCCAGATCTTTTCACGTTTAATCTTGGGAAAGTGGCATAGTACTGCAGTCCAAATATTTAACGTTGGAATAAGACAAGGTTTTAATATTTTTGGTCTCTACCATTTTGTAATATTATTGGATAGGAACATGTTGCACTTATTATTTTTAATGTTAAAGAAGATAATGTACATAAATTGCTAAAAATACTGTTTGGTACATAATACATATAGTTAACAGTTACTATCATTCATTTGAACTGATTATCATTTTAACACTGAGTCTTCCATACATGCTTGGTAGAAATATTTCTTGTTGATGTCAGTGTGGATGATGGACTATTTTATATATGAGAGATTATATGGAAAAAAGATAATTTGAATTCTTATTTACTAGTCCTGTAATGTTGCTTGGATTCCTCATCTGTAAAATAGAGGTGATAATTTATATTACATTTATTATTTGGTAATGTATATACAAAGGGCCAGTAATGCAATTGTTTAATAATTCATGCTTAATATTCATGGATTTACCTTGAAAGTTCATTAAGGTATTCTCTATGGCTTATACATATACTTGTTATTAAAGTTATTAAATTATTCTTATTTCTTGCACTTCAAGTTTATGAAAATGACAAAGTAGTTTGTAAAAGTTGGATTATAAAGGTGATTTCATTTGGAAGGAATCAAACAAAGATCCACTTTAAAGGAATTTTTACTCTGGGAATTTCAGTGTGTAAGGGAAGAAAAGTGTACACATTTCCACAGATCTTTCCTTTCTTGAGGATGAATTACATAGGGACAATATAGCCACATTCCTAAAAAGTCTTGTTTTAAGTGAACAGCATATTTCGGCTAGCCATTTTCTGTACATATTTCTTGACAAGGCATACCATACTGTCTTTCTGAAGACTTTAACATTTCCACATTCACTTTCAGAAGGTTCATCTTCACTTTTCATTTGGTTTTGTCAGACTCCAACAGAAAACATTCACATAGAAACTGTGTGGGTGAAAATGCCGACATGCCTATAAATCATTGTGTGCCAATTACATTCTGTGTTATTGGAAACTTTTAGTCTCTTTTTATACGGGAAGATATCTGAAGATAATCGAAGGAAATGCTACATTCAAAGAAATATTCATGCCTGTGTGCATTATCAAAGCCATTTGTGGCACTAATACCTTGTCTGTAAGGGAAAAGTTATCACTGGTCCTTGAGAGTTTAGCATGTTAATCAAAAACATGTTATTTCAATAAAACTGACATTGATGAGCTTTTACATTATATGCATGCTTATTTCAGATGTTAGTATTTTATAGGCTATTGAGCATTCAGAACAGTGGATGCCACCGTTTGTGGTGGCAAGGAAACAAAGGGTCAGATTCACTGGGTAACCCCGACTCTTGGACCTCTGTCTCATCATCTTTCAAATGGAAAGTAAAATGACACTTACATTATTTTTTATTTAGAAGCAAACAAACAACAACAATAACAAAATACATGTAATCAGGTCACAGCTGGTGGCTCACTCCTTTGATCCTGAACTCTGGGTCAGAGGCAGTCAGATCTCTGTGAATTCCAGGCTAGCCTGGTCTACATAGGGATTTCCAGATCAGTTAGGAATACAGCCCTGTCCAACAACAACAACAGCAAACCAAGAAAGAAAGAAAGAAAGAAAGAAAGAAAGAAAGAAAGAAAGAAAGAAAGAAAGAAAGAAAGAAAGATGTAATCATCTATACCGAGTACCAGGAGTATAAGTGCTCAAAGTTAACTTTTATTCCATTATTATAATTTATAGTCCCATTGTCACTGGGAGTTTCTCTAATGCCAACCTATCGATTTTTACAATGCTCCCTAATGGCATCTCTTTCCAGAATACTGATGATATTAAGGTGTGGAACTGAGCTCTGGCTGCAGCCTCCATCCGTGGTGTTTCAGTGGTTTACTTCCAGCCTCGCAGTGGAGGAACTTGGGGCGTTGACCTCCTTGTCCAAGAAAACTGTTTTAAGGTTTTCCCCCTTTAAATACTACAAATCTAAATCTTCCCAAAATAATCCATAAAAAAGTATTTTTTAGAAAAAAATTATAAATATGAACTACACAGGCTATATAACCTTACTTGTTTGATTCCAGAGCTGCTGCTGACTGCTCTCTCTCTCTCTCTCTCTCTATATATATATATATACACACACACACACACACACACACACACACACACACACACACACACAAACACACTCACACACCACACACACACGACAGAAAAGGGGGCTATGTGTGGTATGTGTGTGTGTGTGTGTGTGCCTGTAACAACAGTTAAGAAATGGAGGGCATGAGATTAATGGGGTTAATTGGGAAGGGTTGGAGAGAGAAAAGTGAATAGTTATATTTTAATTTCAATAAATAGATAGATAATAGATACAGGATAATATTAACCCTGAAAGGTAAACAAAATGGTATCATGATATCCTTTACATACAGGAAACCGCATGCAAAAAAGTTTAAAATTTGTCCCTTATTCTGTCAAACTTGCTGGTAAAACTGTGTGAGAATTACATTCAACTTGGAGGAAGCTCTTATCGTTTCCCTATGTTGAGTGTTTGTAGCAGACTTTCCTTGCAGGGAAGGTCTTGGCCACTCAGCAAAGCTGAATATCCATCCTCAGGCATCACTCCTGGCCCTGCTCTCCAGCTTCCTCTAGTTGTGCTTGCACTGCATTCCTAGTCCCAGCTTTCATTCTCCCGTCACTTCCCAGATGATGTTCACTGGCCATGTTCAACATGACTCTGGCTGTGGTTTAAGGACATCTCTCTTTTCTCTTTCAGTTCTTTCTTTTTTAGTTTTGTGTTTTACAGCCAGCAGTGACTCTGGGAAGTCCTCTGAAACTCTTTTCTGTCCCAAGACAAGGATTCACCTTGAGTGTTTAGAGTCTGTCTCTTTCCCTGGAGAGTCAGCAGCTCATGTCCATTCTTAGCTGAAGGGACATAAAGTTCTGTGAGTGAGTCCTGTGGGATTGAAATAGGTTCTTGTGTTACTCAGTTTTCTGTTACTTTAACCAGCATATGAGACAATAAATTTAATAAATGGAAATATTCATTTTGGCTCACACTTTGAAAGTTTTATTGATGATTGGTTTGACCACATGCTTTGGGTCTACAGTGGCATATTGTGGAAGATGTGTAGTTGAGGAAAACCACACACTCTACAGTTAGGAAGTGAAAGAGCACCCAACTGACTTTATTGAGAGCATGTTACCAGTGACCTAAAAACCCTCTCATTATACCACCATCGTTAATTCTTCAACTACATAGGCATAAGGCTAAGGACTGAGCCTGTATCAATAAACCTTTGAGGGAACACTTAAATTCCAGGCTAGAGTGACTTGAGCCAGAAGAAAATGGGAGCTGATCCTTGGATAATGGATATTATGTTTAGTAGGTATTAATAAGAGCATGACAAATTTCACAAATGTCCTTCGTGTCTCTGGTTTTTATTTTGAAAGTGTATAGTCTTTTTTGATGCATATTTATGAATATTGTAATTTCAGGTACTAGAGGATATATTCAAAGATGATGTCACAAACAATAGATGAGGTTTTTTCTGGACCATTAAGTTTGCTGGACCAGTCTTCTTACAGCCCAGAGAATCCATTGCTTAGAAAAATCTCTGTCTTAACACTAATTGGTTTCTATGGGACATGACTATGCCCTTTTAAGACAATATAAGTATCACATATTCGAGCTCTGTTGTCCCAGGCTGAATTGCTGAAGTCAGTGATAATGGGCAGGTTATTTAGGAAGATGCCATATACCTCAAATATTGTATTCTTAGGTTTTGTGAGAAAAAAATTAACAAGTATCATTAGTTCATATCCTTGACATGTGATGTCAGAGAAACTCATGACAGACATGTTTTTGTGTGTAAAATCCCAGTGGTTCCTTTTTTTCTGAACTTGCTGTTACAGACAGGGATTTAATTTCACAAAGCCTGAGAAACACACAGATGCTTTACTGCATAATGCTACAGAGTGTGCTTAAAACATCAGCTTTAGTGTGAAGTTGGAAAACATTTTATCCCATACTTTCAAAATATTGTATTTTAATGCCCTTTATAAATACAGCTCACATAGTTGTGATGGCGAGTAGTTGAATATATTAGTGTGGTTTCTAAGACCCACAAGACAAAGAAATAATTTCTCATTTGGTAAAGGATGACAAGATTATTTCTTAAAATTTCTTCCCAGAAATAAGTCATTTTAAAGGATAAAGGAACCCTCATTTAAATAGTCAATGTTTTTAAAATGTCAGGGGATAAAAGAAGTCTTGGAAAACATAACCTCTGTATTATTGGCCTTTAACAATGGAAAAAACAAAACAAATTAAACCTTTGAATGGTCCCTGATATCTGTGTTGGGTGACAGTTAAGTGTTGTGGTCATGCTTGTGAACCTAGCTACTCAGGAGGCTTAGATGGGATCACCAAGCTTAGGAAGTCAAGGTCAACATAAGCACATAGCAAGACCCCTATCTCAAAGAAAGAAAAGATAGAAGTAATTTCATCTCATCAGGTACATTTTCACTGTAGGTAATCCAAGATGTAGGAAGCTGTCCATATTTATTTTAAAAACCCAAGCATATGGGAAATATATAAGCCTAAACTATAGTAGAAATTTCTACAGGCTATATTTCTTTTTTAAAAGTTCTTCCAGGGAAGGGGATATAGCTTAGTGTTAAAATGCTTCCTTAGTATATGTGAAGTTATAGATTTGATCCCA
Organism: Arvicola amphibius; assembly: GCF_903992535.2. NCBI lineage: Eukaryota > Metazoa > Chordata > Mammalia > Rodentia > Cricetidae > Arvicola > Arvicola amphibius. Next base: position 17,564,150 of record NC_052057.2, on the reverse strand, counting down.
AACACACACACACACACACACACACACACACACACACACACACACACACAGTATGGGAGAACAATTCTATATCTGTCAATTTTGTTTTAAATAAATGCTGATTGGTCAGTAACCAGGCAGGAAGTATTGGCAGGACAACCAGACAGGTGGTGTAGGCAGGGCAATAAGAACATGAGAATTCTGGAAAGAAAGAAACTCTTTCAGCAGTCCCGTCCAGACACCGAAGAAGCAGGATGTGACCTGCTCCACTGAAAAAGGTACCGAGCCATGTGGCTAACATAGATAAGAATAATAGGTTAATATAAGTTATAAGAGCTAATACGAAGCCTGAGATAATGGGCCAATCAGTTTATGGTTAATGTAACTTCTATGTGATTCCTTGGGACCTAACGGCTGTGGGAGTTGGGCAGGACAGAAACCCCAACAAGCAGGCTTTCCTGTTACACACACACACACACACACACACACACACACACACACATATACATACATATACCACAAATGAAAACAAAACAAAATCCACAAAGGCTCAGCCCATTGAATCCTTTGATAGTCAGTAAATATTTAAATATGTATTATAATTATTTAAATTAGAAGGAAGTATAAATCAATAATTACTGTAAAAAAGCAATAAAGGTACATCTTCCCACATAGGTGGTCCATACTAGGAATTTTAATTGAAAGAAAAAACAAAACAAGAGTAGTTAAAAATATAATTTAAAAATAAAAGGTGAATTAATTATCTTTAAAAAACTGAGATCTATTTTTTCTTGTTTAAATCCTGTATGTGACATTGACATTTCTTGACTTGAGAATATTAATTTTTTTTGAAATCATAGTAACCAAAAAGTCAGTCAATATGGAATGTCTGTCCAGGGAGCCTATTCCTGCACATCCTGTGTTTGGCCAGCCTTAAAATCTCCTTGACACCCAGTTTCTCTAATATCTCCTGTATGCTTTCCACAGCACTATTATGAAGGTTTTTAAAGTCAACCTTCATGAACTAGAAGTGAAAAGGCACAGGTCACAATGAAAATCTCGAGTTATTGTGGATCATAAACCATTTGCTTATTTTATTTTCTAAATTCCACATGTTGCAAGGCTGGTTTCCTCTTGTCATTTAGGTTTTCACTTACTGTGTCTCCTTCTTAGGATGGGATTCTCTGACCAATGAACTGAATACAAAAGAGGCATACCTATTGCCATGCACGCTCTGTCTTGCTGTCATTTCTACACCACTCACAGCTCTTGGAAACCAACCCTCACTGTGCTGCTTGAGCTGTCCTGTAATTTCAGCCCCTAGGAAGGACATGTTGGTGTTGTTATCAGTCTGACTTCCTGTTCCAATGAATGCTTACGCTCTTAGGATCACTCCTGCCTTCCAACACGAACACTGGAATGAACTTAGGTCCCAGTGCTGTGTCAAGATGAACATTTTCATGTAGTTTTCTTGTAAAGAGAAATCTTCGTACTGCATCTTGTAAGACCTCAGAGATCAGTGATAAGTTCTGTTTGAAGAATTGTTTTCTCTGTGTCTCAGATAAAGTTCCTTTATGTGAAATGTTGCCTATCATTTGTTCATCTGCAGAGGACCAGAAGTGAGATTTGCTTCTTGATCCTGTCTGTCTGTTTGTCAGTCTGTCTCTCTTTGATATTTAGAAAAAAATGTTTTTCTGTGTAATAGTCATAGCTGTCCTGGAACTAACTCTTGTAGACCAGGCTGGCCTCAAATTCACAGAGATCTGTTGGTGGAGCTTGTTCATTTGTTCCTTGCCACTTAGATCCAAAATAATCACATAGAAACTATATTAATTGCAATACTATTTGGTCAATAGCTTAAGCATATTGCTAGCTAGCTCTTACATCCTAAAACTAGCCCATTTCTATGACTTTATGCAGCAACATGAGGTTGGCCTACAGGTAAAGTTTCAGCAGGCTCCAAAGGAAGACATCTGTCTCTTGTGGCAGCTACATGGCTTCTCTCTGGCTCTGCCTACTCTCTCTCTACATTTCTGTTTGGATTTCCCAAATGGATGTTTTCTGTTAAGCCAATGGCTGAAAGCAGTTTTATTCATTAACCAATACATATACAGAAGGACTTCCCACATAATTTTCCCTTTTCTGTTTAAATAAAAATGGAGGTTTTAACTTTAACAGAAAAATTACATATAACAAAACAGGTATCAAGCAAGAATTATAGTTACAATGTTTATATGTACTTTATCTTTTATCATAACTAAGGAAAACTATAACTATCTATTCCTCAACTCCATCAAAAACTCCAGAAGTATATAATATCACCTAAGTAAACAGGAAGTGCATTGTAAGCAACTTCCTAAACTCTAGAATTGTCAGAGACATCTTACTGCATGGATAGTTTTTCTGTGGGTCCTGCAAGTTCAGTCAAGCAATTCAGGCAAGAGCAGTTTCTTGCCCAAATTGCTAACAAACTCCATGAGGAGACTCTTCAATGCCCATCAACCTCTTTATGTAGATTGGTGCTGCCAGAAGCAGATGTGTCTCACTGTCATGAAAAGTCCTAAATTCTTAAAACACTTTAAATGCCACATTTCATAAGTCTTTGAAAATTTTGAAGATTATCTAACTGAAATCTCTCTCTATATATATATAAAACCTAACTAATATGACTACAAGCTTTACCATTATAGATGACTATCTATTAACCTATATTTCTTAATTATACATTACCTTTTCAATGATCTTCACAAACATAATACCTTAATCAAGGGCAGAAATATAAATATAACAAAATTGACCTTAAATTTGTATCAATAAAACAAAATCCATACCAATGCAACTCTCTATAGCACATTCCCCTTTAAATGTATTTATAAACATTTATAAACAATATTTGGGAATTTGGTGTAGCTCTCTCCAAACTGTTTTCTGCTTTTTGTTGGGCAAAGTAATATTGGGGTTCACATTAACCTTTTGGGGGGATCTTGGTCCATCAAACCACATTAGCCTGGAAGGAATTCACAGGTTCTCATCTTCTGTGGAAACAAAAGCAGAACCTCTTTTCCAAATCAACATATCCTTAGGCCCAAATTTTGAAGTCAAGATAACATTAAAATATGTATGTTGGTTTAGATTAGCAGTCTATACAATGAAATGTCTCTCTGTACTTAGCTCATTTACAGTCACAAAATTCAAAGAAAGCACAATAATATATATAACCCAGATCTCTGTATATTTTCTATCTTTACATGGCTTATTTTTCTTACTCTATTACTTTTTCTACAAGTTTAATATTTATTTTATTATCTTTATTCCTTTAATCTATGATTCTTTATACTCTTTTATAAGTCTCTATACTCTTTTTCCTCTCTCTCTCTCTCTTTCTCTCTCTCTCTCTCTCACTCTCTCTCTCAAGTCTACGTATATTTATCCAAGTGACCCATTTAGAGGTATTTTCCATCTGAATTTGTCTTTATTGCATGCATATCTTTAATTAGTTTTTTTACCAGGAGCACTTTTCTTAATGCTAAGTGGGTATGGCTAGGACCAGAAATCTGCCTTTCTCTGCCTCCCAAGTACTGGAATTAAAGGCATGCACTACCACCCTCAGCTTGATTCTCTCTTTAAAGTAGTAAGCGTTATTTAGGGCATTCTTTGGGTACTTTGCTCTCTTTTGAGGACTGTCCTGGAATTGTGCTTGTAATGGTATGAACTCCAAACACCGTTCTGGGGGACATGCTGATTAAAACCTATGTGGTTTATTCCATTCCATAAAGGATTCCAAAATTTATGTGGCCAAGGCTTTAAATAAACATTCTTTGTAAATCTACTGAACTGAAATCCAAGTCTTTACTGTCAACCATACATTTTTGCATTCTCTGACTCCCATTGTCCTCTCTGACTTAATGCCTAGTGCTCTCCAGCCACACTGGCCTCCTGGCTGGTCATGTTTCTTCCAGATCCTCCTTTCACAGGCAGACTCAGAGTTGTTCCCACAAAGTATTCAGTCTTTTGGTCAAATGATGCATATGTAGATTCTTTCTCACCTCCACAATTCAAATCAGAAAATGCTGCTTCATCTACAATACCATTTCCTGTGTTTCTTAATTTTTACCAAAGCACTTATTATTAGTTTGCTTTTTAAAATTTTGGTCTCTTTTCTTTCACCAATATCTAAGTTCCACCAGGGTAAGAGGTTTTAAATATTTACAGCTAGGTACCCTCAAAATAAGGTAGTTGATAAGTGTTATTGAACTGATGACTAAGTAAAAGAAAATAAAATCAAGTTCACAAAAAATCTTAAGATTAAACAATTGAGTTTCAAACAATTCATTAAAATCAAATAGATGTCATTCTTCAACACTGGAAGCAGGGTAGTAAGTAGATTAGCACAGCAACAGAAATGCCAGGCTACTCCAAGACATAGGATCTTACTGAATAGGACTGGGATGGGGGTAAAGGACAAGGGCAGCCATATGTTCAGCACTCCTGAAATGTCACTGAGCTCTCCATGTGGCTGTGAGCATCGGAACCTCCTGTGGTGGTCATTAGAAATGCAGTTGCTGGACCCTACTCCAGCTTAGAAGCTCTTACTCTCAGCTGGCACTGAGAGTTTTCATTTCTTGTCACTTCTCAGGGAGTTCTGAAGCTTCCAGGTTGACTGCCATCTGGGTCCCCAGGTTTGGTTTGAAATCTACCCTGTTGGCCTGGGGCCATCTTGGGCAGCCACTGGATCCTTCAGCTTTGTTTCCATATTCCTAATACCAGCTCTCATTTTCCATCTCAAGACTTGTGAAAGTTGATGTTTCATGGCTTCTGCTTTCTGCTTTTCTTATCATTGTGCTGTTTGGTGATTGCTGACTTAAACTCATCTGGGGAGTTAGATGGTGTTGTTGGATCTTCTAGTTACCCCTCTATGGAGGTCATCTTTATAGAACATAGCTCTTCCAGCCACTTTTAGTGATACAGGGACACTAGACTAGTAAGACAATATAGAGTAAAACACTGGCAGCTGTGCATAAGATATTCCAGAGCTTTAGAGAACACCCGTGAGAAGACACTGGAGGGATTTCAAAAGGAAGCTTTATACAGGTCAGACAGGCATCATGGAATATATGCTTTGGAGTGATTAGGGATATTGTGGAAACGTGTGAGAGAAAATGTCTGAGTTTTGCTACCAAGTCGACCATCAATTAGCCTAGAGATGCTGAGAAGATTCTTTTTCTCTAAATCCCTATTTACTCAGTTATAAAGTGTGGCATTTTGACAGGATGAGCTGTGTATTGCTTTCACCATGATATGATAAAGTTCATAGAATTTTTTGATTTATATATAAGTGAATGACTAGGTCTATCACCATTTTTTTTTTTGGTTGCAATGGTTCAACTTATAAAAGTTGACCTTTGTATTCTGAGTTCATCAAGACTCAAATGACAGAACCAACTCACTGGTTTAAGTTCTGTTCCTGCCATCTAGCAATCCCAGGCATAATACTTTGTGTAAGACTATGATTAAAAACTATTCTTTGAAATTTGTTGGATTAAGTGAATTATTCCATGCAAATGTATCTCTAATCATTGGAAAGGAAAAGAGTTGATGAATGTGTAAAATATATATGTTTAGTAAATATCTATCACATAGAAGACTCTATAAGTGAAGTTAAGATTTATTTTTATGTGATTTTTATTTTTATCAGGGCTGTATTTTGTGTAATTTAGTACATATGGCTTTGTGTGCATAGTATTTATACTCAAAATTGGGGTTAGAATATGAGGTCACCAGAAATTCTTATGATAAATTACTGTTGTAATGAGTTTTTGAAATATTTTAGAAACACCATTATTCTTTTATGAGATGTGTCTAGAAACAAAGAGGTACATGACATTCTTTAGAAGACAAAATTAGGATATAGAAAGGTGTGAAAAAATGACCAAAAGCAAGTATAATGAAAATTCAAGGAATGGGGATAATGTTCTATATCTTGCAAATGTTCCTGCAACATTTTGATCCAGATCATTCCATTTGCTGGTACCTAGTCACCCCTGACTTTTAAGAAAATGATAGCATATATCATTCTAACACGAATAGTCTATTCTCCTGTTGTAGAACATGGTGGCCCTCTAGGAGAAAAACCTTCTTTCCTCCACCTGAGTTGAAGATGTGTGGTCACAGACTGAGCTTTGTTCTAGTTCCTCCTCCTCACAGGCCAGAAAAAGACACGTTTTATAGTCGCAGACTTGCTTGATACAGTCATGATGATGTTTTTAATATCATTGAAGAAGATGACCCTGCTAAGGTCATGGACGATGCCATTCAATGACAATGACACTGACAAATGAGATAAAACACGTGAGTGGGATTGATTGATGCATTATGATGATAGTGAGCCAGACAGCCTTGAAGATGAAAGGCAGGTCTGAGTGAGTGATCTGTAAAAATCAGGACGACAAAGAATGTGAAGGAATTGATTCATCTTCAAGACATGACACTTTAAATGACAGGTCAGCACATACCCCAGGAGGGTTAGGAAGGAGAGGGCTTTTCAGAGGATGGGAAAGACGATGCCTGTGAGGAATCCAAGGTAGCAAAGCTGTCAACGAAGCTGCATGAGGAGGATTCTCATTCCGATGGGGCTCTTCCTCTCCCTCACAGCAGCAGCTGGAGTGTTACCCCAGTTGGTTGCTCCTTCCAAGATGCAAGCACCTCTAATGCCAGGAGCACAGGGTGCTGAATCATTATCTGTAGAACTTGTACAGCTTTCTGAACTGCCAAGGGACCTCTCTCCTTGATAACCATGCTTACATCTCCGAAATCATTGGAATGTCAGCAAACAGAGGAAACCTTTTTCTTTCCTTTTTATTTATTTAAAAAAACAATCATTTTTTTCATTATACATACCAATGCAAGTTCCTGCTTCTTCCCCTCCTCTCATCCCCTACACATACCCTCCCACCCCACCCCCATCCAATCCTCATTTTGCTTTGGGGAATTTCCAAGGCCCTCCTTACTATATCTAGGCCTAGCAAGGTATCCATCCAAAGTGAATAGGTTCCCCAAAAGCCAGTTCTTACAGTAGGGATAAATCCTGGTGCCACTGCCAGTGGCCCCTCAGCCTGCCCCAGCCATGCAATTGTCAACCATAATCAGAGGGACTAGTTTGGTCCTACACTTGTTCCTTCCAATTCCAGCTGAAGTTTGTGAGCTCCCATTAGCTCAGGTAAACTGTTTCAGTGGGTGTATCCATCATGATCTTGACCTTTTTGCTCATATTCTCACTCCTCCCACTCTTCAGCTGGACTTTGGGAGCTCAGTCCATTGCTCTGATGTGGGTCTCTGCCTTTGTTTCCATCAGTTGTTGGATAAGATTCTATGATGATATTTAAGATAATCATCAGTCGACTACAGAGCAAGTCCTCCCCTATTCTCCTCTATTGCTTAGGGTATTAGCTGGTGCTCATCCTTGTGGATTCCTGGGAATTTCTCTAGAACCAGGTTTCTTGCTAACCCTATAATGGCTCCCTCAATCAAGATATCTCTTTCCTTGCTCTCATCTCTGTCCTTCCTCCTCTCCAACTATCCCATTCCCTCAAGTTCTCCTCAGCCCTCCCCTTCTCCCCTCCTCTTCTCCTTCCACCCCCCTTCTCCCCAACACTTCCATGCTCCTAATTTTGTCAGGCAATTCTGTTTCAACTTTCCAGGTGGATCTATATGTTTTTCTTAGGGTTCACCTTATTACTTAGCTTTTCTAGAATCATAAACTATAGGCTCAATAGCCTTTGTTTATAGCTAGTATTCACTTATGAGTGAGTACATACCATATTCATCTTTTTGGGTCTGGTTACTTCAGTCAGGATAATGTTTTCTAATTCCATCCATTTGTATGTAAAATTCAAGATGTCATTGTTTTTTACCACTGAGTAGTACTCTAATGTGCAGATGTGCCACATTTTCTTCATCCATTCTTTGGTTGAGGGGCATCTAGGTTGTTTCCAGGTTCTGGCTATTACAAATAATGCTGCTATATAGTTGAACAAATGCCTTTGTTGTATGATTGAGCATCTTTTGGGTATATGCCCAAGAGTGGTATTGCTGGATCCTAAGGTAGGTTGATTCCCAATTTTCTGAGAAACCAACACACTGATTTCCAAAGTTGTTACACAAGTTTGCATTCCCACCAGCAATGGATTAGTGTTCCCCTTACTCCACATCCTCTTCAGCATAAGCTATCATTGGTGTTTTTGATCTTAGCTGTTTTGACAGGTGTAAGATGGTATCTCAGAGTTGTTTTGATTTGTATTTCCCTGATGGCTAAGGATGTTGAACATTTCTTTTGGCCATTTGAGATTCTCCTGTTGAGAATTCTGTTTAGTTTTGTATCTCATTTTTATTTTTTATTTTTATTTTATTATTATTATTTTTTTTTTTGGTTTTTTCGAGACAGGGTTTCTTTGTAGCTTTGGAGCCTGTCCTGGAACTAGCTCTTGTAGACCAGGCTGGTCTCAAACTCACAGAGATCCGCCTGCCTCTGCCTCCCGAGTGCTGGGATTAAAGGCGTGCGCCACCACCGCCCGGCTGTACCCCATTTTTAAATTGGGTTATTTAATTTTGATATCTAATATCTTGAGTTCTTTATATATTTTGGAGATCAGTTCTTTGTCTGATGTGGGATTGGTGAAGATCTTTTTCCATTCAACAGGCTGCCTTTTTGTCTTATTGACTGTGTCCTTTGCTTTACAGAAGCTTCTCAGTTTCAGTTTCCCATTTATTTATTGTTGCTCTCAGTGTCTGTGCTACTAGGGTTATATTTAGGAAGTGGTTTCCTGTGCCCACTTTAAAGACTACTTCTCACTTTTTCTGCTATCAGGTTCAGTGTGGTTGGGTTTATATTTAAGTCTTTAATCCATTTGGACTTGAGTTTTGTGCGTGGTGATAGACATGGATCTATTTTCATTTTTCTATATGTCGACATTCAGTTATGCTAGCATCATTTGTTGAAGATACTTTCTTTTTCCATTGTATAATTTTAGCTACTTTGTCAAAAATCAAGTGTTCATAGGTATATGGATTAATATCCGGGTCTTCGTTTCAATTCCATTGGTCAACCTCCCTATTTTTATGCCAATACCAAGCTGTTTTAGTTACTGTAGCTCTGTCATAGAGCTTGATGTCAGGGATGGTGATCCATCCAGAGGGGACCTTTAATGGGCCTAGACTGTCACCAGGGTGACCTCCTAGACCTCCTCAGTCCCAATCTCCAATCATGCTGCCTGGTCCTCCCCCTCAAGGATTTCCACCAAAGTTAATTCTTTTGCATGCTCAGTCTTCTTCTACCTCATCTTCCATCTACATCATAATATGCCCGCCTTTGATGTTTTTAATTCAGATCTGCCCTGTTTGGAAATTTCCCTTGATACATTTGCAATTCAGTTTCCCAACCAACTTGATTCAGCAATCCTAAATTGTAAACACACAACCAACATTGAGAAGAGAGTCACCACAAGCATCTGGGCTTAGCCACAGATCACTAATACCCAAGGCAGAAATGACTTAACTTTGACTCACTGCACTGAGGGTGCCTTGGAAGAGTACAGAGACTGCTGCTAATCACCAAAGCAAGTCAAAAGGATGGTTTTGCCGTGCCCCTCACCAAAGCAGTCTCTAAGCCTGGTCCTTCTGGTCTCTGTTTCAGTGCAACCTAAAGATGACATTTAAGAACCTTCCATGAAGTGGATGGAAGGGCTACTGTGACAGACTCTGATGCCAGAAGAGGCTTCCATTTGAAAGAGTGCCCTCAGGTCATGAGGAATTGAGGCAGGCTGTTCTGGGTAATAGCTCCCACCCACAAAGAATGGCTTAATCCCAGTGTAACCATTCTGCCTCAGCTGAAGAAACAATATGCCCATGAATTGACAACAACCCACCATGCTCCCAGTTAAATCACAAATGCAGTAGTAACTTCCTGGTGGCTTCTTGTGTATATATGCATGTTCCAGCTCCTCTGAGTATGTTCAACCTTCATTCAGCAAAAAAGCTGGTATACCTCGCTCTTCCAACAAAGTAGCTTCAAATGGGTGAGAACCAATCTGCCTGCTTCTCTGCCTCATTTTTCTTACCCATGGAACAAGACGTGCTCACTAAACTTAGTGAAAGGGCTACTTAGAACATGAAGGTATTTTGAAATCTCAAATGCTAGAGACCTCCTTAAATGTGGCCATACTTTGGAAATGTGTGATTAGTGGAATCTTAGTTATTTAATTGTTTTGAATCCTTTCTTGTGTCATGTGGTCACAAGAAACAAGATTTTTTTTCTTTTTTGGGAAACAACAGCAAAATGCCTATTTCTTGCCTGTTGTGTTTGGATTAATTAAAATATTTTCCTGTAAATAATTTACTTGCACTGACTGGATCACAATGTCATCTCCCAGTTCAAACTAAGACATGTGACAAGAAAATGTACAACTCTTAAAAAACAATTCAACCTTAATATTAAAAAACGTTGCAAATAAAATAAATGTCACTCACCAAAATTAACCAGATCAAAATTCTACACATCTCATTGAACCTGTATTTAGTATGTATAATTCTTTGAATATATTATTTTCTACCACCATAAACTGAATGATTCATGGAAAAAATATGAATTCAAGAAAAAAATCTCAGATCAGTTGAAAATAAATGCTACTTCATCCCTTAAAGGAAGATCAGTTCTTATTTAAACACAGTGTTAAGACTAAGTTATTTTTCAAATGTCTATGTCTAGCATAGTTTCAAATTTTGCCTAGGTCCCAAATCTTATATGACAACTTATTTTTGTAAAAATTAGAATTCAATCATTATCCTTACTCCCTAACCATATTTGGTTGTTCTATGCCTTTCTTCCTTAGAATTCAAAACGAGTCTCTCACACTTACTCTTTTTTTTTATCACATGCATTTTTAAAAGACAAAACTACTTATTGAATGTCCCACTTATTTTAGATTTGTCTGTAAAATTGTTTAATTTCTTATACTTTACACTAAGGAAATTAAAGCCTTTGTTACACATTCCATTGTCTTACAAATTTTATTATTTTGCTGAGAAATCTGTGTTCAGTCTACTGTTAACTATTTTTGTATCAAAGGTTTGCAATCTGATGTGATTTTTTTCACTCACATAACTGCCCCTCCACTCCAGCACTTTAGAGGTTGGGAGTCTTGTCTCCGTTGTTTCAGCCTGAGGAGTGTGCGTTGCCTTTGAGAGCTTAGAGGGTCGATTTTAAGCACTATCTTTGTTGGGAGCAATGAATTTCTTGTAATCCCCTGATCTGAGTGCCTACAGCTGCTCTGAGCACGAGACCTTCAGGAGTTCCTGATGGCAGGAGAGTGGTTTCTGGTGGGTTTGGCTGGGGTGTGGCTATCTCTATATAATCTGCCCCTGAACACAATAAAGGGAGCATTCTTGGGGAATTCAAGGATGACCCGTGTCGCTGTCTTTCTGTCTGTGTGTGTTTGTGTATTTTAACCTCCTGCCCCTTTGCCTGAATCTCGTGAACTGGGTTCAAGTGCACCGAGTGCAGACATGGGCACGGTGCGCGGCAATTCCGTTGTTTCAGCCTGAGGAGTGTGCGTTACCTTTGAGAGCTTAGAGGGTCGATTTTAAGCACTATCTTCTTACTTTTTATATTCTCTTCTTTCTCTTAACTTTCAATACAATATTGCTATGTATCTTTTTTTTTTTAAAATACCGTTCAGGATTTAGTTTTTGTATGTATAAATAATTAGTTTTAGAAAAAAAAACTCAGGCCTTACTGTTATCCCACCACAGATGACTGGCCAGATGTAGCTTCTGATGTTACTAGGAGACTCAATCTCACAGCAAACTCTCCGATCCTCTGGATCTTGGAATCTTTCTCTCTCCTCTTCCAGTATAATCCCTGAGCCTTACTTTCAGGAGTTGTATTATAGATGTATCAGTTGGGACTGCGCTCTACAACTATGTATTTTGAATTTTTATATTTTTATGCAATGGTCTCCATGTGTTGCAAAGAGAAATTTTCTTGTTGAAAGATGGGAATGACACTGATCTGTGGATATAAGGACAGATATTTAGAATATTAGTTATGGATTATTCCAGTTTAGTAAAGTAGTGGTTGTAAGTCATCCTCCAAGATCCATGACTTCACTAGTCCCAGGTAGTTTGCTAGACTTCGAGTACCAGGCATGGTTTTCCTCTTGTTGAAAGGACCTTAAGTTTAATTAGAAAGCTGTTGGTTACCATAATGTATGCATGCTATTGCTGCACCCTTAGGGTTACTGTGCAATGATAGTGGTTGTTGTGTTCCTTAGGTCTCATAGCTGGGTAAAACTATTGGTTGCTCCCTTCAGAGGCTTTTAAGCCAGATTGAACTTAGGTCTTCAGGGCTCTGTGCCCTAAATGCATGGTGTCTTCAGTGATAAAAACTTAGCTTCTATATCTGGGGGAAACTATAAGCAACAATAAAAGCCTATATTGTTTTGAGAGTCTCTTAAACAACCCCAACCAACAAGTTAACAGGGAACCTTGTCTGTATTCTGTTTTGTTGCATGTTTTATGAAGGGAAGCACTGGGAGGGGCATACAATAATAGTATTGTTAAAGAGCAGAGGTGCTGGGAATTGCTTTAGCACTGCACACCGCATTCTTTAAGCAGTCATATGCAAATAATTGGTATTTAATAAAATGGAAGAGTTGGTCTTACCTGAGATTTTTGCTGGGACGCATAAACTTCTAAGTATTCTGTAGAGAGAATAAAATTTGTGAACTTGAGTGGATAGAAGAAAATATCTGTATTTTAGCTAACATTTCATGCAATAGTAAACACAGCTAGCAAGTCAGAATTGGCAATTTGGACAACAACAATTATTGAAAAAAATCTTAGAATGTGACATTCTCTTCAGTATATAATTATTAGAGTACTTTTTACATTATCTTCTATAACATTGATAAAGAAATGTTTATCCCCATATGAGAAGTTTGAGAATACTTTTACATCCGACTTTAGATGTAAATATTTCCTTTGCATTCTTAGACATTTTGCCTTATGTGTTAAGAACAGTGTTCTTGAGAAGAATCATAGATCCACAGACTCCCGACACAACAGGTTAGGAATTTGCACTGGGTAGGAAAGAAGCAGAATCTGCAGGCACAGGAGGAGTTTGGCAGATGTGGTGTTTGAAGTTGGAAAGGGTTTTTGTGTGTGAGCTTCGCCATTCCCCACCCCAGCTCTTTTTGCTCATGTTTCTCAGTGAAATGTGAGGAGAGGTAATTAGGAGAAAGTGAGAGAGGGCCAAGGAGATAATGGAAATTTGAGCATAAGGGAGAAGGTGTGAATTAGTTTTCTACGTGAGGGAGAAAGCTAATTTTGTAGGATTGCTGCACAGTGTGGTGACTGCCCACTTGTCCTTTCAGATTTGAGAAGGCTGTAGCGGTGTGTCTTTCGCCTGTTCTGTTTAGCCGATTGAAGACGTGAGTGAAGGGGCATTAGAAAACGGGATGAAGGGAGAATGCGCAAGCGACTCCGAGGCTTGACAAGGAGAATGGTGCTGGGGGAGGTTTCCAAAGCTCAGTCAGATGAACATGAAAGGAAAAACCTGAAGCGGTGCTCTGCCTAATGGTGGAGTAAGAGAATATGATTTCCAGAAGGTTCGTAGATAGCAAAGTATTACAATAAACTGGATAGAGAGGGAATTGGAGAGAAAGAGTGAGAAAAAAAATCCTTTATGACAAATCACTTAAATTATAGTTTAAGGGAGCGAGCATCATATGAGAATTTTAGGGAGATTATTGAGCTTGAATATTGAATATTTATCTTATGGTTTCTTAGCATGATCAGTATCTTAAAAGAACAGAGTCAAGGAACCATGGTCTAATGTGACAGAAATCAGCCTCCTCCTCCACCATCCCCTCCTCCACCACCATCGCCTCCTCCTCCACCATCACCTCCTCTACCATCACCTCCTCCACCATCACCTCCTCCACCACCATCGCCTCCTCCTCCACCATCGCCTCCTCCACCATCACCTCCTCCACCACCATCACCTCCTCCACCACCATCGCCTCCTCCTCCACCATCGCCTCCTCCACCATCACCTCCTCCACCACCATCGCCTCCTCCTCCACCATCACCTCCTCCACCACCATCTCCTCCTCCTCCACCATCACCTCCTCCTCCACCATTGCCTCCTCCTCCACCATCGCCTCCACCACCATCGCCTCCTCCACCACCATCGCCTCCTCCTCCACCATCACCTCCTCCACCACCATCACCTCCTCCACCACCATCACCTCCTCCACCACCATCACCTCCTCCTCCACCATCACCTCCTCCACCACCATCACCTCCTCCTCCACCATCACCTCCTACTCCTCTACTCCTTTATTTTCTATTTTTTCTTTTTATATTTCTGACTTAACAAACTACAGGCTCTTGTTCCTCTGCCTCTGCTTCCTTCTAAAGGATAAAGTTTCCTTCCTCTCACATTTGAAAGACTAATACCTGAGTACTGGTTTGTGACATGAACCAAACTAATTAAGACAGTGGCCAGGGATTAACATAGCCTTGTGTTTGCTGTGTGGTCAACCCTAGGCACTAGCTGCATGCCTTTCATACACAGAAAGTATACATAAATAAACGCATTTTGAAAGAAGAAATTAATAAGATTAGTGAAATATAGGTCGTACTGGCTAAAGCCAGGAAAATTTAAAGATCTGGTTGTAAATGATCGGTTTTTCTTGTGTTGCTATTTTGACCGTGTCTTTTTTTTCCACAATAAGAAGGCTATGTTTATATACAAGGTACATCATTGTCATTATTGCTGGCTACTAGGAGCAATCCTCTTCCGCTATTAAGTAACATCAAATATAAATCTAATTTAATTGTTTTGTAACTTGGTAAATGAACTGACACCACATTTTTTTTCTTCCCCTCTTTCTTTGTTGCTGTTCTACTCTGAAGTAGAATCTTGGGAATTTTAGTGAATTTGAGAATGCTTAAATAAAATGTTCCTCAAATGCTCCTCATCTTATTTTGGAAGTTATTTTCATTCCCTGTTGCACATTGACCTTGGTGTTACAATTTCTATATATCACAGTGTAATGTGTTCCTTCACAATTCCAAAACTATCCATTTATTTTGAAATCCATGGAGGGAGAATCAAATTATTTCTTTCATGATATCGCTATTTCAATATTTAAGGTGGGGTTGATTTGTGTTGTATGAATTTAACCTATGTATGATGAGGATAATTCAATTTAACAAAGCTTCTGGTTCAGCTACATGTAATCATCAATTCATTCATTCATTCATTCATTCACCCTGTGTCTACGCATACTTAGCATACTTACATTCCTTCAGAAAGATTTAGTGAGTCCGTGCCATCATCTGTGCTTGACATTGGGGCACAATGCAGGGAAGACTCAATTTTGTCTTCCTCAAGTTCACTTCACAAGAGACAGAAAAGGACAGCCAAAGTGGCAGGATCCTCAGAGTAACAGTGGAGAGTGCTTGCAAGTAAATTAGCTTGGATTATAAACATCCTTCACAGCCTAAATTAAAATTTCATGGGTTGATAAAATGCTAGACAAGAAATCGTGCTGTAGAGAAACCACAGGGAGATATTAGGAAATGCCAGTGACTTCATACAAAATGATGGATCACACTGGTATGTATTTTTGTAGGGGTGAGGTAGGTCCATTTATGGTCTACCCAGGGCCTCTCTGAGATAGAAAGCAGAAATTGTCTGATGGGTGCAGCCCTATGAAGGAGCCCTTGGGCTGTCAGCTGGCATGCTAGGGTAGGCTGTCTCATGCCAGGGTTTAGTTTTGGTAAACAGGGAGGATTTAATTCTCTCCTCCCTTCAGGGTCCAGTGTTCATAAGGTATATGTAGGCATCTGGAAACAGTTTCTGCTTGTTATGTCTGTCAGTGTTTTAAACGCTCTTCCTAAGTAGACATTACTCCCAGCAACCCGTTTCCCTGATCATTGCCTGTATTTGTGTTGGCAGACCAGACCCTCTGACTTCCAGCTGAATGTTGTCTTAGTCTGTTTTCTGTGGTAAGTATCCAGTACCAGGTTAGCTATGTTTTGAAGAAGAGAGGCTTGTTTTATTTCACGGTTCTGTTTTGTAGTTGACTATCAACAACTAGTGATGAACTGTGGCAGGCAGAGACCCTAGGAAGCACAAGGTGTCCCATGGGCACAGGGAGCGCGGGGACAGCATCACCATCATTTTCATAGCAGTTCACCTTGGGATAATTTATTAACTCAGTAGTCCTGGGAGTGATTAGTACATTTGTGAATGAAAGCAAAAGCCATGACTACCTCCTAAGGGCCCACCTCTTAATAATAGTATTACGTGGACTACATTTCAACATGATTCTCCAAAAAGATGAACAATATCTAAATCATAGCAGATGTTATTATCTACCTATGTAGAAAACTGAGTCACTTATCACCTTATGCCATGATGCCATGTATTAAAATAAGTATATTTTTCATATGCATATCGTTCTTGTACTTACAAACTTCACACATCTCTCAAGTTGTCATCACAGGATAAAATTAAGAGCTTCTAGTCTACTAAAGACAAATTTAATACATGTGTTGCCTGTACTGAACAGATCCCTACTTACGGGGTTCTGTAGCACACTGTGGTATCAGACATCAGGGTAAAAAAAAAACCCACAATATTCCTGGCAAAATTAACACTCAGGAATAGCAACAAATAGGATTATATAACTCAAAATACATTTGTAGTTTTGAAATTTGCCAAACTGTTTCTAGAGAAAAAAACAAGGTGTATGTTTTACAGGTTTAGTAACACTCTGTACCCGAAGAGCAAATTAGAATTGATCAGAGAGACATTACCTAGCTTTATCCAGGGCATGTAACAAAATGGTCTTGAATTCCTGGAGGAAAAAAACTCAAGGCTAAGTAACTTTTAGATAGTTGGGTTACTCTGAAGTTCTTTGTGTAAGACAAAGATAATGGGTTTAGAAAGTAAACAATGTAAGAGCCCCAAACAACCTTCCTTTAAAGCAGATCCAAATGGAGTTTTGAACTTCGGGAAATGAAGCCAGAATTCTAGAGGCTGAACAAAGGAGAGACAAAGGTGCTGAAGACAGCTAATAACCCTAGAGGAAGTTACTGTATAGTTTTCAGATCGTAATTAAAAATGAATCCATAACTGAAATTGTTCCAAAGACTTGAACATCTGATGAAGCAACCATAGTATTACAGTGTTTTCCATAAAACCTTGATATTGTCTTGTCCTACTTTACAGAATCTTTAAAGGTCTTTCCTTGTAATTATGACTGTTGTAGCCCAGAATCTCAAAATCCGTTATCAGCAGATGATTTCATGACTTATTTCCTCATACTCTAGTGGTCTTTCTGTTTGAAATTTCTGGTGAATGAACAATTGTCTGCTTCAGAAGATGTAAGACCAAATGAGGAGTCAGAAAAGCAGCCATCGCAAGTCTTGTTAACAGTCTCTGATTATCACAACGAAGCGGCTCTCACCACAAGAGCAAATCCTTCCTTGCTGAAGTGCATGGGTGTTGGAGAATGGGTCACCTCAAAGCTAGAGTCAAGAAACACCAAGCATCATATGTATCGTGGTTTCATTGTAAAATTATTTATATAACTATAATAAATAATTTCATATCTTAGATTAATTAGGTTGTAGTTAAAAATTTAAAGCATTTTAAAAATTTTTAAAAAATTTAAAAACAAATATAGACATAGGAGACTTCACAAATAGATGGCTAGCTTGTTGAAATATTAAAGGTGAACTCCTTTGCAATTACTAGCAGGTCAAAGTCAGAATTTTACCACCTTGCTGAAGTCCCTTGTTGTATCTAGTGTCTCCAGAGCCATCATTATCCCTGCAATATCCCGTTCTTAAAGTAATAATTGTGCTTTGTTTATACTCCTATCACCCTGCTGTTAATGCTTAGAAATTCAGATTTGTCTTACTTAAAAAAGTGAAATTCTTTGAAATAAAAAAAACTATTCCCTCCAGTTCATGGCATTCGTGAAATAACATAGTTTGTTTTTTACAGACAAAATTTATCATTATTTCATAATGATTTTATCATTCATGATACTGACCATAGTTTGTCCATATAACCTCATCTGTATTATTTCTATTTCTCGGTTCTCAAAGACACAGTGGACAATGAAGTCTGAGAATAATTTATGATACACGACCCTCCCCCACACGCATTCTGTCCTAGAACAAGAATACTATCATTGTCAGTATTACTAATGAAAACAGTCACACTGTTTCCTGCAGGTGCTCTCCCCACTTTACCCCTCTATAGTCATGTGACATTTACATTACCTGAACGTTGTACCACTATGTTATATATTCTCTCTTCTGGCAGTCATAGCTAGCTTGTCTTTACCTGGCTGAGCTTCAAGGCTCATAAGCATGCTACATCATTTGACAAATTAGGGCTCTTTCTAGGTTGGCATTATGTTTCATGTTGAGATCTACCTGTCTTTGCAGAATCTCCTACCCTAGATTCTGAAGTAGAATTTAACTCAACATAAATTTCTAATAATACACAGAAGAAAATGGATATGGAGAAGATTAAATCTATTAGTCATTATTATTTTTCAAATGGAGAAAAGGGATTTCACTTGATTTATGTGTGCACAGCAGAGTTTGATAGTACTCTCAGAAAGCCCACAGTGCTAGGACAGTAATACAGGAAAAATGAGTTCAGGAGATTAGTAGTGCATTAGACCTGCCCATGGCCAATGATTTACCAATACTAAGAAAACAGACTTTATGATAATCTTGTCATGAACATAGCACAAAAATAAAATAATTTAGTTATCTGAAGAGGGCTTGCTTCTGAATGCTTAAATGATTCCTTTTGAAATACATTTATGTCTCCAACTTGTGGACTATTTTGAAAGGCAAGCCATGAGAGCTATTTCAAGGTTCTTTCAGAAATAGTAGTGTCAGTGAAGACAGCAAGCTCTCGGGGATTGAAATTACCCTGCTGGTTGTCAGAACACCATTCGCGAAATCACTGCCATTACTGTTCAAGAGATTACCTCTCCTAACAGGTAATGCGGCTTCTAGGAGAGAGGGGCCAAGTGCAAGAGAAAAGGTGTAAGAGATGCCAGCTGTGCCTCAGATCCCGGTGTCATCGTCTGTTGTCACCTATACTCCTTAGTGTGTCTTTTAATTTCTTTGAGCCTTTAATTTTTCTCTACAAATATTCATACAAATATGGTATGAAATTTGTGACAACAGAGGATGTTGAGATAATATAAATGCCATTATTATATGAATAATAATTCTACTTCCTGGGAGCAATTTAGCTATACAGACCCTATATCTCACGTCTCAAATTGTACTTTTTTTGTGGGGGTGATGTATGGAAAGATCTTGTTGTGTGGACCAGCCTTGTATAGGGCACATAGTCTTTATGCTCATAGATAAACATAGATAAATACTAGGAAAACCAGGGTTTGTCTCGTCAAAGGAAAATATGTATAACTCTTAAGTTTATCCCAGACTCTTCCTCCCTAGACCTTTATCATGATCACTGTTTCTTAGTCAATAAAACCCATTCTTATGGGAGATGTCACATTTTTTTTAACTCATGGAGCGGAGGTGGTTGCTGGCCTGATGACTCTGCACTGTCTATATGGCCAGGTCACCCCTGGCTCTCCCAGAATCTTATGTTTATCTCAGTCATTCTCCCTAGACCCTTGAGCATTGCTTCTCAGTCAATAGAACCCATCCTTATGGAAGATATCATAAGTACTCTGTGTACTTTGAAACAAGTTTCAATGGAATCGTATCTTAAACTTTATTGTACACACGGCTCTGAGCCATCATCAAGAAACTTTTTTTCCACCACATTGTGGCTGTGCTTAAGTACACATAAAACCAACTCTCCAGTGTCAGACTCTTGAATTTGAACCAAAACCAGCTACTGAGTCATGTTGAATTAGATTTCCTTCTTGCCCCACATGGATCACTCTGCTCGCCCGGGTGTTTGCAGAGATCACCCTACCCCATCCAACCCACACTCAAGCCTAGTTATGGACACTTGATATTTCTGTCTGAGCTACCCAAACAGCTAGAGTCATACATGTGTGCCATCAGTCATTAATAAATGGCATAACGTTTGTCTGGTTTTCTCCATATCCTGGATATCTTTTCCTTCCTACTGCTATCCAGTCAGTCACCAGGGCTAGTAAGGCCTGCTTTGGGACTATTTCTCCAATATACCAGCATCCATAATGACTACACTATCAGCCCTCTATTTGTCTTTTATTTGAATTATTACTCAAATATTCGTTTTTCATTTTTTTACTTTTATTGAAAGTGCAATTTTTCTTATATATTGTGTCTGGATTACAGTTTTCTCCCCTGCACTCTTCTCAGTCCCTCCTCACTTCCCCTCCCATTCAGATCCACCCTCTTCATATTGCTCACTAGAAAACAAACAGAATTCTGAGGTATAATTATAATATAATAAAACAAAAATAACCCATTAGGACTGGACAAAACAAACAAACAAAAGGAAAGGATCCAGAGACATACTCATTCATATACTAAGGAATGACATAAAAATACTAAAACAGAAGCCATAATATAACTGACCTGTAAAGTAAAAAAAGAGAATAAAAATATAGATATGGGGCTGGAGAGATAGCTCAGCAGTTAAGAGTACCGGTTGCTCTTCCAGAGGTCCTGAGTTCAGTTCCAAGCAACCACATGGTGGCTCACAACAATCTGTAATGGGATTTGATGTTCTCTTCTGGTTCAGGGCATACATGAAGATATAGCACTCATATACTGAAAATAAATAAGTAAATCTTTAAAAAATAGAAATAAACTAAAAATAATAAGATAATATTTTAAAAAAACCAACAAGCTGTGATGTGACATTACGAGAGAAGGAAGCTCCAAACATGCTATTGATTTTGTTTTCTGCTGGGCATCTACTGCTGGGTATGCACCGAACCTTTAAAAGCAGTTTGTTTCCCTAGTGAGACTCCCTTGGATGAAACTAGATTTTCAATTGTGAGTTGTTATCAATTGGAGATTACTTCAGGGATAGGGATAGAGGCATGCATCTACGTCTCTTTCAGTTCTAGAATCCCATCTGGTGCAGAGCCATTCAGGCCTTTGCATGCTGCTGCTTAAGTCTCTGTGATTTTATATATGGATTGATCCTGCTGGTTTAGAGGTGTGTGTGTGTGTGTGTGTGTGTGTGTGTGTCCTCCTTCCCTTTTAGCCACCATTTAAACATTGTGCCACCCTTGTACTAGTATATCTTGCAGGCAAGGAACTATTGTAGATCAGAGGTTTTGTGCTGGGGTCAGTGTTTACATTTCTCCTTTGGTATCATGCTGAGTAGCTTCCTGTACCAAAGATGATAGAACTGAGGGATAAAGGCTCTTGATAGGAACCAGCTCGAGTCATTTATGTTGAATGAGTTGTGTATGTATTGCATACAGCAATAGCGGCTAGCTCTCAGTTCATGGAGAGCAACTTATAGTCTTGACAACACCCTGGGTTATTTGGGAGGTTTTGTGGGGCCTCTTGGCTATCAACTCAATTAAATGTAACCTAATTCCAGTACTGTAAGCTTCATTTGAGGACAATAGATGGCCACTTGGGCCCTGTCTCCACCATTATTTGCTGATTTAATTTACATCGCCTTCACATGTGTATGTACTTTAGCCAATTTCTACTGTATTAGGTTACCATACAATCCCTCAAATGTATTTGGTGTTTTTGTAGCTTCATAGACTTCTTCTTTTTTCATGTTAGAAAAATTTTCCTGTATGATTTTGTGGAAAATATTTTCTGTGCCTTTGACCTGGGTCTCTTCTTCTTCTTCTATTTCTGTTTCTCTCTCTCTCTTTTTTTTTTCCACAGTGTCCCAGATTTCCTGGATGTTTTGTGCCAGGATTTTCTTCTTAAGATTTAACATTTTCTTTGACAGAGGTATTTATTTCATCTGCTTTCAGTGCCTGACATTCTTCCTTCTCTTGTATTCTGTTGGTGAGGCTTGCATCTGAGGTTCCTTTTTGAGTTTCTAAATTTTTCTTTTCTAGATTTTCCTCAGTTTGAGCTTTCTTTATTGATTTTATTTCCACTTTCAGGTCTTGAACTGTTTTATTAATTTCCTTTTTTTCGTTTCATATATTTGTCTATTCCTCTTGTTCATTTCTTTTAGAAATGATATATTATTATTATTATTATTATTATCATCATCATCATCCTGACCACAGTTTCTCCTCACCAAACTCTGCTTAATGTTTGGCTGTGGGTCTCTGTACCTGTTTACATCAATTGCTGGATGAAGCCTCTCTGATAATTATTGAACTAGGCACCAACCTTTCACATATTTCTTTAAGGGAGCCATCCGTTTCCTCTTAAGGACTTCTGTGACATGCCTAAGGGCTATTTTAAGGTCTTTATCTCCTGCTTCACTTATGTTGCAGTTCTCAGGGCCTACTTAGTAGGGTTGCTGGGCTCTAGTGGAGACATACTGTCCTGCCTGTTATTGACTGTGTTTTCTTGTTAGTATCTACTTATTAGGGTTGCTGGGCTCTAGTGGAGACATATTGTCCTGCCTGTTATTGACTGTGTTTTCTTGTTAGTATCTAGGCATCTGGGATTGGGGTATTTGGAATTCTAGCTGTTAGTATCTGTTCTTGTCTTTGATGGGTGAATGTCTTGTTCCTTGTCTTCTGTTGCTTTCCCTGGTTTATAGGAAGATGTAGTGGTCAGCTTTGTATTGACTGGTAAGGAATTTTGTTGGGATTATGTTAACTGTGGTCACTGGGGGTTCCAGATAAAATGTGTTTTTAGGTATTGGGAGATGATACTTAAGCACGAGGAAGGGCTGGTGGTAATGGTGGTAGTGGGGGTCCTGGAGGAGTCCACAGGATGGAGAAACACAGAGTGTTCTCCCAGAATCTCCTTAGTCCCCTGGGAATGGGGGGGGGACGGGGAGAAATCATCGTAAGAGGTCAGGTGTTCACTACAGAGCTGAGAATGAGAGTGAGGGAAAGAGTTCCACATGGAGGAGAGGAGGGACAGTGAAGCCCGGATGCTCACCTACCTGCTTCACTGGCCTACTTGTTCCTCTGGCAGGATTGGCTGGTGAGTTCCCAGGAAGCCTGCTGGGGTTGGGGCAGGGATAACAGGATGAGTGGGGAGGACAGTTGGAGGAGATCTGTGTGATCCTATGGAGATGGCGGCAGAGTGAGGGTGGCTCAGCCACTAGTCAGCTACAGAGATGGGGGTGAGGCTGGGGGATTGGATGTGGAGGAGAGGAGGGAAATAAGATCCACAGTTAGGCTACCATTTTCCCTTGCCAGCATGGCCTGAGGATACCCAGGGAATGCCTGCTGGAGTAGGGGACTAAGATAAAGTTAGGAGAAAGAAGGTTGCTATGGAAGATGTGTGTGGTCCACTGGAAATGGGGGTAGGGCGGGAGGAGGTGGCACACAGCAGGTGGTCTGTAACAAAGCTGAGGATGCAACTGGGGGATTGGATTCAGCCTATATCACTGACCTTGGAGGTTACTCCTAAGGAGTGCCTGCTGGTGTTGGTGGCTGGGATAATGGGAAGAGTTTGGGTAACAAAGTTTGGAGAAGATCTATGTGATCTGTGGGAAACGGGGGTCATAGAGGAAGGTGAACCGGCCACAGGTATTCTGCTACAGAGTGAGGGACGAGACTGAGGATTGGATTTGTTGGAATGGAGGGAAAGGTGAAGATCTGCAGTTAGCATACCTGCTTCACTGGTCCAAGTAGCCTGTGGATTCCCAGGGAACGCCTGGTAGAGTTGGGGGCTGGGATAAAGCCACGAGTTGCTGGGGAGGGAGTTTGAAGGGGGAAATCCGTGAGATTCCCTGGAAAAGGGGAGGAGGGTGAAGAGGCTCCAGCAGTGTGGACTGTGGCGTTGGATTTGGAGGAGAGGAGGGAGAAGGACGTTCTGGTTAGTCCACCTGCTTCTCTAGCAGGGGTCAGTGCTCAGATGTTCGTATGGATTTTTCAAGCTTTGCATTTTCCAAGAATGATTGCCAGAGTACAGTCAGAGTGAACATATGAAGGTGGCTTAGAATGTGCCGATTTCTTCTCAAAGTCCCGACAGTGAATTCAAAGAATGTCCCATTCTTAAACATGACCTACAAGGCCTTTCCCTTGCTAGCCCCTTCTGTTGTCACTGTATGTAGTCCTTGTTTACCGTGCCGTAATCACCAGGGCCATTTCCAGTAACCCGAAGGTTATTCTTATTTCCTCTTTCCCTAGTGCCTTTGACTAGAATATACTTTTGCCTCCTGCACATCTCAGGGATAACTTCTAGCCTTCCCAGCATCACACCTGTGAGGTGTGTTCACTACTGGGACTTAGAGTAGAAAATGGCACATTCTGACTCACCTGAAGGGAGTCTCATTAAGACTCAGGGAGCAAAACTTACAAGGCATAGGAAGTTGGTAATTTATTGAAATTTAGAACATTTGCGAGATCTGTCCTTAAAGTTATGTGGGCAATACGAGGGAGAGGAGACTTCCTGAACCGGTGAAACTGCAAATCATGCAGTGAATTCCAATGACAGGGTTTTTATGAGTTGTCAGCCATGATCACACGGATTTTGAGGCGCGATACAGCTGCCTTTGAGTCATTCATTCGCCTGTGAGTATTCTCTTACCCCGTGCTTATGCTTGTAAGGAACTCCAATAAAAAAATTGGTCTGCCAGGTTGGACTTTGATGGAAACTTTAACTTTGTCAGTGCCCTGTAAGAGATGAATAGAGATTTGTTCACAGTGAAAAAAAAAACCCATTCAACATAGAGGGACCAGAAAAACCATATCCACAAATTATGTAGATGCACCTGCAAGACAGCCACCTGTAAGTCAGGAAGTGTTCCCTAATTGAAGACCTGACACTGCTGCCTTTATCCTGGACTTGCTAGCTTCTAGGACTGGGAGGGACAATTTGACACTCGTTAAACCTTTCTTTGAGATGATGACACTCTATAATGGTAGTTAACATTGACTAATATACCTAACAAATAACTGCCAATTTTTAGTGAATTAATCAAAATGGGGTATAAAAGCAAACAGAATACCTATGAATAGAACGCCAACTTGTTACCTTTAAGAAGCATTTTTTTAAAAAGTCAAATAATAAAAGCATTTTGACATCAGAGAGGTCAACAATCAAAGTAACCATTTACCCAAAATAAATTTGTCAGCTCTGTATAAAGAACAAAGTAGTCCGACTTCCTGGTGAGATTTCTATTGACTCACAGAATCCTGTGCTGAGACTTCCCTCCACTTTTCATTTTACCTGACCTTCCTGGAAACACGAAGTCTTCTTAGGTAAAAATCTATCTTGTATGTATTGTGTAGCTTGATCCATGAAGGCAGTATTTTTGTAGGGGTTCCACAAAAATACATTTTGGAGTATTAACAAAGAAAGGAAATAAAAACTTTCTTTTTTAGTCAAAGACTACTCTCAAATTAACTCTGAAAATGCACCGTCTTGTATCTTTTGGTACTACATATTTTGAGTAAATCTAGGAAATTGCCAATCTAGCTGCCAATCCTTCGAAAATTCATGAATACATGATTCAATTTCCACTCTTTAAGATGTCATTGCATGTGTAGAGATTGTCAAATGAGATAAGTTAGAAGACATCAAGAAATTGAAAGCTTTAATTTGATACATTCAAGCCATGTCCAGATATAGGTGATTTAGAGCTCCCCATTCCAAACTAGGAGAATCTTTACTGAAAACATCTGGTGAGGTACTTGTTTAGGTAGAAGCCCTTGTGGCGTTCATATATACCTAGAAAGTCTAGGATGTTTGGAATCTCCAGCTCAGAGCCCCATTCCAGACCCTGTCCTCAGCACCCCAGAAGCATCTGTCTTGGAGCTGCCTTCTCCAAACCCCACCCTCAGGAACCAAGTATCTGTCTCGGGCCCCGGCTCCAATGGCTTCTCTCTGATTCTGCCTCCTTCCTTCCAGCATTCAGTTTAGTTTTCCCGGCCTAGCTTTACTCTACCCTATCACAGGCCTAAGATGGTTTCTTTATTAACCAGTGGTATTCACATGCCCCATCATTCCTCTCTGGTGTTGGGATTAAAAGGCCATGCCCCACCTACCATAGGTTCTAGGGATTAAACCCAAGTCCTCATGCTCTCACGGTAAGCACTTTTATCAACTGAGTCTTCTTTCCAGTCACAGAAACAGGCAACTTAAATAATTCTTTTTTTTTTTTTAAAAAAAATCTAATTTATTTTTTTAAAACAATTCTGAATAATTCAGAAATGGCAACTGGTTTTCTCTTTGTTTTCCCTTTATTATGTGTTATAGTGAGCATACTTCTTGGACCCCCCCCCCCAACTTGTCTCTGGGTTATGTCTTCTCCAGCATCAACAGGGCCTGAGAGAGGCTTGTTGAATTAAAGCTAAGGCTCTTGAAACACCTCCAAGTTAGGAAAACTGGGGATGAAAATACAGGCAGGAGATTAGGCAAAATACCCCTGTGTGTCTGGAAGGATGGATGGAACAGCTACTGCCAGAAGGATAGGCAGAGTGGAATTGGTCTGTGGAGGAGGAAACCAGGGTTCCAGTTTTATGCTAAGTATTTCCGTAGTTCACTGGGGAAGGGTGTGGGGTGGGGGAAGCTGAGAGGATTTAACTGGACAGCACTGTGTGATGCAAAGGCTTTGAGCCTTCAAATACCTCATGTATGTCCTCCTGCTTAATGCCAACACTGTTATCACTTATGCTGCCTTATATTGTAGTTTTGTTTATTGATTGGCTTACCTTTGAAAAGTGTCTTGCTATAAAGTTTAGCTAAGCTTGTGACTCACGATCCTCTTGCCTCAGCCTTCTGAGAACTGGAGTTACAGTGATTTATCAACATGGCCCATATTTTAACCTTTAACTAATAAATTGAAAACAGTTTTAAATATCAAAATGACAGGAATTTAAAAGTTGAGCATAATAGATACGTTTAAGGGTCTGGAGAGATGGATCAGAAGTTAACCGGGCTTGCTGGTCTTCCAGAGGCAGTTCTGAGCATCAGATGGCCCACAGCCTCTGAAATCTCCAGCCTCCAGGGCTCAGAACCATTTTTCTTACCTCTGAAGAAACACTCATATACATATAGTCATATGCACATATATGTGACATACACTCACACAAACACACATAGACATAAGTAAAAATAATCTTGAAAAATAAAAAAAAAACATTGTTTCAATTAAAGGAGAAAATACAGAAACGATTGACCTCAAAAGCTGCCATCTTTTTGTCCCTTAAGCCATAGCATCTTCTTGGCTCTCCCGAGCATCCTCTAAGGTGTGTGGTGAGGTCCTTCGTCTTCATCAGTCCTCTCTTCTCTTTGAAACACTCAGATTCCTAATGTCAAGGCAGGCAGCAGCTGGAAGCATTTATTCTTTTTACAGTGGTGTCTTAGTTACTGTTCTGCTGTGAAGAGATGCAATGACCAAAGCATCTTAAAAAATAAAGCATTGAATTGAGGGCTGGCTTGCAGTTCAGAGGGTTAGTTCACAATCATCATGGCAGGAAGCATGGTGGCAGGGTGGCTGGCATGGTGCTGGAGTAATAGCTGAAAGCTTGCATCCTGGTTTATAGGCAGCAGAGAGAGAAAGGAAGAGAGAGAAGGAGAGGGGAATGGATTTTTGAAACCTCAAAGCCCCACCCCCACACTGACACAACTCCTCCAATAAGGCCATACCTTCTATTTTTTTTCACAAACATTTCACCAACTGGGACCCAAACATTCAGGCAAATGAGCCTCTGGGTGTCATTCTCATTTAAACCATAAATTGGGGAAGTATTCCACATGAAAACAGCCCTCACCCTTGGCTACTTTCCTCTCTGCTTACACTGATGACTTTACATTTTGTAAGCATTTTTGACTAGATCCTATGAAAGTGCTGTTAATCCATGGATAATCTTTTTCATTATTTTTGCTTTTGTTTTCTAGATAGACAGCAGAAGTCACATTTTCCAGCCATCTGGAATGATGGGTGCTATTTCTAAAAGATACTTTGTTAAGCTTTCTAGCTCCCTGAAATAAAAGTCGCTCCTGAAGCCACTATCCATCTGCCAAGGGCCCAGAAGAATTGTCACTCCTTGGTCAAGCTTCGTTCTGCAAGGACGTTAATGTTATCTTGCTGTCTAGATTTCTGAATCAGAATTATGTAAGCCTTACCTTATATAGGTCCACTTATTTTCTGAGAAAACGGATTGGATATTCAACAGGAGAGAAATGATTAAAATGTATTACCAAGCTGCGTAATGAAAATAGCTGTTGGAAATTTCTTGTAGAAAGTTATTGTTTTAATGATCAGACAATGGAAACTAAGTAATAATTAATTGAAAATCATAGAAACTGAAAAACAAAAGACATGCTTCCTACTTAGTCTTAAGAATAAAGATAATTGAAGGCAATTGATTATTTAGAAATGAGTTTTTGCATTTCTATCTCATTTATAAGAAATGAGATAGCAGAAAGACGGTCTGTAATCCTCGTCTTTTATTATTATGTGACTCTAGATTGCAGGTCATTACAGCGGAAATAAAAATGATATAATGCTGTGTGTAATTGCTTTTGGTTTCTCACCAGACCTAGAGGATACGACTCTGCTGCTTATGACACCACACACATTGATGACAAGACACAGGGAAATAAAGCTGGATCAAGCTGGAAGTGCCCTCCCTGTTAGCTAGTTTTCGTATTGCCTAAGTTGCAATGGAGGCTTGTGGGTGTAGACCCTGTAAGTTATAATACTGATCAGTCAGGCAAGATATGTTCACAGGTGTAAAAGTGGCCCAATGGTTATGAGAGTAACTAACTTCTGATTGGATTTGAGGTTATAGGAAGGATTCATGCCTTGGATTGCAAATCAGATTAAGAGTTTATGGACAAGGGATGTTACAGACCCTGGGGAGGAACCTATCCATATTGTTTTGCAAAATGGGGGTATCTAACTGCCTTCTAAATGTTTATGCTTATACCCATAGATTAGTGCTGCTCTCAGCCTTGGTCAGCAATGCTTCTTAAATTTTTAATTTATTATTATTATTATTATTATTATTATTGAAAAAGCGGAAAGGGGGAGGCAGCAGACCAGATCTCAGTTTCACTTTACTAGAATGGGACAAAGCTAAGCAAGCAGGTCTCATGAAAACAACAACTTCTGGGTAACCATCAGCAAGCCGTTCTACTGACTCTGCAACCCCAAAAGCAAAGCTGGGATAAAGTGTACTTTGAAAATTCCATGAACAGAGGTAATATTCCATAATAATTTACATGTGTCCATGATTTTGAGAAACATGGCAAACAAGCAAGAATGGACACTTTTGTGCTAAAGAATGTTCAGTATAGAATTTGCCTGCATCCTATATGATTTTGGAAGCAGATGAATCATAGTCTATTCCAAATAAGTGTGAGAAGAAGTATATGCTTTCCTAATGACAAATGCCAGCTTGCCATAAATGTTAATTAGGTGGAAGGTTACATTCAGGCTACAAATGTGGGGAGCTCAAAGTAGCACACTATAGAATCAAACCACAAATTAGCAGGCATACTTGTTAGTGGGTTTTTTGTTGTTGTTTTGTTTGGCTTTGTTTGGCTTTGCTTTTCAATTTGACATAAGCTAGATTCATCTGTGAACAGAGCATCTTAATTGAGGGATTGCCTCCATCAGACTACCCATAGGCAAGTATGTGGGACATTTTATTGATTAATGATTGATGTAAGAAAGTGCACTCCCATAGTGAGTGGTCCTGGGTGGCATAAGAAAGCAGGATGAACAAGCTATGGGAAGCAAGCCAATGAGCAGCATCTATCTCTTTCAGGTTCTTACTACATGTTCCATCTCCAGTTTCTGTCCTGAATTTTCTCAATGATAGATTGTGACCTGGGAGTTGGAAGATGAAGTACACCCCTTCCTCTCTAAGCTGCTTTTGGTCTTGGTGTGTATTGTTTACCATAGTAGCAAAAAGCAAACCAGGAAAGTGGGCTGTAGCCAAAGTCCAGGTAATAGGGTAATTCACTGAGCAAAGACCTTCTTCACAAAGGGGTAGTGATTAGCAAATGAGAGTGCCTGGTGAGTCTGGTGATGGGGCTGGGGGGTTTAACCTATAGAAACCTGATTTTATGTTTAAACAAAGGGAGAATTTATGATAGAATTGCTTACCAGCACTGGATTTTTTTTCTGGCTTCAATTACCCTCACAACTTTCTCTGAATTCACTAGCATCTCTACAGCCAAGTTCAGTTGCTCAGTTGTTGTTTTCCCTCTAAGTTTTCTTATTTTTTTTTTGCAACATGTGACAATTTTGAATTCACTCTCCTTTACACTCTCTTCTGCATGTGATTCTCTACTCATATGTATTAGACATTAACAAAACGGTGATAACTATTGTTGATACCTACCGAATCTATGTGTTAAACAGTAGGATAAATATCTTATCTCATGCACAATGGGTAAAAGAATAGCATTGTCCCACTTCCACAGATGGAGAAGCTAGGCAAAGCTAATGTCTTATGGGTAATGGTTCCCTGGGAAGTAGTGAAGAAGTATAAAATATTATATTGACTAAAGGATCGTGTAGAAGCTGGGAGATGGTGGTGCATACCTTTAATCTCAGCACCCGGGAGGCAGAGACAGGTTGATCTCCGTGAGTTCGGGGACAGCCTGGTCTACCAAGTGAGTTCCAGGACAGACTTCAAAGCCGCAGAGAAACCCGGACTCAAAAAACAAACAAACAAACAAACAATAAATAATGGAGTATAAATGGCATGGTAGAGGCCTGCTTGACTTGGGAGAGCTGAAGTACCCCTAACTCTGTGATAACTGCTTCATATACATAGCAAAATAAAAATGAATCAACATAAAAATTTTCCATTAATCTTCATAAATTCCATTATATTTTGCTCAGGTCTATTTATCTAATCTTTTCTGTCATGTCAATTTTTAAAATACAAAGGGATAAAAATCATACTTTGTCTTTAAAAATTCTTCCTTCCCTTAGCTGTTTGAGCAGTGCTAGGTCCCCTTAGCAAAGAGAAATGGGTTAGTTTAGATTTTACTACAAACTGATAAGTGACAGAGAATGTCATCCTTTGGCAATGATGACAAGCAGTGGTGATGACAGATGATGTTGTTGGAGGACACAGATCTCTATAAAATTATGAGAATAATTAATGATTATTTCATCTTCTGTTTACATGGAAGAGTTCGAAGTCCATTATTTCCAGCCTTTTCAATAGCAGGTATATTTAACCATATCCATTTAATTTCTAAAATGGCACTGGTGGTATTTGCATTTATTTCTTGACAAGTATCTATTGCTTCTTGTATACCAAATGGTATAATAAGTTATATATATATATATATATATATATATATATATATATATATGTCAAATAAAATGATACAGTCCTCTCAACCATAGGTGAATGTAATTCGGTAGATGCAAATAAA
The DNA here is from genome assembly GCF_903992535.2 of Arvicola amphibius. Taxonomy (NCBI): domain Eukaryota; kingdom Metazoa; phylum Chordata; class Mammalia; order Rodentia; family Cricetidae; genus Arvicola; species Arvicola amphibius. Next base: position 17,532,632 of record NC_052057.2, on the reverse strand, counting down.
TAATTGCGTAATTATAGTGGTGACATACTGTCGAGTGGAAAGTGCAGGGTTTATGAGATGTCAGGGAGACTAATTTTCCCTTGAAAGTTACAGACGAGCCATGGGGGCCAGATCATTCAAAGACTTGCAAGCCTTTAACGAATCCCATTTAGAGAGATTCAGAGTGTCATCAAGCAGGAAGATTAATGAGATAAATATCCCAGCTACAGACTGTAAGAGCCTATTGGAATAATGAAGTTCTTAGAATATAGGGTCTTTCCTCTGTGCAGGGGTCCCTGAAAAAACGAAGGTATGTAAAAAGAAATTAGATAGGATGCAGGTGTATGGTGCATGCCTATAATCACAGTACTTGTGAAAGGAAGGCAGGAAGACCAACAATTCAGTTTGAGGCTGGCTTGGGCTAGATAAGACCCTATTTCAAAAACAAAGGAAAATAAGATAGACATTTAAATATACATAAGGAAGAGCAGCAAGCACTCTTAACTAACGAGCTATCAACTAGGCTAGCGGTGGCTATGTGACTTTTCTCTCCAGATGAGCTCACGACTGATGCAGTAAAAACAAATGCACCACACTTACTACTAGACACTTTTAGGATTAGTTGTGACATCGGTCACTGCCAGAACTGATTTGTTTTTCATAAAATTGAACGAAAGTAGCTTTAAAAGCATTTATTCTAAAGCATTTCAGAGCCTCTTTAGAACAAATCAAATTTCCCTGTGGAGCATATCTATACATCGATGAACCATTATGCATACAAGGAAATCCAACACACTTTTTCTTTGTCAGGAAAATGATTATTAATGTACCTTTTCATTGACAGAAGGTCTATCAACACTATCATTTATTTCAGTATCTACCAATATAGCTTAATAAAAGTGCAGAAGTGTTTTTAGTCAAAGTCATGGAACTGCTAGCCCAAGTAAGAGTTATATTTGGTAGGATATATTTAATATTCAGGTAAATTTATTTTGCTGGATATTCCATTTTTATTAATATAGCAGAATCTGAAATATGAAAAAAATGTTTTCTGGTATATAAAGAACTCAGTGGTAAATGTTTACTTTACTTATTTTATTCCTATGAAACTGTTATTACATACTTTGTCTTTAAGGGAATATTTTACATTTTATTTCCTCTACATATCAAATAGCAATGATCGATAGCAATTTATTATAGATATGAATACCTCTAAATTTTCTCACTCTAATATTAGTGCCACATTATAAAATTCCAAAGTCTTATCAAATGTTTTGTTTGGGCAAACTGTAAAAGGGAACTTGAAGAAATTAAATCAGGAACGTAAGATATATACCCTTCCCCAACTTATTTCCAATCCTCAAAGTCACATAAATACAAATAATGGTCAACACACATGGCATTTTATCCATAAGTTCTTTAAGTGATTTTTCTAAAGGGAAGCATGGTCATTGATGCTTCAGAATAAATACTTTGTAGGTACGTTATATATGACCAAACCAATGGTTTAAATCTAGGGTTTGAACAAGTGACTTGGGTTGAGAATATAAATTTGGGTTTATATTCTCAAATCATCAATAAGTTCCTGATATTTTCATGGATTAATTATTTAACTTTATTATAATTAGAGCAAAAATTTTAATGTATAAGCTGTATTACGAGTTTTATGAATGCACAATGTATTAATGTTATTAAACATAACCCAGGTTGTCTTCCTTGGCCAGCACCTTTACTGGCAGTCCTGGCTCTGTTCTTTCTGTTCTGTCAGTTTCCCCACTTGGTGCTCTCTGGCTAGCAGGTGACCATGGAGAATGTTGCTGGTACACAACTGTAAGGCACCTTTCATGTTCTTTCTTGTGACAGCGTCATACAGAAAGTTAACCAAGGAATACTGTCTTGATAAGAATCCAAATGCTGGAGACAGATGTAGAGAAGTAAGTTTTGCATATCACATTCAGAGACGAGGGGAATTTAAGGCTGAGATGGAGAGCAAGGTCTTTAGGAAGAAAGTGGGAGAGATGGTGGCATAGATGGTATTTCCCCTCACTTTTGTGGTTGTAGATTGCTCGGCTTCATGGATAATTAGAATAAAAGTGAAATGATGGAAGAAGAGAAGACATGATGCTTCCATTGAAATAATCTTTGAAGATGCTTACAATGGCAAGACAACCAAACTATAGCTTTTAATTTGCACCAATGTATAAAGATATCCTAAACAGAAGTAGAAACACATGTATAGTATAAAAAATAATTTTACATTTGTATCAACATAAAAAAGTTTTAAAGAGAAGTAGGAACATATATGCAATATAACAAAATAATTTTAAATTTGTATCAATATACAAGAATATTTTAGACAGCAATAGAAGCATATGTACAGTATAATGAAAATAACTTTGAATTTGAATTAATATAAAATAATCCATATTAATGCAAATTATCTGAAACTGATAGTTGCTTTTTTAGTTTACAAGTAGATTTAATAATCAATCTTATTATCGTATCTATTCCCTTTTCTCTATTCCCAATGAGATCCCTGAATCTAATCTCTATTGTTCTGCTCCCAACTCTATAACAACTTCTTACCAACTCTCTACAGATGACAATTATCCATAACCCTGAGATAAAACAAAAAACATTCACCCCACCTACTGGGAAAGAAGGCATCACTTTCTTAGAATTATTTCCTGCAGTCTGGGAGTCGGAGGCCACAGTATCTCTACAGGACCATGTATAACTAAAACAATGGCTAAGTCTTAGGAGGATTAGTTGAAACGTTTGTAGCCAGTCTCGGAGAAATGGGTAAAGTTTAGCTGAAGTTCTGCCTAGAGTGATGAAAAGTGTGGACCATCTTAGCTAGACACCTTGAAATTGTCCTAAGCAGTTTGTAGTCCAAAGCCAATCTTTGAATGGTGTTTATTGGCTCAATGACATTATTATGATCCAGGTAAAACTGTTCTTGTGGGGCCCCAAATATCTTCTTGGAGACTTCAGAAATCACTGTTAGGAAAATTTATTGTTCTTTGTGGAAAACTTAAATATTATTAATATCAAGATGGAATGTTTAAATTTTTAGATAGCGTTATACCTAAAGAAAGAGTCCAAAGAGTAAAAATAAGTATGATGGAAAAAATATTTGTGACAACAATAGTCCCTAGATTTTGTTTACTTCTGTCCCATACCATGTGACTCTTCTGATATGAGACAGAGACTGAATTTTCCTTTAACAACATGCTTGGGTTTAGAGAAGGAGAGAGCCATATTCCAACTCAAAGCCAACTTTAGTTTTTAATGAGTCAAGACTACAAATATTTTGAGAAGTAAAGAGAATTTTCCCTGTAGAAAGCAACTATACCGTTAGGCCAAACAATTTTTTTCTTTGTGTTTTTTTCTGGGCATTTCTCCCTTCTTCTTGGATGTCTATCTGTTCAATGGTTCATGATGTCTTCCATATGGATATTTTTATTTTTCTGTAAAGATAAAAAGTTATTTTCTGTATTTAATATTCTGTTAACAGGATATTCCTCCTATTTCAATCCATCCCCTTTTCAATTAGGTTCTCCCCTACAATGTGAGGAGGCCAAGTAAAAGCTTTAACTTAGTGCACTGTATTAGCTACATTTTTACAATGACAGACATTGAATTTTCTGTAAGATTATTTGGGGTTACCAAATCCTGTTTGCAGATTTTTAAGGCTTTTTTGCCTGGGAAGAACTCAACAAAGCAATTTCTAAAAGGCTACAAATGAATTTGACATGAAGAAACTGTCTGTTGCTTTACAAGAATGTTGGCCCCTGTTAAGAGTATCGTGAGTAATATTATATATAACTTTAAAAACTAGAGGTAAAAATCTTTTTTTCAGTCCAAGTAAAGAACTGGGCTTTATTCCAGTTAGTGGCCATAGGCTCATACATGCACAGTCAGAATGTTGGGTCCTGCTCCTCAGCTTGTGCATAGAACTGGGCTTTGGTGACTCTGATGGAGGAAAAAGTCTTGAGAGTGCCAAAAGTCTATTTTCAAATTCAGTCACCTCTCTGTATATATTACTATAGCCATGTCTCTCAGTATAAGATTCTCTTTATGAGTAAAGCTGGGATTTGTCTTGGATTTGGATACCCCATCCACTTAGGGAATTGAGCCATGCCTTGGTGCAATTATACACAGTATAATGAATGCCAGGATCTCTATATACAAACTTCTTACATTAACTTAATAAAAATAGCAATCAAGTTAATTGCTTTCTATTGGTCTGGGCTTGAATTACAGAGAAACATGGAAAAGACTGCCTAGCAGATGTGATCGTTAGAGCCTGGGGAGAACCACGTTCCCAGGAAAGTGACACCATAATTACATAGATTCAACCTCCTGCTCTGTGATATTTATAGTATTTGAATGTACATCTGGATATAGATTCAATAACTGGATAATTAGATATATCTGAGGGCAGCAAACTGCTCTGGTTGACACTCAATACCAATGGCAGGTATTAGATGGTTTGGAAATCCAGTGTAAGAAAGAAGCGAGGTTGACATGTTGTCATGTTTGTTTCAGAGCTGTGAGACAATGGTCTTTATACCCTGTAAAGATTTGCCAGTTGTATTAGTTTAATAAAACGCTGGTTGGCCAGAAGCCAGGCAGGAAGTACAGGTGGGGCAATCAGAACAGGAGAATTCTGGGAAGAGAAAGGCTCAGTCTGCAATCATCACCCAGGCACAGAAGAAGCAAGATGTGAATGCCTCACTGATAAAAGGTACCAAGCCATGTGACTAACACAGACAAGAATAATGGGTTACTGTACAACGTAAGACTTAGTTAATAAGAAATTCTGAGCCTATGTCAACATTTCAGGGATTTAATGTGTTTAGTGAAGAAAACCGAAGTGGAAGGAGTTTGTTCTCCTTGGGCATTCTTTCCTCTTCCTGGATCTTTTTGCAGACCAGCTTATGATTTTGCACTCGTATAGTATGCATATGTTTGAAACATTTGTGTGGTTACTCTTATTTATATTTTAAAGTTTTATAGAAATATTTCTACTAGTTATGTGCTTTTCTTGAATTTTGATTTTTATTGAGCATTCTTTTTTAGTTCAATGCATTCTAGCTGCTGTATTATGCTCGTTTGTTTGAGTAAAGCATGTCATTTCTATAGTATGCCCATGAACACTTAGATTACCTTGAAAGCTCCATTATTTTGGGAAGAATACTACCATGCATAGCCATAGCTCCTGTCCCTTGTGGGAAATCTCACTAAAGAACTATGTATTGAAGCCCCAACCACATTCCCATATGTCTGTTATGTCTACCAGCTGTATTGTTGACACTGACACTCTTTGTGGAAGTTGTAAATGTTTACTTGAGAGATGCCAACTCAGACATATAAGAGTATAATAATTCTGAACTTATTTTTATTAAATTAATGCTTGCAACTAGATTCATATGAATCAGCTTTTCTCCTGGATAGCAGTATCTTTATCAACCCTTTTCTGGTTATTTTCAGTGTTTATACCTTACTTTATTCCAGTTGAACTTTAATCTCTATGGGAAACCTTCCCAATTTCTGGGGAAACACAGAGAAATATCTATGGATGCCTAGAAGGAAGTCAGTAGCAATCCTTCCCTTTTCCCCTAACATTTTAGAGGCAAGGTGGCCAGGGCACTATCTGTATCTGCTTTGCTAAGACCACCCCCTTGTCTTTAACTATCGACCTAGCTCCTCTATCACTGGCCAGTCAGAAGGATGGTAGGCAGAAGCAGAGTTTGGTTCATTTGGCTGGTCCTCTGTACATAATCGAGAACCAGGTAGTAAGAGTTTTCTGTTTGTAGGTTGTGTAAGGTCTCTGTCTCCTGCTATCTTTTCTGCCTTTACTCCCTGTCTTTGTTCATTGGCTGTAATTATTTTCTAATGGAGTCCTCAAGGTCTCTTTTATAGAATCATGTAACCTGTAAATAAGGATAATTTTGCTTCTTTCCCTATTTCGTCCATTGATGTGGTATTCCCCTCTGTATGCTATAAATACGCTTCATTGCCATTGGGTAATAAAAAAGCTCTTTCAGCCTATAGCAGGCCAGAATATAGCAATGATGAAAGAGATATATGTGGAGAGTAGCGGAGTCAGAAAAACACCATGCAGCAGACACACCAGAACTTTTACCAGGCGGTCACAGCTTAGTGGTGGTTCACAGATTAAAAGAAATGGGTTATTTTAAGATGTAAGAGTTAGTTAATAAGAATTCTGAGCCATTGGCCAAATCGTGGTGTAATTAACATAGTTTCTGTGTGATTGTTTGGGTCTGGCCACCTGGAAAACGAACAAGCAGCCTCCATTTACACTCCATTTATTTACTTTGTTTTATTGCTTTCTTTAAGACATCAAGTACTGCGTCACAGAGAGTGGAGAAAGGGGGCATGACTGTCTTATTCCAAATTTTAATGAAGCTGTACTGTGGTGACACATTCCTTTAAATCCATCACTTGGGAAGCAGAACCAGGTGGATCTCTGGGAGTCTAAGGCCAACCTGTTCTACAAAGTGAGTTCCAGGACTGCCAGAGTTACACACAGAGAAATCCTGTCTTGACGTAACTAAATAATTAACTAACTAAATAAAAATCACCAGCACCAAATTTTAGTGGAAATGTTTTTAACCTCTCTCTATTTGCTATAGAGTCACCTATAGGTTTACATAGTTAGCCTTGATTATGTAGAGATATGCTTCTAGTCACTTCAAAGCTTTTATTGTGAAAAACAATTTGTCACAACTCTACAGAATCTATTCAGATAACTATGTGGTTTCTGTTCTTGAGTACATTTTGTTGAGTTACTTACATTCAACCGTTCATGTTTATCTATAATAATCTGTAATAAAGCCAACTTGATCATGATGAAAACATATGATCGTGATCATATGTTTTATATGTTCTGGATTCCTGTTTTTAAGCACGTTATTGGGAATTTTTGCATCTTTGTTTCTTGCTGACTACAATTTCATTTTTTTGCTGTGTTTTTGTTTAAGATTAATGGTAATTTCATAAAAAATTTGAGAGGCATTGCTGTTAGTTCTTTGATAGTCTAGTAGACTTCAGCAGTGAATCTATGAGGACGTAGTTTTTTTTTAAGTTGGAAGATTTGTTTGTTATTGTTAATGGCAGTTCAATGACATCGCTTGTTATAGATTTGTTTGTCTATCTCATTTAGTTTTAATCTTCGCCCATCATTTGCCTTTAGAATAAACTCTTCCACATAGACACACATTTACATGATACATAGACCGGTATATATACCAATATTCTAAACCCTCCTGAATTTTGAAGTTTCTATTGGGAAATATGTTGTTAGTTTGATAAGACTGACTGTACGCATTATTTGATGTTTCTCTGTTATCATATTTAGTATAATTTATTTGTTTTTCCCACCTGTTTTTTAAATAATGTTCTGCCTTGAAGAGTTCCTTCTTTGATTTCATCTGATTGGTGATCTAAACTTCTCCTGAACCTGGATGGCATCTTTTCTGTTTCATTTGTAAAATTTTCTTCTATGTATTTATTAAAAAATATTTTTCTATTCCTTTAAAATTGAAGTCATCTCCTTCTTTTATGTCTGATTTATATGTTTGGTCTTTTTTACAGTTTTCATAGATCTCAAATGTTCTGTTCATCTCATTATTGATTTATCTTTTTCATTGTCTGAATGTTATAATTGCATTACCTTGTCTTTCAGCCCCCACACTGTCCTTCCCCGATCAGTTCTGTTGGTTATTTTCCATAGAACTTCTTCTTGACTTCCTGAACTTTTCATTTCCAGTTTTCAATGTGATATTTTTAAGTATTTCTATTTCATTGATGTATTCCATTTTAAAATCTGTGTTGATATCTTTATTTCATTCAGTTGTTTCTTTGTGCTCTCTTGGAGTTCATTCAGGAATTTATTTCTGTCCTCTTTTATTTCATTGACCATACTTACAATTGCTCCTTTGAATTCCTTTTCTAAGATCCCATCTAATTCATTCTTATTGGAGGACATTTTTTGTAGGATTAGTAATTTTTGGATAAGTAATTTTGTCTTAGTTTTAATGTTTCCTGTGTTTTGCATTGGGACCAGAGTATCTGGGTTAGGTCATTTGTTTGGATTATTTTAAAAAATTACCCCTTTTTCTTCTAGTTCAAGAGAGACTCTGTTGTGGACTGTGTGGTGATACATTTTTTTCTGAAAATATCTCTTGCATATAGAAGCTATGAACTTTGTTAAACATGGCAGCCAAGTTAATTATGTCCTGAGACCATTTAAGACTATGTACTCAGTCTGCTTAAGCTAACTGCCATTAAGGAAACAAATAATTAATTTTACAATTCCTTCAACCAGCTTTTACAGCCTAAATTAAATGTATAGTTTTGTGTGTTTGTTTTGTCTTCTTTTGTTTTTGGAGACAGGGTTTCTCTGTGTAGCTTTCAAGACTGTCCTGTAGAGCAGACTAGTCTTGAACTTACAGAGATCCACCTACCTTTGCCTCCTGAGTGTTAGGATTAAAGGCATACCTGGTTTAATGATTTATTATTCATTTTTATTTTCTGTACATTGATTTTTGTCTGCATATATGCATGTATGAGGGTGTTGAGTCCTCTGGAACTGAAAACAACAAACAGTTGTGAGTTGTCACATGGGTACTAGGAATTTAACCTGGGGTTCTCTAGAAGAGCAGCCAGTATCCTTAATCTGTGAACAATCTCCAGCCCCTAAATGTATAGTTTTAATCTTAAATCAGATGCTCTCCCATGCTTCAGGCCTCAAATTGTGTATGTATGTGTACGTTGTGGTAAACATTTGTTGATAAAACTCAACAGGTTGAAAGCAGTCTTAACCAACAAATATCCCTAAATGTTGGAAAAACCATGCAGATGTAGGATGTTAGTACCTGTGCATGGTTTGAGTGCTGTGCTGAGTCAGCTGGGTTAGCAAATAAGTACCTCCCCTAGAAAACTCAGCTACAGATTTCTGTAAAGAAGCCTTCACTTCTTTCCCCTATCATGTGTTCTATGCTGTCCGAAAAATTACAGAGCTAGGGTATTTAGGGACAAGCACTGGCTTAGAACAGACACAAGCACAGATTCAGAACAGAGACAGGCAACAGGAACAGACAGGTGAGTCATATGTAAAAGATATACTACACGTAGGCCAATAACAACAAATTGCAATTAGATGTTAGAGGCAGGAGGAGAATTCAAATTTGAAATCACTCAGATCAGCGAACCAAAGAAGTTGCTTTGTTTTTGTTGCTTAATTGAACACCAACGTGGGACCGAAGTATTGTTTGTCTTTACTACAGTCTCTAGCTAAGTATTTTGTTCATTTGGGCATAGCATCAGGTTCAATGCCCGGAACTCCCCTGGGAATTCAATCTTTATGCAGAAATAATTACTACAAAAGGGTAGGATCACCATTCAAATACGGTACTCAGTTTAAAAGTTTGAATCCGAATCATTTGGGAAAGTAACAATTGATAGTACTGTGTGCATTAAGATATTAGTGACTGTAGTGGGAAAGGAAAAGCAGCGTGAGACTAGTCATCAGTACTGAGAATGGAGAAAAATAAATGTGAGAAAAGCAATCGAAGTGGGGGAGCAATTAGGGTAAAGTGGGGAGAAGAGACAGTTATGGCTAAAAGTGGAATGGAAAAAGAGGTTAAAAATGTGCATTCTGCCATCTGAAGTGCCTGCTCTCAGGAAGTTGACATACAGAGATCATCACATCGCAGGTTAGCCCATATTCTCTGGGAACGACTATCAAAAGGAAAACAAAAATAGAAAGAGTAGAGGAAAAAGGAAGAGAAGAAAAGAAAGGAGGAGAGAAAAAATGAGGGCAATGAGAACAGAGCAAGACAGCCTGCTAGGCTGAGATGGAATGTTAAATAAAGAAGGGATATGTGTGATGGATGGAGGAGCGGTCTGAACATGGTCTTTTACTTCCTTGCTGCTTAAATGGCTTAATTCTTAGGCATTCTTTACTGTACTCCAGTCACACCACTTTGTGGTATGAGTCACAGAGGGAGGCCATTCATAGGTAAGGTCACTTCTTCAGATCATACCTTTGGCTTGTCTTTCAGGAGTCAGGCTGCATATGGCCAGGCCCTTCGTTGATCTTTCTGATGCCTGTCACACTGATTAAAACTTGTGGCAGCATTCCCTCCAATTTTGACTCCAATCAGATTTCACTTCACATCGTTGGGTAGGTTTTAGTCAAGGTTTCTTTCCTCCAGCCTAGAGGTATTCTTGATTGCTGGATTTCATTGTGTAGGTCTATCATACTTCATTAACTCTGTATCCCCAGAGGCACAGATTTAGTAGGGATCTTTTTAAAGAATGGCTTCATACTTCTGCTCTGGCTAAATGCTGATAAGACATGGTTATCCCAGAGTCTTTCTTCAGCCACCACCATTTTTTGTCCCCTCCCCTTTTCTTTCTCTTTTAAATATTCCTTACTGGCAATAGAGTGTTGATATTCTAATGCTCTGTCTTAGTTGTGGCTATGATTGTCCCCTCTCACTGGAAGGGGAGCTTACAGATTATGCCTAATCCTCTGAGATAAACTTTGGATTTTTCTGTTTTGTGAAGATTTCTACTTTACTTTGGTGTTAAAACTAGAGACTTTCAATTGTCAGTAACCTGATTTTATTCCCCGGAGATCAACAGACTGTGTGCGCGCATGTTGTATGCCACCTTCTTCCGGTCTGTCCCATCCCCTCTTTTAAATTTTTCTCTTTTGTCCTTTAACCTTTCCTTTTATTTTTATCTTGCAGGACTACACACAAAACATCCCAGAGCCCTCTTTTGACCACGGGATCAAAGTTTCCTGATCTTAACAAAGTTTAGTAGATAATCTACATTGGTTTAAAATACCAAATGTAATAAAGCATCCATTTATGCACTGATTAGAATACGGCATCATATGTTTCTCTTCTCCAGTATAAATGAACTTTAAAAGAAATCAGTTACCCTCCTTCTCCAATCATAGCTACATCATAGGCGACTATGAGCTACGCCTTCAGTGGAGGATTTATTTGAAAAATGCCATTGGTTCATACTTGTTTATAAGATCCAGGTTTCTCCAGCATCTTTATAATGTAGTTCCCTAATCTCTTCTCATTTTGAATTAAAAGAGCTTCTACTATGGTTCACAGATTAATCTGTCGAACTTTAACGATGGGATTCATCTGTGATTTTAGAATTCTCACTATCAGAGTCCGCAGAAGCCTATCCGTGTCTTCTCCCAGTCGTAGGCGACTCTTCAGGTCCCAATGGTCTTTGATCATGTCCTTATATCTTGAAATGTGTCGGGCACCCTGTCACTGCTGTTGCTGTTGGAGCTCCCTGCGAGATTTTGTTTCGGTTCTCTTCTTTACGCTCCCCTGCTCATATGAGGGTTTGGGGATTCACAGGCTAAATGTCAAGCACCCAAATCTTTCACAAATCATCCACTATTTTCCAGGAGACAAGCCTGGCTTGTGTAATGGAGAAGAGACAGGAGGGAAAACAATAGGAGGCAGATGAAACGCCATAGGCAACAGAGAAGGTTTGGCTCGGTTCTGCTGCTGTGGGAGAAGTACTCAGAAGAGATCCTCTTTGAAATGTGTTAGTGTTGTTGTTGTTGTTATTACGATTATTACGTTTAATCTGTGTGTAGGCACACATGTGATGTGAAATGTCCTTCTGTATATGTGTTGTTTTTATTGGTTAATGAATAAAACTATTTCGGCCAATGGCTTAGCAGTGTAAATCCAGGCAGGACATCCCAACAGAGATACACAGAGAGAATAGGTGGAGTCAGGGAGATGCTGCGTAGCTGCCAAAGGAAAAAGATGCCCAGATGCTTACTGTTAAGACACAGTCTCATGGTGATACATAGATTAATAGAAATGGGTTGATTTAAGAGCTAGCTATAGCTAGGAATATGCCTAAGTTATTAGCCAAACACTGTTGTAATTAATATAGTTTTTGTTTGATTATGGGTGGCCGAGAATGAAAAAGCTATATCCATTTACATTCATGCATGTGCACTCTCGTGCATGTGTGTGTTTGTGTGTGTGTGTGATATGTTTTCACAGACTCCTTTTTTTTCCTCCAATTTCTTTTGGCAATGGTTCCACTTAGATGAGCTGTGATTTTTTCCGTGTTGAGTCATTGTATCTCAGTTAAAGTTTCTATTGTGTAGACTCTGCTGTAGAGGCAGGAGGCTGCCATCCACCTGCTGAGGTTCTGTGCATTGCCACTTCCTCCAGCCCTATGCATTCCATCCTAGCAAAGGCTGGTGGTTATTATTCTCAGGTGCCCTCCAAGCCTCTGGTGCCAGGGGGTTTGGTTCTCTTATTCACTCCACCTGGCTTTTTTAGGATTAGGAAGAGCTACCCCTCCACAAAGGCCCAGGTATAAATGGTAAAGCCGCCCCAGTTCCTCTTTTAACCCATGACAGATTTTGGGATTGAGACTTGGATAAAGCTCCACTCTGATTCTTTATGTCAGGGTGAGATCAAAGTCCCTCCATAATTGCAAATTTCAAGAGGAACTATTCAAGAAGGACAAATAACTTGGAATTGAATTTGGAGAAGGAAGGAATATCATGATACCATCTCAGAATTCTCTCTTTAAAATCTTTCTACCTTAAATACTTTTTAAATCCCCAGAATCTGATTAATTTCTCTTTTTCATTCTATACAGCATATACACGGATTCCATAAATCTTACTAATGTATTGCTACTTTGATATTCATTGATAGAATTATAAAAATTAAGGGGTGCTGTTTTTCCTTCATCACAGTGATTGGGCTTTAGACTGCTAGCAGCCCAGCTATGAAGGCTGTACCCTGGTAGAGTTTTGTTCCCCTAGACAATGACTCTGTTGCTGCTGTTAGGTACCTTTAACTAAACCTTTATCCTTCTAATAAAACTCTGATTCACAGGCAAGGGCGCAATCCTTCAATCTCAGAGAGTTAGTTAGAGTAGCAACTGGCTAACTTTCTCTCTTCGGCGGCATCCCCAGAAGCCTTTTTTTACCTTCCACACTGCCCCAAGTAAAAAACCTACTCTACCCTCCTCCCTGCTTGTCAACTAGTTGCTAACCTCTCTGAGCCCAGGTTAATTTTATTTAGTTAATGCAAATGCAACACATCTTTACATAGTGAAACAAATATTTCACAACAAAGGGGCTGGAAATATTTTGCAAGTGCAAGAGTTCTTGCCCTACAAACTTGAGGACCTGAGTTCAAATCCTTAATACCCATATGAAAAACCATACACTGTATTTATGATTTACAGTGTGTCTCTTCTGTTTTTTTTTTAAAGCTTTTCACAGTTAGTTCTTGACTGACAGCGTACCTCTGAGTCACAGTGATAAGTTTTAGAATATAATGACCAGTCAGTTCCATGTTTATTAATCATTTGAACAACCAGAGTGTTATTTATGGTAGGCAAGTCCAAGGAAACTAGCAGATGCAGACGTTGGATCTGGAAGCAAATATTGTAGGAGAATTGGAGTGTTGCTATGAGCATGGCAATATTGAAACACGAATTTCTCAGTGTGTGGCAGTGCAAAGTGTGGAGGCAGCAACTTCCGTTCATTCTTCCCTAGAATGATCTTGTTGACAAGAGTGTTTGTGGATGATCTACGGCACTTAAATTTGACTTGAAGATTGTTTCACGACTCATGGTGCTTAGAAGTTCTGTTGAAATTCAACTCTAATCATCCTTCAACCAAATCTTTTTCTAAACTTATTTTAAGCAATTGATTTTACAGCAACAATACATTAATCTTTGTGATGTCAAAACCATTATTAATAATAAGGTCTTTGCACATAGTGCTCTGAGTAACCTAGGATTCCAGCATAGGATGAGTGTCTCGCACACAGCTTCACTGTCGGCAAGACAATTCATGAGGAAAACACGCGCTTTCCCATTTTCTTTTTCTAAAACATGAGTATTCTCTCTGTGTTTTTTTTAAAATTCTGTTTCAGTATCCAACTGCCCTTCTTTCAAATGTGAAAAAATATGACAAGAAAGGTCTTTTAACTATTGAACAGTAAATTAAAAAATCCCAGAGAAGGATTAAACAAAATAAGAATTGATCTAACTTTTCAATTTCAGTCATGAAAAAAATAATTCCTGTTTCTAAACAATATAATAAATCCTTAACAATCAGTTTTGTAACTTGGGCGTTTCTGAAACTTTTGGTTATGGCCTGTCCAAAGAAATGGTTGAAAAATCCAGATTTTTTTTTTCTAATGGGGGAATGTATATATGAATATGATGGTTTATGTTATTCATGGCTCATATTAAGAAACAAAATAAAATCTAGAAAGACTCACATCTCTCATTGCCTCAGTTGTTGGTAGTTTTTAGTAACGAGCATGTAACAATCCAATCAGTGATTCATTGACAAAGGGACCACTTCAGGTTCGTGATGCCTTGCAGATGTCCACTTTCAATGTCCTTCTCCGCATAAAGGACTTTATGAGTTCTTCATGTACAAACACAGAATAGTGGAATATATATATATATATATGTATATATATACATGTACATATCATGTACATATATACGTGTATATAGATAGATAGATAGATAGATAGATAGATAGATAGATAGATAGTCAAAATATTCTGTTTCTTCAATTGTTTCATGTTGCCAAGGCTTTAAAAGGACTGGAGCATTGACATTCCCTGTTCTGAGTAGTCCATCGCTTTCAGAGCCTTCAGTTTGACTGTGGTGGTTGGCCAGGGCCTTTCAGTGCTCACCAGAGCTTTCCTGCTGTCGTGTCCGGATTTATTCACAGAGCTTTAACTGCCACAGAGAGGCTGCTGAATATTTATACAAAGAAAGCCCTCGAAACCCAGAACAATTTTCTCTGAGGCGGATTTCAGAATTCATGTTTCAACTAGCTTGTCAATTTTAAGATTGATCCCCAAACACAAAGCATGCATCTGTGCTCTGGGAAGGCTGCTCTGATTGGTCTTTCTCGGTCCTCCCTGCATCGTTCCTATGGCATTTGGATGCCATTAGGTTGCATCCATCATCACCGACTTCTTCCCCGAGGCATGCAGCTAGATCTTATTTACCCATGTGTTTTCACTACCTAATCAGGACCCGCACCATTGTGCGGGAAATGCCTGTGCATTCAGTTAATCATCAGTTTAATCCAGGAAAGAGAAAATTTCCAAGAAAGAGAAAAGGTTAAAATCTGAGCATGTGTATATACAGATCAACTTTCTTAGATGTTCCAGTCACTGTCATCTGTTGGCTCTTACTGCTGTTTTCATCCTTCTTTACAGACCTATGGTTGTCTACTAAACTCTTTCTAAAAACAGAGACAAACAGCCCCAGGTATTGGAAAAAGGATTGTTATAATCTCTTTATTTTTCATTTATGTGTCGGTTTTGAAATAAGTTAGACTCCCATTCTTGTCTAGTAGACATCAGTCCTCACTGAGATTGTAATTCTCCCTAACATAAGAGACATAACCATCCAATGTTCGAATCTTTCTTCTGATGATCATGGTATTGCTATTAGTATAGCAGTAAAATGTAAAAAATTAAAACATGATAACACATTTAAAATAACTTTTAGAGATCCAAGAGTTTTTGTATGTCTGAATACATGGGCGATATTTTAATTTTTATTTGAGAAATAGGTCATGAACCCATCTGGTTAGTGGGCATCTTTATCACCCAGTCACTAGACAATATAGGACATACATAAATCAGTCCTGTTTCCTGAATGTTCCCTTCATTATAATTTTTCCCGATGAAATTACATATCAGTTGATCAGGGATGCTGCTGCTGAGAAGCAGTTTGTACCATGGGTTGATCTGAATGTTGTGTCTCATCCTTAAATCTCTCCTTCTTCCCTCTTTCTCCCCCTCCATCCTTTTGTTCTGAACAGCATCCTGTATGCCAAGCTGAATGTGGATTTGCTCTACAGACAAAGACGACCTTGAACTTCTGATCCTCTTGGTTTATGCTTTATTTCTGGCTTTTTTTTTAAAAAAAATGCAAAACAATGCGTTATAATTGTTGTACCACAATCACTGAGCAATTTTTTTTCAATTAATTTTTTCAGGACTTGTTTTGGCAGGCTTTTATAGACACTCACTTCAAGGACAATGACTCCAAGGCCAGCTGCCAGCTGCGGTCTGAATGAATTTAGCACACACAGGCTTAACCAGGCACTGGGAATCTCAAGGGCTCACTCTGCTAATCTCACAGCTGACATGGCAACCTGTTGAAGGAAATAGAAGAACTTGGAAAAAGACATATTCAGAGAGATTGTACGGAAACTCCTTCACTCTTTTCTGCAGAAAGCTGTGGATACTTATCCTTCTGTCTCCCCTTGCTTTTCTTGGGTACCTGGGCCCCAGGTGTATTAAATCTGTTACCATCAAATAAGTCATAGTAATTTTTAAGTAATTGGTGTTAAAATGGTGACAATGTTATTCATTTGTAGTTACATTTCTATTTAAGATATTTATGTAATTATATTGTAGGAAAAATAGATGTAGCCATATAGTCAATTATGTATAGAATTATGGTATTTAGAATTGGTAAAACCAACTTCTATTTTTGCATTGTCACTAAACAATTTCTTTGGTAACTAATTCAGTCCATGGCTGCAAACATGGTAGTCTCACAGTGGTGAGAGGGTGAGCGATGGGCCTTTTGGGTCCCCCTCTGTGTTTGCTCTCTCTCCTGAATCTACTCGAGGACTAAGCAGAACTCGGATAATGGAGTACCAAGCTTGAAAGCTTCTTCAGAAATAAAGCCATTGTGCTGGCAAATGTGTCTGTCCATTTCTAAATCACTAAATCCAATTTGGGGGCCTCTAAATGAAAATGCTCTATTTCTGGTACTGAGAATGTCTCTGATGAAAGCTAGCTCCACGGGGGTACTGTACCAAATGCTGGGAAGAATGCTCTTTACCACCTAAAGCTATGTCCCCAATTCATACACACAGAGTTTATTTTTAAAAATTGGGTTTCCTAGGCCAAGGTCACAAAACCTTGTGGTGTCTTAGGGTAATTCATATAGTGCCTTCAAAAGGCTCTTTCTTCCTGTAAGGTTGATTTTAGGGGGAAAATGCAACCTTGGTTAAGTAATTTGTTTTTCTCTTATGTTGACCTCAGAAAAAGGAAGGATTGGTTAACCTGAAAGAAAAAGCAAGCTTGGCTAGGAATGCAGTATCCCACCAAAAAAGAGTTTTGTGGGTTTTTGTTGGTTTTTTTTTTTAATAGGTCTTTGGATTTCTTAAGAATAGATGCTTTCACCAAGAATCTTAAATAGTGTTATAGTTCAATGTGAAAATCAATGATCATGCAAGAAAAGGGAGTCTCTGTATGTTCCTGAGAAAAACAAAAACAATCTCCAGCTACAAAGTGTGGCACACCACTGGGAGAGTACTTCACTTCTTATTTCTTATTTCCTAGTGGAGATGTCTCACAACATCTATAGTGGGATCTTATGCCCTCTTCCAACATAAAGGTATACATGAAGATAGAGCACTAATATATAAATACATCTTTTTTTAAAAAAATAGTATGTTTAAAATTTTGTAATGTATTCAGTGTTATATTATTTCCTTATTATAATATCTTTAGTTATCCTGTGTATCCAAGAACTTAAAGTAGTATCTACTTCTCACCAAATATATGAATAAGAACACATACTTTTTAAGTTTTCTGATTCAAACCTCTTATAAAATAATAACAATGATTTAAAATGAAATCAAACAGTTAAGTCCTTTTCATGTCCTGCTATGTGTCTTTTATTTTATGGTGCTTTTCTTGAAATTGCCTTCAGTGCACCGAAATGATGAATGCATTAGGAAGTTGAGAGTCACTGCTTCAAGGCTTTCTACTTGTTGATGTGTGGGGAAGAGAAATGTTGATTTATTTGCTATTGAAATGAGGCATATTGCATTGTCATTCCCCTTTGTCAGGCTGGGCCACTGCCAAGCATTGGAGATTCTTTTGTTACATTCTGCAAACCCACATTGTCGTAGCTACTTTTATTGATGAAACAGACACCATGACCAAAGCTACTTGTAGAAGAAATTATTTAGTTCAGGGGCTTATGGTTTCAGGTTGATTCTATGACCGTCGTAGTGAGAAACCTGGCAGCAGGCAGGAAGACACAGTGATGCAAAAGCTGAGAACCTCTATCTTGCATAAGGCAGAGGTAAAGCACTGGGAATGACATGATTCTTTTGGAATCTCAATATCCACCCTCCAGGGACATGCCTCCTTCAACAAGACCACACCTCATAATGCCTACAAACTATCCCATCAACTAGGAACAAAGTCTTTGAATATTGGCCTAGAGGGGCCATTCTCATTCAAACCAACACACATACTAATTCACATTAATCTTTGCAACCCAGAAAAGTACCCAGTAATTGCTGGATTAAAAAGGATAAAGTTAAATCAACATGAGTTCTAGTTTGGCATTTATCATGTTTGATGCTCTTAACATTTTAAGTGAAGATATTAAACCATGTATCAAGGCTAGGAGAGAGGGCTGATTGCTTAAGAGTAACAAGTACTGCTTTTGCAAAGGACCCGAGTTCTGTACCCAGCACCAACGTTGAACAGTTCACTACTGTCAATAATGCCAGCCACAGAGCTTTCTGACACTCTGGCCTGTGCAGATACCCACACATACTCACACAATTAAAAATAAAATGAATCCTTAAAAATTAAAAATTCAAATATTACCTCCAGGCAGAGATCAATAACACATTCATAAAAGCTTGAACGAAAATAAATAAAATTATTAGCAGAAGAAATTAATAATTTTCACCAATTTTATCAGTGGATATTACTTGGTTTTGCTTTGACCTTTTCATTATTCTTGAGCTATTATTAACCTTCTGAATTTATGTAAATTGACCACGGACAGAAAATTACTTTCATCCATGTTTTTCAGTGAAAAAAATACCTTAAAAACACGAATAGACTACTTTTGGTAATATTTCAAATAGTTAAAATCAGACATGAACATATCAGATATTAAGTTATTTTATACAAAGTATAGAGAATGGTCCAGAAATTGAATATATTTTTTTCTGGCTAAGGAATTAAGAGTATGTGGTGGAGGGGTATGCAGTTACAATGAGATGTAATGACTCACAGACTACAAACATGCACAAAGTATAATGACTCAGGTCACAGGGTGATATAAAACAGGCTAAGGAAGCTGATAGGAATAATCCATAGAATAAGTTAGCTAAGAACAATGATAAAGGAGCACGCCCACAGGCATGGAACAATGAGGGAAACAGGCAGACATGATACTATAGGTGTGTGGAGTGGTAAAGCTGCTTATTAGATATGATTCCATTTCTGAAGTCACACACATAATTGTATTTCTCCTTAAAAGTTCACAGGCATCATTGGAAGCTGTTAAACTGGGTAAAGATGTGATCCAATTCAGATGCTTTTCTTTATCATTCCTACCTGAGTGTCAAGGACAAACAATGAGGAGAGGAATCTGTAGGAAACCAGTAAAGAACTGACAAGGGCGGATTCATACACTGACATAAGAAATGAACTTGAAGATAACATGCCATTGTTTATGAAGAGTTGTATCCATTGCTGTAGTTACTGAAGATATGAAAAGACAGATGATGTTTTGGTGGCTATAAGTGGGCGTGAAATATCCTAGCAAAAGAGGAGAGACTGAGGGAGAAGTGAAGAGAATGTTGATGAATAGGAATAACACATGCTAAGAGAACTCAGTCAAGTAGCTGGAAACAAGTTTCTAAAGAGAGAAGAAACATTGTAAGAAAATAACTTTATAACATTAAATTCAAGAGCTGAAATATATTTGTTGAATTGTAAATCTTGAGGTCTTAGCTACTTGAGAGAGGAAAATTTCAGCTATACTAATGGGGCAAAATACTGCATGGACTGGACTCAGGTGGTGCAGAAGAAAGGAAGGTAGTGGCCTAGCTTTAGGAGGTCTCTATGAGTTTGAGTTTCTGTGGATTTTTAATGTTATCAGCTGCAAGTTCAAATGCTTTTCAAAAACTGGTACTCAAGTAGTTAAAGAAGACAGTATATTACCCCTTATTTGCCAACAGACTGGAATGTTAGATCAAAAGGAAACTCCCTGGCATAGGGAACAAAATGGCTACTTAGAGTATCTATTGGCACACCAGGGAAGGAGTCCTGTTAAAACAAAATAGACTAAGATCTATTAACAGGTAGATTCATTGGTTGAAGTAGTTCTACAATATGATAGGGCACTCGGCCTGCTCTATGTAAAACAGAAAGATTATTGTATATATTTTCTTTAAAAGAAAATTGTTTCTATGTACACTACTTGGGAATCATTAGAAATAATCTGGATGTACTAAAACAAAATCATTGTAACAAGGGGGGGGGGGCTGACATAAAGTAAATAACTGGTCCTCATTCTCATTTCCAGGCTCCTTGGAGACAGTAACTGTGATATCAGCCATCACAGGGGTTTTGACTCTTCTGCTAATTGCTGTTGAGCCTTGCATCATTGCTGCCTTAACTAAATGATAATTCTTGTCTGGGTACCATTAAGCTGACGGCTATTAGATCCCAATATATGCAGCTATCCATCACAGAATCAAGGATTTGACTCAGGATATAACTCAAGTTACATTTTAAGTCTTAAGCAGTTACTATGCCTAAGAGATCCATAAAACAAAAATGCCTCTCATCTATAAGCCCCTTGCTCAACGGCAAATACTTTTGGAAATTCTAAGGGCTGTTTATAGGAGATAATAAACCACGTTTTCACTTCCCTAAACACATACATCCTATGTGCTTGATTACATGTGAATAGAAGGTACATAGGCAGGATGTATGCTTACCCATGATTGAACCTGATGGAAAATTTGAATTGTGGGTTTTATCTTTTTATGTCCCTACAAACCATGACTGAGGGCCATTTTCTGGAAAGCCAGAGATAGACCGGGCCAGAAAGTCTATCCAACTGGCCAGTTTTTGGTTAAATCTTACTTTCAATTTGGCAAACAAAACAAAACAAACAACAGTAACATCAGAGATCTAGTCCCAGGCCAGTCATGGTGCTGTATGCTTTTAATAAAAGAACTTGGGAGACTGGTGGTAGGTGGGTCTCTGTAAATTCAAGAACAATCTGGTCTCCATGGAGAGTTTTAGGCCAGCCAAGGCTATATACTGAGACTTGTTCTTAACAAACCAACATTCCATATAAAAACAAACAAAGTAGTCTTTATTTTATCAGTTTAGAAAAAAAGGGGGCATGATTGACTGTTTTACAAGGAACAAGAGTTTGGCACAAATATTCCCTGCAAGATGATCGTCTGCAAGGAAGTTAAAGACATTGATGGTGCAGATGCTAAATAAAACAGAAAACGGCAACTTAATAGTAGGGGGAAAAAGTCCTTCTGAGTTACAGTATGAAAGGACGAAATCATCCTATTTCAGTTCCAGAACTAGCTCTCAGAAAGAGAAGCTGCTCTTTAATTGCGTATAAAAAGGCATCATTCAATGCACAGAGTCCCAGAAGATAATGAGTAAGAGCACTTGATATGACAAGGACACCAATACAGTTGACAGCATAAAAGATCCGTGGAGTCTTGTTGAATAGTTAAAACGTATTCTTCTCTTCCTTCTCTCTACATTCTATATTTTATCCAGAGAAGCAGAGCCACTCAGAATGCAACTTGAGCGCTTTCTGTCTTATTGTTAAAGAGGAAGCCCCATTTGTTAAATTGCAAATGTCACAGCAAACATGTCAAGCATGCCCAGTGTGCATAAAGAGGAGCCGCCATCTATAAATTCCCATGCTCTGGGGCTTCTGTCACACGGGTTCAAGATGCAGCAACAGGCTCAGTTTTGTAACTTTTTGTTATTTCATTTCGAAAGGAAGAAGAAAATCTCCATGAAATAAACAATTAATCAAATTATACATCCAGACTAATGGAAATGCTGATAGAAGCTTGGACAACAGCAAAATTGTGGGGTGGATTATATAAATAACTGGAAGGGGCGGGCAGAGGAACACAGGCATGGCTACTTTGATAGGAATGAACCGAATGGATAGAAATATTTTCCTGCTTAAAGAAGCCAGATGTGGTTTTGGAATTAGCATGTTTATTTTTTTTCTCGGTGTTATTTGTTTTCAGCAAGAATAAAAACCACAATGGCCTTTTAAAATTCAGTGTTCTTTGTTCTAAGTTTCATTGTAGCTTGTTAAAGAAACTTCAAGGCAAAGAGACAGTTCATTAGTTATAAATATTGTATTATATGAAATCATTACATGTATGACTGACTATGCAAAGTAAGAGTAGACTGCATAGAAAACTGAGCGCCACCAAACTAAAAACTGTCTAATAATTTGATGTCCCATTTTAAAGGATATATATATGTATATGTATATATATACATATATATATATATATATATATATGGATTACAGTACAACTTGACACAGGCATACAGTGCATAATGATCAAATAGGATAATTACCATTTTGAAATTATAACTTGTACAAAAAGGTATTTTAAAGAGTTGAAGAGATTACAACAAAGACAAATGTGATTTAAAGGAATTGAGAATAATAAAAGTATTTCAGATTGTTAAAATTTGGTTGAGAAAAAAAGACAGATAAGGGACTTAAATTTGGACACATTTATGCTGAAGCTCTCAAAGACATGGTTTTTATCCTGGCTACCATTTGCACCATTGTGTGCCTTCCCTTTTTCTGCTGCCATAATTAGTGGTGGAGTAAGTGTGTGCTTACTGAGTGCAAGCTTAGTTTGCATCTCCAGAACATAAAAAAAATGCTGCTGATTGACACAGAAAAGGAACAAATGAGCAACACCACTGTGTGCGTTTCTGTTCCAAGCAGGCAGCTTTAGTGAATTTGTTATCACGATTTCCATGTGAAATGTAAATGACTGTTGCTATAGAATACATTTGAATACTAACATTTACTTATTTTTCAATTTAGTTCAGTTTAAAAGTAATTTAAAAATCAGTTATACTTTGTTGAAAGCAAATGCTATCCGTGGTGCATTTAATAAATAACATGTAGTGTTTATATATTAAAATAGTCATAAGTGTTTAATCTCTCACAAAATTTTCTTAAAGTCTAAACTTTACTTATCTTTGTCACATTATATAAGTATATCTTCTTTCTTAGTCCACTTTTAAAAAGTTTAATTGAAGCACTATTATACAGGACTTTCGTGTTGTGAATTCAAATTTCCAGATTTGTCTATGTTACCTGTGTTGTTTACTTTCATTTCCTGTTTTTGTCAGAGTTTAAGTTCTTTGTTGTTAAACTGTCAACTTAAAAGTTCTAACTCGATATTATTCCTTCTCTGTTGTATGAAGGCCACTTGTTCATTTCTTGGCTGCCCAGACTCCCAAAATAATCACACAGAAACTGTATTAATTAAATCACTGCTTGGCCTGTGATTCTAGCTTCTTATTGGCTAACTCTTTCATCTTAATTTAGCCCATCTTCATTAATCGGTGTATCACCACATGGTAGTGGCTCCACGGCAAAATTTCGCCATGTCTATCTCTGGTGGCAGCTCCATGGCTTCTCTCCTGAATCCGCCCTTCTTTCTCCCAGCATTCAGCTTAGATTTTTCCTGCCTCACTCTGATGTACCCTATTACGGGCTCAAGACAGTTTCTTTCTTTTTTTTTTTTTTCCTTTTTTTGTTTTTTTCAAGACAGGGTTTCCCTGTAGTTTCTAGAGCCTGTCCTGGAACTAGCTCTTGTAGACCAGGCTGGCCTCGAACTCAGAGATCCGCCTGCCTCTGCCTCCCGAGTGCTGGGATTAAAGGCGTGCACCACCACCGCCCGGCTGACAGTTTCTTTATTAACCAATGGTATTCACAACATACAGAGGGGAATACCACACCACTTCTACATTTAAAGACCAGGGAAATGCTAAATATTTTACTTTGATGAACACTTAATGTCAAGTCTTTGAACTATGCCTTGTAGTAAGAAATCACTTTATTTGGATAGAATGCTTCAGTATTTTCATTTCTATGTATTCTGAGATGGACTTCTCCCACAATGTTGATACATAGCTCTGCAAATGATACGCTAAAACAACACAAGTCTTAGCTTTATAGTGTTAGAATAGTTACTATATTAGTTAGTTAATATGAAGTTATATATTATTCTGCATAGTTAATATAGGATGGTTAATATATAGTTAATACTCAGAAAAACACCCTGAGGGAAAATTCCTTCAGAATATTTGGTGGAATCAAGTTTGGAAAGAATATTAAAGATCATACTATCTAAATTCTCAGTTCAGGAAATGAAATTGACAGCCTTAGTACACAGCTAAGTATCTATAGTAAGTGTCCGACTCACAAAAGGAAAGGATGCTGATGTAGCTAATGTACCTTTCATGTGATACGAGAAGACAGTCCTCACAGGAAATGAAGAGTCAGCTAGCCAGGAACCTTGGGCTTTTTGATGCTAAATTGTTGGATAAGTGGGTATCCTGGGGGCATATGATGGACAGGGTGCTTCTGACCTCATTTCTAATTTTGGTTGTGAGCCTAGTCTTTAATGGCTGACCTCATTTAAGGAAACTTCTACTTTAACTTACTAGACCCTGTTCGTTAAGATTCTTCTCTGTCACCCTGCAGTGTCCTCAGAAGGAATAATATCTTCTGCTTCCTTAAAGAGAGTCTGCCTCTTGAATGAGGGACTTCTGACCCACTATCAGAAGAACACGTAGTACTTTCATGACATTTTAAGAGGAAAAAAGCTGGAGAAAGCCAGTGAGTCCTTTCTGGTTTTGCTGCCTACAAATTGCCAAGGCGTTGCATTGAGAGGGATATGAGCTGAATCCCACAATGTGGTTTTTAGTTCAATTTTATAAGAAATTCTTTTGTATTTGTGTTATTTCATTACCTGAAGTCTTATCAGAAATTCCTTTTAACTCTTGTAATATTTTCTCTGTAGCTTTTAAATGTTTGAAGACAAGTCTGCTGTAGTCTAGTTCTCTCTTTCTCAGTTCTTCATTCATACTCCTTTGTTCATGTATTCATCAATGGGAATGCAGCGTGGCATATGGTAGGTGTTCTGTAAAGTACAATGATGAACAAGAGCTCTAATGGGGGTTTACATCCAGGTAGTTAAAGTTCCCACATATAACACACATAGCTCTTTCTTCTTTTATCACCTTGTTAAAAAGTGGTCTGCATTGGTGACTGTTTGCCTTATAATATGATAGAGATACAGGCTACCAGGTTAGCTGGTGACAAACACCATGTTGTTTATTGACCTAGATGCAATCTCCATGGGAGACAATCACATTTCCCCGAGTAAGTTCACTTCAAATACTATGACAAAACAGGCTTAAAATTGTAGATAGTGGCATAAAAGGACTACCTAATTATACTTCAGGTGGTATTAGAAATTTGATTAAGAAAAGAATCTGAGGCCAGAATTTATCAAATACCAAGGGGATTGTCAATTGTAAAAAAAAAAAAAAAATGTTTAGGTTACAATTTAGTAAGCCAGTATGTAGCATAATTAGCCTCTAAATCTTTAAGTAATTGCATAGCTGTTGGGGCTATTCTTGGAGGGGACTTATCAATCAGATGCCTTAGGGGTTATCTTACTTTATAGTTATTGTTTTAAAAAGATCTTTCTTCTGTACCTCTTTACAAAGCAGCAGGTAGAGCATGGGAGCACATATTTTAGCTACTAAAAACTAAAGTGAATACAGTTGAGAAATTATGAAATGTGATCCGTGTCTTCAGCGATAGGCAGATAATTAACGGACTAGTTATGTTGGGGATGGAGTTTGCCGTTCTGTTCCTATCAGAGTTACAATTACACAGTCAGCTTTCCTTGTACTTTCTTTTTCCACTACCCAGTATCCAGAGCAAAATTTGCAAGTCATCAGGTTAGAATGAATCAAAATAAGAGGACCATGGGACGAGAATTTGGAGGCCTGCTGTCTCTGAAGAGGGAAAGAGAGGGCAGTTAAGTGTAACTGGCAGTTCTTTGATTTAGACTGCAGCTTATTGTAATAGGAAACTCCCTGGGAAATAAAGGGAAGATCTCACAGTTTCCGACAGGGACATGAGATACTCATGTGATCTGCTCCCGTTTCTGTGGTAAAGCTGTGAAAGCGAGAAGTCCTTGCTTAGTATTCCTGTAAGGGACATGTTTCATCACAGAGCAAATAATATCTTTAACTTTCTAAAGAAGCAGGTCAGTTTTCCCTCTGTAATGCTGAATAGGCAAAGGGCTTGGCTGTGCTTTACAGTTTATGTTTCAAGTGTCAAAACAGGTTGGCTTATCCCAAAATCATTAAGTTTGCTTTGTGGCAAACGACATTGTACATTCCTTAAGAATTCATTATAATATTTTTCAACATAGTCCTAAACTTAAGTATGATAGCAGGATGATCCCTCTAAGGTTAATTAGAGGTTCTTGTAGTAAGTGGCTAATGAGTGATATCTTTTATATCCTTGTAAAAGATAGCTACGTTTCCTGATCCATAAAGTCACTTGATTAGTCAATAAGAATTAGCACACAGAGAACAGTGATAGACCCTGTGGATGCAATAGAAAATTCTAATTAGATATTTATAGGGCAGGACAGAAAAATATGCATGCATGGGGGATGGGGGATGCTAAGCAAAAGGGGTGGGCTAAGATCTGGGCTGGGAAGCAAAAGGAATGCCACAAAGTGAAGATAGGAAACTCGGCCTTAATGTATTATCACTATGAAAGTGGAGGGTCTTAAGGAAAGCAGGGACTTTCTGTGATTAGATTTGGATTTTCCGGATGTTACTTTTGGCTGCCATGCAGGAAATGAATCACAGAGAAGCTGGATGTCTGAGGTTAGGAAGCTGCTGTAATTCAAGCAAATACGACTATGTGGAGTGGGGGCTTGTAGATATTCCTCATGAGAGAAGGGGAGAAAGAATCTAAAATTCTTACGAAAATAACATAAAATAGACAGAATAAAGAATGAGAACTCATAAGGAATAAGTCGCAAAGAGGCAGTCAAGGAGATAGAGGCAATATCTGGGCGTGGTTTCGGGGAGCAGATGCTAACAACAGAAGGAGTCTGCTTTACTTGTGTATCTGGGAAGACAAATGCGTTCGTGTTTGTGTCACATGAAAACTAACGCAATGCCTCACTTAAAGCGGAAGATACAGTGTTACAGCAACAGTAAAGTCCCATCAAGGGAATACTATTTCATTCAGATCAACAGAATCTCTAGCCCTAGTGGAGACCCGAAACTCCACCAGACTAAGAACTCTGGAAGGCAGTACCATTCACGCCCCAGGAAGTTGGATCCATCTAAAGGCATACACTAAGGAGACTGGAGGAATAATTCTCCTTTTTAACAAGATCACATGCTTTTCCTTCCCATAATACCCGGACCCTAGCACAGTTTCGCTAGAGCTACCATAAGATTCTTTTGGGTCTGTCCACCTCTCTGAGTCCTGACTCTAAAGGGTGCTTCATTCCCATGCAGGCCAGAGTCCAAGTGTGCTTCCTCAGGGACTTCGGGCTCTTTCACCCCTTCTGTGCAGTGCCTCTCCCCATCAGTGGCTGGTTTTCTACCATGCCCATTCACCCGCTGCAGATCTGTCTCTTCGCCTCTTCTCCATCTCTCTCCTCTTGGTAACTGTAGGGATTTACAACCTATCTGCCCTGAGGTTTTTCTTTTAAAGTCTAATAAAATTGTTCTCAAGCTTTCTTCTGAGCCTGTTCTTAAAGTCTTTTGTTAATGAGACTAAAAACCCCAAGAGGGTCCTCCAGATACCACTAACATGACAGTTTTGTTGAGACTCGCCCAGATTTCCAGTAGCAACAGAGATGAACATGTCACTATTATTTGTTTGACTGTCAATAGTTTGATAGTTCTTTGGGAAGGGATATTGGAACAAATCTTCCTAGGAGACTAGCAGAAAATTTGCAAGTTTCTTCCACATTCTGCAAGGCTTCAGGGATTGATCTTCTCAGGCTGTGAACTAATGAAGAAAGGACAGACATACAGACACATGGAAAAGCTGGGATCAGGTGGTCTGGGCCCTTCGATGAAGAAACCACCGCACACTAAGAAGCTCAGTGTGTTTATTATATACAGTTCAATTGGGAGGTGACATTATTGCATAATGCTGTGGAAAGAGGCAGAATTATTACATACAGCTAAACATGAAGAAGGCAGGTAATACAAGCTAGAGTTATCTAAAAGGAGGGAAGATCAATTGAGAAAATGCCCCCATACGATCTGGATATAGGGTATTTTCTTAATTAGTGATTAATGGGGAAGAGCTCATCCCTGGACTGGTGGTTCTGGGTTCTATAAGAAAACAGGTTGAGCAATCCATGGGGAGCAAGCCAGTAAGCAGCACCCTTCCATAGCCTCTGCGTTAGCTCTTGCCTCCTCCAGATTCCTATTGCTTGAGTTCCTGTCCTGTCTTTCTTTGAACTATGATTCGAAAGCATAAGCTGAATAAATCCTTTCCTTTCCGACTCTTGTTTTGGTCATAGTGTTTCATCAGAGGCATAGAAACCCTAACTAGGGCAGCAGGGATATTATATACACCTGGACGAGAAGCAGTGTTCAGGCCATAAACACGAGGGGAGAAGGCCAGGCCATGTTTTCTGCACACACTGTCAACATTTTCACTTGAACCACAGGCATTTTTCCATCTTTCCGAGCTGCACTATCTTAGTGAGTATTCTATTGCTGTGAAGAGACGCCATGACCGCAGCAAGACTTATAAAAGAAAGCATTTAATTGGGGCTTGATTACATTTAGAGATTTAGGATATTATCCTCATGATGGGAAGCATGGTGACACATAGGCAGATACAGTGCTGGAGAGGTAGCTGAGAGTTTTACATTGGATGGCAGGCATCAAACAGGAAGAGAGACAAGCTCTGGGCCTGCCCTGGGATTCTGAAACCCTGAAGTCCACCCCTAATGGCACACTTCCTCCAACAAGGCCACAGTACTCCAAGAAGGTCACTCTTCCTGCTACCACTCCCTAAGGACCAAGCATTTAAATCTATCTATATATTTAAATCATATAAGCCTATGGGGGGTCATTTTTATTCAAACCACCACAACAAGCACCCAGAAAAGCCTTTGCCACCTCTCTCATGGGGCTGAAGCAGTGCAGTCTTTGACATAGCTTGCTCATATCAGCAATTCATATTCACTAGGACTTTATTCAATACCCACAGGTTTACTGACCCGGAGTCATTAAGGCTTATTAACAATTCAACCCCAAGACTTAGCTGTAACAGTCTAGCACATTCTGTTTGTTTGAGGCTTCAAAAATCCCAGCAGTTGCTCCCACCAGATGCCAAACAGAAATAACACTGCACTTCATGCAAGTCAGAAAAGCAAGCCACACTTCTGCTTTTCCAAATGTTCACTTAAAGACAACAGTATTAGAATACAGAAAGGGCTATGTCTCATGCAAACCTGTCTTTCAAAGAATGTTTTAAAAATCATCATTATATCTTTGCTTACAGCATCCAAACATTGTGAAAAAGTTTGTTTTTTTGTTCAACCTGCTATAACAACACCATAGCCTGAGTAGCCAACACAAGACTGAGATAAGGTTCTTAGTAGGTCAGGTTCTTGGTGATGGCTGTTATTCTTGTTTGCAGATGATCTCTTATGTGTCTTCAAATGGCAGAGATAAACAAAAAAGCTTTTGTCTCTTCCTTCTCTAAGGACCCCGAACCTTTCATAATGGTTCTTTTTATTATAGTCTTATGTAAACCTAATCACCCACCACAGACGCCCGCCTCTTAATGCCATCCTCTTGGGTAGTTGGGAAGAACAGAAATCCACAGTTCACAATGATCACTATACCATGAATGTCTTGCCACAATCCAATGAAGTCACTAATTCCTATAAATATTAACCAATAAGGGGCCAGAACCCTTAACATTATTCTATAAAGGCAAAACTGGTCACTTAGAAAAAAAAAAATCCTAAAATGAGCTGCTCTTCCTTCACAAAGAAATTCAATCAGGTTGAATTGAACCAAATTAAGATGCCCATGTTTTATTAAATGAAGCACTCTCGGGTGGTTGAGAACATGGCAGGGGAGACAAAAGACCTGAAAGCACATGCAAAACTTGGGACCACATGTTCCTCCTCTGGTACCCACTTAAATACCCTGTGGGAGTGGATTCCAGACCAAGGCAACTCCCAGGTCAGGGGGCTGGGATGGGTGCCAGGGGATGGGGCGACGCTCCCAACTTAACATTAGTCACAAGCATGGGCCTTTGAATATTCTGGTGATTGGGCATTTAGCTTTTCCAGTAGCTTCAGAGTGTGCCTGACTATCTTTTCAGTCAATAATTTTGTTAACAAATCCTTGATGTTCTGCCCCTGTCCCTTTTCCTAAGCATTGAAGTGACTTCTCAGAATTCTCACAACTACACAAAGTTTGTTTTAAATACTGTTGGAGCCAACAGAATCTTTCCTGTTTGGATGAATTTAGTCTCCTACAAAGAAAACAGAAGAAAAATTAAGTTGCTATATCAATGAATATCTCAAAAATTATTTATACATATTGGTCAAAGTTGCATGAAAAGTTTGGAAGTATAGTTATACCATCACTTTTAATTTAGAAATCATTTTAGAGTGTTGCAGGGAGGAAGGGCCTGCATGCAAGGAGGGGCTGCTTGTTTGTCCTGGCCTCCCGGCTAGCTTAGCCCTGAAATAACCACATAGAAACTGTATTAATCAAACCACTGCTTGGCCATTAGTTCTAATCTCTTATTGGTTAATTCTTCTTTCAGGTTTTTAAGTGAATTTAGCCCCATGTTGGGCACCAATTGTTGCAGGGAGGAAGGGCTTGCTTGTTCATTTCAGCTGCCCAGATTAGAGTAGCAGGGACATTGTAAAAAAATAAATCAGAAAGTTCCCGTGTTTCCTTCATCCAGCTTTCCATGGTGTTAACATTTTATATAACAAGATTAAGTACATAATTTTGGTATATACTTATATCAAAGAACACTTATCCAACCCAGAAAACTGACATTGCTGTATTACCTTGAAGTGAATTATACTTCATTTATCTTTCTGTACATGTCTTCCACAAATATCTTTGAACTACACTGAATCCCACTGCAGCCACTGGGGCTCCTCATGGTCCTCAGTCTGTGTCACTTTCCCAGTCTTCCCTCTGTGTAACATTGTTACAGAGTACAGTAGTTGTGAGTTGTTCTATAAGGCATTTCTCAATTTCTTTCCTCTCTCCTAATTATGCTGATGTCATAGATCCTTGGCAAGAACACCACAGAAATGGGATGATGCCCTTTTTCGTAAATCACATCAAGGGGTTCAAGAGGTTACTGTTATATTCCTTGTTACCTTGACCTTTATTTCTAAGTTCAGGTGCTGTCTGCAAGGGTTTCCCACTGTGAAGTCACTGTTTTCTCACTTCGTGATTAATTTAGAAACATCTTAGAGGAAATGAACTTGAGACTATGCAAAAAAAATATTCTTCTCTTGAAATGTTCATTTATTAATTTTAGCACCCATTTCTGGAAACAATTACTGCTGTGGTTTTGAGCTCACAGTAATTTTTGTATTCCCCTCATTCCTTCTGCATCTATTATTAAAATTCTGTGTGGAACATGTGGCCTTTTCCCAGTTGATACATTCAATGATTCATATTTGTCAGTGAGAGCTCAGGGATGCTCATCATGTTCTGTGGTTTACAATGCAAACTATTGCCATTCATGGTTCAAATAATGCCACCTCTGCTCATGGGGAGTCCTTCCAGATTAGCTCCTCTGATCTTCTGATATCCTTCATATATCTTCGAAGGCACTTTCCACATCAGTATAGAATAGTAGATGCTATAGCATCTTCCCTGGCTCACTACTTGAAGTCAGTCATGCTTATAAAAAGACTGGGTCTTTTTCTTCAGAACACTTAGAAATAAAAATCTGCATGTGAGGGACATGTGATGCTTTTTGGTCTGTGTCCAAATCTTGGACCTATATGGATGCATGCTACCCTCATAAGTATAAAGACAGTGTATGATCACCTAGTCATATTACCTGTGCTTCTTTCTTTCTGTATCGAAATGGCAAATGAGTACAAATGCACAGTAATGTCTCAGCTCACTGTTTGTAGCTGAACTGATTATAGAAGTGCCTCTAACTGGGATAATTGAAAAATGAAACATTTTAAATCCTCCTGCCCCAGTTCCACTAAGCTGTAGTGAAGAATCTGTTCTTCTCCCAAACTTAACAGTGATCTCTCTTCTTTGCTGCCATCTGAAATAGAAAGGTGGGATAGCAATGTAGTTAACCTAGCAGTTGTACAATGCTCTAAAAACATCTCTGTTTGTCCCCCCCCCCATTTTTATTCATGATTTTCTATTTTCCTTTATACCCAGACTTCTATGCCTCTGTTGTTATTTTATTCAGCTCCCTCCACACTGCAGCTAGAATAACCTATTAAAAAGGAAAATTGGGTTGTATTTCTCTTCTTTAAACTTTTCAATGATTTCTGTCTCTGTAAGAAAAAAGATTTAAGAACACAGAAACAAGACCTTCCACGGTCTGAATCTTTCTTTTCTATGAGTTTCATCTGGTTTTTTATATTTTCTTGTTGTTTTTTCTGTTTTAATATTATAAGACTGCTTACTATTATCTCCAAGCTTGCTAACAGCAGGTTTTCTTTCAGTTCTTTGACTGTCTGATAACACTGGTCCAGACACGTGAACACTATTGACTCTTCTAGCTCAGTGTGCCTCAGCTTTCAAAACCCTGTTTGGTGCCATGTATCCACCAGCCTTGCTACACGCTCTGTAAGAAGTGCCTGGTCAGTTTAGTGAGTGCCTCTTCAGCTCCCACTGCAATGACTTCCCTGTCATGGTGGTCTGTATTCTTGAACTGTGAGATAAAATAAGCCCTTCCTGCCTTGAGTGACTTTTAGCAGGCATTTTGTTACAGCAACAACTCTGTTCTTGGTGGAAGGATAAAGCAATTGATAAGACAAGGCCCTGCTGAGAATACTATTGGTTACTAAAGCATCTGCTTTGGGCCTATTGCAGGGCAAAATAGGGCAAGTTGGGAGTTCCAAGTAGATGGAGGAGGAGAGAGTAGGCAGAGTCAAAGAGATGTCATGTAGCCACCAAAGGAGAAAGATGCCCCTGGGAGCCTAGTGGAATCTTTCCGGTAGGCCACAACCTTCTGGTGATGTGCAGATTAATAGAGATGAGTTAAGATATAAGAGCTACCTAGAAATATGCATGGGCTAATAGGTCAAATAGTGTTGTAATTAATACAGTTTCTGTGTGCTTATTTTGGGTCTGGGCATCTGAGAAACAAATGAGCAGCCTCTGACTACACTCATCCTCTGAGCAGGACAGACTGAAGCTCTGGAATTCAAACACTCATGTAGTTTGTAGAGAGCGGGAGGTCTGAGATAGGAAAGAAAACTTCACATCAGCTGTCTTATGATAGGGAAGGAGCGGGTTGGAGGAGTGGAGGTACAGCTCAGCAGTCTTAATTGGGCTAAATACTGTGGGCTTTACATTCACAGTAATTTAGTAGCCACCCTGGCGAGTCTGTTAGGACTTAGTCAAGGTTGAGTGTTTCCCTTTTATCTTTTTTTTTTTTTTTTTGGTTTTTCAAGACAGGGTTTCTCTGCAGCTTTTTTAGAGCCTGTCCTGGACCTAGCTCTTGTAGACCAGGCTGGCCTCGAACTCACAGAGATCCGCCTGCCTCTGTCTCCCAAGTGCTGGGATTAAAGGCAAGTGTTTCCCTTTTAATGGGTGAAGGGGCTATATCCTGCTGGAGTGTCTGCAGACAATGCTATTTAGTAGACATTGTGAGTCTTAGATGCCACCTGAAGTTTTCTAACAGCATTAAAAGTACAAAGAAAGGAGTAAAAGCAATTTTAATGATAGACTTTTTCAGTCTCTACTATTTAAAATATAATTACAGCATGAAGTTAGTCTTATTTTATACTGTTCTGTAGTTTGTGGACTACTCTGGGTTAAGAGCACCTTTTAACTTAAACTTGCCACCTGTTAAGTGCTCAAAAGTCACACATTGCCAATGACAGTCTAGATGTTGAATTTCTTCATGCGTCAACTCAGTCATCCTCTTAGGCGATCCTTTTGCGCTGGTTCTGTTTAAAGCCTCAGCTATCCTTAACATTTTGAGTCACAGGCACCCACAGCGTATGCATTACAATCATAAAGGACGTGAACACAAGCAGCCTTGGGTTACTCATTTCCTCCCAACACCTTCACCTTTTGTCTGAAAAGAACCACACAATAACAATAGTATTGATCTAAGACGTGTACTTTTTATAGCTAGGCCACGTCAGAGACTCAACTATAAATACACCCAAGTTGTCCACGGCACTCCGGCTGCATCTGGAAGAAGCAACAGTGGCAAAAGCAAGAGGTGGAACAAATAAAGATGCCCCGCCAGGGTTTTGCTTTGTTTGGGGTTAGGTATTAGGTTCTCTCCCGAAACCAAAATGGAAACTCTTGAAGGAAAGCTAGGAAGTTCACTGTTCTATACCCGATGGCGGGTGCCACAATATGATCTGGACAAAACTGTCATTTCAAAGCCTATCTGTCCCAACTTGCTGTTTCTCAAACCCTTTATTTTAAATGTCCACGTCCTTTGTTAAACATGTGAGAATGTGGCCATCCTGGCTTGCATCGGGCATTTGCTGTGGGACAGGCAAGGGACAGAGGCTCTGGAGGCCCGGGCAGAACACCTCCACTCTTCTCTGATCAGCAGAAAACGCTGGGGTTGGCGACACCTCTAAGAACAAGAGCAATAGGAAATATGATTGTAAATAGGATGTGTATATGGCTAGTTGTTGCTTTAAATATTACTAGTCACAATATTAACATCTTTGCTATGAGTTTATGAACAGTAGCAATCCTTAATAGAATCGACAGATTGTTTAGTTCCTCTGAGAGAATCCAGATAGATACATTTTAGAATAATTCAGAAGGGAACTTCATTTAAAAACAGATTCAAGAAGACAAAGGACTGCTATGATTGAACGATTAACATATTAAAAACATACAATGTGAAAAAATATTATAGACCTTAGGAAGCTTATGGATGAAGAACAGTTAATTTTCCAAGATAGTGTCGTGCCATTTTGGAGCGGATTATTTTGTAGCAGTTAGGCAAGTTGATATCACAGTTATAGTAATTACGTTCTGTTGATTGCTTTCGTATTCTACAGCCTTTTAAAGCAATGGCATTAGGTCTGCTGCCAGGCACCATGTCTCTGAGCTTGGAACAATGTCTGGTACATAACCACCACAAAAGGAGTGCTAACTGAATTAAGGGAAGTGTCGCATTCAATATATTTTGTTGTTAAAATGACATAAAGATGGTGTGTGGAGATTCTGAGCTAAAAGTGACCTTAGGAATTATTTTTTTTTAAAAAAAATTACAACTAAAGTAAGTGAGGTCGTTGTAAATGCACCCTTGGCTTAAGAGAGTACTGGGAAAGATGTAGGAACAAACAGAAAGTCACCTCCAAATGATTTCTTTTTAGAATTTGAATGTTCTCTGCTAAGGTTAAGTAAGTCACATAGCTATTCATTTGCAAAAAAAAATTATATAACCACTATTTCTTTTGCTTCAATTCCCTACCATACACAGCCCAGCTCTCAAAGCCCTTGAAGTACAGGATGTACACATGAATATACATATAAAATGCTAGCATTAAAATGCTTATTCAACCTCTGGAGATTTGAATTTGGAGTGTTTGAAATATATTCTGCAGAGGCTTTTAATATATGACGGAGCATACAATATGTGCATTTTACGTTTCAAGGTTTTGTTTAACCATCTGTGAAAGTTTCAGAGGGGTCAACACATGTTGTCATGGACTCTGCATTTAAATGGCCCCATGTGATCAATAAAAGATGGCCCCATCTTGAAATTCTTAAATGAACCACTTCTTCAAATTCTTTTTTACCGTGTTGGGCAGCAATACATACATAGGGACATGATCTGGGAGCAGAGCCTAGCAGATCATTATCAAAGAGACCAGAGAAACTTCAGCCAGCAACTGACGGGAGCAGATGCAGAATCTCACTGCCAAACATTAGATGGAGCTCAGGGAGTCCTGCAGAAGAGAGGGAGGAAGGATTAGAGAAATCAGAGCGGACAGGAGTCCCATGTGAGCATGGCCCATAGAATCAACTGACTGGGATTCATTGGGGCTGGCAGAGATCAGGGAGCCTGTAGGGGTCTGACCTAGATCCTTTACACACGGGTATGTATGTTATGGCTAAGTAGCTTGATGTTCTTGTGGGATCACTAACCGTGGAAGCAGAGGTCTGTCTCTGACTCTTTTGCCTGCCTGTGGGACCCTTTTCCTCCTACTAGGTTACTAGGTTGCCTCGTTCTGCCTTCATGTGATGGTATATGTCAGGTCTTATAGCAGCATACTATTCCATGTTTGGTTGATGTCATTGGGAGGCCTGTTCTTTTCTAGGGGAGATCAAAGGGAGTAGTGGATCTGGGGGAGAAGGGAGGTGGGGGGAAAGAGTAGAGGAGGGAAGGGAGGGAAAACTGTGGTCAGGATATAATACATGACAGAAGAATAAAAAGAAAAAATAGCAATACATACACGGTGTCAGGGCTTGTTAGATTGTGAACAACATTAAAGAGAAGGCCACTATACTATTTACCAACCATCTCTACAGGAAGAATCAGGTTAATCTACTCTGCAGATTGGATGATAATGTCAGTGAAAACTTAAAGCCCTTGTTGAATTTAAAGAACAGGCAAGGTCAGCATGTTGGTATGCACCCACATTCTCAGCACTCAGGAGACAGAGGAGAGATTTGCAAGTTTGATGTCAACTTGGGTGATGTAGTGATCAATGGCACAACCCTTCTCTCCTCCACAAACAAACAAGCAAAATACAAAGCAAAACACACCCAGTAACACCCTCCCGTGATTTAAAAGGTTGAGACAATGTTAACCACCTGCCAACCAGCTCAGATGTATGTGGTGACCATCAATGGGAACTACAGAAAAGAGTATACGCCAGCGGTTCCCCACCTTCCTAATGCTGTGACCCTACCTTATGTTGTAGAGAACCCTAACCATAAAATCATTTCATTCCCACTTCATAACTGTGAGTTTGCTACTGTTATGAATTATAATGTAGAGATCTGATATACAGAATGTCTGATATGCAACCTCCCCATAAAGGTGGTGACCCACAGGTTGAGATCCACTGGGTTAGATTTACCATTTGGAAAAGGAGCTCTAATTTCAGTTGAGCAAATAATGTTCTGTCTAAAGGCCTACTTTTGTGGTTCTTCTGTCAAGGCTAGACTGGGTAGGGCAGACTGAGTAGGGCCCAGATACCCCTAGGCTCACCCTATCTGGAAGTGGTCACAATGACATGGGGTATGCTCAACAAAGTATTTCCAGGTCATGAAGGGACAATGACAGATATTTAAATGTCTTCTGCTTTGGAAAGACTTCTATCAGGAAAAGGTTTCTTCCACAGTTAAACAGTGTGATATAAAGGCATCACATTCAGCAAAAGAGCTAACACAGCATTGGAGGTAGGGAACTGGTACTTACACTGGAAATAACTATTTTAATATTCTTTATGGTGAGAGGCTTGGTTTGTGACCTGGCTTAGAGAACGGCTTTCACTCTGGTCACTAATTGCTATAGCTTGACCATTTCTTTGGATTAAGATGAGTCGGTATTTGCACACACAAATATTTTTTTTAAATTATGAATTAAGTGAATATATAACCAGCATTTTATAATGAGGGTTTGTGGATGACAGCAGCAAAAAACAAACAAACAAACAAAATACCCATAGGGCAGCAGTGCATCCTATTGCTCTTTATTCCTCTTGTCAGTTTACCACATTCACATTCAGAGTGCTGCATCCATTTACTTCTTAATGAGCTCCAGAGACGCTGCTTCTTGTGGCTCCAGTGAAAGTCTTGCTGCCTTCATTGATGCTCTTGGAATTAAGTGATTGATGGTGCATACTGAGCCAAGGACAGCGCAAGGAACCCATGGCACTTTTCTTACTTCCTTTCATAATGCAAGAAGCAAGATGAATGGCCGGCTGTGAGCATGCTGCTAGCTAGCAGAACTCTTGAATACCAGACCCATCAAATCCCACAGCTCTCATGTAGCCTGTTACCAATGCAAATGTCCTGGGGGCCCTGGAGTCAGTACACAGAGCACCAGTTTAGCACAGTTCATGGATTCAGCTGATAAATATTTAATCCTTGAGAACTTGGAGAAAATGTAAAAAGCTTTGCTAAAAACCCAATTTTAATCATTAGGGCTACTGGTGTTCTTGTTTGGAAAGTCTTTGAATTCAACATCGTAAATGGGTAGAGAAGGAACATGTGTCTTTAGTCTGGTATGGGGAGTTATTTGAGACTATTGTTTCTGAGGTTGGTCAACGATAAGTGTAATTGCTTTATTGCTCTCTGAAGGAAAGAACCTGAGCATCCACTCCTGGTGACAGGCTGGAAGTGCTCTCTGTTCTTGTTCGTTTACTCAGGCTGCTGCTGGAAGCTATGGGCTCTCATAAACAGACTCAGTGTTATCTCTTTTAATCAGCATGTTTATATTTCTTGCTCACAAGATTCTTATAAATCCTCTGGTTAGAAAGACAATTATATGGGGGGAGAACAGGGCTTCCATTTTCTCTTCTCTGAGCAGCGTTCACTGAAGCTGGCTGTGTGAGCCTGTCTGCGTGCATATCGCTCACTACTCCTCTGTTTTGCATCTTATCCACCTTCCGTCTTCGCTCTGATCCTGTGCTCAAGTGATCCTCCTTCCCTGAGTCCCTGTACTACTTGAACAACAGCTCTCACTACACTCTGGGTCCTACTCTGGTCTCTTCCTTTCTTTTTTGTTTGGGTTTTGAGATAGGGCTTCTCTGTAGCTTTGGGCTTATCCCAGAACTAGCTCTTGTAAACCAGGCTGGTCTTGAACTCATAGAGATCCGCCTGCCTCTGCCTCTTGAGTGCTGGGATTAAAGGCATGCACCACCACCGCCCGGCTCCTACTCTACTCTCAAAGACAACAATCAGGTTTCAATACTTGAAAGAGATGAAGAAGGAGAGAAAATTGAAGGGAATCAAATGTTGCTTATCTAACAGTTTATCTGTCACAGGAAACACCCATCTGCTGTATCAGGAGTTATTTCTCCTCTGTTATAATGAAGTCAAAAAGGAAGTCCAGGGTGGGGCCTGGAGACATGGTTCAGCTGTGAAGACCACTTGTTTTTGTAGAGGACCTGGGTTCGATTTCCAGCACCAACATGGTGGTTCAAAACCATCCATAACCCCAGTTTGAGGGACTCCAACACCCTCTTCTGACCTCCTCAGGCACCCTGTGCCTATGAAAGACACTGACAAACACAGAGGCAAAATACTTACATGCATACAATAAAATAAATAAACATTAAAATAATAGGGACTGGGGATTTCCTGGAAGCATGAACCCATCAGGCCGCCTTCAGCATAGTCTGCCTCTGAGTTTCTATGTTTGTGTTCCACAACTTGTTTACTATCTCAGAATGTATAAAAGATACAGGAATGTGCTGAAGTTTCCAATGGATACGGAAGGATTGCTATAATCTCTCTGGTTTTCCAATCTTCATACAATATTATTATTAATTACTACCACTACGGCTTTTCAAGGCAGGGTTTCTCTGCGTAGCTTTGGAGCCTGTCCTGAAACTAGCTCAGGAGACCAAACTGGCCTTGATTGAACTCACAAAGAGCCTCCCAAGAGCACCGCACAGCGATATTGCACTCAACATTTTGTCTTCTGATTCAACAGCTCTCTCCTTCCCCACATCCCCAAGATATAACCATGGAACAGATAGACTTCGACCATGGTCAAGTGTTGCCAGAAGTCATGAAGTCTCCTGTAGAAAATTCACTTGAGATTGGACATGTGTCTTATCGTACCTTGAGACAAAGAAAACATCCCACCAAGAGAAGAAAAGGCATTTTTTTTTCTGGATCTGTTTGTATCTGTATTATTTTTAAACATGAGGAGAAACTTGCAAATAAGTTGCTTTGTTTGTTTTTGGCCAGAAACTTCTATAGTCTGGCACAAACCAAGACTCTCACAATTGTGTTAGTAAAGAACAGATAACTCAAGCAATTCAACAAGGTAATTCCCCTGGACTTCTTTGGCAAGTAAGCTGACAGTTGGACTAAGTTCGCCACTTCCAGAACCAATTTCTATGAAACAAGAACAAGTACAGGGATAAAAGCAAGATTAATATAAAGACTTGCAAATTGTAGGAATAGAAACTCTCAGGCAAACCAGGTTAAACAAAAACAAACAAACAAGGATTATCTCACTTACACAAATAACTGACACTATTCAACAGCCTTTTGTGATCAAAACAAAACATTAAAGACTAGCAAGGAATTTATTAGTCTTAAAAAGAGCATTTTCAGCAAATTCATCTAACATCGTACAGAAAATGTAAAGTTCTTCCCCCAAGATAAAAAAGTAAAGCAAAGACACCCACATTTGCCAATGTTATTTAACAGTATCCTCGAAGGCCCAGTTAGACAACAAGGCAACAAAACCATATTCAGATAAAAAGTGAAAAATGTGAAATTATTTATTTTCATAGATTGCATGATTCTAAGTATAGCACATACTAAAGAATCCTCATCCAAACAAATAAAAATGGTTAGGGAATAAATTCAGAAAGGTTTTAAGAAATAAACATGGAACTGTGTTCTATATAACAGCAAGAAATCAACACGGATTTGAGAAAACAATTCCATTTATAATAGTATCCAAAAGAGGATAAAATTTTGCATAGAGAAATTCAGATCACAATAAAAGTGAAAGGGTTGTATGCTGACATTTACAAAATATTGTTGATGAAAATGGGGAAAGATCTGCTTGAGTAGAAATCCATCCAACACTCTGGAACATTCACACTCTGGAAGACAATACTGTTGGGATGGCCAGCTTCTCCCAAATATGTGCAACTTCAATATAAACTCTGCCACATCCCTACTGAATCATACTGAAGAAAAAATAAATGCAAATGCATTCTTATTTTAAAATTTACTACAAAGTATATCAAAAACAATGTGATTTTGGCTTAGGATGAACATGGACTATTTCAATAGAATTGAGTCCTGAAATCAACCCAGACATCAGTAGTTAAGTGAATTTCAACACTGGTGTCAAGACCATTCCAGTGTGTCTATTTCAGGCATTCTAGTTTCTTAAGCAAATGAAGCTACAGCTGGAGAGTCACATTCAATAAAAATAAATCTTTTTTTATAAAAAAAGCAAGACTAGAGACAAAGTATAGAATGCAATAAAAAGATATTCAAATACTTAAAAATATAGAATCTTTCCAATTTTATAATTCATGAATGAAATGGGAATCTGATGGAGAAGTGTCTATGTGTTACTTTCATTGATTAATAAAAAAACTGTCTTGGCCCTTTAAGAGGACAGAAAATTAGGTAGGTGGAGTAGACAGAACAGAATGCTGGGTAGAAGGCAGTGAGGCAGATGCTTCAGGCAGTCGCCATAGGCAGTCGCCATGCCTCTCCTCTCCAAGATGGACGCAGGTTAAGATCTCTCCTGGTAAGCGACCACCTTGTGGTGCTACACGGAGTTAAAGGAAGATATGAGAATTAAACAATAAGAGGCTGAAACTAATGGGCCAGGCAGTATTTAAATGAATACAGTTTCTGTGTAATTATTTTGGGTAAAGCTAGCCGGGTGGCGGGACACAGCCCGCTGTTCCTTCTATAGGAATCAATACCACAGTGAAATACCACTTTATATTTCTGTAAATTTTCTTTTCTTATTTTTACATTTTCTAGTTAGTCAATTTAAATGTCAATCTAAAAAAATATTTACACACACACACACACACACACTCACTCACACACACACACTGGGATGAACCCTAAATACCACTGTATTAGTTTCTTATTGTTATGAAAACAAACAACAAACAAAACAAAATAAAAGGAACAGGAACAACTGTGGGAGAAAGTTTTATTTTGGGATCACAATTCAAGGGTTGTTCCACTATGATCAGGAAGGTGTAATAGCAAGAGGAGGAATCTGACTAGTCACATGACATCAGCAGGCAGGAAGGAGTAATCAGGAAGAAAAAAAATTGAATCTCGAAGTTGGTCTTCAGCGACCAACTTTCTCCACTAAAGTCCCTCCTTTTTAAAAGTTCCTCTATCTTCCCAAGCAGTGCCACCAGCTGGGGACCAAGTGTTCAGACTTGTGAGCATGTTTCATATCTCATCCAATGACAATGACCTCGCTCATTTCTCTCAATTTACAAAGGAGGAAACTCTGACCCACACAGAGGTCACTGTTTTTATGTGAAGACAGTGGTAATGCCCTTTTTTTAACTGCCACTCCTTCTCAACATTTCTTCACAGTCTCAAAATGCATGAACACTGTAAAATATTTCTAAATCTATACAAATGCTCCTTTAAGGAGCCAGTAATTTAGAGACTCAGGAAATTTCCTAAGTGTTGATTTCACTCATTCTGTGTTTACAGATATCTAAAACAATACAATGAGTCAGTAGAAATGAAATAAAAATATAAACTAATAAATCAATGTAATCACTTTGAGAGGGCAGATTTTTACTAATTAGAGTTCTAGGGGGGAGAATGTGAGGGCTCATAAGTCTTTACCACTTTTTGCCACCATTAATGGTTAATGTCACCAAAAGAGCCTAGTCATCAGGAACAGGATCAACAAGGGTACCCAGAATGTTCTATTGTATGTGAGGTTTTTTTTTGCTCTATTGATATAATCTTTTTCTATCTTATGTTTCCTTGTTAGTCTTCTTTTAAATCTCTCTGTTCTCTAACAAACACACTTCTCAATGACTTTGGAGACCTACGATGTTTATGCGATGTGCACATTCTTTTATTATAATATGCTTTAATTATTACATCAGCCAAGACATATGCAAGTTCCCAGCTATATGATTGGAAAAAGGATGAACACTCTACAAGCAGAATTCATACTTGGTGGAATGTAGTACTGGAAAATAAGAGCAATCAGACATGACAGAATAAAAGATGACAAAGAAGCTAAGTTGTAAAGGTCACGGCAGATTGTGAGATGAAGTAATGATAGGTCACTGATCCCGGGGAAATCTGCAGAGAAAAAGCTCCAGCTGCCGAGCATGGCAGGCAATGCCTTCTGTACCCACCAATCACAAGAAACTTAACTGTTTCTATCATGGAGTGCTACAACCAGTTTCATTCATTTCACTTGACAATCCTTGACCCGTACTTGCATATGTGTATTCTTTGTGCTCATTAGTGTTTTCTTTAAAACATGAAACAGCTTTCCCAGGGAGTGATGGAATTCATGTTGTCCTCCCAGAGATGACCTATCTAAATAAAGAAGTGTTGATGTTTGGCCTCTGACTGATTAGAAGATGGTGAGACATAAGCAATCGCACGCTCTCCCAGGGAAGAGCCTCTCTTTCTAATCCATCCCCTCTTGTGTTTTGATTTTCTTTTTTCAAATTGTAGCT
The DNA here is from genome assembly GCF_903992535.2 of Arvicola amphibius. Lineage (NCBI taxonomy): Eukaryota > Metazoa > Chordata > Mammalia > Rodentia > Cricetidae > Arvicola > Arvicola amphibius. Next base: position 17,489,041 of record NC_052057.2, on the reverse strand, counting down.
CAGTCCAGAGGAAGAGTGTTTGCTAGGTTTCCAGACTCTATAGGGTTCGGGAGGTCTGGCGTTTCATCATCAGGTGGCTTAATTTGAAAAGAAATGAAGCTGGGACGGATGCCCTCAAAGGTCATCCTCCACTCAAAAAGCACTCAAAGGTGCTTTCAAATTTGTAAGCACCTCTCTTTCATCTGTTCCATCACAAATGTGAATTTGTGGCCAAGGCTATATAAATATATATATATATATTTTTTACTGAAGAATTCTGTGTTTGAAAAAAGTTACTGCTACTTGTGGTGTAAACTAGAATATATTTCTGTCCAATGGGGGTCATGGTGCATTTTTTTAAAATACAGTGTTGAATGTAATATAAAAATCTGGAGAAGAAAAACCTACTCTTATGTCTCCTCCTGGTGCTAGTCAGGCACCATTATAGTGAGGGAATGCAGGGTGGGGAAATGGAAGAGAGAGAGGCAGAATAGTACTTGGGCTTGGGAGAGAGGCGGTTTTGGAGAATTGAGGGTGGTGAGGAACAGGCTGATATAAATAAATGACCTACTGGCCACCTGAATCCAAGATGATGTCTGGACCTTAACTATTGCCAATGGCCAGGTCTTGGTCCGAGGTGCTAAAGCAGCCAACTGGGTAGGTGTTGATGTCTGTGACTCCGTTTTACCACTGAGGGCCCTGCAGATGCCCAGGTTCTGGCCAACCATCTGAGACCATGTTGGTATCTGAGGGCTCTGCCAGGGTTGAAAATTTAAATTTTTAAATTATTAGTGCAATTGATTTGGTTTTCATTTTATTTTTAATTCTTTCTTAGTGATAGAGAGATCTTGATGGATAAAAATGAAAGCTGGCCATGGGGAACAGGGAGCAAGATTGCATGTTTTCTATCTGTCAATTTGATTGTTATTTTAAGAGCTATATCAGTAGAAATACTAGTATACAAGCATGTTGTGAATGCTATATGTATGAGACTTATTTAAGTAATAAACTTAGAGTACAATATCAGGCTTTCAGTGCCTAAGCTACTTCCAAAACATGCAGTGAACTAAGAAAATGTAGGATAAGTGTCAGCCTTCATTATTCACCTATTACACATTCTCTAATATTGCCACTTATAATTTATTTGTTATCTAGAGTCAATACTAAGCATGTTTATGGACATTTTTGGATGTGCTCAGGCATCAAAAAAATTAGTTACCTAATATGGGTTTCCAGTAAATGATAGTGGATCCATGCATGCTGGGCCTCATTGTTTCAGCAGCTCCAGCTCATGAAGATCATTTTCAGTTTACTCACTGCTGGGCCACTTGCAAGCCTTTTCTATTTATTCATGATATATATGCTAAAAATGGTGCCCCTGAGTGTGTGCTTAGAAATCCCAGCCACAAGAAAACTGTAATACTCCCTACTGAGAAAATGTATGTTACAAACATTGTACTAGGATATACGTCATGGTGTTGTTAGTTCTGAGTTCAAAGTTAGTGGCTAAATAAAAAATGTCAGACAAGAGTCTTTAAACAGAAATGTACATTAAAGCAGATTCCACTGTTCGATGACAAAGTAGATGATGTCAGGAACTTTACTGTTTTCCTTAGGAGTGATGCTTCAGGATTGGTTGGTTCAGTGTTGAAGAAGAGCTTATAGAACACACATAACTAGAAGACCAATAACAGACCATCTTAAAAATGTTATAAATGGTCATATATGAAATGGTAAATACTCTCACTTGCATTATGGGCCAGACGTTATTCATTCAGGGTTCTCACTGGCCTCCTCTGTCACCTTCATTCCCCCATGCCTATTCTTGTAACAACAGATGGAGACTCAGCTGTGCTCCTTCTCTGATCAAAGACTGCAAGTTTTCTTATTTCTCATGTCTGAATATTTGCTCAATTTTGATGCTCTGGCAAAAATTGGGCCCTTTAAAGTTCACCAGTTTTAGGTCTAACAACACACAACTGTTATGAAGTTCAAATAATTAATTTTTTCTCAAATTAACTAGAATAGAAATGGACTCATCTCTAGTACACATTGTCCAAAATTAAGATTTGCATCTACTCTTTAAAATGCTAAATTATGATACATAATGTACATTTTACCTTCTCAAAATAACTAAAAATTTAGATTGATGAATTAAATAATCACTACACATAGTGCTCCAAGACTCCGAAGTCGGTTTCTCATGTTATGTCAGTGAGCTCCGTGCAGCTCTGCATAGAACTATATAGCAAGATGTTAGTGGACACTGTCATTTGAAAATGTCACAGGTGACTCTGCTTCTACATACCCAGAAATCTGTCTGCCTTCTCCTATAACACATGCGTTCATCTCTCCTACTGAAGAGCTACGTCAGATGACCAGCTGTTTAAACCTCACGTCTCTCTGGTAACTCTCGATATCAGCATCTAGTCAACCAAACACCAGTTCCTAGACCCACACGTCTACCAGTCCTCTCTCCTCCACCCTGGATAAGGTTCATCTTGGGTTTAGGATCACGTTGTTGACTCTCCAGACTCCCTGAAGTCCCTGAGTTAGCACTGTATTTCTAAAACTTATTTAATGTCTTGGCTTATCCTAAAAATTTACAATGCATTTCTTTGTGTTTTGCCAGCGTTGACATTCAGGGTTCTATTACAGAGTCAATTATTGTTAGAAATTCTCTCTCTCTCTCTCTCTCTCTCTCTCTCTCTCTCTCTCTCTCTCTCTCTCTCTCTCTCTCTCTCTCTGCCAGAGCAAACACTCTTTAATACCTTGAATGAGATTTGGCTTCTCTTGACATCAGAATTTAGCACACACAGTTTCTTTTTTTTTTTTTTTTTGGTTTTTCGAGACAGGGTTTCTCTGTGGCTTTGGAGCCTGTCCTGGAACTACCTCTTGTAGACCAGGCTGGTCTCGAACTCACAGAGATCCGCCTGCCTCTGCCTCCCGAGTGCTGGGATTAAAGGCATGCGCCACCACCGCCCGGCTTACACACACAGTTTCTTTAGCTGGGATAGAATCCAGATGCCTCTGGTACACACGATTTACTCTTCTGCAGAGTCTTCCAGTCTCAGCCTAAATGCAGTCCACAGCCCTAACCTGGCTCAAATACTCCAGCTGCATTCCACAGAAAGCAATCTGTAGCACTCAATACGCCAACTAAGCTACTTGCTGAATATAACAACATTCCATGAGTCTCTTTCCCATGCTTAACGTATTACCAAATTGTAGTACAATTAATAAAATCCCAGGGACAGAAATTGGGGTTCAACATGAAGGTCAGAAAAGCAAAACAGCCAGCCACTGGCTCTTACCTCTAAGTCAGTTCTAAATGACAATCCTGCCTCCAGGAATTCAAAGAACGAGACTGTCTGAGAGCTGTCTCCTCCTGTCTTTTATTCCTCTCTAGTGCTGGAATTAAAGGCATGTACCACTACTGCCTGGTTTCTATGGAAAACTACTGTGGCTACTGGAATTAAAAGTGTATGTCACCACTGCCTGATCTGTAAGGTTGAACAGGGTATCTGTTTTACTCTCTGATCTGCAGGCAAGCTATATTTATTAAAATACAAATGAAATATTGCTACACCAAATAGGTAATAGACACAGCATAGAATTAGTCAACAGAAAATAATAGAATATTTGAAACAAAAATGTATTAAAACATATTCTTAAAGAATATTTGATGATGACAAGGGAAATGCTAAGTAAAAAATATATGCAATAAGATTAGATGGTATAATTTTGACTTTTCAGAGTATGACAAATGAATGGTCTTGTATTGAAAAAATTTAAAGCACACTAAGCATTAATAAAGCATTTATTTTATAGGTATTTGTGTGATTATATTCAGGTATATACTTGTCAGCTTTTCAGAATAAATATATATTAATTCTTTAATCAAAAATAAATTTTTAAAGAAGGAAATCAATATTTTCTATATTCTAATAAATGATTAAAATTAAAAATATTGCTGTATAATTCACTACCAGTTATTTTGTATGAAATGCTTCATTTTTTTGGTTACTCTTTGAGACACATTAGCTATTTTTCAAATCATTTCTGAAAATCTCAGTTTAATAGAGCTTCTTTTCAACTTGGAGACACAAATGGACAGTAACCAAAAAAAATCCATTTTTATATGACCTGTGTCATTTAAAAAATAATTTTTGGCAAGTAATTACTTCTAAAAGCATCTTTATCTTCCTTATCAATTAGGATTTTGAAGAGTTGGAATTTTTCCATACTTGAATTTAATGAATTTAAAGTTGCTAACAATTTGGCAAAGATGATGTCATATCTTTAAGTAAGCTGCCACACCTTATTATAGGGTATGAATTTCTTCACGGTGGAAGAAAACACAAGACAAAAGAAGAAAGTTATTGCTACCCCTAACTAGATAATTCTGCATGGAGTATTGTTCTTTCAATGTTATCATTTTACCTTTTAGTCTGAATCAGAAATTATTCTGAAATGAAAACACAAGCATTCTTCATTAAAATTACTTTTGATGTGTTGAATCAACAACTGTTTGTAGATGATCTTTATGTGTTTGATAGAATGAAAGCCTTGAGAGTATAAAATGAGTAACACAGAGCTCCTATTTGTCACCGTTTATAGCATGCCAGGAGAGAAAGATAGGATGCTGAATGCTGGCACAGCAAAGCAACTTCTGTTCTATAAGGAAAACAAGACATCTATTGCTCAGAGAAGATTTCAGAAGGTGTCATGGAAGTCTTTCCCCTCTGCCTGAGGTTCCAGCGACCCTCATTTGCTACCTAGGTCAATAAAATCACCCTCTCCTTGTCATGTTCCTCGTTCTCAGGTGCTAAAGAGTGCATTTTCAACTTGGCAGCCAGAAAGATGCTTTCCAAACCTACCACTGCCTGCAAAACTTTCTAGTAGCTCCCCTTTTCACTAAGAGTGAAAACCAAAGTATTTTTGAGTCTTTCCTGAATGCCTCAATCCTTCCCCAATGCCTGTTTTATTTTCACATTTGTTCACATGCCCTGTGGTGGTTTGAAGAGAAATAGCCCCTTCATTTAGTCCCTATTGGTGGCACTGTTTCTTTAGGTTATGGAACCTTTAGAAGGTGATGGCTTGCTGGAAGAAGTACATAGAGGCAACCGGCTTCAAGGCTTATAACTACCTCCATTTCCAGTTCTTGTTCTACTTCCTGTGTGTACATAAAATGTGACCAGTCCATTTCCCATTCCTAATGGCACCCATGATTTCCCACCATTCTGGACTCGTCCTCCCAGAACCATAAGCCAAAATAAACTAATATTTCAGTCATAGTGTTTTGTCGGCAATCGAAAATGGCTAATACATTCTTTTCCACTTGGTCTGCCGAAGCCATATTAACCATTTTGCTGATTTTCAACTATTATACTTTCATATTGGGGAATGTTCTATTCTGTCTTGCTCCCACAGGACATCCTCCTTGATCGCTTTAGGTCGTGACAATGTGTAACCTTATTAGACATTAGTCTACCTTCATGAGTTGACCACTCAATTTTTCAACTTCTACATCTAAACAGTCTCAATTCTGATATATTGTCCTTAGTTTTATTTTTATCTGCACATAACAGCATTATCTCATATCTAATTATTTACCTTTTATTGCCTAAGATATAAGACTATTCTATTAGAATAGTGAATACATTTATACACAGACCTTGCACATATTAAATGTTCAAAAAAATTTAACAAGGCAATAAATCTTGTTGTCTTAGTAAAACCTTAGTGTTCATAATTTCAGAATTCTAGATAATTATTTCTGAATTCATTTAAAAAGTATCTTGGTATTTTTAATTAAAAGTTATGATTTATTTATAACCATAAAACTTTTTAAAAAGTTACAATAGAAAAAAAACAGCCTCTTTTGAAAAGCTTTTAAGAGTACTTATTTTTATAACTGAATTTGCATGTAGAACATGAATAAAAAGCTTAATTTCAGATTAAAATGCCTGTTTGTAGTTTTGGCAGTTATGTGTTGGTGTAGTTATACATTAGAAAATCACATTTACTTTAAATTGGTGCTTTCTTCCAATTGAATTAGTTTTGGGTGGATCTTTATGGCTAATTATTCTGCATTAAACACCAATTATATTATCACTAAAAACTCATGCGTAGTTATAAAATGAGTGTTCCAAGTGTGCATTCCTCAGCTTTATAAAATCTGGTATTCTAAGAGTCTTTGGTGTCTGATGGAAGGCACTAATAAGAGCATTTAGTCTCCCCAATGGCTGAAACTGTTATGTTAGAAAGGCATATTAATTATTAAAAGTAGCTGGAATACTCTTATTTGCCTAAGCATTTCGGGGAAGCTAGAAAGGGAGATGGAAACATAGTAAGCTACAAAACTTGGCGACATGAAATGATTTCTGTTAAACTCGGGAGACTCAGTAAATGCCACAGGTTTTCACCATCATAAAAATTCTTTACTTTCTCCAATTGAATCTTGCCTTCACTGGACAATCAAATGTGCCGGAATTATAGATAAAGTTAACTTGTGCATTGTGAGTTTACTTTGAACTCTGACCTTTGGCAATTCCAATTACAGGTGATGCTGGATTGTTAGCCAGTGGGCAGGTGTTCAGTTTGGTCTTCACTCATATCATTGGTTTTTAATTGAGTACAAATTTTTCTTCTTAACAGTATATTTGGATTGTTGTTTCCCATCCCTCCTCTCCCCCGAGACTCTCCCCACCTCGTCACACTCTCAGCTCCATGTCTTCTTTCTCTCTTAAGAAAACAAGTAGACCATTAAAAATACATAAATAAATAAAACAAACTAGCAAACCAAAAAGAAACAAAGAGCACAAGGAACACACACACATTCAGACACACATGCACAAACACATGCAAACAAAGCCCATAAAACCACAAAATTTGAAACCATAATATATAAACAAAAGACCAGTAAGATAAAAAAAATGGAGACAAAGTCATACTAAATTTTTAATAAAGATCCCAGAAAATGCTGTTGAGATCATTTTGTGTTAGACATCTGATGCTGGTTTATGCTAGTTTGAATGAAAATGGCTCCCTTAAAATCACAAAGAGTGGCTTTATTTGAAAGGATTAGGACATGTGACTTCGCCGGATTGGTATGGTCTTGTTGGAGGAAGTATGTCACAGGGGGTCAACTTTGAGGTTTCAGTAGCTCAAGCCAGGCCCAAAGACTCAGTCTCTCTCTGCCTGCTGCCTGCTGATTTTGGTGTAAAACTCTCAGCTACCTCTCCAGCACTGTGTCTGTCTGTATGCCACTATGCTTCCCACCAAGGTGACAGTGAACTGAATCTCTGAAATGTAAGCCAATTAAATAATTTTCTTTAATTGAGTTTCCATAGTTATGGTGTCTCTTCACAGCAATAGGACACTGACTAAGACACTGGGCATGCGGTCTGATGTTAAGTATGGCTTGTATTTCCAGGGAGACTTTAATGGAAAAGCTATTTTTTCCTTTATGAGTGGTTGTCAGTTGGAGATCGCTTATTCATTGGAGATAGGCACTTGTATCTACTTCCCTACCTCAGCTCTAGGACCCTGTTGATTTGGACCTGTGCAGGCCCTATGAATTCTGCTACAGTCTCGATAAGTTCATATGTGCATTAGTCATGTTAGGTTTAGAAGGTCTTGTTTCTATGGTGTGCTCCATTCCCTCTGGCTCTTATAATCTTTCCGTCTCCTCTTCTGCTTAGTTCCCTAAACTCTGAAGGGAGGGATTTGATGAAAACATCCTATTTAGCATTGATTGCTCCAAGGTCTTTTGTTCCTGGCATCTTGCCCAATTGTAGGTCCCTGTATGTTTCCATCCACAGTAGGGGGAAGCTTCTCTAATGATGGCTGAGTGAGACACTGATCTATGGGTATCGCAGAAAGTTGTTAGAATACGTGCATATATACTTAAGAAGCTTCTAAGTAGTAGGTTTCCACTCAAATGGCCCTTAGTGTTAGGTGCCTCTCCTGCATTCCTTCCCTTACACCTCCTGTTCCCTCACCATCTCCATTTAATCCTTGCATTTCAATATCTCCCCTATCTCTGACTAGATTTTCTTTTTGCCCTTCCTTGGCAGATATTCCCTGCCCACTAATTCCTTACTATATACTGAGCCTGTGTGATTATACATGTCTATTAAAGACTTAAAAGCTAATATCCAGATATAAGAGACTATATATTTCTTTGGGGGTTTGGGATAACTCACTTGGGATATTTTTTTTCTAGTTTTAGGCATTCGTGTGCCAATTTCATGGTTTTTTAAGAGCTAAAAATATCCCATTGTATAAAAGAACCACATTTTCATTATCCATTTGTTTGTTGGTGGGCATCTAGACTGTTTCCAGATTCTGGCTATTATAAATAGAGCAGCAATGAACCTGGTCCTGGAGTTTTGTTCACAGCTCATCTTTATAAAATCAGCATCCATTTAAAAAGGAATGTTAGCTTTGCCTCAGTGCACTTGAAGAAGTTAACATTGTTAAGGAAGAAGACACGGTGACATTAAAAAACCTATGTATAATTTTAAAGACCCAAAGGTCCCCCCTCTCCACTCCTCTGAAGAAATTACTTAACTTCTAATGATCTGTGGAGCAAAGCTTTCTAAAGTGCTGTTGTCTAATTAGTTCTACTAAGAATGCACGTCAAACTTTGAGAGGTAGATTTGTTATATGAAAATTATATAAACACAAGGCTACTGAATGAACACAAGCAAAGAAATACTCATTTATCAAGTTTGTTAGGGGTGACCAAAAGAAGACATTAGCATATTGGTTTTCCTTCTTAAGTTGCCATGGGGGAAGGAAGTTTGAAACGGTGTCTTCGTGAGCCCCTGGCTTGACATGAGAAGGGTGTGAGCTTCATTCCACTCCTACTTCTGTGATGGTCACTGTAACTTTCAGTTCTCAAAGACATTTCAAACTGAGTTATTGTTTTTCCTATCCTCTTTTAAATTTTCATCTAGTAGTGTGTGACATGTGTAAGAAATGATAAGCATTAGTTAGCATGATAAGGATGCAGCAAAGCAATTTGCCGTTCGTAGCCTCATATTAAAAACAAAACAAAACAGTGCTTGTAAACAGTGCTTTCCCAATCTTCCTTCCTCCCCGCCCCCCGCAACAAATGAGTTTGTCTCCTGAAATTTGAGATTTGAAGAGCAGTGGCAGTGTAAGCTGCAAATGATGAATGCAGCATTGACTTGAGTTAACTCAGCTGAGCATTTGGCCACCTGCTTCCATCCTTGAGAATTAAATGAGCTTAGATTATGTTGGATATGATTAACATCTGCAATATTGCTATGAAATCTTCAAGCTGCCTTAAACTGAAGAAAGCCTGCATACTATCAAATTCTAATCTAGAGATACTGGAGATCAAATCCTGATCGCATATATATATATATATATATATATATATATATGGTTATTTTTTTATATTTAAAAATCTCCATCTCCTCCCCTCCTCCTCCTCCTTCCCTCCCCTCCCCTCCACCCATACCCCCTCTCCCTCCCTCTCCAGGCCAAAGAGCCATCGGGGTTCCCTACTCTATGTTAAGACCAAGGTCCTCCCAGCTCCCCCCAGGTCCAGGAAGGTGATCGACCAAGCCGAGAAGGCTCCCGCAGAGCCCATCCATGCAGAAGAATCAGAGCCCAGCGCCATTGTCAAATCCTGACCTTGTCAGGCTACGTTTCCATGTCAGTTTTTGTAACCAAATCTTCAATTTTCTCGGTTTCTTCATGGCAGTAGCGATATATTGAAACCACTTGAGGAGTAGATTGTAAGTAGCTCTGCATTGGCTTCATAAACTTAGAACATTAATATTTCCCTTTGCATCTGCTTTGGCCTCCAAAAGATCTACAGTGTCTTTTTGATGCAGAGACCAAGGATGGATAATAGTTACTTTGTAGTATAATCGCCGCGCATGGAGAATAAGACAGGTGCACTAAGTGTCACAAAACCCACTGTTATTATGTGGTTATGTTTTTGAAAATGCTGCTTCATTTGCCTATGTGTAATTCCTCTGGTATAAATATGAGTTCAGGGAAAGAAATGTTACAAGGAAGAAGAGGAGTGTGCGTGTGTTGAAAACATTTAAAGCTCTGTGTAGGAACAGAATAATTCTTTTTTTACTCATCAGTGTCTGACTAACATAAAGAGCTTACACAAAACACAGAGGAGTAATACATGTAATTGTGTTATTGTATGTGTTTATATATGTATATATAATGTAAATGTATAATGCACATAATTCTAGTTTACTTGGAAGAAAGGTATATTTGTTGTATTTATTTATAAAGTATTTGCTTTTCTTGCCTCATAAAGAATAAGCCTTTCAATTGAGTTGACATTATATTCAAATAACATATGACTCCATTTCTGCCAAACTTTTTCCATTATTTTTATATATTCAAAGTCCTTTCCTAGAACGTAAAAAGCAAAGCCAAGGAATCAAAGAACAAAACCACCCAAATTACCTATCCAAGTGCCAAAACCAGCACATTCAACTCCAGTAAAAACCCTAACTCAGGCCACACATCATACAGTGGAAAATGTGAATGTTACCACTGCAAAAGCAAAAAGATGCTAGTTCATATGGAGTTGGAAGATGGTTAGGGGATAAAGGGAGTGATAACAGTTTAAGTTTTCATGACACTTCTGAGTGTATACTACTGGAACATCAATAAAACACAGTGTTTCCTAAATACAAATTGGTTTTATTCAGAACCTTATTTTTTCGTTTTAAGCACATGAAATAAGTCAGCTATTATTTCTTGATTATTGTTTCTTTTATTTTGGGGATTATAATACAATTTTATCATTTCTCTCTTCCCCTTTCTCCCTCCAAACCCTCCCATATATTCCTCTTTGCTTACCCAAGCTTATGGCCTTTTTTCTTCTTAATTGATTTTGCATGCATATATGTATATAAATATATATTCCTAAATACAGCCTACTCATTGTGTATAATGTTATTTGTGTATATGTTTCAAGATGGACCATTTGGTATTGGATAATCAGGGTTTTGTTTTTCTCTGGGGAAGACTATTTATTTGATTCCCAGCAATCCTTACTTGCTTGGAGTTCTTTGTGTAGGGTTAGGATCTCGTGAACTTTTCCTTGTCCTTTTTGCCATGTTTATTGCTGTCATTCTTGTTAGCTATCATCTATTAAAAAGAAAATCTTTTGCTGCTATTGAAACAAACAAGGAAAAATGTTTTGTCTGGTAAATAAACTACTTTCAAAGAGTTTAAATAACATTCAAGAAGAGAAGTGGGAGGACCAAGGTTGAAACCTTAATTTCCAAATGAGAAGATTTTCTTACCAAATTAAGGACAAAGCTAAGGAACTGGACTTTCTGTCACAGTGGAAAGAGAATCATGGTTTGTGGTTTCCTCATTCACAATGATTATAGCTAAATCCTCTTTATGGATCAGATCCCAGTCTAAGTTCTCAGAGACCTCTCCCTGAAAACCCACCTACTCTCATTAAGTCACTCCCTGTGATGTCACTCAGCTTCAACATTTTAATAAAAGTCCAATTGTTTAGGTCTCTAGGTTGTGTTATTGTCTTTCAGCTTACTGTCTTCTTCTGGGGATTGTGTTTTCCTTGGCTACCCTTTGTTTGAAGACCTCAGATTTAACTTGAATTTTGGCCTTAAGTAATTACATTATATAAAAAAATAACTGAAATCCTCTGAACCTCAAAGCTTTCCTCTTTTAAAATAATAATAAAACTAAATTATAAAGGAAAATGTCTAGCCATGTGCACAATTGTCCTCAAAGAAGAAATCAGAGAAGCTAAAAGAACATGGATCTCTTTCAGTATTAAAGTTTGCTGAAGTCTATGGTGAAAAGCGTTCATGGTATTGGCTTATGTATAATTGAATAGACATATGTAAAAGTCACATTGGATTTGGGAATGATTATTTATATTTTCCTGTATGGAAAATTAATCCTATTTATAATATCAATATTTCAACCTTTAAATTTGGTAGCCTGGGAGACTTTTTGAAGTACTGTATTGGACTCTGGAAAGTATGTATCCTTTTAAGCTCAATCCATTGAAACTGGATTGAAGTTGGCTGCAATTATGATGAATTCTCAAGAGCAGCAGCCTTAAAGATAACCATCCTTTTCCACCTCACTTTTATTATGACCTGGAGTCGATTCAGAGAGTTTTCACACTCTTCTTGCTCTTTCTGTCAGTCATAGTTATTGTGCAAGCAATCTTTTAAAAATCAAATACATATCAGCAAGGAGGTCTTTTGTTAGTATAATATCCTGCTTAAAACTAATTAAACAAAGTAAGGAACACAGGAGCTTTTGAACAATGATTTTACTGAAATAATTGCAAAGGGGCATTTCAGGATTGAATTAGAAGAAAAGACCATGAAGAAGCACTCAACAAATAGTACTCCTTTCAATATTTACTTTTCAAGTTTCCACTGCTGCTACTGTAGAGTTTAGTGCATTATCAAATAAGCTTTGCAGTGAACTTTTAATGATTTCTTTTTAAGGTTCTAAAATTATTCATCGAAAAGAAGTCTTTGGAGAGAACTACTTCAACAGAAATTGTGTTTCTGTTTGCAAAATTTTCTTTACTTAAAACTTTTTAAAGGTTTCTGCATTCCCCCAAAGTATTTTTAGTTTTGCAAAACTAGGTTAATGGTAATTTTTGTTTTATTATACATTTGCATTACTGATGCAAATTTATGTGCGGTTTTTATTTATTCAGTTAAAAGTAGCATTCAAGAACCCAGTGCCCAACACAGAGACTAGAATGTGGGTGCTCTATCAGCTCCTAGCAAGCCTGTGCTAAACAACCCCAAACCTCTATGTTCCATATTTCCGGTTGTCACCTCTAGTACCTGTTATTTCCTAGTCTATCTTTATCTTTATCATAGCACTCAGCCTCATCCCTTATGCCCAGTCTTACAAAATGAATGAACGGCTGTGATTCCTTAGCATCAATAGAAATGGATGATGCTTAAATCAGAATTAACTAGAGCTTAACTACTTTAATAGAATTAAACAGAACCAACTATAATAAGTTGATTTTAATTAAGCACAATAAAGTATATTATTATAATTATAAAAACCTTAAGTCATGGGAAGAGAGCTTAAGAGGAAGGCTTACCTGCTCCTGCCCCCCACCAGTTGCAGCCCTCAGGACAGCAGGCCTTGCACCTCACCTGGGCAGCACAATAGAGAGCCAACCTTGTTGGCAGAGGTGTGAGTGAGCCAGCTCAAAATTGTGAGCATGGGAGAGCTGTCCCCAGAATTCATCTTTCATGTGGTGGTGTGGGCAGGAGAGAAATGTCCCCTACCTGTAGCCCTTTGCCACCTGTGTCAGATGAGGGAGCTGACTGTACCACCTACTGCACTCTGAAAAGCCATCCCTATTTTCACCTGGGAAGCACAGCAGAGATGACTGTGCTCACAGAGGTGCACATAAGCTGGCCCTGAGGGTGTGGAGTGGGATAGCTGGTCACATCCCCCTCATCCACTATGTGGTGGTGACAGCGAGGGAAAAATGATCTTCCACCTTCAGACTGAGACTTTAAGGGTTTCTTTTAGCAAGAACAGTGCTGTCCATAGTCAGAGAAATGTGTGCATCCATGTGAATCACCCATGGGAATGCATCCTCTACCTGTGGATTTCTAGCTCTGGCTTCAAAATATGACACTTGTGTTCAGGAGTGATGATTTTGCTCTGCCCAAGTTCAACAATAGAAATTAGAACCAGAAACCCCATTAATTTATAAACACATGCACAATCTTTATGTTTCCCTTTATATATGGAATTTTTGTTCTCATTTTTGATTATCTAAATATTTCAAGCCTTTAAAACATGTTTCCCATAGTATGGAAATAATGCGGTCATATATAACTCATATGAGTTATAAGTCTACAATAAGCTAATAAATGAAGACAATTATTTTCTTACATTTTATTTACTTATTTGTGTGCTTGTATGTGTTTGCACATATATGGAATCCTGCATGCCATGGCACATGTGGAGGTCAGAGCACAGGAAGTGGCTGTCAGTTCTCACCTTTCACCACGTGATTCCCAGGCATTGATCTCTGGTCATAAATTTTTGGCAGCAACCACCATTACTTGTTGAGTCATCTTGCCTGCTCAGGAGTGATGCTTCATATACTATAAACAAGCTCACATAACTAAACTACTAATACAGTTTGTTTCTATTACATTTATATTATGCAGGCTGAAGGTAATAGAAAGAAGTAGGTTTAAATATGGAGTCCGGAGCCAGACTACTGAATCTGAATTCTCACTTCCTAACTTTGAGCAAAGGGACTTGGATTAGAGCGGCTCATTTTCCTCAGCTATGCATGGAGGATAATGCTAGAACATTCTTCATGTAGTTGTTTTTAGAACTAAATGAGCTCAAATATGAAAAGTAATTAGAGCAGTGCCTGACATAAAATTGATGGCATATAATTATTTCTATTAATATTATCTTGCTTGCTAAAGAAGATACATGAAGTCCTACTTTTTAAACATGTATTTCAAGACTTGTGATTGTATTTTGCAACATGCATTCCTACTTTCTCGTGTCCTGTGACTTAGCTGCAGTGCGAGTGTTCATCTCTTTGTTTCTTGTTTGCTGTGGGTTTTCTGGCCCTTTGGGGATTAAGTCACATTGTCTACATTTTTGCTGTTTCCCCCAAAGAATTAGCCATTCTCTGTCACATGAATTGAAACTAGTCTTCCATTTTTTAAAAATAGTTTTATCATTTATTTTTACATTTTATTTTGGCAGAAGAGCCCAGAGACCTGACAGATTAGACTAAAGTACTTTCCCAGGATCAATTCCCGGTTTACTTTCCAATCTGAAGGATTTCTATGCGTAGTGAGTGGAAGTCATTGCTGTTGAGTTAGTACGGAAAAAAAAATTCGAATATTTTTTCAGTTTTCCTTTTTTCAGAAACTTTGCTACTGACTTTGTGGATGAGGTTATAAAAGCCTTTCTCAGAGGTTCACACCTCAATTTCTCCACAGTGGAAGAGTGTCACTTCTTGACACAAACAAATGCAGTAAGGTAGTTTTAAGCATAAACTCATACATCCATAGCTGACAGCAACAACGGAAACAAAAACAAGTGAAGACAGAATTGCAAGCAGCTCTTGACATAATTTCCTAAAAATGTGTCATCAATGTTTTCCCATTATAAGCTATATTTTTCAAAGCAGCAAGATACATTTTAACGTTGTAGATTGTTTAATAGCTGAAATATTTAGACATCTGATAAATTACTCCAATTTTGTGCTCTTTATTGTATTACACTGATGACAAGAACTGGGGTACATATAACATTTACATTGTTTGTAGGAAGCTGCTTTAATGAAATGCCATGCTATACAAGTGTGTTAAAGTTTCACAAGTATTTATCAGCATGTAGTACTGATTACAATGAATTAATCCACCCAACATATATTCATTGTTTTCCAGCTATTTCTAGGCATTGTATTGAAGGCGTAGCTGTCAAAAGTGGCTCCTATGTGGGAAGTTTATATTCTTTTGTAAGAGGCAGCTAGTAAATGCTGACAGGTAAATGTATTATAGAATCACTTAGTCATAAGTGCTATGGAGAAAAACAACACAAGGAAATGGAGCAGTATACTGGGAAGGAATATCCTGACTGTGCATGACAGTCATAGGAGAGTCTTGTAGAGATAAAGTATCTGAGTAGACTTGGAAAGGAAATGAAAGAGAAACTATAGTAATTTCTATAGTAAATGAGAGAAGCCTAGGCAGAGAAAATGGTGTGTCCAAGGGCCTGACATGGGAGTGAAGCAGGTATCCTCAAGGCCAAGGATGCTGGAGCAGAATGGACAAGGGGACAAAGGCTCATGATCCTTGCAAGGTATTACTACGACTGTGGTCTTTTTGTCAGTGTGATGGAGAGCTATGGGGCTGTACATAGAGAAATGACATGACCTGAAGCAGGTCTGAACAGTACCTCTGGCCACCACTGGACTCATTAAAGGATGGGAAGACTGTAGATGAATAATATGCAGAGGAATACTATGTCAGGTGTTACTAAGACTCTGGTCTTTATTGTCAGTGATATGGAGAGAGCTACTGCGGCTGTATGTAGAGAAATGATATGACCTAAAGCAGGTTTGAACAATACCTCTGGCCACCACTGGACTCATTAAAGGATGAGAACACTGTAGATGAATATTATGGATGATAGAGTTGGGCAAGGACCCAATCTGGGCAGCTACCAATGCAATCCAGTGTTTTCATTTCAGATATTCTAAAAAAGTCAAATATTTCTTAAAAGGTCAACCTTTTGGTAGTAGAGTTTCAGATGATAGACCACCCTTTACCTTAAATTATGAGTGACTCTGAATGTATACCCTTCTATACACCCTCTGGGTCCAATTTTTATTATTATCTTTATAACCAAAATTATTTTATTAAATTTCTACTATGTCTGACATAATACTGGATACTCACAGGGAAAAAATGCCCCAGGGGTTATTGCATATCACGAAAGAACTATTTTCTTAAGTTTGAAGGTACTTTTATTGTTCATAATTTGGGGACTCTATTGAATAATTAAATTTGATTATCATTATGATAAACCATATTTATTAATGGTCATGCTAGATGGCAGAGTGATATAGTGAAATACTCTTGAACTGTTCTTGGAGATGCTACCATGGTTAACCAGGGCATTGCATAGGGCAGCTATAGTTACTGTGAAAATGTCAGATTCAGAAAGATGTGGGAAGTTGGCTTGGTCAGAAGTGATGAAGACATGACGTGAAAGACAGAAAATCTGTCAAATATAAGAAAAGATTTTTTAGAATGTGAAGTTTTAGAGAATAGAATATCATCACTAACCTTGCATGTATTGAAAATAGACAAGATTACACAAGCACAGTAGTAACTTGATATTAGCCTTTCACCCCCACAACCTGCCAAGCTTCCACTGAAATGACTGCTGAAGGGTGTTTTCTGGTGACAAATTGTAGTAGGAGGCTGCTTGTTTGTTTTCCTGTTGCCCAGACTCCAGAAATAACCACACAGAAACTCTATTATTTAAACCACTGATTGGTTAATCACTTAAGCCTATTGCTAGCTAGCTCTTACATCTAGAATTAACCCATTTCCTGTATTTTATATTTTACCATGAGGCTCGTGGCCTACTGACAATGTTGCAGCATGTCTGTCTCTGGTGGTGGCTCCATGGCTTCTCCCTGACTCCGCCTTCTTTTTTCCAGCATTCAGTTTAGTTTCCTCTACCTAGCTCTGTTCTCCCCTGCTCTGCTATAGGCTCAAAGCAGTTTATTCATTAACCAATAAAAGCAACACATAGACAGAAGGACCTCCCACATCATTTCCCCTTTTCTGTTTAGATAAAAAGGAACGTTTTTTTACCAAATAGTTTGTCTGCTGCCAGAGATCTTGGCAGAATTTTTATGCTGTTACTTGTTGTCATTTTTCCTGTGCAGTAAAATTTGAAGCGCAACTACCCTGATATTGTTATATTTAATGTAAACAGTTTGTTAAAGTTTTCTTTACCTAAGCTACTGCTAAGATACATAAGAATTCACAAGAACACAAAAAATAGACATACTTTTTAAAAGCAACCCTCTTGTAGAAACTGGAGGGAAGCCAGCAGAAAAATCAATCACAATTACTTTAAAGTGGAGTTTCACGGAGTTCCCCTTAGGCTGTTACCTTTCAGTTCTCTGAGATCACAGACAATATCTTACTCACCTTTGGTTCCTTCAGTGTCCATTCTATGTCTGGAAAATGGTGAGATGAGCTCTGTGAAACATGAACACATGTTCATATCTACTGAGAAAACTTTGACATTGTTATGGTTCGAATGTGAAGAGTTCCCCACAGGTAACGTCACCCACAGGAGGCAATGTTTTGGAAAACTGTTGAAACCTTGGAGGTGGAGCCTGCTTGGCAGAGTGGGTTACTAAAGGTAGACTCATGAAGGTTCTGGTCTATGGCCTTCTCTGAGCAAGCACAAGAAATACTCACAATTTCCCTTCACCAGGGACCAAGTCACTAGCACTTGCACACCTTCCCATCTCCAGGGACCAAGTCACTAGCACTTCCATGCCTTCCTTGTCATGATGGACCAAATTCCCTGAACCATAGCAAATAAAGTAACTCTATAATATGACTTATTTGGTCAGGACCATCAGCTCCCCAATAATGACACAGAGACTTATTAATTATGAAAGCTTGACTTACAGCTTAGGATTGTTTCTAACTAGCTCTTGTAATTTAAATGAACCCATTTCTATGAATTTACTTTCTTCCTCATGGCTTTATTATTTCATCTCTGTAGTGCCCATCCTGCTTGCTCTGCATTTCATGGCATCTCAGTTCCCCTTCCCAGCCTCTTCTGTGCCTGGAATCCATCATGCAAAACTACACCTCAAAGAAACAAAAAGAGCAAAGCTAAAGAAAGAAATAAGCCAAAAGCAAAAAGACTCTTTCCTTCTGTTATTTGTGCTTTGTTTTACTAATCACTCATGAGATTTTCTGATACTTCAGGTTTTTTGAATCTGATCTCCACTCTGTGTTTTATTGTCTCATCTTCTCTCATGAAAATTATCATTGTTTTCTTCCACCAGGGTCCCCAGTGTGACTTGGAAACACACACACACACACTCCGAGAGAGAGAGAGAGAGAGAGAGAGAGAGAGAGAGAGAGAGAGAGAGAGAGAGAGAGAGAGAGAGATTGTTTCTTGGCCCCCACCACACTCTTTTTCATGGTGCACCTATCTTCTTAGCCCATGTTTCTTAACTATTCTGGGCTCAGCCCTCAGCACCTTGCACTGAGTGTTCCAGACTCTTAGACACTGTCTGCACCAATCCTCTGGCTTTCTCTGATATTGCTATTACCTGAGAAGTCTTTTCTCTAGAAGACTTCTGGATATTCATTAAGATTCAGACAAAAAAATGGTTTCTCTTGAGTATTTTGCTTCTTTTTACTGTCATTTTCTTTCCCATTTCTGCATCTGTTATGGATTCAATCACTTCCTGATCTGCGCTCACACAGAGAGGATAATGGAATTTATCACATTGCTTTATCATTTTTAAATTTCATTTTAATTTTGTCTGTGAAAATAAGTATGTTCTCTGTTTTGATTAAAGTACCACAGATAATAGCAAGGCTCACTTTGATTGTTTGCCTCGATCCCATTTTCCTGCTGTAGTCCTATGTGCTTGTCTCTTTAGCTTCATGAAATTATCTTCTATCTAATGAACTCTAAAACAAGGGTACAGTTTTTCACTGAGTTCCTCAATCTCCTTCACTATGCCTGTCATTAGAAAATGCTTTCAGAAAAAGAAATCTCTGGAGAATGTCTGTTCACCTCTCTGGAATTCTCTTTCCTGCTCTTAATTGCCTTTATAATTTTCCTCTGCAAAATGCATATGCTTTGTTTACCTGTTTGTTTTATGTGCTTTAGTTTGCTTGAATCTACCCTGTCACACCCTGACATGGCAGTCTGGGATAACGAAAAATAAAGCTGTTTCAAACTCATACTAGTAAATGAAAATATTTACTGATTTTGTTATTGTTATTCACTTATGCATAGTGAACATCAAACATAATTTACATAATAGATATGTTTTACAGGTGTGTGTGCAACATCTATTGTTATCTGCAGCGTCTCTGTCATGTATCATCAGTGAAGCGGTGATGCACATAGCTCCCATGCTGCCACAAATGAAAATTCAAGTCTGGTAGAACAAGTAGATGGTAAGTGAAAGCGCCTTGGATAAACATAGAATGAGATATTGTTACAAAATCCTATGAATAATGATAACAATAAAACTCTGGTAGATCTTCTTTCAAAGAGCAGGTCTTTGCTTTTATACCATTTTTTGCAGGTGTGGTCCTTGCTCTTGTTAGCATCAGCTCACCTTGTGAGAGAAGGGAAGATAGAGATGAACTCCCCAATTGATCATCCATATCCAAATGATCATACCTGAAATCATATATATATATATATATATATACATATATATATGTATATATATATGTATATATGTATACACACACAAGCAATAGCAAGTTGGATTCAGCAGATTGTACTTATATATTCATGCATATTTTGTGTGTAATTACGACAATTAAAAAAATGAAACTATCAATTTGGGTAGTGGGGAGAGGGGTGGTACATGAAAGGAGTCAGAAGGAAGAAAATGAAGAGAATAATGATGTAATTGTATTATTTTATATACATATTTAAAGATTAAAAGATGTATTTCTTGTTGCTTCTCATATGAAAGGTGGAAAAGAAAAAAAAACAAGTAAAAACAATAAGGACTGAACACATAGGAAGAAGAAGACCAAACCAAAGCAAGATCAAACCTAAGCAGAGAAAATACCAAATCTTGCAGCTCTATGGTAGGCATTTGAAATTCAGGATACAAATATCTGGGCTCCAATAGCTCACTCAGGGAGCCCCTCTCCCAGCTCTGCTGCTTGCATCACACAGAGCTGGTCTCTTATGTGGCCACTGCCCCATGAATGCAGTGCTCTTCAGGGGACATATTGTGGTCTGATATCACCGACTCAACATCACGGTACCTTCACTGAAGCTTAGGATTCTCCTACTGTCTTCACAGTTATCTCCCTGGGTGTCTGTGCAGAGAATCTGATCATGGCACACAATGCTTGGATTATGTAGCCTTACCACAATATTCCATAAGCTCCTCCGTCTTGCATCTGTCATACATGGAAACCAGTACCATGTAAAATGGAATTGTCAAATTCTGCTGACAGATCAAGACTCAACCTGGCCCCCTTAGATCATGACTGCATTGGCCTCTGTATGGCTTCTAGGCTGTCTGTAGTGACACATTTCCTCGTGTAGTTGTACTCACAAAGTGGGGGCATCCTTCAGCAATAGGGACATTTTAAGCTCTAAAACTTTTAATGGATTTTTTTCCCTTCAGGACATCTTTCCTATGGTTTCAAAGCAAAACGACAGGTCTCCCCTTAATAGCACTAACCTCCTGAAGAGTTAGCGCTGCTTTTAAATCTGCCTTGTTTGTAAGTCTGTACTCATGCCTACGCTTTTCCTCACCACACTTAACTCTTTTAATTTCTTTCTGTTCCACCTCTTGCTCTCTTTCACCGTGGACCTGGATGCGAGCAGTAAGCAATAGCCTTGCTGCAGCCTGAATGCTCTCCTGTCTTGAGATTTCCTCCATCAAAAAATATAGTCGATTGCTTCTGAATTCAGTTTTATTCCAGATCTCGGAAAATGGGCACAATGCAGCCATTTTTTTTTTTTGCCAGATTAGAACACACAGACCTTTGCCTCTGTTCTCAATAAAGTCTCTCTTTCCCTAAGAAACCTCATAAGTTGGACCATTACAGTCTGTATTTTTCTCCACATTTCTTTAAATGTTTCAGACTGCTAAATTTACCCGAGGATCTTCTATTAAACTCTGCTCCCAACAGTAAAGGGGATTTCTAGCCCAAAGCTGAAAGCTTTTCATCATTCCTCTTGCAGTCCAGCTCCACGGTCTGAGAACCACAGGCTCAGGTTTATCACAGCAACGGCCCAGTTTTTGATACCACCCTGGTTTCTGTGGCAAAACAGCTTAAGGAAAAAAAGAGTTTATTTGGGCTCACAGTTCCAAGGTAGTTCATCTGGGTAAGGAAGTCATGATACCAGAGCGTCAGGGGCTGGTCACATGGCATCCACGAACAGGAAATTTAGTTTGATGAATGCTGGTGGTCAATTTACTTTCTCCTGAGATTCTGGGACCCCACGTGTAGAATGTTGCTACCCATCTTTAAGGAATTCTTTCACCTAAGTTAACCAAATCCAGACACTTTCTCGAACATTCCCAGAGAGTTGTCTCGGAGTGACTCTAGATCCTATCAGAGTGACAATGAAAATTAACCAGAATCCTAGCCACCATTTTCCGACCACTGAGTCATTTGCTATTGTCTATCGCTTGGTTCTATCTGGGTGACAAGGAGAATGGATTCTAAAGTTAATAAAAAAAAGAATGTTACTGTATTAATCAAGGATCTGTAGGAAAACAGAAGCAATAAGAGAAAGAGAGATTCATCTTAAGGAATTTGGCCATCAGCCAGTAACAAGTGAGGCCAGCAGGCGGAGATTTAGGACAGAGCTGTGATTGCAATATGAAGGCAGAGCCTCATAAAGCCCTTGACACAGATAGAGTCTGAAGGTGTCACGCCATGCGACTCTCGGTTTCTTGGAAAATGACAGCCTTTTCTTTGGCTGGGACTTTTGGAGACTGAAGCAGTCCGCTCACATTTACAGTTGTTTAACTGAAAGTCCACTGATTTAAATGTAGCATCTTAAAACATCGCCATTGAAGCACAGAGTACTGTTTGAGCAAATATCTGAATATTATAGTTCAACAGAAATGATTCATTAAACTAACGAACACCTGTAGTGGCATTTCAAATGCATTTTAATAAATAAAGACTGCCTGAAGATCTGAGAGTAAAACAGTCCCACTGGTCAGCCTTAAAGACCAGATTATGGTAATCTGGTAATCCTAGTAGCCACACAGAAATCGGGTGGTACATGTCTTTAATCCCAGTGGTACACACCTTTGATCCCAGCCCTAGAGAGGAATATAATACAGGGCGAGACAGCTCTCAAATGCAGTTTCCTTCTGAGATTCCAGAAGGTAGGATCGCCATTTCAGACTGAGGTCGAGGTAAGAGGCAGTGGCTGAGAGTTTTGCTTTTTGGATTTTCAGGTTGAACCCCAATTTCTGACCCTGAACTTTTATTAATCATGCTTCAGTCACCATTAATAATAACTGATATATGTATGTATATAAAATGATTTCAGAGTTACTCAAGATAAAAATGAAATAAATTGCTTTACTGTAATTTAAAGAGCTAATCTTAACACTAAATGAAAGTTTTCTATCCAGAAAATTAGTATTCTGAGTAGATAATTTCTAATATATCTTACAACATTATATCCTATTACTGAATTTGAAACTTGATCTAAAACAAATTATAGTTTAATTTAACACAGTCTTAGCAAGGAGCTATCCCATTCATTCATTCAAAAATATCTAAATAAGAAATTAACTGGGTGCTTCCTTCCTTAGGTATCATCCCAGGAATTAGTTTACATTGTAAATTCAAATTGAGCTCACAGAAATGTCTCTGTCTGGAAGAATAATTCAAAAAGCTAAAGATCATGCACTTGCTTTTAACTTATTTTTTCTTGATAGCTAACAAATTTCATTTTCATAATCTTATCCAGTAAATGTACTCATATTTTATTTTAGTTAATTGATATATCTACCAACAAACCAATCAACCAACAAACATTACTGCTTTACAAAAAGTAATAAACTTTTGCATGTGTCTATGATACATGCCTCTCTATCTTGGGGAAGAAAGCTTCAAACTTCCAAGGGATACTTCTGATTACCTTTGATTCTAAGATTTAGAAGAAACAATGTTTTGCTAAAATGAGAGAGCAGAGAATATCATCTGCTACAATAAATAATTCCAAGGGATATTTTAAAAATATTTCCAAAAAATCAAAGCTACCAAGGGTTATGTATAATAAATGCTCATTTACATGATGCAGTAGTTATGCAGATAAGTCTTTTCCATGATTAAAACCAGGTCAGAATGCAGAGCAGCCTTGGAGAGTGATAATTAAGTATTTACTTTTCAGTTAATCTAATTTGTCTAAAACTGACTTTACGAGCATCGTGGTACATGGTGATGGAGCAAGACGAAGGCCAGGTGGCTTTTGCTCCAGCTTTCTCACTCACCAACTACACAATTTTGTATTAAATATGTACTTACTCAAACCGGAGTCCTATAGCTAAAAATGGAGATAGAGGTAAATACATCAGTAGAAGGCAAGGACCCATTTGATATTCTGAGCATTCTAAAGCAAGCAAAATTCAATACCTTGTCTTGGACTTCAGCTTGACTTCTAGGCCATTATGGAAACATTTATGGCAACATAAGACACTGGGAAAATCATACTTTTTAGGAAGTGAAAGTCATAACTAAAACTATGTGTTAAATATAATTGGATAATGTAGCTATATTTGAAACTCAGTATTTCCATAGACATTAGATTGAATGTTTCCCAGATTATTTTAGTAAAAGGTTTACTAAGAAAGCCAGACTTAATCTCTATA
This sequence comes from Arvicola amphibius, assembly GCF_903992535.2. Classification (NCBI taxonomy): domain Eukaryota; kingdom Metazoa; phylum Chordata; class Mammalia; order Rodentia; family Cricetidae; genus Arvicola; species Arvicola amphibius. The sequence goes on along the minus strand of NC_052057.2, from coordinate 17,464,875 downwards.
GTTTGAACAACTTTGAATGCCTTATTTTGTAGAGTCAGCAGAGCACACCTCTAAGATCTTTGTTCCATGGCAGAAAAGCATCATTTCCCCTTTCATTGTAGCCATCTAAGTATAATCTCATAAACAATTACAATTTCATTTTATTGTTTCTCAACTTTTTCTGCACTTAGAATTTCTATCTTGTATTCACCAATGGACTGGTTCACTGATGATTCAATTTTCTCTTACCTTCCCAAGTCACTAAAGGGATTACTATAGGAATTACTCTAAATTCTGGATCCTTCGACTAGCGTTTCCTATTCCTTTTCCTATCTGGTTTTAGTCATCCTCCCTTTAGCCTTCTTCTGCAATATATCCCGATGATCTGCCTGACAGCCTTCTAAAACACTAGTCTGGCCTTGACTCATCATATGTCTGGCGCCTGGTTTCCTTTAACATTGAACTGTCAGTTGTCATAATCCACCCTCTTTATCCTTCTTACTCCTTTTCTTTTAGCTTTTGTTCTGTGTTTAACACCTTTTCTCCTTCCCAGCTCTCAGACCACCAGAGTCTCTTCTACACGACACTGTGGTAGTGCTTCTTTTCTTGGTTTTCTTTTATTGTCTGGGTGAAAATTATGATTTTATGATTTTTCTATTCTTGTCTCCCCTCTTCTTTCTTTTTATGCATCTTAATACTATTATTAAAGTTCAAAATACAACCAATCCAGTGGTCCTGTTTTATAGACTGAGTCCAGATCACTCAGCTGGATTCCAGCTCCTTGGTCTTTCCCTTCATGCTCTCTCTCCTTTTACTCTTTCTTGCCAGAGGGAATGATACAATTATCTCAATAGAGAATATCTGAAGTATTCTACTGGTCTCCAGCTGAAAATACACGGTTCTTACCTTTATAAGAATTTGCACTGCAGAAAACGAGAGAGATTAAATCATGAATATCCAGTGAGTTCTTTAATCACATTTATATAGTGCTGTGTTTTTACATTCTTTACATGGTCATGAGCAGAGCGAGAGGTCAGTGTGTTCATGCATACATTCACAGACACCTCAGTAGAGGTTTTGAGGAGCGGATATCCTTAGAGATGTTTGACAGTATTGCTGTTGCTGTTAATACAAAGCATGACTTGACTTCGCTGTTCAGTGAAGTGATACAGACTTGGAGTAATAGACTTTATTAGTAAATGTTCTCTAAGAAACAGAACTGATAGAATGAATATATGAATATATATATGAATGGTTTATTAGAGTGACTTGCAAGCTATGGCCCAGCTAGTCCAACAATGGCTATCTCCTGATCAAAAGGCCGAGAATTCAGCAGCTGATAGCCTTAATCTGGTGCTGGAATCCTGTAGGATTCCCAGAGAGCTGAGGCGCTCATTCTACATTGGAATCCTGACACAGTATGTTCTAATACCAGTGAAGCAATGCCTCAGCCATAGAGCAGACAGAATTGCTGGGGAGAATGAGGGGAAGCAGGTAAAAAGGCAACACTCTGTTCTTCCACGTCCTATTCTGTGGGTTGCCACCAGAAGGTGTGGCCCAGACTTAGAATGCACTTCCACTCAAATGATCCAGCCCGGGAAATCCCTCAGAAACTTGCCCTGTTGTTTGGGTTTTAGTTCTAGTAGTAATCAAGTTTACAAAGAAGATTAGTCATCACCTAGATCTTTTTACTCCATTCTGATGGGCAAGCTGCTGCATGTCTGTGAATCAGGCATTGGGGTGAAAGGCTGTATGACAGGAGGAGCTTGGGGCTTTATACACTGTTAATTCTGGTTTTAATAAAGAGCTTAAAACTCCCTGTACCTCTGATTTTTCGAAAAATCAGAGGAAAGGATGAAAGTTTGAGGTTGATGTTGATTGCTTTTCAAGATGCTGCCAACAACTCTCTTCTATGGGAGCCCTTCTGAGCAAATCACTCAGCAAGTCCAACCGAAAGACTTTACAACATTCTCCCTTGGTATGGATAACGCTAAACTGCTGTTATTAGGAAGAAATGAGAAGCCAGCCATGTGCCACAGTCTCCAAGTGCACAAACACTCTCTTAGACTCTCCTGACAACTATGCTGACTTCCTTCAAGTACCTGGGGGTAAAACTGTCCCTTCTACCACAGGATATTTGTATATGCTGTGTCCCCTGCCTCAAGTTCCTTCTCCATATCCCTTTTCCTTTCAGTCATTCTTCCAGTTTTACTGACTGATTGATTGGTTTAAATTTTTTAATACTATATTTTCTGTAACTGGCTTTGAACTTTTTGAATCTCTCTCTGAGACAACATACATGCAAGAATGTCTGGCTTATTCTTCCGTTTTAATGTAAAAAGTTTTTTCATTATACAAAGAATGTCTTTTATATGCGTTTACAGCAATTCAAATGTCATTTATTGAGATACTAATTCAGAGCAACTGCTTATCTTTATGTGACTTACACAAGTCTATCTCACACACATATACTTGACATTTGCAGATGTTGAGAAACTCGGGCAACAGAAAGGACAGAAACTGATAAAAAAAATTGTATGTATTCATAAAAGTAAATTTGCCTTCCAGTTTCACTATTCCTGAATCAAAATCTTCAAGCCTATGTGCTATACATAAAATTTTAAAGGCTATGACACATCGGTACTGACCTCTGGATATTTGATGACAACATCTGGCATGCATTAGCAATTTAGTAAATATCTTCTAAGTGAATAAAAGATTGAAAATTGCTCTTTGGATATTTTGACTGAAAGGTGATATACAGAAGGTCTGTTTTAAAACATAACATTATGTACAGAAGTACTGCATATCAAATTTATTCTGGTCAAAGTGTGCAGATTTATTTTCATCAGAAGGAAATGGAATCACAGTGAAGTCGCCTCCGCCCTGCCCGCCTCATTCTGTTGAATGATGAGCTCATGATTAGAGAAGAAAAGAACAGGGCACACAGAAGAGAATGAACAATCACAACCAGACACTTCAGCAAAATCCTGTTTTTCAATGTTACAAATAGGATTCACCCAGCATCCGCTGCTGTCTTGCACTTTCACTTTGAGCCTTTCTGAGTGTTTGATACAAGGCCAGGGTTTGAATAGCATCAGACACTACTAGTATTGTGACTCCATCTCCAAGGGTTCCAATGCTCACTGGCCTCTGTAGGCACCTACAAGCACAGTGTATGTAAACTCATGTAGCCACACAAATAAAATAAATGAATAGAATATTTCAAAGTGCTAATTATGAGTGTCACACATCCATATACAATCCTGCCTCGTATCAAACACTTGTCCTATTTTCCTTATGCCCTCCACAAACAGCGCCACTCTGAGAACCCCAGACATCTCATTAAATCTGGGAACATTGTCATTGTATCCAGCCCTGTCCTGAATGCAGAGCATCACAGCAAGGGAGAAGGAACTGGCCTTGAAGTTAGGAAAGCTGTCACTATCCCGATCCTGGTTGTCTGCCTCTCATTTTCGACAGCTCTGGGATTGATCACCACCATCAAATGGCCATGCTCCTTTACAGACATGCACAGAGGTGACTGCAGAACTTCTGAAAACTTTAAAAATCAATGTTCAGCTGAGACTAGAGACACTGAGATGCTTCTTTGTTCTCAAGTTATTGATCTCAAAATAAACGCTAAGTTTAAACCAAAATCATATTAAAGGATCCTCGGCTACCTCTCCTCTATCAGAATAAATCTTATTTTTCTGCAGTATCCTTAAAAATCATTTCCAGATTTCAGATAACCCATAGTTCCTTGACTAAATTATTTGAATACCCCTTCTGATCACTTTTTAAAAGAAACAACCCCAATTTAATCAACAGTGTATTTGATTGATAGGACCAGAGCGCAAATCTGTCTTGGCAAAGATGTGAGGTCTTTTCGAAGATTCAGATTGTGTGTATAAAGGATGTGGAAACAGAAACAGGGCTGCTTCTTTGAGTGCCCAGTGAGAAGACACAGCAATGTGGAGACCTTGTTGGGTATAGGTATTTTCGACATGGGTTTGGGTGTGTGCATAAATGTTTCAATACATACACTTAAAATAGTTATTTCCATAAACACTTAACTTTCTGAAAAGAATATAGATTATCAACTTTCAAAGATCTTTGAACATTTCATTAAAGCTGAGCATATAAACAGATAAACAGAGAATCTTAAGGTGTACTGCTTATCCTGCTAAAGACAGGAATAGCAGCTGCTTTTTATTCTCCTGCTTTCCCTACCAATGGCCCTCAGGCTCATTGGTATTTGGTCTTTATTCCAGGGGAGCCAGATATTCTATTCCTATTTCTGTGAGCTCAGACATTAGTGTGTGCATATATGCATGTCACTCTCATGCACTCATGCACACATACAGGAGAAATTCAAAGCATTTAGCAAGAAGTCTTATCACACACTGCGGAACAAACAATATTCACTATCCTATCTTGAGCATGGCAATGCCATCATTCTTCCAAATGTACTTTCCACAGATCTGTAGGGCAGTAAATGCTGCGCTGTGTTTACAGAGGAATTTATCAATGTAGACAGCATTTCTTCATACCACACAGTAGCAAGAAACAGGGAACAGGGCCTGAGCCCTGAGATCTGTTAACAAGCAGGCGCAGTGCAGCCAGCGCCAGGGCACAGACCCTTGGACCGTGTGCAGAGATTCATGGGGTTGTAGGACACGTGGACATGGATGGACTTCTAAGATCGGGGGGAGAAAAAGAACAGGAGGCATCTTGTGGAGTAGAAGGTAAAAAGAATAAAACGTTTGTCTATAAATACATTGATTTATAGGAATTCCAGCCTAACTAGGGAATTAAGTGATGTGGGAAATTAGAAATAGGCATCTACAGCTGAGAAAGTGAAAACAGCAAATGAGGGCCGTGCAGTACAGAGTTGTGGAACACCCTTCATCCGTCCCAGTATCCTGGGACTAGCGCCTCGGGGCTCTCTTCATTTTTACCTTTCCTTTCGTCAAGTAGTTAGGCAATATTTAAACTGGCTGTTCTGGTACCAATTGTCCATTGAGTGAACTCCTACCATCCTTTGGATAAATCTCTTAACTTTGTTGTTGTTTTGGTACAGAACATCAGAGGGGACTCTGGCACCGATGACTCTGCACAGGCCACGCTACAGTATTACATTTTCAAACGTGTGTCATACAAATGATGTGTTTGACTTCTTGCCTACAGTCTGAAACAAAACTGCCTTGCAATGGCTGTTTGCCTCTAATCCTCTATTTTCTATTGCTCCTTCTCCTCATCCATAAATGTAGCAGCCTGTTCTACTTAGCGATGCATCACAACACGTACTAAATGCTTTCAATCCCTTCGGTAAGTCAGCATACCCAAATTCTTCAGTGTAGAACAAATGTTAGGTCTTGTAGAATTATCTCCCCGACTGGAGAGATCCTTTCCTTCACTTTCCTTGATACTGCATGCTTCATGTCATGAATTCTATTTTCTCATATGGTTACTGAATGGTACCCCTTCCGTCACTCATAGAACTTTAAGCTGTTTGCCCACCAGTACTGTTTCTGGTAGAATTCTGGTTGACCTGGCACCTAATACTGCATTAGGGACGTCTAGTTGTGATAGTGCCATTTTCTGAGATTCTTATTTTCTTTTCAATTTCTTTCATTATACTAATCCTTTTGTTTAACTTTGACCAAGAATCCGTTGAACCTTTTACTATTTTCCTGCTACTTCATCTTGGAGTCATGCCATCCCCAGAACGTCAATCAATGACACATTACTCTTACAATGAATGCTCTTTATAAAAATGTGAAGCTTTTCATCTAATTTCTATGCAATAAAATATGCACCAAGTTACCCAACTTTTAAGATCCTTTAAACAGAAATTTGAAATAGCTCACAGAGTTTTATTATGGACACGATAAAATCAGTCTCCTGTGTCATCTCTTACCATTGAATGTATATGTGTGCACACACTGATAATAACTTAGCTATCTATGTTTTTGAACCAGTCCAGGAAGGAGACAGAGGCAGGGAGTGGTGCCTTTCTGCCAACAGCTTCCCAACTACCCTGTTTTCCAGATGACTCCCCGCTGTTGCTCTCTGCCAGGCCCAATGTACCCACACTTACATCCTCTCCCATTTGACTTGTCCCGACTCTCAGTCTCCTGCTTGTTCTCAGGGGCGGGCAGAGGAAACTTGTCTGATTGCTTTAGTACAAGTAGAGTTTTTAATAACCCTTAAAAAGAGTGGGTTTGGGCAGTATTTCTAAAAATGACATTAGTTCTAGAGTTGAAGTCGTTTATTAGGAAAAGAAATTAAATTTGAGTGTGGCCAACAGCGGGGGCTGACTGAGAAGCAAAGGACAATGGCTCTGGGCTCGGATTCTTCTTCATGGACGGGCTCTGTGGGAGCCTTCTCAGCTTGGTCGATCACCTTCCTGGACCTGGGGGGAGTTGGGAGGACCTTGGTCTTAGCATAGAGTGGGGAACCCTGATGGCTCCTTGGCCTTGAGAGGGAGGGAGGGGAGGTATGGGTGGAGGGGAGGGGAGGGAAGGGGCAGAAGGAGGGGAGAGAAAGGGGAGAAGGAGGGGAGGGAGGGGGGAGGAGGAGGGAAGGAGATGGAAATTTTTAAATATAAAAAAAAATAAACCATGAGGAAAAAAAAAAAAAAAAAACAAAAAAAAAAAAAAAAAAATTGTAGGAAAGCGAAAATTATCTCCTGAGCTAATTAGTGACCATGTAAATGAGAAGGCCTGGAGTCTTTAATTGCTTTATGTATGGAAGTAGATGTCAAAGATATTACCATGTTATTATGAAGCTGTTTTAACTTAGTAGTGTATGAAGCTTACTGGACAAATTAAATATTAAATTTCTAGCTTTAGAAAAATTGCTTCTAAAACAGGGATGACTTCAAACTGACTTCAATTACTATATGTATATAATACTTATAGTAACTGAAAAATTTTTGAAAGTTTATATTTCCATTTATTTGGAAGATTTTTATTTTATATGTGTGGGTGTTCTGTCTGAATATATGTCTGTGCACTACACATGGGCAGTGCCTATACACTGTCAAGCACAGTGTACAGAAGTGTATAGAAAGTACAGAAGTCAGATTCCCCTGGAACTGGAGTTACAGATGGTTGTTAGCTGACGTTGAATAAGAGGCAGAGGAAGTGCAAGACCTCTAGCAAGTGGTATAATGTTATAGAATGCTGTCTTCTTGGCAGTACATAGTTTTTTTCACGCTTGGATTCTCAGCAGCTTTGGAAGTCTGAGGGCATCAACAATCTGTTGTGAGAGAGGGACTCATGAGACCCCAGCCCCCCTCTCTGTGGATCAAAGGCAATTGATAGTTACGGAAGGAATTAATGACATTTTCTTAGTTTTATTCTTAAACACTTTGTAGCTGGGCAGCTGCGCGTAGCTGCGGGCGGAGACCTGCGGAACACGTGTGACCAGGGCGGCGGGTGAACAGGCGGTGCAGCGGCAGGTTAACGACACAGACACAGAAAAAGAGAGAGAGAGAGAAAGAGAGAGGGGGGCGCGTGTGCACATGCAAAAGGGGGCAGTGAGAAGAGAGAGAGGGAAGAGAGAAGATTCACGATGACTCCAAGAGACCAGAGGTCGCTGGGAGTGGGCATAGAAAGGGGCGGGGACCAAAAGAATAACACTTAGTAGTATAACAACTGTAAACCACACCTCATTTATGGCCCTATAAGCAGTCCTAATTAAACTCACTGGGCCATCAGATAATAGTAAACAATAACAATAATAGTAGTAATGATGATGATGACATTAAAATGGAAAATCAGGTGGGTCAGTGAGAATGGAAAATGGGAGTAAAGATGATCAAAATACATCACGTTTATGCATTAAAATGTCAGAATGAAACCCATTACTATGTAATTTTAAATAGCTACTTAAATCTTTTAAAAACAAATATTTGTGTACATATCTCACAAATGGAGTAAGAAGGGAGGGGAATATAATGGTTAAAACATGGGACTTGGGTCAACATTGTGATGTTGGCTGAGGCTTTTAACTTCATTAGATTTCATGTTTCTGATAAACCAATTGGAGTTAATAAAAAACTGTATTACTCGGCTATAGAAAGGATAGTGAGTTATTTTATTTAAAATGTATCTAAAACACAATAGGAACTATCTAACATTTGTAACATACAATTTTTTAAAATAGCAATTAGGTAACAATAAGTACACTGGAACTTTAAATATGACTGTTGAAATTAAGGAAAAAAGATGAGCTGGATAAAGTAGTAGCTAGAGCTAAGAACTGGTTGTGAAAGATAAATAAGAAACATGCAGGCTCTGTGACTCAAAGGAATGTAGGAAGCAAAGCAGACACTGAAAACACGGAAGTCCTGTGACTCAAAGTGACATTTTAATTTCTCCATCTGCTCACAGGGCTTGAGGAGGCTGGAAGTGTTCCATAGATAAAAGCATCTCATCATGGGTACAGTCTCCAAACACTGGCAGGTTCTAGAAACATTACAGCACCATTGGTAAAGTGAATGGCTTGATAGCAAGCAGATGTCATTAAATGGAGACTTTTCTGAGGACAGATTATTAGAACATTAAACTCAGACTCATCAAATGAGTGAATGCTTGTTATTATTTTTTAAAAAGAAATGGTTTAATCAAGTAACAAGAAAAATGTCTATATGGAGGCTTGACATAATGTTATAGTAATCTTACAATACTTATATTTCGATTGTGAAATCTGTTTGATGTGACTTTAACTTGTAAGAAAACTCCAGGCTGCACAGTCTGAAAGGGTTTATCAACTTAGGCATTTCGATAGTTTTTGCTTGGGCACATTTCTATGATACTAATTTTTGCTCCTGATTTACAAACCAGTTTTCATGAAGCAAGCACACTTATAAACAAAGGACTGAGTGTCTAATACACAACATGTACCTAGGCAGAAAGACGGTGCTGTCTTCAAAGTCAGATAAACCATCTATACACGTAGGGCTATATGCTTGTAATATCATCACTTAGAATGGAAATATGAAAAACTCACAGGCATTCCACAGTGTAACAGAAACATGAATGTATATGACTGTCCATTGCTAGGAAGATCTTTATCTTTAACGAGGTATGGTATTCACATGTATCCACAATCTATGGATATATGCAATAACATAGAAGAACCTGAAAATAGAATATTTAGCCAAGTAACTGTGAACAAAACCTATATGAAGTGTTGTAAATGATCTATCTATCTATCTATCTATCTATCTATCTATCTATCTATCTACCTACCTACCTACCTACCTACCTACCTACCTACCTACTACACATATAAGTTTATGCATATGCTAGTACCTGGATATAGGCTTCACATCAAATTATTATTCTGTTAGTTATGAGTTTTAGCTTTTAAAGGCTGAAACTAAATTCCAGCCCCACATCAAATTCTTTAGATTGAGGGAGGAAGAGAATATCCTCTATTTGTGTATGCCTGCACTTCCAGCAATAAAAACAGCGGATAAACTAAAGAATGCAACACACATCCTGAAAGGGCCTGGTTTTAAATCTTCAACACTGCCCTCCTCACTCTATCAGGGATGCAAGTTTCCAGGGTACTGGGCTCTTGTCTGTGCTCCTCGCTGGGTATGGAGAAGTGAAGGATGCAGCAGGCACTGCACTGACTACAGAATGTTTGCTCAGAGACCAAGCACAGTGGAGAGAAAGAAAACAACTGAAGGGAGGGGCTGAGCAAGAAATCCAGTTCTGAGTTGCATGCAACAGAAGTGGATAAAGGTCCAAAGGCAGAAAGAAAAATCTGCCTGCTTCTTCTTCTGCCAGCATCTCCAACGACCCTCCAGGAGCCTTGGGGTCGTTTAGGAAATCCGCACGTTGAATGCGTATAAGTAAGATCAGTGGCAAACTGCAGTTCCTGGAGAAGAACCAAAACCAAAAAAGTAAAAAATAAAATAAAAAAAAAAAAAGGGTGTAACAATGAGGCCTGTCAGGCAGCCTTATTAGCTGTTTTGAAGTCAGCCCCAGAGGACTTCTAATGAATGCTGTGCTCTGTGTCTCTCTGCTACCACCAGCTTTTAACTCATCGCTCCCTTGGGTTACTTTTCCATTTCACGCTTTCATTTAGCACCCCGTATCTGCAGAGGTTGCTAGTTATGCTAACAAGCCTTCACTCACCTGCGAGAGGATTTCGACCTTCTGACACTCACAAATCGCAAGGGCCTTGAAATTCGGGCAATTAGTGCTTTATATTTGCAACACAGGCATTCCTTCTAAGGGCTGAGAGACACTGGCTTTCCTTAAGCAGACTGGCTTTTTGCACGCTTTCTGCTATTCGATGGCTGTCTTAACAGGCGCTGGCTCCACTTGCGTTGTTCTTGTTGTTCATTTATTTTCCTTCTGCAGATTGCAGTTCTTTATCTCCCGGTTCACTAAAGTAGATTCAACTTCTCTATGATTCCTTGAAAAAAAACCAAGATACTGTTTTGAAGAAGAGGCCTTTCCAATTTAATTTCTAATTTGCCCCTGAAGAAAATCCAGGGGTGTCATATAATGTGAGTACTGTTTGTGATCCTGACTTGGGGTCACTGTGGACCTCTGTTAGAACTTTCTCATTTTTCAAGTAGCCTAGAATATTTCTAGAAAAAAAAGAGAGAGATCTTTAGAAGCTGGAGTTTTGCTGTATATTTAGCCTAAAGGCAAAATAAATCATGTATTATGGTTTCCTTGGGTTACTGAAGAGATAGAAATAGCCTCATATTTTTTTTTTTTAAATTTCTTTACCAGGGCTTCCCAATCCCACATACTCTATTTCAGTGTTGTGTGTTTTCACAAGGTGTGTTTTATTGGCAAGGTCTTGAATGTGGAGTTACTGCCCTGCTGGCAATTTGAACACGCACATTCAGCAGGTGCTCACCCCCACTCACAGGCAGTCATTTCCTGGGTTGCTTGGGTTTAGACATGAGTCATGTGACTGATTCTCAGAAGTACACTATGAGTGGACCTTTCTCACTCTCAGTTACCCTGGCAGATTCAATCCAAAGTCTAGACCCTGACTTGACACACACACTTTATGAACTCAGAAGATAGCCTTGCTGTGTCAGGAAGTTAGACTTCTGCTGTTTACTTGAGGCTTTGGCATAGCCTACATTGATAACAGCTCACTGATGCTAGTCATTAATTTGATTTTTAGCATTAATTGTTAATTAATTTTGATTGTGGACAATTTCAGGCATATGTGTAATGCATTCTTCTTATTCCCATTCTCCTCTCCCTCCGGCTCCTGCCAACTATCCCTACAAACCCCCTTTCCATTTTTACGTCTTGTTTTGAAACCTCTGAGTTTAACTAGAGTCTTCCATGAAGCCATGTGTTTGGAACTTTCTCTTGGAGCCTGGTGGACTCATCAGTGCTTTGATAGCTAAATGATGCCAATTCACCAGAAACCACCAATAGCCCTTAGTTATGCTGGAAAAAATAAAAAAGGTTTTTTTAAAACAATATCATGAGATAATTTTCTTCTCTCTCTCTTATGGTGATATTTTGTTAGTGCTATAACAAATAAAGCTTACCTGAGGATGAGAATGTGGACTAGCCACCTAGGTATCCATAGAGGTCAGGCAGGGGTGGCACCCACCTTTCATCCCAGCACTTGGGAGGAGGAAACAGGAAGACCAGGAATTCAAGGCTACCCTGGGCTAAGGAGACAGATCCAGTCTGAAAGAGAACCAGAGCCAGGTGGTGGTGGCTCACACCTTTAATCTCAGTACCTGGGAGTCACATGCCTTTAATCTCAGCACTAGGGAGGTGGAGACAGGAAGTGATATGGCTGGGCAGAGAGAGGAATATAAGGCAGGAGGAGACAGGAGTTTAGTCCATTCAGTCTGAGGATTTGCAGAGACAGGAGACCACATTCAGTATGAGGATCTGTAGGGACAGGATCGCCCCTTTGGTCTGAGGATTCAGTAGAGGTAAGAACTAGTGGCTGGTTGCTCTGCTTCTCTGATCTTTCAGCATTTACCCCTATATTTGACTCCAGGTTTTCACTATTAAAACCAATTAGAAATCATACTACTCTCTGTCTTCATTCTTTCTTAGTGTGTGTGCGTTTGTGTGTGTGTGTGTGTGTGTGTCATGTATGCACTTTATGAGAGTGCATACTGGTACATGCGTGCATGTGTATATGTGTACATGTGGAGACCAGATGCCAATGTCAAATGTCTTCTTCAATGGTTCCCAACCTTTTTTCTTGAGCCAAGATCCCTCTTTGAACTAGGAACCTGCTGATTTGACTGACATGGCTGGTCAGCAAACCTCAGGAATCCTATTGTCTTTGGCTCAGGTGCAACAACTCTGCTAGATTCTTATATGGGTGCTAGGGATTGAACTCAAGGTGCACAAAATTATTCAGGGATCATTTAACCAACCATGTCGTCTTCCCACCCTGTAGTTTTCAATATAAATAGCAGAGGATGATTTTCTGAAAATAATAAACTTCGCAAAAGGATTGAGCATGCTGTGGTAAGTAAACTATGTTTAATGAGGTTGAGGCAGAGGGAATTTTTGAAAGGCACAAAGAAAGAAGTTTAGAATAAACTATTTCCATACAAGCCCACTGCTCATAGAGAGGCAAGGCTCAAGTTGGTGTCAGTTCGCTGGTGCCCCTGCTTGGCAGGAGTTCTGTCTACAGCATTTTGTCTGAAAGTTTGCATCTTAGAGAATGTTAAAGATACATTTTGTTTCTGAGAACTGTGCGTTTATGAAAAGTGTGTGATAGATGTAGGATGTGATGATATTTCCTGTTAGATTTTAGCAAGTTTTGAACCATTCATTTCAGACAAGTAGTGTGAGCCTTCCCTCCTCAGTTCTTCCCAGCTTGTCTCTCTGACAAAAAGACATTTTATTTTGGTCTCAACATCACACATTATTTTCTTGCAGTCAGGTAGAATAAAAATATTTTTTGAAGAATTTTATCAGCATAGCTGGGAGTTTCAGAAATATCTTTGGAGTCATATTTTGATACTTGCTCTTCCAGAGCAAAATGGTGAAATTTTTCTCTTCTGAGATGTTAAAACTCTGAGTTTTACTATTCAGTTTAGAGGTAAAGGGAGCACTCTATGACATTGGTGGCCACATGGGATGTATTGCATGAAGGAAGAAAGAAAAGAAGGAAGGAAGGAAGGAAGGAAGAAAGAAAAAAGAAAGAAAGAAAAGAAAGAAAAAGAAAGAAGGCAGAGAGGGGATATCAGAACAAAGAGACTGTAGGAAGATTTATTGAACATATTTTTAAATGTAAAGTGTGGAGGTGAAGTGAAATGGACATTTAGCCAATGACCTCAGACCCTGATGTGAAGTGGGTATTCAGAGGATGACGTCAGACACTGAGGTGAAGTGGGTATTCAGAGGATGACGTCAGACACTGAGGTGAAGTGGGTATTCAGAGGATGACATCAGACACGGAGATTGAGTGGGTATTCAGAGGGTGACGTCAGACACTGAGGTGAAGTGGGTATTCAGAGGATGACGTCAAACACTGAGGTGAAGTGGGTATTCAGAGGATGACGTCAGACACTGAGGTGAAGTGGGTATTCAGAAGATGACGTCAGACACTGAGGTGAAGTGGGTATTCAGAGGATGACATCAGACACTGAGGTGGTTGCAATGTGTTTTTTATTAATTGAACTTACTTATACCTTTAAAATCATAAATGTAGTTGAGAAATCATTAAATTTATAATGTGATATGCACTAAAAATATTGCTACAATAGTGACATTTGCTACAATAGTGACATGAGCATAGCTTTCTAAAAATCTTAAAGAAGTTTGCGCTGTGCACATAGATCATTTATACATACCTGGTGAGTATGTATAAATCACTCAGTATGATTCTAATAAGTACAAATAATCTAACAAATACAATTATTCCATCACAAATGATCTCCAATATCACACATAGATAATGCCATGTGTAACTTCTTGCCAAATTTTAGTATGTCTTGAAATTCGGATGAATATATTCATGAAAATAAGCTAATGGCTATTGCTTTAAAAGATCAGTCTCCACCGTCCTACACTGTAGACTCCTAAAATACTGCCCCTTTTCTTGTACTCGTCTATCTGCTTTCTGACATGACTGAGTGTGCATGATACTGACCTGTTTCTGCTCCTGACCTTTCTATACCCTGTTGCTGGTGAAGGTAATAATTCTACTTACATCAGATGTGTCTAGTTCTTGAATCAAGGTTGCACTGACCTCATTAAAATGGTTGTGTAATGTATTTCTGTTATGTAGATCAATAGTCATGTACTCTGGCTTCTCCTTTCCTGCTTGGTAGACTTCATCAGGTGCTCTGCCTAGGATTTCTTTATAAGAACCTCCACCTGGCGATAGACGAAGAAAATGACTGAGCCCCACATTGAAGCACCAGACTGAGCTCCCAAGGTCCTGATGAGGAGCAGAAGGAGGGAGAACATGAGAAAGAAAGTCAGGACTGTGAGGGGTGCGTTCACTCATGGAGATGGTGGGACAGAACTAACGGGAGATCACCAACTCCAGTTGGAATGGGACTGATGGAACATGTGACCAAACCGGATTCTCTGAATGTGGCCGACGGTGGAGGCTGACTGAGAAGCCAAGGACAATGGCGCTGGGCTTTGATTCTTCTGCATGGATGGGCTCTGTGGGAGCCTTGTCAGCTTGCTTGATCACCTTCCTGGACCTGGGGGGAGTTGGGAGGACCTTGGTCTTAACATAGAGTAGGGAACCCTGATGGCTCCTTGGCCTGAAGAGGGAGGGAGGGGGGGGAGGGAAGAAGGAGGAGGAGGGGAGGAGATGGAAATTTTTAAATATAAAAAAATAAACCATATAAAAAAATAAAAAAAGAAATTTAGTTTCTTTAACAGATAGTCATTATCTAAATTCTATATATTTATTTTCAAGTTTTTAAAGTTACTTGTTAGAACTTTGACATTTCATTCAAATTACCAGGCCTACTTTTACCTTCGTTCATGTTACTGTTATTGATAATTTGTGTTCTGTTCCTATTACTTTCTGATTCTATCTTGATTCTATTGTGGTCTCCAAGTAGGTAGAATTGGTTTGTGAGAATTTTAATTGGTTACTATTAGTTAATTTATATGTCACTTTGGTTGCGTTATATGGGGCATCAACCGTACGCTAGCTATTATTCTGAGTGTTTCTGTGAGAACATGTTTGGATAAGGTAAACATTTGAATTGGTGGAGTAAGTAGATCGTCCCTCACAATGTGAGTGGGTTGCATCTCCTGGGCTGAGGCCCTGAGCAGAATAAAAGGTTGATCCTCCCTGGAGTAAATGACTTCTCCTGCCTCACCACCTTTGAACTAGCACACTGGTTCTTTCAGCGTCTACAGTATTTTTCAGATTATGAATTGAAATAAGACACCAGCTCTCTACCAATTTTGCATCTACCAGCATTTGTACTGTGTGAGCCAATTCCTTATGATGAGTGGTTTTACAATTAGACACACATACATATACAGACATGCTATTGGTTCTATTTCTCTGAATAACTCAGGTGAGTACAAAATATTTAAAAAGTGGACAACATGCATTAAAAGAATACTGTCTATTCATGTTTCGTGTGACATTTTAGCATAACAGTTAAGTCAGGCTTGATTATTAATTTATATCTTTACGTGCTTTCCGTATTTTTAATATGTCCTTGTAGCAAGTTTAGTATATTCTCTCATGTGCTTGTAAAATTTTCTAATACTATATTGTTTGCTAATATCTTATGAATCTTCAATACATTCTAGTAGATAAATATTGGTTTAACAGTCTTGATAATGGTTTAGTTTTGTTTTTGTTTGTTTCTGACCCCTTTATTTGTATCACTCTTTTCTTTTTAAAAATAATATTTTGTGGCATACAGGCTTTCAGGACCATGAGGGAACCTCCACCTGGCAATAGATGAAGAAAATGACTGAGCCCCACATTGGAGCACTGGACTGAGCTCCCAAGGTCCTGATGAGGAGCAGAAGGAGAGAGAACATGAGAAAGAAAGTCAGGAACGTGAGGGGTGCGTTCACTCATGGAGATAGTGGGACAGAACTAATGGGAGATCACCAACTCTAGTTGGAATGGGACTGATGGATCATGCGACCAAACCCGTCTCTCTGAATGTGGCCAACAGTGGGGGCTGACTGAGAAGCAAAGGACAATGGCGCTGGGCTCTGATTCTTCTGCATGGACGGGCTCTGTGGGAGCCTTCTCAGCTTGGTCGATCACCTTCCTGGACCTGGGGGGAGTTGGGAGGACCTTGGTCTTAACATAGAGTAGGGAACCCTGATGGCTCCTTGGCCTGGAGAGGGAGGGAGGGGAGGTATGGGTGGAGGGGAGGGGAGGGGAGGGAAGGGAGAGGAGGAGGGGAGGGAAGGGGGAGGAGGAGGGGAGGAGATGGAAATTTTTAAATATAAAAAAATAAACCATGGGAAAAAGTATTTTATTCTTTGAGAATTTCACGGAAATACTTTATATAATGTGCTGACCAGTTTTATGCCAACTTGCCACAAGCTAGAGTCATCAGTCAGGAAGGAGACTCAATTGAGAAAATGCCCCCATAAGATTGGGATGTAGGCAAGTCTGTGGGGCATTTTTTAAACTACTGATTGATGTCAGAGGGCCCAGTCCATTGTGAGTGGCACCACTTCTGGGCTGAAAGTCCTGGGTTTTATAAGAAATTAGGCTACAAAGGCCGTGAAGAACAAGCCAGTAAGCAGCACCCCTCTATGTCCTATATATAAGCTCCTGCCTCAGGGTTCTTACCTTGTTTGAGCTTATGCTCTGACTTCTGTCAGTAGACTACAATGTGGAAGTATAAGCCTAATAATCCCTTTCCTCCCCAACTTGCTTCATGTCTGTTTTATTACAGCAATAGTAACTCTTAGTGAGACATATTAACGGATATTTTGATCATATTCACTCTGTTTTCCCCCTTCAATTATTCCCATCCCTCAAACGCATCCTCTTCCAAACTTAATGTCTTCCCTTTTGTTTGGTTGTTCCTATATCAATGAGTTCATTAGCACTGCCTATGTGCGCATGAGTGTTGGGTCATCCACTGACTGGAGCATGGGCAACCAACCAACAGCCATACCTCTAAAGAAAAATGACTGTCCCTCTTACAGCAGCCAAGCACTAGCAATAGCTCATCCCCCGTACATGCTGGAATTCTTCTAGCTCGGTCTTCTGAAGGTCTTGTGCTGGAAACCACAGCTTCTGTGAGTTCAGGGGACTCCCCCCAAACCACCAGCTCTTACATCCTGTGTCACTCCAGTTCTAGTAATGTTTCACCCTTAAAGATCAATTTGACTGAATAACTGTTTAAATGCTTTTTAGAAGAAGTAAGAAGATGTATTTTCTTCTAAAAATTTGCTTCTTTTCTATATAGTTATGTGTAAGGTATGGATGGTATAATTATTTCTAATTCAATCTGACAATCTATTTCTTTTAGTGTTAGTGTTTGTTTCATTAAAATTTTATGGAGAATTTTGAGCTGTGTGTTAAATTGGAGGGTTTGGTCACATTTATGAAAGCACGGGTGTCACGCCGGGATTCTCTCTGGAACCCATTCTACCATGGTTTGCATGTGTATATGCTGTGCTCTTCAAGAGGCTTCCAACTGAAAATTAAAGGATTTGTTGAATCTGAAATTATTAGTGGCTCATTTTTCTTCAGAGTTATTGGACTTAGTCTTATAAACATTTGCCCCAATGTCTTCAGAATACAGCAGTCTTGAGATAGAAGCTCACTGTGCTTGAGTTCTCTTGGGTTTCCATGTTTACCCCTCACTCACACAGCTCCCAAAGATCTGATAGCTTACCTAAGACCCAGAAGATTCTCCATGTCTTAATCACACTCATATTTTCAGCCTTCAGTTCATATCCATAGTCAACAAATATTTCCAGCAGGAAGGATTGCCAATCTACCTCTAAATTGCCTTGCTTTTGTAGAATTCCAGGTCCTTTAAACTTTTTTGTTCAGCAGTTAATTGGTATCATAAAACAATTTTATAATTCTTTTTTGTTTGTTTGTTTAGTTGCCACAGACACTTTATCCTGTCCTGAAGCAGACATATTGATATCCATTTTTCCTTTCCTCATAGGGCTTGTAAAATAGAACCTTCTTCCCTAACTTCTGATTTGTTTTCTTATTTCAACAAAGTTTAAACATCTTTTTTAACTGTCACATCCAGGTCTTTAGCATCATCTGGTACTATGTTATTTCCATAGTTGGATGACTCTACAATTTTCCCCCTGAGGACCTTGCAATTAAACAGTACAGCTGGTGAAATGAAAGCATCTGCATTTGATACTTGTTCACTGTCTTTTCCTTTGATAACTTTTTGGGTTTGAAATATTGAGCAAAGACTGTGTGGGTTCTTCTAAACCCTGAAAAGAGATTTCTTTTCACCCAAGAAACTGGATTAATCAAAAGGGTAAGTTCTGTATTGATGGTCCTGAAGTCCTTCTCATGGTCCCTCTGAGCCCCTCACAGACACCGTGCATTCTGAAAGTTGCATTGACATCTTCTGAAGCATCAACCTTCTCAAATGTTCTTTATTTTTTTTAAATAGATGAAACAATGGGAGCTACAAATTTGTATGGCTTGTGAGTTGCAGATTATGGTGTAGGAGTTCCTTATGTTTATGTGTTGCTTTCATTGGCTAATGAATAAAGAAACTGCCTTGGCCTTTTGATAGGGCAGAACTTAGGTAGGCAGGGGGTGGGGAACAGAACTGAATGCTGGGAGGAAGAAGGGCTGAGTCAGAGAAGCCATAGATCCTCTGCCTGAGACAGATGCCAGTTACAATCTCTGGTAAGTCACTGCCACATGGTGATACACAGATTAATGGAGATGGGTTAAACTAATATGTCAGAGTTAGCCAATAAGAAGTTAGAGCTAATGGCCAAGCAGTGTTTTAATTAATAAAGTTTCTGTGTGGTTATTTCAGGTGTAAGCTAGCCAGGTTAGCCAGGACAAACAAGTGGCTCCTCCTTGCAACAAGATTGGGTTTATTTTTAATGTGTTTTAATCAACTCAACTTATGGTGACATATCTGTAATGGCTGTGTCAGTCTCCCCTTCGTCTTTTGTGCAAGAAATGAGGGCTGGGAATGGAGTTTACAGAGCAGTCCTGTCAGTTCCTACTGAGAAGGTAATCTTTTAACCTGACAGAGAGAGTGACAATGTCAACAGATGCTGGAGAGACATGTTCCAAGTACTGTTCCTGGAAAGGGCCTGGAGTGTTGTTTCAACATCAGAAAGGTCAGAAGCTGCACTGAAGGGGAGAGCAAGGTGAGGAAGGGATTAGACAAGGGTTGATCTTAGAGTGGCCAACATTTCATTGTTTTGTAACACTTGATGTTTGATAAGTGTATCCCATAGATTTTGCAAGTCAAAAATTTTTATACACATGCTTCACTTACAATATTTTTAAAATCACCTTTAATGCCTCCCACTGCTTATAGATGATTACAAACCAGAGGCTGATCTTGCTTCTCTTAACACTCACCACTCTCTGCAAAGATCACACTAAACAACCTGAACTTCTTCATTCCACGTGAACAGGCCAGGTGAAGAGGAGAAAAAATAGTCCAATTTCCTATGCCAGGCAATTAGGATGCATGAATATAAATAATGACTATTTAGTGCCTACTTTTGCATTTAAAAATTTTACGATACTGAAATTACTGGTCGATTCATTCACAACCAAGTAGATTTGGTGAATGTAAGGCTGTTCTAGCAAATGAATATTGTGTTTAACACTATGTTGATAGAGATATGATTGCGCAGAGAGCTGTTGGCTGGGAGCAGAGCCAGAAGCCAGAGCGCGAGTGGAGGGAAGTAGCCGCATTTTTAAAAAGAGAGACCACGCCTCAATGGGCTGGTATCTCAGCTACTATTGGCTGAAGGAGCGGAAGGAGCTCCCGCAACACTGCAACACTATGTTATTAGGGAAAATCTCAGACTCAGTTTCATAGCTGTTTCATAAAATTTCATGAAATTCACACCCACACCCCATAATGCTCTGCTCTTTCACAACTGCTTCCTAGAGGGCATTTTGAACTGCTCCTTGATGTCTGTTTTCCCCCAGCTCCCCCCCCCCCCCGCGTTTTTTTTTTCAAAATTGAGCATGTAACTATTTTTCCTGTGCAGAAAAGATTTTTTAAGGCATAGGAGAATGTGGGTGTTTATTGCTCATACAACCATTGATTTCCTGATTATTTTTACTAATATAGTAAACACTGGTTCTTTAAGCTTCCCATATGTCCTTCGGGGAAACATCTGTTGTTTTCTGCTGAAGGAAATAACATCAATATGCCATTCCAGCCTCTGGCTTGGATCATTTGCTTCTATCTTGGCACATTTGAGAATTTACTAACCCCCTTTGCTTCCAAAAGTAATGTAAAAGTATTTACAAAAATTACAAAGCCAATAAGTATGCATACATGAGAACAACTCTACTAAAAGTCTCATTTCTGAGAGAAAGTTTTGAAACTCTATTTCTGTTTTTTTTTTCCTTGGGGAAAGGAGAAGCATGAAAGTGTTTCATAATATAATTATGCTGCTGCAACAGGAAAAAACAGTGATAGGGAAGAGAAATGAAGAGTATTAGACACACACTCATCACTTCAACTAGACGAATGCTTTAAGATGTGCTAAAAAGAATCAGCTGCATCATGTTGGTTGTAGTATGTGGTTGGTACTAAGGAAAGGAAATAGAATATTTATGATTAAGTAGGTTCATTAGAGAAAGG
Source organism: Arvicola amphibius (assembly GCF_903992535.2). NCBI lineage: Eukaryota > Metazoa > Chordata > Mammalia > Rodentia > Cricetidae > Arvicola > Arvicola amphibius. The sequence goes on along the minus strand of NC_052057.2, from coordinate 17,444,114 downwards.
CAACTTTCCTTCTGTATTTTAAAAATCTCCATCAACGACACAAAGAAAGTGAATCTATGCAACCCATAAAAACTCAGTTTCAATGTTGAGTTTCATTTGATTAAGTAAAACTAACATCTGGGCTTTATAAAGATAATGTGTGAAAAAATGCAGCAGAAATAGCCTTTACTTGGGATATTAAATTTATGTTTACGTGGCACTGTGTAATATGTTTCTTTTTAATTACATTTAAATTTTTGAGAATTCCATATATAAATACTGAATTTTCATCACTTATACTTCTTTTTCTGCCTTCATCTCCTTCTGTGTGTCTTTACTTCAACTAAATTTATGACCTTTTCTACTATAATTATTTACACACACACATAGATAGGACTATAGATTAGATATAGACATAGACATAGATTCCTACTGAGTCCATTTAATGTTGTTTGCATATATATGTATTTAGGCCTGAACACTTGAGATAAGATAACCTGTCATGGATTATTCAGAGAAAATTATCTCTCCCTCTCTCAGTAGCCATTGATCACCTGCAGCTCCTCATCTGACTGTGAGGCCTTGTGAACGTACCCTCCACCCTTGCAATTTCATTTCTCTAATAGCTAATGACATTGAACAATATTCAAAATACTTATTGCCCATTTAAATTGCTTCTTTTGAGAGCTCTCTATTCAGCTCTCTCTATTTTATCGATTTTACGTTTTCTGATTCTTTGCATTTTCAAAATGCTAATTTTTTTCAGTACTGGGAACTGACCTAGTGAATTCTAATCGAGCATTCTATCACTTGCTAGATACTCCGGGCTGTAAGTACTAAATATTTTCATCAGTCAGAGGTTATAGATAGCAAAATTTTCTCTATTCTTGAACTTCTTCACTTCGTTGAGAGTGGTTGTCATACAGAAGGTTTATATCTCACGAGGTCTCATTTGTCAGCTGTTGACATTATTTCTTGAGTGACTGAGTTTCATTCAGCAATTACTTACCCATGCCTGTATCTTGAAGTATCATCCTTATGCTTTTCTCTAGTAGATTCATGACAAAGTCTAATCCATTTGAAATTTATTTATGCACTTTATGTGCAGACAGAGATAATAGTATAGTTTTAGGGACAGGAAGTGGTGGTGCATGCATGCCTTTAATCCCAGTACTCAGGAGGCAGAGACAGGCAGATCTCTGTGAGTTCAAGGTCAGCCTGGTCTTGAAGACCTAGTTCTAGGATAGGTTCCAAAACTACAGAGAAACACTGTCTCAAAAAATAAAAAAAAAAAAGAAAAGAAAAGAGAAAGAAGACATAGTTTAAATAGTTTTAGACTTCTATGTATGGATACAGAGTTTTCCAAGCACCATTAAAAAAAAAAAAAACAAAACCCTGTCATCTTGCCAATGAATGCTTTGCTACCTTTGTCAAAATTCCAGTAGCTGTGTAGTTTTCCCCAGCACCTTTCAGCACCATGATAGTTAACCAGTAGGGATAAAGTTTCCAGATGAGTATCAAATCTTACTCCTACATTTTCTGTGTCTCAAATACGCACTGTCTTCATCAATGGAATCTTGCCATCAGGTTCTCTCGGGTAGCCAGAAGTATTGGCAATAGCCTGAAATACTTGGGGGTATATGTGACACCATTCACCAATAACTAAACAAGACTTAATCATTCAATTTCTTGGCCTCACCCTTGTTCTCTTACACATTATCCCAAGTTACAGGGCATACATACCCTTCTCAGATCACCGATATAACTTGGATTGCAGACAACATTCAGGGGTAAGACTTAAATATAATTTGTAAGTCAGTTAATCATAATGAGGGTTTATGTTTCATTTGAGGGGAGGTTAGGGCATATGGCTCTTTAAAAGAAAATGGTCTATTGGAACACACTTATCAGACTTTATGTCTGTTGTTGATATCAACACACAACACTGATATCAACAAATACACAACAAAATACAACTTTAAAAGTCTCACGGTCTTTAAAAATGCCAATGCGTTAAAAGTTCAAAATCTTCTTTAAAAGTTTAACGTATCTTAATTGTGGGGTTCTATAAAATAAACTTGAGTTGCATAGTTCCTTATTCTATAAAGGGACAAGGAAGGCATAGGAACAATTACATTTAAGTAAAATATGACACCTGGAACTCATTCATGATCAAATGGGCTCCAAACAGCCTGGGAAGCCCCATTTCTCCAGTTCTGCCATCCACAACATGCAGCATGCCTTAGGTTCAGGCTGACTTTACTCCTAATCTGGCTAGCCCCTGGAGGATATCCCATAACCTTGACAAATGGCTTCCCACCTTGCCACATGGTGCCAAGCTTCAGCGGTTCTCAATGACTTCCTTAGTATTGTGTTTCTGGTGTCTTCAGACCAATACGAGGTTACCAGCTTGAGAAACATCGTAGACATCTTGGAGTGTAGCTTCTGTGTGCTGACTTCGAGGAAATACTTCCCAGAATACTTTAACTCTTGATGCTGTTCTCTTATTAATCATAGCTGATTCTTCAGCATTAGCTGAAAGTCATCTATTTTCCCAATAAAGCCAAGGTTTTGCTTCAGTGGTAGTGGTCTCTTGTTAATCACAGATGATATCTCAGCCCCAACTAATCAGCACTCAAAGATTCAAAATTAAAAACATCACACAAATAGCCCTGATAGAGTCTTCACTTTCCTCTGATACTTCATAGGCTTGCTTTTCATTCATGGTCTATATTTCTTCAACATTCTTATTTTATGAAATCTCACAGAACAACCCATCAAGGTCTGGGCAGCTCTCAATGTCTTTTCTAACTCAAAGTTACGAATAAGTTTGTATTGTATAGTTTGTATTATATATTTGTATACAGTTCTAGAATTTAGAATAGTATCTAATCTTATCTTATTTCCACCAGCTTTTCATTGTGTTGAAATATTTTACATCAAAACCAAGAGTGACTATTCTTCTCTGTGACATTTACAATAAAATTTTGATTCAGCTGAATATAATTTTCAAAACTTTCTATTTTGATTTCATATTTTCTTTAGTTTCATGTGAATAGAGTAGCCCTCGGGAATTGCTTACCGGAAACTAGTGTTATAAATAATAAATTAAAATCAGCCTTACAGGAATGAGGAAAGAAAGAGCAGTAAGTAATATCTCTATTGTTTGTGTGCATATTAATACTGGAAAAAGATATTTTAATAGAACTTTATCAGTTTGACTTCTTCAAGCATGACAAAGGTCATATTTTTTACTTGACAGTAGAAGTTCTTTAGTAATTGACTATTTAAAAAAGATAGCCTGAAAACACTAACATGCCAAGAGTTTATAGAAATATTGTAATAAAAGTAATTCATATAAATGTGTCAGAAGATTGTCAGCTATGATAAAGCACCATTGGTTATTGAATATCTCTCCTTACCTCCCTCTCATCGACCCTCCTCTGAGAAAGAGAATGTACTATACATATAGAGATAAAATATGCATTATTCAAAATGTGAATATATTTAGGATAGTCTAAATATATGGAGAGAATGAAAAACATCATATAGCAGCAGATAGAAGCAGCAGGAATTGTTAAATTATGATTAACTCAGTTTTATTGTGTACAGGTAGGTGTAGGGTAGAAAAATGTCATTGATTCATTAGTGGGCTCTGGCTTCTGGAGAATCAATTCTGGATCTGGAACATCTAGCATCTTTGAGGACCTTGGAAACATGGGATATGATATGCATATTTATGGAAACTAGATTGTCTTCCTTTAGTTAACTGTAACAGATCCAATTGAATCATGGAGGAATATCTGAGTTCGTGATGAATTCAACTCATTTCTCTCAAAATGTTCAGGTTGTTTAGACAGCAACCAACATTGACTCATTTGGGATCAGGCTTTCCCCTTGATTTTGATTTTATCAGGTGTTATATTTTCCCTCCAAATCGCCCTCCTCATTCTCTTCTGTTTACTTTGGATTGTTGTTATGACACACAAACATGATGCAAGTCTGTATAAATATGTAGTTGTATTATGTAGTACAATGTATAAATGTCAAAATAAAAAAAAGACAAATTTGAATTTTGTCTTTCCAAAGTAAAGCAATTTTTAATTCTCAGAACCCTGGATTTACCCCAGCAGGTGCTTTCTTCATATATAAATTGAGAGCCATAAATGTATATAATGTTAATGTCTCCTAAATGCCCAACATAGTCCCTGAAGTCAAGTAAATGATTCATCCAGTCACTATTTTCATTATTCAAAATTTTTATTTTTAATAGTCCCAAACAAGTTATGTGGTTTTTTGAATAGACAAAATAGCTGCCGTGTAATATCTATTTACCTTGAGAAAATGTTTCCTAGGGAGGAAAGGAGATTTCTCCTATGCCATCCATGCCATCTGTGTTGCCCAGTTCACTGGCAAACTTAGTCCTCATTTAGCATTTGATACATTTGGCATCTCCATGAACCCTTTCTGAAAAAGCTTTTCTGATATGCCAGGTCATTCTCTTTCCAGAGGTCCCCCTTTCAACTTCTTCGCCAGATGTTTCTCTCCTCAAAATGTGGTATCTACATTTTGTGATACCACAGAATCCCAGGTTTCGACTTGTCTCCTTGCTCCTATTCATTTGGGGTCTTTCACAAGTTTGTGCTTTATGATGACCATTTTCCATGCTCTTACTGAGTTGTTGCCTGAGCCTCAGGCACAGATTCTAAGTACCAGCATACCAATTTTCTCCTTCATACAGTGAATTTAATGATATTGGTTGGTCTTGTTTAAGAGCTCGATATTTAATTCTAAAGTGAATATGTAACTGTTAGGACCCTACTAGATACTACAAAGATAACTCAAATATAAAGCTATATTTATTTTATTACAAGCTTTTATTTAGTGTTTATAATATATTATTTAAATAATATTGTAATTACATTTTGCTATTCACATAAAACAATCAATACATTAACCAGTATCTTTCCCAATAGGTTTCTACTTAAAGACCCCATAATTACTAAATTTTCTGAATCTTTATAATCTTATTTTAAGCAATTGCAAAGAACTTATTACTGGATATGGGTGGAGTATAAACCGCATTGGGACATTTATTGCCATTCTATCAGAGTGACTTCATCTCCCTTTGGCAATTTTAAAATGCAAATGAGTAAAGCTGATGTTGTCAAATTAGATAAACATTAGATAAAAATCTGAGGACTTGTCAAGTTGATAAGTTATGAATAGAACTCAAAGAAACGAATAATACACTGGGGGTGGGGGGTTATGAGCATGTCAACTGCTGACAAAAGTTAACAGAACTCAAAGTAGAAAAGGAGATCCGTTCTATGGGTGAAAGGGAGTGTGGAGTAATAGGAGAGAGTCTATTCATCTTCCACTGGCCTGAGCCACAGGAGTCAACGTTGCTGTGGAGTAGTCCTTTTGTGTACCATGAAGATGTTTTACTCTCAGTGGTTTAATAAAAAACCAACTGGTCAATAGCTAGGCAAAAAGAGGTTAGGTGGGAGAGCAAGACTGAGAGAACGCTAGGAAGAAGGAGGGTGGAGTCTCCACCCAGACGCAAAGGAAGCAGGAGATGAGCATGCCATGCTGAGAAAAGGTACCACCATGTGGTAGAGTGTAGATAAGAAATATGAGTCAATTTACGTTGTAAGAGCTAGTAAGTAATAAGCCTAAGCTATTGGCCTATCATTTATAGTTAATGGTAAGTCTCTATGTGTTATTTGGGGAGTTGGAGGTCCTGATGAAAAGCTCTACCTACAAAGTGTCTCTCACTGAAAGGTATAGAAGGAGAAGACCAGGGATGAAAATCTAAAAGAGACAATGCGTGAGGACCAGGAGGTCTTACATAAACTGACGACTTATGCCAATCAAATTTATTAAGCTACACAGCTTCCTACATACTTTTTGTAGGTGAAGGCCAGCAGAGAGCTAAGTGAGACAATGTTTTCAAAGACAACACAGGATACCACAGACACAACTTCCTTAGAACTGCCTAACTATAGAAAGCAAGGATAGAGGAGGGTGTGTGTGAAGGTACAGAATTAATGTTCCCTTCGTCTTTTATCGTCTTTTATCTTTCCCTGAGAAGGCATTGGATGTGCCTGACTCCCAATACTTTACCCTTTGCACCCAGAGGGTTAAATCATTGTATTTTTTTAAACAGGTTTTTTATGTGAAACTCTGTTTTCATTTATCTGGTGTAAATATCCAAAATATGACTACTGCCTTTTGAGAAGCTCACATTTAGTTTCATAGGAAACTGGCAAAATGCTTCCCACGGGGGGTGGTAAATGTTCTAGCGCATAAGAATGATGCAGTTTACATTTCCTGCAGTGTTTGGTACTCTCATCATATTATTTCAGCCATTCGTGTAAGTGTGGCATGGTATCTCACTGCATTTTATTTAGCCCTGCTCGTTTTTGGTACTTTCTGATGATGGTCTTGCATTCTTCTTAAGCAAAATCCTGATTCCTGTCTTTGAAAGTTTCTAATTGGTCCCATCTGAGGAAGCACTTTCTGAACCATGAAGACAAGGCAAGTCACCAAGACCAAGTCATCACCTCCGATGCTTTTTTCAGTCTCCTGGCGGGAGAATGCCCATGAAAGCCTGCTCAGTAAGTGCAACTTAGCTCACTCCTCTGCTTCCCAGCCTACTAATGTAAGGATGGAGCTGTGTCCATGCTTGATGAGTGTGCTCAGATTTGTGGTTATATAAGACCCAAAAGGATTTTCAGAGGATAGCATCTACTTGGGGAAGTATGATCTTTAACTATCAGTTACTTGCTGTCTGATATCTGTAGTTGGGAAGAACAGATTTCTGAGCACCTAAAAAGAATAAGAACAGTTGGTAAGTAGCTCTTAAAGCTCACCTCCTGCAGCTGCAATACAAAACTTGATTGAACGATAGGTGGGCAGTCATGGTGCACACCTTTAATCCCAGGTACTCAGGAGGCAAAAGCAGGCAGATCTCTGTGAGTTCAAGGTCAGCCTGTTCTACAGAGTGAGTTCCAGGATAGGCTCCAAAGCTACACAGAGAAACCCTGTCTCCAAAAACCAAAAACCAACCAAAGAAACCAAAATTTGGAATGGTAAGGCCTCGTACGGCGTTCTGCTTTCTCCATTCTTTCTCACATGTAACTGTATTCAGTTGAGACAATGATGGGAGTTACTGTCACTCAACAATGTATAAAGCTAGAAGCAGAAAGGCCAGATAAGTGAAATTCATGTTTAATAGGAATATTACCTTGGCAGGATCTTGGATCCCCTAGGAGATGAATCTTTGTACCTATTTGGATAAGATTAATTGAGATGGGGAGAGCAATCCTAAATTATGGGTGATATCTTGTCATGGACTGTTATTCCAGAATGAACACAAAGGCAAACGCAGGTAGAGCATTCTCTGCTCTCTGCTTCCTGACTAGGTTCAATGTGATTGGCTGCTTGATGTTCCTGCCTGCTCTGCCATGGTGGACTGTACCTACCCTTAAATAATGACTTAAATTAAACCTTTATGTCAAAAAAAAATGCTTTTGTCTGAAATTCTTGTCACAGTGAGAAGAAAATAAATAATACAAAGATTATAAAAAATATTGTAAAATCTAAGTAGTGCAGAGAAGATTTGAAGGTGAACCATGTTGGTTACAACACAGTGGGCCACAATGAGTCTTCAGAATGTTCCCATACTCCCCGAGTGTCTGGATAAACAATCACATGTATTCTCATGTGGCAAGATGACAATGATAGCTGGAAGATAAAAAGGGCTGCCTGAAGTGACTAACAAAGAAGCAGGACTCGTAAGCCAGGTGGAAGATGCTGCCTCCTGGTGGTTCTTGGTGAGGGGACGACTAACAAGTAACAAGGTTGAAGGGGACAGCAGCGGAAGCTGCGGGGGAATTGCTGCTCCTGACATACCTAGACCTGAAGAACCAGAGGAGACCACTGTAGGTTTCAGAGGTCCAGGAGAATTATGATAAAGGATCTACAATCTCTCCAGCACCACACCAGAGCTTCAACACCTAAGCAGCTAGGACATAACAGCTGCCTCTCGATTCCTGCCCCCTCCAAAAGAACCACCTGGAACCTGCCCCAGCCAGAGAGAGCTGAGAACTCCACCTTTTAACGCAGGGCAGCTGTGTTACAATTCACTCTATAAGTATTCCTTTTTCTGTTTTTAAATCTCCACTCTTACATGTATATCTCATGATGGTTTTGCGTTTGATTATATATTTTTCCGATTTGGGGACCATTGTTTATGCTTCTCGACATAGATTACCATAAGGCATTCTTTTTTGTTTTTTTGTTTTTTTTTTGTTTGTTTGTTTGTTTGTTTTTTCGAGACAGGGTTTCTCTCTGTAGCTTTGGAGCCTGTCCTGGAACTAGCTCTTGTAGACCAGGCTGGTCTCGAACTCACAGAGATCCGCCTGCCTCTGCCTCCCGAGTGCTGGGATTAAAGGCGTGCGCCACCACCGCCCGGCCCATAAGGCATTCTTCACCCTACTTTTCACCCATACCTCATATACTTTCCCTCTTATTCTTAATTCTCTGTTTCTTTTTTTCTTTCTTTGCATCCTTATCTCCTCCATTTTGGGGCTGCTAATTACAACCTTTTATAGCTTTAATTGTCTCTGAAATCCGTGGATTCCAACAATAACCCACCTTTTCTCTCCCAGCTACTTAACCTACCTTGATGTTATTAAAGTTTGTAATTCTTATTGGGATACACCTTAGTTTCCTCACATTTCTAATCCTGCTCACTAAAATCTCATAATACTGTGTGCTACCTTTCATTGCTTGTCCTCCAACAGCTATTGAAGTCAAAGGGGCCACTATTGATAATTGGCTAGCATGACATTAGTATTAATATCTAGCAGCAATGGTGGCTCTCAAAGTTAATATCCTATTCAGGTTATGTAAATGAATTTACACCAAGTACAGCATCTAGGTGATGTTTTATGAGCTCCACATTCAACAGTCCACATTCAAATCCCTCTTGGACACTGCAAATAATTCAACTGAAAGAATATATCTAATTTAAAAGTAAACGAAGCAAAAAATCATATCAGATGCACAAATCCTAATTGTGTAAGATGAAAAACATGGAAAACCAAGACAATATACCTCCTCCAAAAATTATTTTGACCTTACAGAAATGGCATTTGATGAACTCAAGTTAAATAAAACCCTGGACAGAGAACTCAAGATAAATAAATGCCTATATTAAGAAGTCAGAGATTTCAAATAAGTGTCTCAATGATACTTGTTAGGGCCCTGGATAAAGAAGAACAAGCGAGACTCCAAATCAGTTGGCAGAAAAAAAAAATTAAGATCAGGAAAGAAACTAATGAAATAGAATGACAAAAAGCAATAGAAAGAAGAAACAGACAATGAATTGGTTCTTTCGTCTTTGAAAAGATAAGCAATATAAACAAACCTTTAGCCAAACCAACGAGCAGAAAACAGCCCACATTAGAGACAAAAAGGGAGCTATTGCAACGGATATCAAGACAACTCAGAAATGTGCAGATTTTATCTAAAAAACAATACAGTTAGATATGAAGCCTAACATAATTTTAGAAGCATGTGTCCTGCTAAAATTAAACTAAAATAAGATTAAAATAATAATTTAAATTTTCCCAACTAAAATAGGTCAGACCCAGTTGGATTCACTAGTGAAATTCACTAAAACTTTATTTTCCTTCGAAGAACAAGCAGTAATGCTCCTTAATCTTGTACATGAGAGAGAATGAAAAGAACACCGCCAGCACTTTCTACAGAGCCAGTATTACCCTCAGCCACAAGCCAAATAAAGACACACAGAAAATAAAATTGCAGACAAGTCCACTCTAATGAACACACCTAGAAAAATTCTTGCAAAACCATTCAATAGCACATCAAAAACACCATTTACCATGATCAAGTTGAGTTTATTCCAGAGATGCAGGGATAGTTCAATATACAAATCATTAAGTTTTATAAATTGCATAAATGGATTCAGAGACAAAAATCACATGGTTATCATCTCAATAGTTACAGAAACAGGCTTTTGAAAAATCCAATAGCGTTTCATGTTAAAAGTCCTGGGTACTGGGTTGGCCAGCTACTCCTGGTGTGTGGTTGGCACACTCTGAAACACTCCATTTGTAGAGAAATGCTTTCCCTTTTGACAAAACGTATCAATTGCAAATGACCTCTTGATTATATTGTGTGAAAAATCAGTAGAAAAGGGAAAAAGAATTTAACCACACAACTGATTAATTTTTAAAATTTAACTTAAGCTTATGGATAGATTATAAAACATATATATATACATATATATATATATGTATATATATATATATACATACACATACATTCACCAGAGAATTAAAATAAAGTGCATATCAATTCTTAGAAAAAGTCATGAAGTAACTCAGGACAGAAGAAATATATTTCAACATAATAAAAGCATTGATGCCTACCCATCTCTTCCTTCAAATTAGGCTGGCGGTGTCTTTGTGTCTTACTTAGTCCAATGCTTGCAGTGGCTGTCTGGGAGTTTTTCTTGGCTGCTCTGTACTGTCAATATCTGTCTCAGAAAGCCTCTGAGATCACTATGTAGGAATTTTCTGGGAATATTTCATTTCCACTATTCTACTTCTAGCCTCTCTTTTAAGGTAAGGTATGTTTCCTGCAGATAACAAAAAGATGGATATTGTTTCCTGGCGCGGGACAATTCTGTCAATTGTGTTTTAAATAAATGCTGATTGGACAGTAGCCATGCAGGAAGTATAGGCAGGACAACCAGACAGGAAGTAGAGGCAGGGAAATGAAGTAGAATTCTGGGAAGAGGGAAGCTTTCTCCCCAGTCCTGCCCAGACACAGAAGAAGGAAGATGTGACCTGCCTTGCCAAAAAAAGGTACCTAGCCATGTGGCTAACATAGATAAGAATAATGGGTTAATATAAGTTATAAGAGCTAATACGAAGCCTGAGATAATGGGCCAATCAGTTTATAACTAATGTGGATTCTCTGTGATTTTCTTTGGGGGCTAAACAGCTATGGGAACTGGGCAGGACAGAAACCCCAGCAAAGCAGGCCCTCATGTTACACTTTCCTAATACATTCAACTAATATGTGGCTTTGGCAAAATATGGTTTACATTTAAGTGACTATCCATTAGAGAATTAGAGGGACTTTAACAAAAACCAAGGAAAGCAAAGTTCAGTATCTCTATACTTGATCCTTCAGTAAACACAAGCCATAACAATGGTATTGTGAACTGCTTCAATCGTTCTTGTGACCTTTCTTTTCCTTTAGTGAGAGCTCACAGTGATTATTTTCATTTTCGCAGATATAAAAGCCATCTCTGTATTCATGGGTTGGTGAGCCAGTGGGTTCTATCTGTTTAATTTCATTGTTGGAATAGGCAATACTGCTGTTTTAAAAAAGATTTTATAATTTATCTTTAATGTTTCTTTATATATTTTAAGGCAAGGCTCATGAAATTCAGTACAGATGTTTGCTTTGAAGCTAAATTACTTCAATTCTTTGATTTCTCTAATATTTAGTTCATTAGAAATAACAGCCTATGTATTCTCTCTGTGTTTCAATTATATGTTTCTCTGCCTGTCTGTCTCTCTCTGTGTGTGCATGTGTGTGTGTGCATGTGTGTGTGTGTTGTGTTAGAAAGAGACATTCCATTTTGCCTGTCAAGTGAACACAGATTATTTTCTAATTACTTTGAAAAAGAAAACATATGGTAGCTTTAACAAAATAAGAGAGCAACTAGCCTTTTTTTTCTGAATAATTTTTAAAAGTTTCATTTCAGATCCTGTTTACGTAGATGACTGACAGGCACTGGTATTATTTGTCTTCTGTCTGAGCTTAAAGATTGTACATGTTTAATATGTTATTTTTACCGATTGCCTCTTAGTAAGAACTTTAGAGTTTATTCTTTCAAAGAATCCACGGCTGCAGTGTGCCTGAAGGAGCTCTGCATCTATCTACATTGCTATATTTCCGTGAATAGTTAACCAAAGAGTATTCTGGAGAGAACATACAGAGAGGGAGGTTTGCCTGGGAAGCCACTTGTCAGAAACCACATCTGTATCTACCATGTGCAGTCCGTCTCCAAAATTATAGTCCCGCAACTCTGCCATTTGCTTTACTAAGGATGATTCTTCGGCTTTAACTCACATTAAAGACTCAGTCTATGACAGAAAGGCAATTACAGTAATGGACAGCATCTCCTAGCTGCCCCTTGGTCATTTCAGCAGGATATGTAAACGCATGTGCCACACGGGCTCTTGGTCGCACTGCTCATAGATGAAGTACTTTTCCATTTTTCATTCATTTAGATACACAAATTGCTCATAATACTCCAAGCAGAGGAAGCGGACAAGCCATGTTAGAACCATTGTTTTAACCACGAAAGTTTATTTATAAAATGGAGGCTCATGAAGGAGAATAAATGGTCTTTATTAAGGAAATTGCTTGTTTCTAAAATTTATAAAGCAAAGGATTCCAGCAATGCAGGAAGCAAAGTCACCCTTTGGCAAATCTTGATAGATTATTTGTGCTTCTGGAATAGAGTCATCCGGGCATAGGACTGTTTTTGATGAATAATGAATGCAGAGCCAGGATGAGCACAGCTCCGAACACTGTTACACAGTCAGCCCTCAATGTTTGGAGTGGAAGCAGCCATGTGATTACTTCAGAATAGATCGGCAAATGGCAGCTTGTTAGAGCCCAATGCAACATAACCACGATGTTGTAAATTGGCCTTATATGATGAAACTCAAAGTTCAGCCAGTCTAGGTTCAGCTGAATGATTTAGAAGTCATATCAACCTCTCCAAGAGGTTACCATGGACAGGTGGATTTAAATGGAATGCAGGGACACAGCGGTGGGCTCAGGAGAATAGATCAAATGTAAGATGATATTTGGAAGCTGTGTTGGATTGCATTTTCCTTTCTTTGTTCCCTTAGACAATGCTGCCCAAACTATAACATCAAGCAACTCCCCCCCCCCATTTTTGTTTATTCTTCTCTCATATATTTTATCCCAACAGCAGTTACTCCCTTCTCTTCTCCCAGTCCGTCCCAGTCCCTCGTCCCCAGATCCACTCCTCTTCCATTTCCCTGCAGAAAAGGGCAAGCCTCCCAGGAGTCTCAACCAAAGACAGCGTATTAAGTTACAATGAGATGAGGCACATCCCCACATATTAAGGTTGGACAAGGAAACCCAGTAGGAGGAAAAGGGTCCCAAAAGCAGGCAAAAGAGCTAGAGACAGCCCCATTCCCACTGTTAGGATTTCCACAAGAATACCAAGCTACACAACCGTAACACATAGCAGAGGACTTAGCTCAAACCCATGCAGGCTTGCCAGTTGTTGGTTTAGTCTCTGTAAGTCCCTATAAGCCCTGATTGTTTGATTCAGTGGTCTGTTTTCTTGTGGTGTCCTTAACCCTTCTGGGTCCTACAATCCTCCTTCCCCATCTTCTGCAGAATTTCCTGAGCTCCGCCTAATGTTTGGCTGTGGATCTCTTCGTCTGCTCCCCTCAGTTGCTGGATGAAACCACTCTGATGATGATTATGCTAGGTCCCAGTTTACAAGTATAAAAGATTATCATTAAGAATCATTTCATTGATTTCCCCCTCCATTCTCTCCTCTCCCTCTACCCCTTTTGCCCCCTCTGCCCCATCTACTGGTTATATGTGGCTCTATCCTTGATCACTGGGCTATCCAAGCTCTGGTTACTGGTCCTCCAGGCAGTATCAAGTATTCACTCCCTCTTGTGGCATGAATCTTAAGATGGACTCGTCATTGGTTGGCTATTCTCACAAGTTCTGTGCTACCTCTATCCCAGCACATCTTGCAGACAGGCCAAATTGTCAGTCAAAGTGTTTGTGGCTCTGTTGGTGTTCCAATACCTTCATAGGAAGCCATGCCTGGTTTCATAAGATGGGTAATTCAGGCTCTGTGTCCCCCATTAGCAGGAGTTTTCGCTAGGGTCACCCTCATAATTTCCTGAGAGTTTACATTGCACTAGGTTTCTTCCTTGACCCACAAATGTACCCCCCAATTCCAGTCATTTCTGCCAATATTCTCTCCCTCCATCTCTCACCTGAGCCCTTCTGTTCCCTTTCTACCAGCTCCAGTCCACCCCTAAAATCTATTCTAATTCCCCTTCCCAGGGAGATCAATGCATCTTCCCTTGAGCCCTCTTTGTGAATTAGCCTCTCTGGGTCTGTGGATTGTAGCATGATTATCTTTACTTTACAGCTAATACCCACTTATAAGTGCGGATATACCATGCCTGTCTTTCTGGATCTGGGTTACCTGACTTGGGATGATTTTTTTTGTAGTTCCATCCATTTGATTAGGCAACATTGAAATCAACTGCTATTGCAGAGATTTTGCCAAACTGGTCTTGGCAGTTAGGTCTATATTTGTCCAATCTTCCGTTTCTTAGATATTTCTTATACAACAGACAATGTCATCTAGAGTATCTTACACTCTTTGTGGCTAATGTCAGACTTCTTGTCATTTACTTTAATGTCTCTGTAATGACATTAAATTAAATGGATGAGCTTATAGAGTCAAGACAAGGGTTGCATGAAAAGGGACTGGGCACCCCTCATATGGTTCCTCTTACAGCAGGAGTCAATTGCACTCTGACATAAGCAAAACTGTTTGTGTGTAATTCCATTCATATGAAGGAATCTCACACAATGGAATCAAGTAATTATTTTGTAAGAAATTTCTGTAAATATGAGGCAAAACATGTATTACAAAACATGTAAAAACTATTGCCAGATTCTTTTCCATGGAGCTACATTTAAGAAACTGCACGGATTTACAATGCCTTCATGCCTTCTTCCTAATTAAAGATGTCTTTATCAACATACCCTTCTGCAATGGTTTGAATGAGAATGGCTCCATAGGCTCATATGTTTGGATATGTAGTACTCAATAGAAAAAAAAAGAACTATTTGGAAAGGATTAAGAGGTGTGGTTTTGTTTAAGGAAATTGTAATTAGGGGCATGATTTGTTGTTCCAAAAGTTATTCCCAGCATGCTCTCTGCCTTTTGCTCCAGGTTGGAGCTCTCAGCTGTTGCATTTACACCATGCTTGCTGCCTGCTGTCATTTTCCCTGCCATAATGGTGATGGACTTTGGAACCATAAGCCCCAAATAAACCCTTCCTGCTATAAATCATCTTGGTCTTGCTTTATCACAGCAACAGAAAAGTAATCAGTATACCTCTAAGAAAATTCTTGAAATTTCTCATTTAATGTGAAACATTCATATGAGTGATTTGCAATAGAGTTGATGCAAAGTAAAAATATAACTTTTGGTTTTAATTCCTAAAATAAGCCTACGGAGAGACAATAAAAAGCCAGCACAAATCTCTATCCATGAACTTGAGTTTACACCTGATCTCCTGATGTTCTGATTGTTTCTTTGCTAGTCCACAGGCAGATACTCTTATTGCCTGTCTGTGGAAAAGCTCTCTTTCTCAAGCATCATCTTCCATTAGCCCATCAACTGCAAAAACCACTAAGAAGAAAAAGCTCATAATTTTACATGTACTTGCTCTGTGATTTTTAAGGAATTGATTTTAAATTTTGTCAAAAGATTAAAATAAAATATCTCCATGCAAAATTTTTGGAAAATGTAGTAATCATGAACAAGTTCTAATCTAGTGCCATTGCGTTTAATTTTCTTCCCTTCCTTCCTTCCTTCCTTCCTTCCTTCCTTCCTTCCTTCCTTCCTTCCTTCCTCTTTTCTTTTTTTCTTTTCTTCTTTCTTTTTCTTTTTTCCCCAAGATGCTCAGAAATATTACAGGGCACTCAGTAAATATCTTAGAAGATGGGGAAATTGAAACATAATATCAGTTTTTCTTTTTCTTTTTCCTCTAGTGTACAACTAAGATACTTTGCTAGCTGAGTAATTCTGCAATGTCTCCTTCTCTCAGTGTGGCCCAGAGAGAGAATTCTGAAGTCTTTCCTGGAAATATCCCCAGATTCAGGCTGATTTATTTTCAAGGTATTAAATGAATAGGTTAGAGGTTACTTTTTTCTTTAGGAGTATAAAATGAAAAAGTGAATTTTGAAGGTACAAAAGTATTTTGTGCCACAGAGATCAGAGATAAAGGGCACAGTGTCAGCTTCTAAACTGTGGAAGAGCAGACAAGTTCTCAGGAGCATTATACAGTAGATGAGCTTGTCAATGTTTGTATCACAGCATGGACAAACTAACCATTGGACATTTGTTCTACAATATTTGACATAGTTTATATAATGTGGCAAACCATTCCAGTGGATACAGCTACATTTACTCTGGACCCTGTGAATTCTACTTTTCAGCAAAGCTTTATTCATCTTGATCATCCTGAACCTACAAAATAATTCTCTCCACTCTAGTTTATAAGAACTAGATTGCAAATAAACTCTGTTCACGGACATGTGTTTTTAGACACCACAAAGCATTTGACTTATCAGGTGATTATCGTCTTTGGAAATTCATCTTAATAACTCACCAATAACTCAGGCCACTTGTATGACACAAACTCCAAGCCTTTATTATATAAAGTTACCTCTGCTAGTCACTGCTGAAATTGGTTCCCATAGTCCTTAAATCCATTTGCTCACTAACTTGTTATATCCCTTTAAAACTCTCCCTAACCCCCAATACTCTATAAACACTGAATTGGCGAATGGGAGATTCAGTGTTTAAATAGCATTTTTTGAAAATCTGTCTGCTGTCTACCTCTTTTGAATCAGAAGTGATGGCTATGTCTTCATTGTGTGTGGGGGGGGGGATTGATTATAAAACCATCCAAGATGAACAAACGTAGATATAATTATGCAAATGAAGCACCAATTGCAATCAAATGGACTTGGAGCTTCCAGTCACATTTACATCAATTATACGTTGTTCCATAGAAATTGGCAATACATGAAGTCCTTTACCATTCTGTGTCTGGGAAGACTTCTGGGTGTGCTGTCTCTTCCCTAAACGTCTCTTCTCAAAGCCATGGTAGCATGAGTGCACCACTTCAGCCTCCTGTGAATGAGAAGGACAAAGGCTGTACTGTTCGGATGCTTTTCTTCCTGGGCCGAGTCGAAGCTGAGTGGTGGGAGGTTTTGTAGAACAGGGCGTTATTTTTAGATTCATCGTCTGAGAAAGGGATGCGCCCTTTCTCTTCGCTGCAACCATCCTTATGCCCTGTCCTTCAGGCTGAGTTCTCGATCTCCACTCTTACTTTCCCGTTTCCCATCACTCTACTCTGTCATCATTCCCTTAGGAAATTAATTATCAGAGGAATATTTTGCAGGAAAAGATGTCTGAGTGTTGAGAGTTGAGTGCAGACATTTCCTCTCTTAGAACGCTAATAACTGCTTGCAATACGTGTGAGTGATTGTACTGATTGCACAGGTTAATTAACCCAAGTACTAACCATGTAGTAAAGGTATTAAATCTGTCCTTATTTTGTGGTGAGTGAAGAAAACATTTTTACTTTTCCTCTAACGCTCCAGAGGCTTTATCTTCCTAGGTTACTAAACACAAAAATATCTACATGGATCTTGTCTTCTATGAAGTTTTGGATAAGGCCAAAGTATCATGATAGTCTTATCAGACCCCGATAATTCATACATTTTTTTTTTTTTTTTTGGTTTTTCAAGACAGGGTTTCTCTGCAGCTTTTTTAGAGCTTGTCCTGGACCTAGCTCTTGTAGACCAGGCTGGCCTCGAACTCACAGAGATCCGCCTGCCTCTGCCTCCCGAGTGCTGGGATTAAAGGCGTGCGCCACCACCGCCCGGCAATTCATACATTTTATTACCAAGATATTTTTATTCTAACCTGGATATTCCCTTCTTGTTTCGTATAGTACTGCTTCTCAACTCTATTATAAGAACAATGATTACTGGTTCAGCAAGTAATTCTTTGACATTGTTAGAATGTTTAAACGGTTTTTAGATGTGAGTCTTTGGGGGGTACTGCTAAATAAATGTTAAGGAATTTGTATTATTTATAGTGTCTTTAGGGTCTTTATGTAAATAACATATAGTTTATTGGAGAAAGTACCATCTTCTAAAGTTTTTCAGTTCCCTGTTTAGCAACAGTCTTTCTGGGTGGGCATTGTTATGAGTTTAGTGGCCCTTACACGTTCAGCCTCATAAGTACTACAAAATAATATCTCTTTTTCTTCAAATAAGTAGAACCCCTAAAAATGTGAACTCAGATATCCTGCCATAGGCATTACAGAAAGGAAAACAAGTGTTAAATTGTTGGAGAACCCACAACTTGGTGGACTCTGTAGCAGACATCCTATTCATATGCCATTCAGACGGGAAGAGCACTCACAGTTGAAGATCTGTAATTCATCTCTCTAGTGATATGTGCATCGCTCTATTAAATTTCTCTTGAGAATGTGCCTATAGCTTAATGTCTTTAAATTTTCCTGTATAATCGTAGCATCCCTCCAAGGGTTTTATGCACTCAGTGGATTTTCACGCTTGATTATATTACTCAGCCCCCTCGAGTGTGAATTGAAATCAGAGAGCGGTCACTATAAAAATGATGGTTGAATTGTTCAAAGAAGGAGAGTTTTTCTAGTAAAACTGAGAAGTCTGAGAATTGTCCTTATAGTTGTTGTAGTCACTGACAAGAATTATTTTAGAGACTGAAGTGATTTACTGTTTGGGTCTAAAGAAATTGAAATGATACGGTATTCATCTTTTTATGTAAATAGAATGAATTGTGTTGCAGAAAATTATAAAAATTCCATAAAAGATGTTTAAGACTGCAACGTATTCTTATTCCAAAAGACTCTGTGGCACCTTTGCCAATTTTTCTTTACTTCAAAGACTAACAGGCCTGCTAAATGTGATTTTAACCGGGTAGGGCTCAAGAGGATGCTGTCCGCAAAGAATGCAGGACAATTTAATAGAAGCATCAAACTTGAGCTGAATGAAGACTTTAAAATGCAGAGTGAATGCGACAAAAATGAAACAATTTATAATAGCACGGCAAAGATGAAAATAATTACAGCAGGAGATAGCTTTGTCACACTGTATCCTTCTGTGCCTAGCATCTGCAAAGATTAAAAAGTAAATGTGGCAGTCTACTATAATTTCTACCAGCATGTGGTATTATTTCTTTTGATCAAACCCTCCAAGGCAAAGCTCAGCCAGGCACACTGAACCGTTCTCCTGCACATGGTTTCCTTAGTTATTTTGCAGCAAGCAATTTAATGGCGCTCTCTCCCACTCCTATGACAGCCCGAGCACACCACCTCCCAGCCCTCCAGTCTCCCTTCTTCTAAGTGGATCAAACTGTACTAATTTGACTAACAAAATGAAAACTCTCTGTAATTTGCCTATTCATTAATAAAACCCATGTAGCAATATGTCCTGACACTTGAGTGTAAAGTGATTTATGTCTACAAGCAAAATACTTCTTTCTCACGACACCAGAGTAATGCTTACTTAATGAATTATTTGTCATGACTTGAGGTAGAGAAACACTAGGTAAATGAAATAAATCCTTCTAATAATTTCAATCAAAATATGTTAAATGGCTATTAATGCATGCCAAAGTGAGGTTGTTACTGAGTTGCACAGAGGAGGGGGTGATATCTACCATGCTTTGGTTGGCCAATTTCAGAATGACTTAACAGAATTAAAAGACACTAAAAATGATGATTCATTATTTGACAGAAGATTCTAATGTATTGAAATTATAGTTTTAAACTTGTGGGAGAGAGAGAGAGAGAGAGAGAGAGAGAGAGAGAGAGAGAGAGAGAGAGAGAGAGAGAAACAAGTGCTGCTCATTTTCTTTTCTCCATCTATACAGCTCAGTATCCCAGCTGGGGAATGGTAATGCCCACAGTAGGTAGGTCTTCTATAATTAAGACTATCTCCACAGGCAAGGCCAGAGGCAGGTGTCCCAGGTGAATCTAGGTTCTGTCAATTTGTTGACAGTTAACAGTAACTGTCTCAGAAGGGGCCCCATTAGAAGACAAGGTAGTGACACACACACACATAATGAAACTCAGTATTTTTAGTATGACTTAAACAAACCAATAAAAGATTTCACAAATCAAATTTTTATTATTATAAAGTTGTATTATTAGAATTTTACAAGTCTATTTAATGACTCAAGAAGATGCAGATGTGCCACTTTGAAGTGTGTTCCTGACCTTGTAAACCCAACTTAGTTAAACAGCCAAAAAGACCCTTAAAGTCTTTAATTCCAGGTCAGAAAACTGGTAAACAAAACAAGAAAATTGATAAATTGTCTGATGAAGAAGGAGAAGGAGGAAGAGAAGGAAGAGGAGAAGAGGAGGAGGGAGAGAAGGCTAGTCAGTTTTGTTGAGTTACTTAAGACATTTTTAGTTTAGTCCCTATTTAAACACCAAGACTGTAGTGTCTATTCTAAGCACATTGTGCCTAGGATGACATAATCTTTTCTCCAAATGCCAGGAAAGCATCAAAAGCCATTTTTACTCTTAAAATCAAGACAGTGGAATGCAATGGATATTTTATTATAGTGTATTTTTTTTTAAAGAAAAAGTAGAATCTTTCTGTATTTTCTGTTAATTAAACAACAACTCACAGTCTGGGACCAAGTTAGCACAAAGGATTGGGAGGTACCTCAATCTATTCCTGAACCTACCCCTGACTCATAGAATATGTCTGAACAAATCTCTAAATATCTCTGCCTTGGCATCATGAAAACTTTGATTTATCAATTCATTCATTCATGCATGTAGCATTTGGGAGAAACTACGCAGTGTCTGTATACAATGAAAAGGCTTAGAGTCTTGAGCCACACAGTGCTGGAAGAGGGACCGACATTCAAATAAGCATTATAATTTCTATTGCATGTAGTGAAGCCCACGGGCTCAAGGTACAGTGATATAGCACAGAAATATAGGACAGAGGATATTCCTGGAGAGGGTTCTGAGAGGCAGGGATACTTGACTGGGTCAGGTATAGATCAGAGCTTTTTAGGAGAAACTGAGGGAAGAAAATTCTAAGTGCTAGGAACGTTACATATATATGAAAGAGCATTTGAGGGGCAGGGTAATACTATAAATAGTTTAATATAGATCAAGTTAAGGAAGCAAAGAGAGTTGCACAGACCATTGGAAATGACAGAGTGAGGGGACAGCGTCCTCCAGACTTCTTGCTCAATGGACATTCTGCTCAATGGGCAAGTTATGTGCACATTTCATTAACGTATTACTGGGAGAACAAGGATTATGTGTTTGTGTATATTGAATTTTACAGGAAATACATAAAAAGGTCTTAGAAAATTAAATTAGTCTTTGTCAACAAACATTTCTAAATAGTAATCCACACCTTTACTCACATTTGCAGTGAACCTAATGAACATTATGTTTCTAGGCTTTTCTCACAGAGAAGCATGCCAATGTTGTCTTTCTAAAATTCCCCTACCATTCGTGTTTTACACCTCATTTTAATTTTAGCCTCATGTAGAATGACCAAGTTCAGTTATCTGTAGAACATGTTATCTACACATGCTCTAACAAGCTACTCTGGGTTTTTAAGAGCCCTTAACTGTTGTCATTTTTAAAAACAATGACATTATTTTATTGTTATATTAGGATAGTTTATATGCCTATGAACTTACTTTTTAACCTTGTTAATTGATTTTTATTGAGCTCTACAGTTTTCTCTGCTCCCCTCCCTGCCTCTCCCCTCACCTTCAACCCTCCCCCAAGGTCCCCATGCTCTCAAGTTACTTAGGAGATCTTGTCTTTTTCTACTATCCACGTAGATTAGAGCTATGTATGTCTCTCTTAGTGTCCTCATTGTTGTCTAGGTTCTCTGGGATTGTGATTTGTGGGCTGATTTTCTTTGCTTTATGTTTAAAAACCACTTATGAGTGAATATATGTGATATTTGTCTTTCTGTGTCTGGGTTACCTCCCTCAAAACGATGTTTTCTAGCTCCATCCATTTTCCTGCAAAATTTAAGGTGTCGTTATTTTTTATGCTTGTGTGGTACTCCATTGTGTAAATATTTAACATTTGGAAAACTTTTCAAGTTATAAATGAGTTCACCAAATTCAAAATGGAATAAAATGATGGCTAATTCAAGTTTTTCATATTTTCCTTAGTACTGTTTTCTTTTTCTCCTCCTCCTTCTACCTATGCAAAAGCTATATTTTCATTCTAAATAGAGAAAAAAATGGAAGGAAAGAGGAGCAAAGGATGAAATGGAAAATAGAATGATTTTTTTTTTTTTATACAGACAGGGAAGTTAAATGGGAGGCTTGTACTAGCATATAGTCAGGTTTTCTCTGAGTTTTCCCAATTCTTATATTCCCTATGGAAAAAAAAGTTATGATTTTGGATGTCTGTCAGTAATCAAAATGACTTTAGCTGACGGCCCCAAATCTGTCAATTTGGAATTAATTGTGAGAAGACATGAAGTAACAGAAAGCAATCAATCCCCTCCTTTTGTATGAACACAATCAAGCAAGAAAGTCATTGCAATGTCGTCAAGGGCAAAATATTTATATACACTACATGATACACATACAAAACTTTAAAAACTACCACCAGAAATAGTTATGTATTTTGGGGGGTAAGATAAAACCCCAAAATAAGTATCTATTCAAAACTGTCAGAAAAAAATACTTCAGTATTTTCCAACTCAATGTTCTTTAAGAATTGCCCCATGTCATTTGCACTATTATTAATGTGAGTCTAAATTAGTAAACTCTGCTATTCCCATTCATCTCTGTTTGCAACTCCCATTGCACCCTTCGTGAACAAAAGAAAAATAGGAAGCCCGACATTAACCGTTCTAATCTGCAGAATTAAGAGTACTATGTCTAAATATTTGGTATGGAGGGCTTTGAAGCTAAAGACCAAGATGTTTTCTTAACAAGAAGAAAGGGAAGAGAAAATAAAACAGAAAATAAGCCACAGGTCCCTGCAATGCAAATTTTAGTTATTTCTTTTTCTCACAGAGTGCCACCAGCATAAATAACTGAGGATTGTCTTTAGAGATAAAAGAGGAAAAAAAGTTTTTAATATGAAACTCTCCGCTCAAAGTTATTTTTCTTTCACTTTGCTTTTTTCCTTTTTTTTTTTTTAAAAAAAAATTGAGACTAGGTATTTCTCTCATACAATGCATCCCAACCACAGTTTCCCTTCCTCCACTTCTGTCAGCTTCCCCCAACCTCCTCTCTCCCACAACCCTGCTCCACCTTCATTTCCCTTCAGAACAGAGCAGGCTTCCAAGAGACAACCAACAAAAACTACAAAATAAGATACGATAAGACAAGGCAAAAGCCCTTATGTTGAAGCTGGACAAGGCAATCCAATAGGTGAAAAAAGAGTCCCAAAAGCAGGCAAAAGAGCCAGAGACAGTCCTGCTCCCACTATTAGGAGTCCAGCAAAAACACCAAGCTCAGTCATAACATATACACAGTGGCCTGGTGCAGACACTTTTAGGCCCCCTTCTTGCCATTTTCTTCTCTATAAATCCATATAATCCATGCGTAGTTGATTCAGTGGGCTTTGTTCTTCTGGTGTGACTCCTACAATCTTCCCTCCCCTCTTCTGTGGTGTTCCTTGACTTCCATGGTGAGGGACCCAATGGAAACCTCCAATTTAGACTCTCTCCACAGGGCTGGAGGGATGGCTCAGGGGTTAAAAGCACTGGCTATTCTTCCAGAGGCACTGAATTCAACTCCCAGCAACCACATGGTGGCTCACAACCATATATAATAGGATCTGGTGCCCTCTTCTGGCTTGCAGATATACGTGAAGAGCAACTCAGACTTAGACTCTCTACACATGTCTGGGATTAAGGATTTGGACCCTACTACACATACTGGCTTTGGGGGGGGCCTGGCCTGTTTGGATGCTCACCTTCCTAGACCTGGATAGAGGAGGGAGGAACTTAGACTTCCCATAGGGCAGGGAACCCTTATTGCTCTCTGGACAGGAAGAGGGAGGGACAGTGAGGAGGGAGGGGGGTAAATGGGAGGTGGGGAGGAGGCAGAAATTTTTAATAAATAAAAAAAATTAAAAAATTAAAAAAATTTTAAAAAAAAGTGTGTGCCACCACTGCCTGACCTCTATGACTAACTAATGACTTAGCTCTACATTCTGATCTTCAGGTAAGCTTTATTTGTTAGATTACAAACAAAATATCATTTTCAATTATCAGCCGGGTGGTGGTGGCGCACGCCTTTAATCCCAGCACTAGAGGCAGAGGCAGGCGGATCTCTGAGTTCGAGGCCAGTCTGGTCTACAAGAGCTAGTTCCAGGACAGGCTCTAGAAACTACAGGGAAACTCTGTCTCGAAAAACCAAAAAAATATCATTTTCAATTATCAAAATACATTTATGTGTGGGTTTTTAATTTGTTTCTATTGAATGCCGGGCAGTTGTGGAGCATGCCTTTAATCCCAGACCTCGGGAGGCAGAGGTAGGTGGATCTCTGTGAGTTCAAGGCCAGCCTGGTTTACAGGGCGAATTTCAGGACAGGCAAAGCTACGGAGAAACCTTGTCTTGAAAAAACAAAACAAAACAAAAATCCATTGATCAACATGTCTGTTTTTATGCCAGTCCATAAAGTTTTTATTACTATGGCTGTCTAGTGCAACTTGAAATCAGGGATGGTGATGTCTCCAGCAGGATTTCAGGATTGTTCTGTTATACTGGGCTTTGCTTTGTTTTGTTTTTCCTTATGAAGTTGAGAATTATCTCTTGAGGTCTGTAAATAATTTGTTAGAATTTTGATAGGGCTTGTGCTGAATCTGTAGAATATTTTGGTAGGGGGCATTTTTACTATTTTAATTTTACTTATTCATGATCATGGCAGATATTCCATTTATTGATATATTCTTCAAAGACTGGAAGATTTTATTATATAAGTCTTTTTACTTGCTTGGTTAGAGTCATACCAAGATATTTTATATTATTTGAGGCTATTGTGAAACACCCTTGTTTGGTCCCCAGATGGATTACTTCTTAGTTTGTCATTTTACATAGGAGGTCAACTAATTTTTTTTTTTTTTAGTTAATCTTGTATTCAAGTAATTCGCTGAAAGTGTTTATCAGCTGTAGGAGTCCCCCCTCTCCAGGATTTTTTGGGGTCTCTTATGTATACTACCATATCATCTGAAAATCATGATACTTCAACTTCTTCCAATTTGTAGCCCCTGGATCTCCTTCAGCTGTCTTATTACTCTAGCTAAAACATCAAGTATAGTTACAGAGCAAGGGGACAGCTTTTCTTGTTCCTGAATTTTGTGGAATTGCTATCATTTAATTTGATGTGAATTACCAGCAGGAGATTTGCCCCTTGCAATCAGTCTCCACCTATGGTATTCTGGTGGGCTTAATCAAATATAAACGTATTAAAACACAGTGTTCCAAACAACGTAATATAGAATCTCATAGGCTTAATATTATTATAGTGCATGATTAGATTTCACCACCTACATATAAATTCAGTGAAACCAAAAGGATTTTTCCCTTCATTTGCTTATTGTAGGGCTTTGCTTGAATCCCTCTTAAGAAGCATATTTTTTTTCTGAATAACTTCGAGTATACTTTAGTCTAATAAAATGTATAATATATCATTATATGCTTTCTGTATATTATTTATTTTAAACTTAAGAAGTTCTACTACAAAGTCAAAATAACCAATTCAGATGATATGTAACGTCGTGGCTTTATCCCTTACTGAGTGATAAAGAGCATATGCAACAAGCTAATTTAACATCATCACGTGAAGAAAATGGTGACAATGATAATAGCTTTTCCCAGAAAAGATTGATGAGAAAATGAGGTGACCCTTACAAAAGCACTGGATTTTCTCACATCTTTTCAAATGCTATCTATTTCATCATTTTTATCTGTGTCTATGTGATTTATAAAAAGAAACTAATTAGCTTAGGCATTCAAAGCAGTGTTAGTAACATCTTAGTGTTGCCCGCACATAACTGAGGCTGCAGGAACACATTTGTTATGAAATCATCTCTCTCCAGAGGTTTAAACACACTAATAATAAAGTTATGTTCAGCTTTGAAATCTGGTGTAAAGTAATACAAATTGAAAAGAAAAAGGACAGTTGGAAACATAACTTCAAAGAAAAATATGATGTTTTCTCATTGTAAGTTGAATGCCAAATTGCCAAAAAAAGTATTGAATTCCAGGAGGAAAAGTTCACCAATAAAACATGGCTTGGATACAAACAAAACAGGCAAAGATAGCCCTTTACTTTACCTTTCATGGCTTTGTTTGTGTATCGTAAGGTAGGTCAAAGAGATTAGGTAATCAGAAAAAATAAAGAAAAATAAGAATACAACTCAGAGAAATTTGAGACAACAGTTAAAATCACCAACATATGTCATAGGATACTCACAGGAGAACATAGAGAGAAAAGGACAAGAAGAATGTTTTAAAAATAATGATTTATACATCAAAAACTACTCAGATATTTATCTATACTTTATGTGTAACTGAACAAATGGATCCTTATACACTCATACACCCACAAACACATACACACTTAGGAGAACTAAAAACATAAAATGTCTAAATTTAACAGCAATAATAATAATAATCAAAATATCCATAAAAAAATATCCCATGTCCATCAGCTGAAGATTGGAGAAATAAGGCTTTATATTCATATTCTTGAATATTAATAATAGAAATATTGAAATACTCATCTGTACATGCTGTTACACACATGAAGTTGGCAGCCTTTGTATTAAGTCAAATGTGGTAGTCACAACAGGACTCAGGTTCTGTGATTTACTTCTGTTATATGTATCTTCGAGATTGACAAGTGCATGGAGACAGAACAGAAGACTAGTGGATACTTTTGTCTTCACCATGAAGGAGTGAGACTTGACTTCTCATGGGAACACGGATTTGGGGTATGTTTAAAGATGAGATTGTGGTGATTTGCTGTGTTGTTCTGTGATATACTAAAGCCACTGAATTCTATACTTTAAGGGGGTGAATTTAGTGGCATGTGAGAGCTATACCATCAAAGATGTTTTTAAAATGAAGTAATCAAGGAACGTACTTCTGAAAGGCATTTCCGTAGCTGCTCTGAAAATGCAGCAACTACAGGGGGCAGCCACTTATTATCAGAATGGGAGCTGGCCTCCCTCACATCTGAGCTGAAACCTGAAACTCCGTGCTGGAAATGTCACTGGTTCTTCAATTATTGTACCTCACATGTTCTGAGGGTTACAAGGAGCAGGTAGGTTTCCCAGGATCTGGAGCTGAACAGTTTTGTCATGCTGAACATACACAACCCTTGGTTGGAATTCTTTGGAGCCACACATATCAGACTTGAGAATTTTTCAGATTCGATGGGAAGTCATTTTTATATTCAGCTATCTACTTACAGAAAATGCAGGGGCTTACAAAACACATTAAATACAATCAATAAATCCTGGGCTTTGGGAGACTGTTTTTCAGATGCCTGGATTTCATTAGCAAGTATCTTACATGGTAAAAAATAATTTTTTTAAAAAAAATTCTGAAATCCATCAAAAGATGATAATTATGTGGGTCCTCCACATTTCCACCCTTCCTGGACCTCTCTGCATAATCTATCCTCTATCTTTTACCACCAACTTCTCTCTCACATTACATCAGCAATTAAGATGTTATGGGGCTCTTCAATCTTTAAAAGGCACTCTTCGCTGAATCTCACCAGGATATCGTATCAGTTGCTAAGCAACTCTGGTCTAAGAGCATTAAGAAGAATCTGAGAGGGATAGTATACACTTATAATCTCAGAACTTGGAAGGTAGAGGCTAGCAGATGATAAATTCAAAACTAGCCTGGTTTATATATTAAGACCTTGTGGAAAGAAAGGGAAGCATGAGGAGGGGGAAGAGGGAATGATAAGGGAGGAGGTGGGGGAAGGATAAGGAGGAGGAAGAAATGAAAAGGCTGTCTCTTATTAGTATTTTCCTCTTCCTATCCGTCTTTATAGCCTTCCATCTATTTTCTCAATTCTCTAATATATATTAAGCAACCCATGGTTTGATTTCCACCTGTGTATGAATCCTACAAGGAATTTCTGCTTTAACATGATATGCCCTCATTCGTAAGTGGTTATTAGCTGTAAAATGAAAGATAACTATGCTACAATCCACAGACTCAGAAAGACTGGGTACCAAGGAGGGTTCTTGGGGGTGGAGGGAGAACCAAATCTCCCTGGGAAGGAGAAATAGAAGAGGTTTTGTGAGCGGACTGGGGGTGGGTGGGTGGGAATGGGAACATGCACGATCCGGTTGGAGGGGCACGGAGTGGGAGAGTGTTTGGGGGAAACGGCTGCAAGAGGGTTTTTTTTTTTTTTTCTGGTCCAAGGAAAGCCTGGCACAGGGGTATCTCCCAGGAGTCTATGGGCAGGATCCCAGCCTAGACTCCTTCCAGTAGCAGATAAGTAGCCAGACCTGGCCATCTCCTATGACCAGATTGAAGGCTGACCCAATTGTCATCAGAGAGGAGCCATCCAGCAACTGATGGAGACAGATGCAGAGACCACAGTCAAACATTAGGCGTTGATTCAGAATCATGCGGAGGAGAAGAGGAAAAAGGAGTGTAGGAGCCAAGGAGGGCAAGGAGCACAGAAGGCTCAGATAACAACTTACCTGGGCTCTTTGGGGCTCACAAAGATCGGACAGGTAACCAGGGAGCCTACATGGGACTGACCTAGTCCGTATGCACATATGTTACAGTTGTGCAGCTTGGTCCTCTTGTGGAACTCCTAACAGGGGGAACAAGATCTCTCCCCGGCTCTTCTACTGGCTTTTGGGACCTCACTCCTTATACTGGGTCACTTTGCCCAGCCTTAATTAATACAAGGGGAGGTGCTTAGTCTTACTGCGACTTGATATGCCATGTTTTACAGATGCAAATGGAAGACCTGCCATTTCCTGGATGGAGACTGCAGTGTATGGGGGGGGTTGGAGGCAGAGGGTGGGATGTGGGGAGGGACTGGGAAGAAAGGATGAGGTGGGGGAGGCTGCAGGCTGGGATATAAAATAAATAAATGAATAAAAAAAAAGAATTTCGTCTTTCGGTGGTGTCCACTATAATGGTCTGAATTATGCCCCCTACCACTTTTAACTCCTTTATTTGATGAGATGTTTGTGAAAGTCAAACCCTTGAAGGCTAAGTAGATCTAGATGCAATCATTTAATTGGGAGTCAAAGTCACAACAGTAAGACTGCCATGCATATTATTGTTGAAATCTGAAATGTCCCCCACATGATCATGTTTTGAATGATTGGCCCCAAGCTTTGTGAAGGCTCCAGAGCCTTTAAGAGATAGAGCTGACTGAACAAAATGATCTCTAGGTGTGGGCTTTTGTAGTTATACCCACTCCTGGCTCCTGACTGTTGCTCTCTCTGCATCCTGAGTAGCTTTCAGTCAACAACACATCCTTCTGCTGCCTCGGATAGAGCCAATCCAGATGCCATGTTTCCTCACCATAATGAGTTGAATCTCTTGGAAACCATATGCCAAAATAACCCTTTCTTCTCTTAAGTTGTTTTGGTCAAGTCACAGCAATATAAAAATAACTAAGGAAATTGGTCCCAGAGAAGTGGGGTCATTGCTGTGGGTTGAGATTGCAGTTTCTGGGAGGGATGTGGGAACATATGGAGATACAGGCTACCAGCGCCCTTGAGTGCAGTTAAACATGGCTTATGGAGCAGTGTTGGTGTGGGCTTAAGACACTGGAATGACAACAGAAATGAAGACAGTAAAAAGCATGTTCGAGGAAGAATGAAGACCCTTTCAGTCTGCACTACGGGGAACTCACATTACGCTCTGGCTAAGAGTCTGGCTGTGGTTTGTCAATGTGTTGAAAATCCGAGTGAACCTTAACTCGAAAGTAATGGACTGATTTATTTGGCAGAAGAAGTTTCAAGATAGCTGAGACATAAGCCATATCAAGGTTATTGTTGGCTATTTTAGTAGGATTTAGAGTAAGAATTTGTAGCAAAAACAAACAGTAGGATTTGAAAGAGGGCAGTTTGGGAGTATAAATGCATTTAAAATTGAAGATAAAATGACTGAAGTTATTACAGAAATTAGCACTATTTGTGAGCAGCACTTTATACTAAAAAATAGGAAACATGAGAGCAAAAGTTCATTAATTGAGAGTTCCAAGGTATACAATTGCAAATCCATTAAAAAGTTTTATTTAAAAAAGTAGCTGCAAAGAACAGGACACCAACTTTGCTCGCCAAACCTTTCTTTTTCACAGTATTTCAGCAGCCTATGTGTAGCAGACCAGCTTTTAACTCCCAATCTAGACTAGAGTAGACATCAACTCCACAGCAAGTCTTCCCTGTGTCTCCTTCAAATAAGACTGTGTCCCATGGCATTCTATTATTGCTTAGTTTAGTTTGGTTTGCAATCTGCCAAACTAGGACTGAGTAGAATTATTCAAATTTTACTTCAAATGAATTAAATGTTTTGTACTTAGTAAAGCAAACAAGGAATAAGCAATAGTCCCTTTTTCTCCTCAATTTAAAATGGAATTCAAATTAATGACAGTTACTTTATCTGACACATAATTGGAATGTTTCAATGCTAAGAAAAGAAAATAAATTAGGTTTATTTAAAGTTTATACAATATAAATATAGTAATGACCATTACATCTTAAAGATAAGCCAAAGATCTATCACATCTATTTCTGTCTTTCTTAGTCTCGGCCTACAGATATAAGTTCCAGTATCATTTACTATTATCATTTACCTGTCTTAGAGACCAATTTCGATATATTTAAATCACTTATGTGCTGGAGTCTAGCTCCAGATGAGGGTAGGGTCTGAATATGGGTGGATGCAAGAGCAGCAACAGAGAAATCGGACACAGGACAGTTCCTAGTTTCGTTTTAACAAGACATGGACAGAGAAGACACACATCTCAATATGGCTTCTCCTCCTCTGACAACCTGTATCTCTCACAGGCTTTATTCTTACATAAAATCATTTCATAATAGACTTTAATCATTGGTTACAAAATCTTTTCACAGTACATGCTTTTTCTAAAGTCTTCCATGATTACATACACATATCAAAGTAAAGGAAGCAAAAACGAGAAAACAGTAAATTTGATGAGAACTAAAACCTAACATGATAAAACCAATTCTTTTAACTCAATATACTTCTCCTTAAAATTAGTATCATAAAGCCTTGTGGATACAGAAAACTAGACAGGATGTCTCTATTAAGTTTGACTAAGTTAATATATCAGAAGTTATCTTCTGCTATCTGTTATATCAAGCTTTTCCTGTATTACTTTATTGATCTACTATAATGAGTACCTGATCTTTCTATAGAAATCTGAGTCCCCAGTTCCTTGTTCAAATTCTTTCCTTCATAGCTAACATAAGACCATCATCCTTTCTCTTAACTTCTGAAATACTGTGGTCTGCTCTTTATTCCTCTTACAATCAGAGAAGTCCTGAGCTGTAAGTCTGCTTAGGAAGCCAGGCAGTTCACTGAGCCAAGATGTTTCTCTTTGTGTCTCTGCCATAAACTCCTGTTTCAATATGGTTCCTATCTTTATTACAATCCTGCAAAGATTAAAAGAACATCAAGGATCCTAAAACTGTTTACTTTGTCTTCAAGAGGGTACCAAGGCTTGTCATTAATTTTATAATCAAACATCTTTTCCTTGGCCATGATTGTTACATGTTTCTGAGGCAGAACATGAAAACCTAATCATTTAGTTATAGTTTGTCAGCTTCTAGAATTTCCCTAAGTTTTCTTTCTTAAATGATTTATTCCAGATCCTATGTCTCACGCCTATTAATATCACTTTAGTTATAACTTTTATAGAAGACTCAATTTCTTGCATAACAACTTCTCCCAGGGAATCACCATAAGTTTTATTCTTATTAACATCAGCTTTCATAAGAACTGTTACATTGTACCAGTTCTTACATATTCAGAGTGGTCCTTAACAGCAAGGAATTCAAACATTAAACATGTCAAAGACACAGGCAAGAGTTGTGCAGCAAATTCCATCAAGGGCAGTGAAGAGTCAGTTCAAGTCATCCCAACACTTTGTTGAACAACACCTTCAAGACATTTGGTATTAACACTTGTGACATCCCTTCCCTATTAGAATTGCCTGACTGAAAGCATGAGTATGGGACTACCCTCACCGACAGCATGTAAAAGAACCCTGTTGGAACAATGTGGAATGTTCTAGCTTTGAAAGCATAAGATACTACATTCTGACATAGCACAGATTTATTCCAGCCGTCTCTTTTACTTCCAAGTGAGAAACGTCAGTCTTAGTACAGGGAATTTATTTACTTAGTTCCAGAATATACATCAAGCAATTTCAGAATTGTTAAATTGTACCACTGTGAATGGCAAACATAGAAATCAGAATTCAATATTGCTTGTTATTTTTATTGTTGTCTTAAAATTATACAATTTAGAGTTTCCAGTGGTTAATTAGGTTAGTTCTTCCAGGTCACTTCCAGAGTGTTTATGTTATCCCTGAGAAATATAATTAGATTTACTAGGGGTTTTTTGGTATTTCACATTTGGGTTTCTCCCTTATTCTTATTTTCTTACATATTAAATTTGTGTAATATAGTTCTAAATATCAAAAACATGCACAGAATTTTATCCAGTGCATCATAATCTAATCCCTTTGTCTCATTTCTTCCCCTGATCACTTAGATGCTATCTCGCTGCATCCGGTAGGGAACCCATTCGCATTTGTTTCCTGAGTTTACATTTCCTTGTTCTTCTCCCCCAAAGCATAAATGCGTGCACATCCTATTCTCAATGTGTCTTGCATAAAGGAACCAACCATGTCAACCACCGAACTCTACTTTCCAGTGTTACTGGAATTCACCAAAAATTAATTCAATGGAGATCTTCCTCTTTTTTTGTAGAGTATGACGTGTACATTTCAGCTGTGCAACCACCATCCTCTGTGTGGTTGTTAGATCCTTTTAATGTGTTCCAATGGTACTGCAATGCAGAGCTTCAAATATAGTCCATGCTGTGTGTTTGTGAGTACTCAAAGTTGCTAGAGAATCTTAAAGGAAAATTCCTAAAAATTTTATTTCTAAATCAAAATATGAATGCTTATGTGGTTGTGTTAGAGATGGTTATATTCCCTCCTGTAAAATTATAGATGCTTAATTTTTTCCATTGGTGAGTTTCTACAGTCTCATAGACAGTGTGTTCACCTTTTTCATTTTGCCAAATGAGACAAATAAAAACTATCGACACAAACCAGTGTGGCTTCACTTGGCAGTTTAAAATGCTATGAGTGAGGTTAGTCATCATATCCTATTTGAAATGTTCAATTTATACATGTATTGAAGGTACACGATTTTTCTACTTTTGTTTCTAACTAAATGTATTTCATTTACAAAGTAGGGAAACATGACAAAGTATATAATACAAAATATACTTCTGTTTGAAGTACATAACTCTCATTTAAATGGCAACTTATTAATTAATAGCAGCTACATAAGTTTGTCTTTCTCCATCATGAAATTTCATGAATTTTTAAACACTAGCCCAGAAGGTGTGGGTTTCTTTACACTTTCATGTGCGTTGGCTCTGGCTGGTGGTCCTCTCCCCCTTCCCTCCTTTTCTTTCTTTCTACTTCCTTGTTGGTTCACTTTCTCCTTCCTCCCACACCCCCTTTCTCCAGAATTTTAAATCTCAACTTTATAGAAATAAAACTTAGATATAGAAAATGAACACCACCCAATTCCTTAATGTATGTGCTGTACCTACATAACTCATGAAACTGGTTTCCTGTGTAACCTCCCATTTGATCAATATTTGAAAGTCATTAAGATATTTATTAATTTCTGAGTTAATTTTACTATAGAACATAGTCAGCAGGCTTTTTGTCCTCCCCATATTTTGATATTCTGCTATGGCTCAGTGTATGCTGTATCTAGATAGAAGTTCTTGCACCTCTGGAACAAAAATGACTTCTGCTGAGTTTGTTTGGAAGGATTTAAGTCACGTTATATGATACAGCTGCTCCTGTTTGCAATCGAATCCCTCTATCCTATATAAATTGGTACTTGCTGGGTTTTCCTATCAGCATGCTCTTGCCTGTCTCCTCGTCTCAGTAAAACACAAGCCTTGATCTATGTTCTGTATCCGTACATGATACCCATTGTTTGAAATTTATGTATTAATAGAACACAACAACTATCACCCATTAGAATTGTTTCTGATTTCAAGCTATAAGGGCAAATCTTGGCAGTGGCCAGAGAATTTATACGATCCACAGCGTTTAAAATTTACTAGCCAGTCCTGTACGGAACTGGTTACCAACTGCCACTATGCATTTGGGTCTGAGAACCTTCAGGGAGGTGCCCTCTGTTATTCTGGTTGCTGAACTCACATTTAAACCTCAACCTTGGGGATATCAAAGAAAGTAATTAGGTGTGTAACATGCTAACTGGAATAACATTTCTATCCATGTGTAGAGGCAGGTATTTAAAATTCCACTCCTTTCTAGTAGATCATGGACTTCTCAGCTAGATTTAAAACAAACAAAACAACTTGATTCTCCTGTTAACCGTTCATAGGTGAGTCAATTCGTTTGTTTGAGCTTGCTTTTCCCAAGGGGAAAAAAGAAGTTGCATAGCAAGGTGACAGTCACTCCACGCAATGCTATGTCAATGTTATATTTTAAAGCAGTGCTAAACTAAAAGAGACTGGAAGATGGCCAGGGATGCTGGCAGAATTTTTGCCTCCTATAGCAAAAGTTGACTTCAGGTGTGCTTTGCGAGGCGAGCCCAAGTTTTATGCGCATTCTTCTAAGCGCTTAGTGTTTTCGTGAAACATGACTGTCAACACTAGGGGGAGCCAGCTGGACATGGAATTACAAAAGGACGGCTGGAAAAGCCAAGCAGTTCTTAGCTGGTGTCAAAAAATAAAATAAAATAAAATAATAATTCTCTTAGTCACTGCTAATAAATTGCATCTGCCAAGTTACTCCTAAAGAGGGGGGAAAAGGACGTTTTCTTCACAGGAGCAGAAACTGTTCCAAAGGGAACTCTAATGTTCCAGATCTAAGTGGAAAATATTTGTATGAGGGAGGCATAATTTTCACATCCTAGAACCCACTGAGATTTGTGACCTTTTAATTATTCTTTCAAATTACCTTACTTTTGTTTTCAAGAGGATTCTGTCATCATTTAGTTTGAACCATGTGATAAATAAACTTTTGAAGGACTAAATGGGACTTGGGTTAAATTACCTACTTATTCCATACAGAGAGTATCGATATTACTGAATTTACTTTAAAAACCAATTTTGTCTGAGTCTGAAAATGAAAACCAAAGCATTGAAGTATAGGTCTTTCATTTTAAGGATTGAAAAAGAACAAGAATCATCTGTGTTTTCTTATTTAGTGCCTTTATTGTTTGGGTGTTGACAAAAAAGCACCTGTTTGAGCGCCACAATAGTGCTATAAACCTAACCAATACGTGACCTTTCCCCCAGAAAACACTCTTGTGTATCATGCTATACACCATCATTATTATGGACAGCATCGTATGGCTGGCAGATTCCGGCTCACTGTGGAGTGTGCTGGCACTTCATGACCCCCGTGTTTCTTTGAAAATGTTTTGAAAATTTGAAAACGTAGCAGAGATTAATAATTAAGTTCCTCTAGTTGAACTAATTCATCAGTCTCTTGTGCATGTGGGCTACTGATCACTACAATGTCTTTCTACATCTCCATTCAAGTGGAGGGACGGCTCTAATGACTGAGATTGAGAAAATACGAGTGAATGAAGGTTGGTGAAGAGGCAGACTTTTGAATGCATGGACTTATACACCTATGTGTGCACACACACATAGACACACACACATGCACACACACACAGGCATGGCATGCATGCAGATCAACCTTCAGATATTTATATACCTCCCCTGATAGTATTATTAAGCAACTAAACAAAAATATTTTTTTGCATTCCTTTTAGCTTAAGAACATAAGTTCTTATAATATTAATTCTTTGAGAATTTCCTAAATGTGTTTTTGATCGTATTCACCTCCTCTCCCCAACTTTGCCTAGTTCACCCCTCTTTCCCTACCCACCCAACTTTGTGTCTTTTTTTTTCCTGTTTTTTTTTTTTTTTCTCCCAAATCAAGGCCATTTTGTCCTGCCAAAACATGCTTGGATGTGTGGCTCTCCAGTGAAGCTTGGTGATCTTATTACAGACTACACTCTTAGAGAAAACTGACCCTCCCTTTTTTAACAGCTGGGTTACCAATAGCTCCTCAGCCAGGGGGGGAAACTTCGTTCCCAACTTCCCTCTGCTTGATGGGATGTGGTCCGCCTTGGGCTTGAGGGGTTTTGTGAGTGCTGTTGCGATTTCATATGGGCAGCTGCCTGTTGTTTCTAGCTGTTTCCTCTCAGTAATCCACTACCTCTGGCTCTTACACTCTTTTTGATCGCTTTCCTGAAATCACCCTTGATCCTTAGGGGGAGCAGTGATAGATTTGTTCTCTTTAGCACGGAGCACTCTGTGTTCCTGTATTCGCTGTGCCTTGACCAACTGTGCATCTGTGTACATCACTATATATTGCAAACAGAAGCTTCTCCAGTGAAGGTTGGGAGATGCACTAATCTATGGGTACAATGATAAGTCATCAGGAGTTGGTGTAATACTATGTTCATTTACAAGCCTAAATGTACCAGGCTCCCTGAAGGGGCCTAAGTTCTTGGGCTGATAATGGTGCAAGATAAAAGTTTCATCTTGTGAAGTAGGACTTAAATTTAATCAGAAGGTGATTGATCACTCTAATAATACTCCTGTGACTATCGTACCAAACGGGAATATTTTTGCAGATCAGTTATTGTAGCTCTTGTGGTTCAAAACAGAGTAAGACTCATGGCAACTTTTCTCCTCTGGTACCTTGCCTAGCACTCTCGAGCACTATGCAAGCTAGTCAGTAGAAATGAAACTTCTAGGTTTATAACAGCCTAATTTTATTATGTTCTATCATTCAAATCTGTGTTTTCTTCAGCAATAGGGCCTTACCATAAGATTCTGAAGAAATAAATAACAATAATGGCAATAGCCTGTGATGTTTTGCGGTCTAAGGCACATTATAGGCTAACAATTTTAAGAGAGATAACACATTCCTGGTGCTTTGTTTTTTATTTGTTAACCTCTGGTGTCTAATAGAGGCATTACAGCTCCATTTAAATATATAGTGTTATATTTACATATCATGTATTTATTTAAAATTTTACCATTATATATTACATTATATAGACAATTTTGGTTTTAGGAAGCTTCTACAATAGTAGATTTCCATGTGTCTTATTTGAAAGGTTTCTAGTGTTATTTATCCCTCTCCATATTTCCTTCTCTCCCCTACCCTCTGTTCTCCCTCCTTGATTTAAGCCTTTCTCTTTCATTGTCTTAGTTATTTTTCTATTGCTGGGAAGAGACACCATGATCAAGGCAACTTAGAAAAGAAAATATTTAACTGGGGGCATAATTACAGTTTCAAGGGCAACTCAGTAACCATCACAGTGGCAAGCATGGCAGGAGGCAGGCAGGCAAGGTGCTGGGATAGCTGAGACAACAATGCGAGGCAAGGAAAGTAGCTAATTGGGAACGAAATGTGCTCCTAAAGCCACAAAGCCTGGCCCCAGTGGCATGCATTCCCCAACAAGGCCACACCACCTAATCCTTCCCAAACAGTTGGATCAAATACATAGAAAGCATATAAGCCTATTGGGGGGACATTCTCATTCAATATATTCCTTTTATAGCAATACAATCTGTCTTTATCCTTGGAAAGTCTCTCGTCGTGGTCCCTTAATAATTTCTTGACCTGCATGTGTTTTCCAAATGAGAAACACATATATCTGAAAATTCAATGTTAATATTTCCATACTAGTGAAAGCTTGTGACCTTTGTTTTTCTGGGTCTGGGTTACCCTCACTCAGGACAGTTGTTCCTAGTTCCATTCATTTACTTACAAATTTTACAATTTTATTTTTCTTAGTAGCTGAATGATATTCCATTGTATAAACACAACCCCTTTTGTTATCCATTTATCAGTCAACCAAGATCTAAGCTGTTCCATTTCCCGGCTATTGAGAACACAACATCAATGAACAAGGATGAGCAGATATCTGTAGAGCCATATGTAGAGTTGTTGTTTGGGAATACATCCAAATGTAGCATAGCTGGATGATATAGTAGATCTACTTTTAGCTTTTTGAGGAAGTCCCATCCTTATTTCCATAGTCTTGGCATAACTTTGCCTTCCACCAATGTTCCCCTTCCCCACTTCTACACCAGCATTTGTCACTGTTTTTACTTTTAATCTTAGCCATTCTTGCTGAGGTAGGATGAAATCTCCAAGTGGTTTTATTTTGCATTTCTCTGATAGCTAAGGATGTTAAGATTTTAAAAAGTATTTCTCAGCCATTTGTACTTCATCTTTTGAGAACTTTCTGCTTAGTTGTATGCCCTATTTTTAATTAGGCTTTTTTGTTTTCTTGAGGTTTAAATTTTTGAGTTCTACATATATTATAGACACTAACTCTCTTTCAGATGTATAGTTGGCAAAGATTTTTCCCTATTCTGAAGTCTGTCTCTTAACTCGAACAATGGTATCATTTACTGTACAGAAACATTTTAGTTTCATATGGTCTTTATTACTTGTTTGTCTTATGCTGGCACTATTGGGATTTTTGTTCAGAACATCCCTTTTTGTGCCAGTGAATTCAAATGTATTTCCTATTTTATCCTCTATCAGATTCAGGGTTTCATATTTCATGTTGAAATTCATTATGCATTTGGAGTTGAATTTTGTTCAGGGCAGAAGATGAGGCTGCCTGCAGCTATCTAGCTGGGCTAGCACTGTATGTTCAAGATGTTGCCTTTTTTAGGTATTTATGGCTTGTCAAAATTCAGATGGCTATGGAAGTATGAGTTTATATGTGGGTCCTTAATTATCTTTCATTGATTAACAAATAAGTTTTTATACAAGTATATAGCTTGAAATCTGGGATGGTGTGAGCTCTAGTAGTTCTTGTTGTTGTATTGCCTTGTACTTTTTTCCTCTAATTGATTTTGATATGTTTTTGCATAAAGGTAATGCTAGCTTTGTAAAAGGAAATGCCCCCTCTCTTTTCTATGTTGCAGAATAGTTCACACCGCCGTGGTGTTGGCTCTTAAAGTCTGGCAGAATTCTACAGTGAATCTCACTGATCCTGTGCATTTTTTTTTTAAGTTGGAAGGTTTATAATTATTGCTCCTATCTCACTGGATGTTGTAGGTATGTTTAAATTATTAACTTCATCTTGATTTAATTATGGCATGTCATATATCTCTAGAAATTTATCCACTTCTTTTAGATTTTCCAGTTTGGTGGAGTACAGCTTTTTAAAGTATATCCTTATAATTTTCTGATTTCCCTGCCTTACTCTTATAATCTCTCTTTAATGTCTAATTTTGTTTATTTGGATCCTCTTTTTTTTTTTTTAATTTGCCTAAAGACTTATCAGTCTCTTTGATCTTTTCAAAAGAGCAACTCTTGTTTTTTTTTCATTCTTCGTATTTTTTTCATTTATACTTCATTACTTTAAGTAATGTTTATTCCCATTTACATTTTGGGATATTAACTATTCTTTTTATAAGGTCTTCAGGTTAATCATTAAGTTATTAATTTGAAAATCTTAGATATTTAATGTACAAATAGTGTTATAAACTTTCCTCTTATGATTGCCTTCATTATCTTCCATAAATTTTTGATGTCTTTTCATTTGTACTCAATTCTATAAAATTTAAATTTCCTTCTTGAGTTTTTTTTCTAAATTTTTCACTTCAAATTCTATTTCCTTTTGGTTTTCTTCAATGATTCTACCTCTATTTGAATTTTGTTTCCTATCTTGAATTGTTTTCATTATTTAGCTGTGTGTGTGTCTGTTTATAAGGTCTTCATTGTGACATTTCTTCATAAATTCTAAGAATTCTGTAGTCTTGTTCATTATTGCATTTCAAATTCATTGTTTTATAAGTGATGTAAGTCGTTTTTCTTGGGAGATATAACTATAGATATTCTTTGTGGGCTTATTGTCTTGGTTATTCACACTTATATATTGGTATTAGGATCTAGGCATCTGGAGTTAGGTCATTGATTGTGTTTCTTGGTATGGAAATCTTGTCTTTACTTTTCTTGAGTGGCTGTTTGAAGCTCTGTTTTCTAATATTCCAACTTGTCAGATGATTGACCAACTGGACGGTGATTAGGATTCAGGTTTTAGGCAATTCATTGTTCATGTTTCAGTGGGGGTAATAAGTAGTCTCCTCTCAGCTTAAATGAGGTTTTTGAAATACACGATCGGACCTGAAAGAGAATTCACAAGGGAGTATAGGAAGGTAGGCATGGGATACATATTCTTCAGGGATGTTCAAGACATTTTTTTCAGTCCTAACAATTGTGAATCAGTATCTACTCTTGAATCAACTAAAGAAAAATTAAAATATCACTATTTGAGTGACATAGCTGTACATTATTTAATTATTCATTTTAATTGGAAATACCAATACTAAAACTGAAAAGAAAGATAAACGTTTGATTTAAAAATCAATTGTTTTTCTTCCCCTCCAAATCACCAACTAAGAGCCAAAATAGAGCTGCAATGTCTTTTCTTTCTTGCTCAATGTAGACCAATCAGTGTTAAACAATATGGGTCTATTGTTTTGTTCGCTGAGAAGAGTATGAATAGCTACTGCAAACATCAATAAATTGTGCCTAATGGTTTCTCTATTGAACTGGCTGATCTGAATCACAATGGGGCTTCAAGCAACTTGATAAACCTTTGTGCAGAGTTCTAAATGGGAGGAGAAAATGGCAAAATGTACAGCATTAGAAGTGACTCACACTATTGTGCCTCATAATGGTGCCAGCCTTCAATTCTTCCAGGCTGTTCTAATGAAGAAGGAATGCAGAGATAATTGAGGCCAAAAGTGAACCAGCCAATACTATGGTTTCTGGTTTTGTGTTTCTATGGGATTCCTGAGTGTGAGAATAAGTGGGTCTCTGCAAATATGACTGTTTCTTCTGCCTTTTCCAGTGCTCTTTCCCTTCTGTCTGTTTTGTCTTATTCAGATATGATTGATTTTGTTTCATATTATTATATTTTATTGTTTTCTAATGAGAGACAGAAAAGGGGTGGACCCAGATGGTAGGAGAAGTGGAAGAAGCTATAAGAGTAATCAAGATAGGGAAAACTATAATTATGGTATATTACAATAGGAAAAAACCATCTCCTTTCAACAAGGAAAAATAGGTAAATCAGTGAAAGAGAACAGGCTGTAATTCTTGGCACTTGGGATTAGGGATAGTTAAAGGCTAACAGCTCTTCTAGACATTTTGAAAGCTTTGGGCTGCACAAAGACCAAAGGCTTTAGTCTACCAAGTGTTTTTGCCACTGTACATTTTGTATTGCAAATGTACTGACAAAGTAAATTTTAACAAGGACTCATAAATAAGACAAGTTAAACAGTCTAATATGTGGTGGATCATTTGAAGTTATATATTGACTATTCTGTCCAGGAAATTGATACCTAAGAAACAGATGACATATTTTCACTATCTGCTACTAGTTGAAAAAACTAAGTTTAAGGAAACTCGACTAAGTTGAATTTGGTCAGCTATCATTAACCCAATTTTCAGAAAGTCTACAAAATCATAGAAATTCTTTGTGTTGTGGCCATTGAATTTTCATTTTTTTACATTGTTTATATCTCTGTAGGTTTGCTTGCATGTTTGTTTTGACCTTTTAGGTTTTGTTTGTTGTTGTTTCTGAAACAGGATCACACTAGAGAGTCCTTGTGGGTCTGAAACTCTGTATGTAGACCAGGTTAGCCTTGAAGTAACAGAAATCCACCTGCCTCCTCCCAAGTGCTGGAATTAAAGGTATGCACCACATGCCTTTATACTGTGTCTGTATATTTTGTTGATATTTCTATGTTGATAGTTTTGCTGGATATCTTGAAGGAGTCCAATTAAAGATGTTGAAGGAAATAGGTAAGGGTATTGAGACAAATTATCTTCTGGAGAAGTAGATCATTCTACTGAGTGTTCACAACAATTGTTCGCACTGGCAAAGCATTATAGCCTGTAGAAGATACTGATTTTTAGAAAAAAAAAATTGCCAGACAGATGGTTGCTGTTTTATCCCTGTTAGTTGTAAAACCTTTATGTTTTTTTAGTTCCCTAACTTTCAAGATAAAATATTAACAGTGCTACTTCAAAAAGCTGCTTTTCTGAGGATTAAATGAGTTAATGTTTGTAAACTCGCTAGTCCTTATGACTTGAAAAATACTGCATACATGTGGGTGAAAGAACTAGATAAAAATATTCAGGTTTTACAAGATGGGACTGAATTAAGAATTTTTATTACACTGTTTATAAGAAGAAGCAGATGTTAAAATTAAGGGTAGGTGAAGTTGCTTAGTTGTTTTGTTTCTTTTTAAATTAACTTAAATCCTAC
This sequence comes from Arvicola amphibius, assembly GCF_903992535.2. Lineage (NCBI taxonomy): Eukaryota > Metazoa > Chordata > Mammalia > Rodentia > Cricetidae > Arvicola > Arvicola amphibius. The sequence continues at coordinate 17,401,565 of NC_052057.2, read as the reverse complement.
TAATTATTGGCTATATCAGTTCTGTACTGGTTATCCCTTGACTTTCACCTTTCTACTGTCCTCAAAAGTACACTTTCCAACCCCCCATGTATGTGCTTTCTACTCTGCTCCCACACCTTCACAAGCTCCCTGTTACTCAGTTTTGATCAAATGTTGATTGTCTAAGAAGCACAAAGTAAGATAAAACAAGGAATTATTGAAGCATTTATGTATGAGGAATGGAAAATTATCAATAGAATTCTAAAATAACATTTATCTAAAGTGCCTTTCTGGAGTGTGAATGTGTGTGTGTGTGTGTGTGTGTCTATGTATGTGTGTGTGTAAAATTAATTTTTTGAGAATGTCAAAGAATGTATTTTGATCACACTTACTATTAACTCTTCCTATTTATTGCTCTCAGCTTCACCTCCATCCTCCTATCCAACAAATTTGTATCTTTACCAAAATATAACCCATTGACCCCAATTTGTACTGCTCATATTCTCCTGGTTGTAGTACCATGCACCCAAGAATGGTGAACCTATCAGGGGCCTCCATTTCATCTGAGCCTATACCTCCACCAGTGGCCTCTACTGGCCTTTTTTCAGGTACTCTGTAATGGTCTGTCCCGTCCCTTTAAAAGACAAGCCATACCTACTCTCTCTCCCATCTGCTACGTTAAACAGCAAAAGGCAAATATAACCCTCAGCGACCATGAAAAACCCTAAGGAATAGCTCTAGGTGGCAACCAAGTAAGTTTTCTGTCACTTTTTTAATCATTAACTCAAGTAAAAGTTTATCCTTCTCAAAGATCTCTGATGCAATTTGACAGCTGAGAGGTCTAGTCAGTTTAAAAGGACAACTCACCAAACAAATTTCAACAAAATACAAATATAAGTTATTAAGGCATGTTCCTGCAAGTTATAAAGGTGTGAGTATAAGTGCTATCAAAATTCTCTCTCAGGCGGCCTTTCATAGTCTTAAAGATACTTTTCATTATACAAAAAAAAACTGTCACAGTCACACAGTCATTCTGATATAAACATGCTGCTGTTTAAAACTTATATTTTCATAAACTAAAAAATTTCTTGTGAGTTCCAGGGAACTGAATTAAATGATCCACCTTAAACAGGTCAGATACATCCCTCTCAATTCTCTGGTCCTAATTTTTTCCCCTACATTTAACTTTGTCCTCTCTTCTGCCAATACCTTAAGCAAGTGTAAGAGATGCCAGACATTTTCATACCACAAACAGCAGACAGGAGCAAAGAGACCGGTTACCCCCCGGAAGTGACGACACCCACAAATAAGCAGGAAGCAGTCTTGAGAATCCGCCATCCCAACTCTTTTAACTTGTTGTGCCTAACCTCCTGCCTTTTTATTATAAAAAAGAGATGGGAATGTAATTGCCTGTCCTGTCCCTTTAAGAGACAAGCCCCACCCACTCCCCTCCCCATCTGCCAAGGCAAGTGGATCTTCCTTTCCTTTCCTTTCCAGCTTGAGCTCCTTCCTTTCCATCTCTCTCTCGAAGAGGCAGCTTCTGTCTCTCTCCTTTCTCCCCATGTCTCCTCTTCCCTCCTCTCTCTCTCTCTCTCTCTCTCTCTTTCTCTGTTTCTCTTTCTATCTCTTTCTCTCTGCATCTCTCTCCTTGTCCCCCTTCTCTCTCCCTCCCCCCTTTTCCTTCCCTTTCATAACCCACTAAATAAATATCCAATCTCAACCTCACTCTGCATGGCGTGGCTATCATTTCTCCCTCTCACCTGCCACCACGTGGCTCTTTGCCTGGGACCCGCTGGCCCTTGTGGCCTGCTGCTATGCCCCTCGGGGAACTTACCATTACAGACTCCATGCCTGACACTGTATGCCAAGCATTATGTGTTCTCAATGACCCCTTTATGCTTTCAAAACTAGTACCATCTGGGTGATTCTTACATATTATCAGCGTCAACTTCCAGCATGATTCTTGGCCCTCTCTGCACTATAGCTTCTGAGTACTGATCCTGAAGAAATACTCCCAGAAGATTTCATCTTGGTGATGCTAGTCTCCTTAATCAAGGCTGATATCTTGGCTCTAGCTAGGCAGCATCAGGCATCCTAACAAAGCAAAGGTTTCACTTCAGTGGTCCTAGCCCCTTAGTAACCACAGCCGATTCTTCAACTCCACTTGAGCAGAACCACAAAGTTCTTAACACAGAACAGTACACAAGTGTCTCTGAAATGTCATAAGCCAGACCTCTCATATCTCGGCATTATCTACTAAGATTCTTCAACAGTTCATTAAACTCTGGCAGCTCAATGACTTTTCCATTCCAAGTTTCCAAACTCCTTCCACAATCCTCCCCAAAACAACTTGGTAAAGGCTGACCCAGAAATGCTCTACAACCCAGTACCAAGTTTTGTCTCTTTTACGTTCCTATTGCTGTGATAAGACACCACAACTAAAAGCAATTTGGAGAGGGGGGATGGGTTTATTTTTATCTTACAGTTTGCAGTCTCTTATGAAGAAAAGTCAGGGTAGGAACTCAAGTTAGGGAGCTGGAGACCATGGAGGAGTGCTGCTCAATGGCTTGCTCTTCATGCCTTGATCACCTGCATTCTTATAAATCACAGGACCCAGATGTTTTTACTGATACCACTGTTTGGGGCTCTTCCATATTAGTCATCGTTCAAGAAAATTCCCCATGGGCTTGCCTGTAGGCCAATTTGATTAGGGCATTTTCTTAGCTGAGGTTCCTTCTTCTCAGACGATTCTAAATTGTGTCAAACTGAAAAAAAAATTAATCAATACAAGTGATATTCCAGGCACGAGAGTCTATCTCCAGCCTGCCCCAGTACTGTCTGCAGCACTTACTATGCAGTAGTTAACTTGCTCTGATAGTAAAGTGGCAGGTGCCTACAAAATAAATATTAAATAGTGATTAACCTAGGGATTAAAGTGGTCTCAATGGTACTATGTATACTAGTATATTAATAGGACTGCAAAGGAAAAGACGAGGCATCCTGTTCCCATGAAACTAGTGAAAAGCAATAGGCTGTTAGATAGAAACGAACAAAGAGGGGCATGCATACATATCAGGGGGCCTTGTGTATCAGCCTCAGCGCCCCCTCAGGGTCCAGCTAAGATTCGCCATAGAAGGGGAAAATGGGACTAATTGGGTCTGAGGGTGAAACAGAATAAATCAACTCATGTACATTGCAGCTACATGTTCTTCATTCCATGGAGTGAAAAAGCAGAGAGAAGATCAAGGAGGAGGAGAAAGAAGAGAAGGAGGAAAAGGAGGAGGAGGAGGAAAAGGAGGAGGAGGAGGAGAAGAGAGAAGGAGGAGGAGCAAGAGAAGGAGAAGAAGGAGACAAAGGGTCAATCTACACCAGACTTTTAGGTTTTACAGACATGGTTAAATAAATTTCATAGGCAAAGATAATGATTTTATATATATATATATATATATATATATATATATATATATATATCACAAAAAGACAGGTACAAGCCGGGTGGTGGTGGCGCACGCCTTTAATCCCAGCACTCAGGAGGCAGAGGCAGGCGGATCTCTGAGTTCGAGGCCAGCCTGGTCTACAATATCTAGTTTCAGGACAGGCTCTAGAAACTACAGGGAAACCCTGTCTCAAAAAAAAAAAAAAAAAAAAAAAGGTACAATCTGACAAAGTAATACTCCAGAACAGGTGACACCTGGGAAAAAGCCAGAATCCATAGGTAAATACCTGAAATTCCAAACCATTAGATAAGGTGGCTAGATGTCCCTGAACCCTGGACTTTGCTTACACCCAAACCTGTCTGATAAGGGCGGTGTCTTCCTGTCATTTTGAAATTCCTGTGTGGTCTGTTAGCAGGTAATTTGGGGGTGGGGGACTGACTCTGTAAATTCGGCTGTTAGAACAAAGAGTGAATGTTATCTCTCTAAGGCCTCCTGGTGTTGGGCGGGGATGGAAACAACATTCCATTGCCCATACAGAAGTTACACTGCTGAGGTATTTGGGGAATGAATCCCATTTTGAAGAGAGAATCTGGCCTCACCAGGGTTTTACAGATTGGACAGCGACTTTTCCAAAAAAAAAATGGCAAGTTTTCCACAGCTAGGCTGAAATGCGTGCTTCATGTGCGTGTGTACCCATACACTTCCTGAGGATTAGTCTGATAGATCTGTCAGCTATGCATCTGCTGTATAGTCTGATGGGCTCCAACACATAGAAGAGTGGACACAGTAGATAGGAAAGGAAAAATGGGGTGAGTATGTGAGAGTTTGGGCTAATGATAGCAGATAACATATACCAGGTCTGATCTGCGTTAGAGAGACAGAACCCTAAAAGGAGTGGGCACAGAAAAAGGGGGGAGGAAGAAAAGAAAAGCAGAAAGAGCAAGTGAGAGCATGCAAAACCGTGAAAGGTGCAGAGAACAGTAGGGGACAGTGTTGGCTTCTGTGATGCCCCCTGGCACTCTGGATAAGAAATAACTGTGAGGGAGGGAAAGATGGGTGACAATATAAAGAAGTGAGATCACTGTGTTCATTTCATATCCTTGGCTGGCCCCTGCTTTGAATCCTCATTCCTGGTCAGGGCTGTAGTCCATGGTGCTTTTAAATAACCAACTCTCCATGCATGGTGCTTAAAAACAGAAAGTTCCGTGGGTAGCAGATAGCCAAGGCAACACACTGCTCCATCAACACCATCACCACAAGTTGCTACATTCTCACGGGATGGGGATGGGCCGGTGGCTGTGATGTGTGCAGATAGCAGTGGAGTGTGTGTTTACCTTCCACAGCATTGCCTTTCCTCAGGGGGATGCTGATGGTACCCCCTGATAGCAGTCACTGGAAACCACTCTGAAATCATTAATGGAGCTGTTTTCGTAGATCTCCTCATTGTAGTCGTGCAGTCGCTATGGTGGAAATGCCCAATATGGTGGTCGAGGTGTTTTCCTTACAGTTTCAGAAGCCAGTCCACCCCCAGCGGTCAGTGCATCATGGCAGAAGGTGTAATAGACTGAGTGATTTAACATTCCTAGTCTCTTTAATTTCCAAGTCATATTAGCTACTCCATCTGAAGTGCCTTCCAAACTACTATCCAAACTACTATCTTACTGTTGCATGTTTACACACACACACACACACACACACACACACACGGGGGGGGGGAGGGCGGGGAAGAGAGAGAGAGAGATGCATACACAGAGATGTACACACATGCACACATGCTTGCACACCTCAAAAAGTTCAAATCAAACTGTTCTGTTCTAGATACTTTGAGTATGTATACCAGGCAAGAGCTTCACCACTGAGCTAAATCCCAAGGGCCTTTATTAATATTGAATATTTTGAGGCAGAACCCCTCTAAGTTGGACAGACTTGCCTAGAATTTATCATTCTCCTGCATCAGCTTCCTGAGTGTTTAGTATTTGAGGCATGTGCCACCATACCTAGCAGTGATTTTATTTTGGTAGAAGTGTCCATATTTGAGTCAAACTCTGTTTCTCTAGAGAAGAGACAATAGAATGAGCCTCAGTACCTCTCTCTCTCTCTCTCTCTCTCTCTCTCTCTCTCTCTCCTCTCATTCATGGCTCTCAGATGTTAGACTGAAAAATAGCAAAACAAATGTTTAAGTTATAAATACCTGACGAGACCTCAATTAGTGAACTACACTGTGTTTATGTGCATTGTTGCATTTTTCCTTATGATGACGCTGTGTAAAAAAAATTCCTGACTTGAAGGTAAGAAGACCTAGCAGCAATGTGATTACATGTTTTTCCTGCATCTACATAGTATCAAAGTTAGCTATCAAATATATTGTTTAGTTTAAAAATATCTATATCTATATCTATCTATCATCTATCTATCTATATATCTATCTATCTATCATCTATCTATCTATCTATCATCTATCTATCTATCATCTATCTATCTATCTATCATCTATCTATCTATCATCTATCTATCTATCTATCTATCTATCTATCTATCATCTATCTATCTCTCTCTCTCTCTATCTATCTATCTATCTATCTATCATCTATCTATCTATCATCTATCTCTCTATCTGTCTATCTATCCATCTATCTATCTATCTATCTATCTATCTATCTATCTATATGTCAGACTGACAAGAAAGTTTCAATTGACTAAGTAATTTAAACTTTAAAGTCACTTTTCCCTGTCACTTAACATATTCATAATTCTCTTTTCTCATCTACTAAATAAAAAAGGTAGAACTGGACCATTCTTCACTTTTTCCTATATTTTACCATATTATTCCTTTTGCTTGTTTAGTGTGTGTTATGTGTGTATGGTTTACATGTGTGGTGCATGTATTTAAATTGTAGTATGCATACAGACCTGTGTGCAGAAGCTAAAGCAAGATGGCAGATGTCTTCCTGATACTCTCCACCTTATTGTCCCGAGACAGGGTCTTTTCATAAACTGGACCAGATTGAGTGGCCACCAAGTTCTTGGGCTCTTCCTGACTCTGCTCTGGATCACAGGTACATGAAGGAAGGTCTGCTTTTTTATATAGTGCTGGGCATTTGAACTCTGGCCTCATGCTTAGGGGCAGCAACACTTGTCTACTGAGTGCCTTTTTCTCTATTTCAAATGTTGATGATATATTTCTAATACCAAATTAAATCAATACTAAACTAAATCAATACTCTCTTAATTTCTATAGAATCTAAAGTATTAAAACTGGTATGTAGTTTTTGTTGGCTTAGTATGGTTTTGGTTTTTTGAGACAGGGTTTTTTTGTGTAGCTTTGGAGTCTGTCCTGGGACTAACTCTGTAGACCATGCTGCCTCGAACTCACAGAAATCTACCTGCCTTTGCCTCCTGAATGTTGAAATTAAAAGCATACACCACCACACCCTAATTCAGTATGTAGTTTTTACTTAACGTGAAGAATTTCTCACAAATACTTGTGTCCTTAACTTGAGGTTATTCCCTAAATAGCCCTTTCCTACAAATAAACAGATGAGCCCCCAAAATAAATGAGATATGCAATAATGTTCTGCACTGACTGAAAGAGAGATTCAAAGACCTCTCCAGAAGGTTTACTCATTCTTTTCACAGTATTCTTTGGTTTCAATTTATCACTGGAGAACTGGATACTGGAATTGCCAGAACACCATGTTTTTATAATTATAATGGATTCTAAATCACTCTCATAAAATTTTCATACTTAATACATTTTCTCCAACTGATAATCATTTCCCGTTGTTCCCAAGATTTAATGTGAATGGAATAATGTATTACATTTTAAAGCAGATGTCTCTGGCTTTTCATTTCGCAAAGGGCCTTTTCAATGAAATGGTGTAGGACCATAAGATGAACCAGAGACTAGGTTCTGAGCGTAGTTAATGGCATCCTTCATTTATAGAAAACTTGAACCATTACAGATTTTCCCATTACTTCACATATCACCACATATGCCTTTAGGTATCCTCAAAGTTGACCTTATGAGCTCAGAGTGGTCACAAGTATGATGATATTACGGGGTAGTACTGGACCTACAGGTAGTTAGGATGAGATTATGAGATTATTGAAGGCATGCCCTTGGAAAGGAGATTCCATTTTCACAAAAAAGAGTATTCCTACAAAAGAGCTCCTCCCATATTTGAATTCCAATCTGGAAATGTGATCTCTCTCTTTTGCACCTATTGTCACCCTGGCGATGTCATCCTCTGTAAGGTTCTTGTGAAAGCTAAGCTGATACTAAGATACTATAGATATGTACACTTGTCATATGCTCATGCCTCTGTAGCTGTGAGCTAAATATATGTTTTATAAAGTTACCCAGCGCCTGGTATTTTGCTACAGGAAGGGGAAAAATGGATTGACACCCATGTGAATCACCAAAGCAAAAATATTTACCTTTTGGTGAAACTAGAGTTATAAGGATTCAGAAGTCAAACCGAACCTCTAACACACAGCCTTTAATCTAGAGGAATTTATAGCAAGGATTGGAGTCAACGGGACTCCAGTTGACCCAGTCAAACCAAAGAGAGCAAGATGGAAGATTGAAAGTTAAGCAGTATGCATTACTTGGGGTGGGGAAAAGGAAGAGGACTCTAGAGAAATAAGCCACCAAGGGAAAGGGAAGAAGAACACTCAGTGACGTAGACAGCACAGGAGACATCATTAATTATGGGGTGGTTGAGAATGTCTATTCTTTAAAAAAGGTCAGCGAAGATAAGAATTGAGAAAAGATTAATTAACTTGTCCATCAAGAAGAGATAACCTTTGAGAGCGTGGCTTAAGCAAACACCTGGTCTTTGGTAGCCTCTTAATCACTCATTATGTAGTTCATTGGGTTAAAAGGAAACACATTTTTAAACTTAGACTGGATGCTGAAAAAGTCAAATGCATTTGCCAGAATAAACTGCAAGTGGTCCCCGGGCATCCACAGAATGAATATAGTTTGCCCTCTGTCCTTGTCTGTCAGTTCCCCTGTGTTAATGAGTTCCTTTCTTTCTCTGTGACTCAATAAAGTATATACTTCCCTCTTCACTGCTATTTCATTCATCAGTTCATTCATTTTTTCATGAAGTGAACAAATAAATTCATAAGACATCATTTCCACGTGTTGGATATTCAATATACAATCAAATTTATGTTATTAAACTTAAGCATTTCTCATGTGTCTGCCAAAGGCAATCAAAGCCAAGTAGTTGAACTTTGTTTGAAAAGTCATAACAGTATTTTGGTTTTCTTTGCATAATATAGATTAAAAAATAATAAAGTGGGGGACCCTTAATAGCTCCCCCAAAAGATTGTCTTTCTAAGAGTAGTTGCTTTCAATGCTAATTCATAACTTCATATTCAAGGTTAATTAGAGGCTATGTTGGCCAAAATTTCAACATTGACATTTATCTTTGAGGTTAGCCACCTCCCTTTTCTAATATTTGATCTATCTCTGGGATTGAAATGTGTGGCCTTCCTTTGTTCTGAGATGACTCAAGTCATCTCAAGAAAAGGCCACAGCACACATCTACACTGTAGACGGAAGTCAAGGGGGAGTGTTTACATTTGAAATCTTTGTTCACACCACTGAATAGAATGACCTTGTCTTTTACAAAGCACACTAAGTAACACCAAGCCGGTAACAAAAACAAGCAAAGACATAATTTCCAAAGAAGGCTTCCAACAGCCTCCATATCACTGTCCAGAAAGCCACATGTCCCCAAAGCCCACTGCTTTCTTTCTCTGTAACACAATGGTGTTAGCACAGCCATCACTTGCTCGCAGCAATGCTAAAGAACAAAGGAGACACTTTGAGGAAGAGATTTCTAAATCTCTAAACATAATATTTTGGTGCCTGCTCTGAGATCTCAGTTTAAACAAGTCAAGATCCTGAGCCAAGCACAGTGACTTTTCTCCTCCCAGACTAATAGCTGACAACTAATTCTTTCCTGCATTATGTAATAAACTAACGTTTTAAAAACAGCTCATAATTTTTTGTTCGATGACAAATATGACCGTTGAGTTACTACTCTGCCAGCATTCTGCAGGACAGTCACCAAAGTGCTTGGAGCCAATCTGATCCCTATGCTGCCCTGATACTTAATGCTTTTAATTTTCAATCTCCAGGCCATGGGATTATCAATATGAAGAAAATATTCTTTACTGTTTTTTTCATGCCAGAGCCAGTTATTTAGTTACAACATAAAAGTGAGCAAGCAGGTATAGCTTTTTGAAATGGTATGCTGAGTATGTATGACATTTTGTTTTGTCTTAATCCAAGAGGTAGTTTGAAGTCGAACATAAAGCATTCTAGAACCAACCTCCACTATAACCTTTCATATTTATACTTTTGTCTTTATTATTTTCATTTTCTACCAAAATGAATGTATAAATACATAGATTATTTTAGGATTAAACTTTGTTCAACAATGGTCACTGAATTGATACTTAGGTAAAATACTGTTGCCAAAACCATGGGTCCTCGTACCATCAGAAAAATCAGATGGAGGTACCATTTATAAGAACAAAGAACACAGCCTTCATTCTTCCCTGGAGCATAAAACAGCCAGCATGTGGTAAAGGAAATTGTCAAGCATAATAAAGTGAGAGACAGGTTCGGTCTTTTGAAACCATCGCTGGTCCAGGTGGGATGCTGTCTGCACCTGTGCTTTCTCCACCATTTTTCTCTGTAAGTTGATGTCCGTAATAAGTTACATTTCTATTGCTGTGATAAAACACCACAACCCAGGCAACTTACGGAAGGAAGGGCTTGTCTTGGGCTCACAGTTCCAGAGCGGTGTGAATCCATCACCATCATCGCCCATGACAGAAGGCAGGAACGGTGAGATTGACTGGGAGATGAGATCAAGGTTCACATCTTCAATCACAAATTGGAAGCAGAGTGAACTTGAACTGGTTCAGGCCTTTAACACACTCTCGGTGACATTTTCTCCAGCAGGACCGTACTTCCTAAGTCTCCCCCAGCAGAGCTACCAATAAAGGCCAAACACTCAAATGCCCAAGATTATGGAGGACATCACATTCACACCACAATTACAACCAATTTGTGACATTTCCACTGTGGGATGTCATTTTAGCCACTGTAATAAGACAAACATTATTTTGCTCCTCCTTAGAAATTATTGTGCTCATATGTGTGTCCCTCACTATAAAGAAATGCTTCAATTTATTATTTTAAAGCAAGTCAATTAGGTGCTTTATTATTCTAATAGAAAGACTGTGATTCTGGCACACTTAGAACCGAAGGGAAAACTGTGTACTAAAGTCCCTGGCCAACTGGGGCTAAACAAAGCTTAAGCAAGAGCCAGCCTTGAAGAGAAAATTTTACTAACTTATATATACTTTAAGCTTATGTATGTCACAAACACTGTCATCTTTAAATGGCATTTGGGTGCAGGCCCCAGATTACACTTTGAACAATTTAAACAGAGACAAGACACTGCAAGTCTGGCCCCTTAGTCAGATAAGAAACTTATTTACATTCCATATTACCAGAATTATCCTAAGCACACCAATATTGTTCTTTATTGAAACAGTTGTCACCCAGCGTCATTTTGCTCACCTGGCAGAATTATCTTTTCCTAAAAAGAGAACAGGGCCCTTAATGGCAGACCTGGACATAATGATAGCTATGACCCTACACTGTCTTCCCTTGAGTTGCTCCAAAAAAGTATATATTTGGGAAAGGGCCTAATGGCTGGTCAGTCCTGGTGAGTAAGCGTTTATATCTCAATATCGTAAATTTTGCTTATCTCTAAATAGGCCTGGTTAGCATACGACTTATCTCTGGAATATTTGCGGGACAGTGCTCCTTTCGCTAAATTCCACTCATGTGACTTCATGTCTCCTAAGTAAATCTATTAGTAAGTCCTTTTTGTCACTTCGAGGTTCTCCTACATCCATATGTTTGTAGAAAATGGAGTCTATGGTGTCACAGAGTGGTTATGACATTTCAAAGCCATTGTTAGACCAGCAATTGGCTTAACAACAACTTGCTTGTTCATTTTCTCAGTCCTTTTTTTAGGTTCTTTGTCTCCTAGTTAAAAGAATACAAACAAACAACCAAGCAAACACAAAACAGGAACAGAGAGGAGCTCAAGAATGTTATTGGTGACAGGTGGAGAGGGAGCAAAACAACAGGGCAGGAAGGCTTAGAATTTGGGTAGGGATTTCAGAAGGCAGAGGCAGAAGTATCTCTGTGAGTCAAAGGCCAGTCTAGTCTACAAAGGAAATTCAAGACCAGTCAGAGTTCCACGGTAATTTTTTCTCACAAAACAAAACAACAACAACAACAAAAAAAAAAAAAAAACAAAAACAAAAAAAACAAAGCACACAATGTTTGGTCTGAAGGGGGTGGCAAGCCTGGTAAGGGTCAGCTGACATCTCAGAGGAAAGGGAAATCTCTCTGCTGCCCATTAAAGTTGTGTAGAAATGAACCGACAGTATTACCAGATTGTAAAGCATCAACTTGGGGCCCTGGGCTGTAGTTGCCAACATCTCTGCTAAAGCAGTGAGGGATGGAGAAAGTCAGAGAAAGGGAAGAAGGACAGATAAAAGAGTCCAGTGACTCTCCATTGCCTGCCCACCAAAGATTGTCTGTGGGATTCTAAGTCGTTCAGGTTGAGATAGAGGGCAAGAGATGTGCATAGGTAAGCAGTTCTGACCAAAAGGTAGTCCAGCGTATCACTGACCCACCATTGTCTCCGTGCTGCTTTGTTAAAACTATGTGAAATCTTCCCCTGGGAGGCAAGTTAATAGATAAAGAAAAAGTATGTGTCTCTCTTCAAAATATCTTCTCTTCTTCCACGATGACTGTTACAACAGACAGGCAAATGAAAAGAAAAAAAAAAAAAGAGGAAGCATATAGATCTATTCACCACATCCACATACAGTAGGGCTTTACAAAAAAAATAGCATCTCAAAGAAGAAGCAGGTGATTGTAGCTTCAACATTGTCTTCTCAGAGGCAATAGAAGTGGGGAAACGGGCTGTGAGGCATGTTGGCAGTTTTAAAGGGGAAATGTATGATTTTTAGGAACAACAGATAGGTAAGAAAAACACAGACAGTGGCTAAGAACTGAGATCCTCTTCGCTCTAGAAGAGTTGGTGGTAAGTTAAGAAATAATAAGTGGGCAAAACTACACTCTGAATAAAAGTCAGTAGAGCCTGAACATGGTGGCACACACCTAGAATCCAGTACTGGGCAGGTTAAGGCAAGCATACTACCTTGAGCTTGAGACCAGCAGGGCTACATACTGAAACCCTCTCTCAGATGAAAACCAAACCATTGTCTATTATCTATTATTGCCTCTTAATTAGTGACTACTAATAGGTAATAATATGTAAATGATAATAATTAATAATAATAACAATAATAGTAATAGGTAGAGACCTTCTGCAGTCTATTAGTGTCTTCATGAGAAGAGATGGTGTTTTTAGTGTAAATATATAGAAACCTTTTAGTTTTCTGTTCATCTTCCCAGGCTAACAGAAATTTGAGGAGAGTGTCTAAGACAATTACATTTGAAAAATAAACCTGTGTGTTTGGGGTTGGGAAGTGGAAGAGAGACACTGGAAAGATAGAGAGGATTTGATTCAAGTCTTTCTAATTTAAGTGAACATGAGCACATAAAAGCATCATGCATTGAAGAGCTGTTTTCTGAGTTAATTGGGGTCTACTAGGTTTTTCCTTATCTATGGAGTGTCTATGAGCATCAGCTATTTCTTCTTCCTGCAATTAGAGAGAGAAAGGGCAATGAAGGTGGTGTTGAAGTTATCTGAGCATACTACTCAATGCCTGGAGTGTTTCTCCTGAGCCACAAGACTCTGTCCTCTCAAAAATCTACTCTTACATTTCCTTTCTGAGAAATTTGCTTGCAAGAAGTCTACAAGAAAAATGTTTTTAAAAGCTAGGGAAGTTTGCACTGTTCTTTGGTCTTTTCCAGCGATGTCTAGCCCCTTTCAGTTGGAGTATGCACTTCAGAAAAGCAATCTCTGCAGCCCAAATGGAATGATCCTACCCTAAGTTCTGAGGTCAGCGTATAGGTTAAAGAAGCAGGCATATCTATTGACATACTGATAAATAATGTCTCCTTAGAAATGTGTGCACTAACCTTGTATTATTTATTTCAAATCATTAAACCAATAGCTTTTAGTTTGTGTAAGATCTTATGTAATAGCAGGAAGCTAAAACTGATTAATGACCCTGAAGTTAAGTATCTACTTGGTGTGTTTATCCAGAAGTGGTTTCCCACCAGCCTCTTAAGATATTGAATAAAGGTAAAACACTCATTAGTAAAAAGAGGACTTGATCTTGAGCACCTTCCTGATTCTTCAAGATATTAGTATTCTGGAAAGCCCCACTTTTGCTCACTTTGGCCAAACAGTCAGTTCTTGCTTCCTGTGTTGTTCTTTTGAAGAGGCTCTTGGCAGAAAAGCAGGCACAATGCTCCATAGTGTGAGTGGCTGTGTCTTTTCCATTCCTTGGTCATCACAGCAGAAATATCTCAAGGGGAAAGGAATAATCATGCTCATTGATGTTACTGTTACCAGAGTCCAAGACCATAGCAGCCACCAAGAAATTGAGCCACTCATCCCAGAAATAATACATGAAAACTGATAATGAAAGGATCTAATTAGGAAAATTTTAATGGGAAGACAAGAAGATAAATACATTTTAGTATGTATTTAGGGATATTGAGCTTTAAGAAGAAGCTGACTCAGCTTACTCCTTGAGGTATCATGGAGGTAATTGTCCCCTACTAATTGGGACAGTCTTATAAAAGGACTATATACACTAAGACTCACTGCTGGATCCAAGATGACTACAGGCTTAAAGTAATAGTGGCTTTCCAATATCACTCTGGGGGTGAAGAACACCACATTGAAAAAGCAGAAAACCTTAAATATTCTTCTTGGTACTTTAGCCTTGAAGGGTTTAGGTAAATTTAAGGTTTACCAGCCCTCTTTTACATGACAGACATTGATGTGGGATTCCCCTCTGTATGCTTGAATACCATTGATTAATAAAGAAACTGCTTTGGACCTATAGCAGCCATTTGGGCAAGAAACTGCTCTTGTCTGGACTGCTTGATGTTATGCTATGTGCCCTGGACATGTGGAACCCACGAAGAGATGACTGCTGAACTTTCCTAAAGGTGAGACAGTCATTTGGAGTTCCTACTTCATAAAAGAGTCTGCCAGACATTCTGCAGGATACAGAAGAAAGTGACTGACAAACTGCCAGTATAGTTGGAACTGTTTGAAATTTCCTGCTTCTCGGAAAAGTCTGCTAGATATTATAGGCATTAAGCTAAAGATGGATGCCCCAATGGTACAGAAGAACTTTGGGTGACTGTCCAGGAAGCAAGATGTTTCTGTCAATTCTAGAGTTTTGGAAGTTGCTTACAATGCACTGCCTGTTTACTTAGGTAATATTATATCCTTCTGGAATGTTTGATGGAGTTGAAGAAAAAATAGTTGTAATTTTAGTTTTCCTTGGTTATGATAAGCCAAAACACTTTTATTAGTTAGCCAATAAAAACAACACATACACAGAAGGACATCCCACATCAGATGCAGAGGTCATGGATGGGTACAGATTACTGGCTTGCTCCTCATGACTGGCTCATCCTGCTTTCTTATAGAACCCAGGACCACCAGCCCAGGGATAGCATCACCCACAAGAGGCTGTGCCCTCCCACATCAATCACTAATTAAGGAAAATACTCTCTAGGCTCGCCTGTAGACCATTATTTTGGGGGGCTGGATTTTGATTTTGTTTTCCTAGACAGGGTTTCTCTGTGTAACAGCCCTAGCTGTCCTGGAATTCCCTTTGTAGATCAGGCTGGCCTTGAACTCACAGAGTTAGCTAAAAGTTTTACGCTAAGGAAGAAGATGCAAAATGCAAGCAGATATGCTTCCCATTATTACTCTGTTTTAGCTGTTCTTTGTGCATTTGCAGTCCCAAGTGACTGGTCAGTAAGACAGTGTGTCATTGCTGGAGGCCAGAAATGCCAGAAATGCCAGAAATGCCAGAAATGCCAGAGGAAAGAACAGAGATCTGCCTGCCTCTGCCTCCTGAGTGCTGAGACTAAAGGCATACACTTCCACCACCTGGCTTTGTAGGCCATTCTTATGGAGTTGAGGTTCCCTCTTCTTAGATGACTAGAGTTTGTATTGAGTTGAAAGAAAATTAGCCCTAACACATGTCTACATGTAGAACTAAGAAGGGATCTGGCTAAAAGTTTTATGCTAAGGAAGAAGATGCAAAATGCAAGCAGATATGCTTCCCATTATTACTCTGTTTTAGCTGTCCTTTGTGCATTTGCAGTCCCAAGTGAATGGCCAGTAGGACAGTGTGTCATTGCTGGAGGCCAGAAATGCCAGAGGAGAGAACTTGTTCTTGGTCCCTGGTTATCGTTCACTCTTACCCTGAAGTTCCAAAGTGACCGTGTCTGCACATCCACCTCTCTAGACCTCACAGCAGTGTCTATCTAAGTCCTTCAATAAAACCCTCAGACTAGCAGCCTGGTGGTACCCCATCCCCAGGGGCCTGTTCTTGCTGTCCTGCAGTTCTGGCTTCTCTCTCTTTCAACATCCCACCTATAAATCTGTGATCAACTACTCTCTGAAGCTTATCTTCCGTGGTCTGTGAATTTTATTCTTCAGATTCAGAAGACAGGAAATGCCAAAACCACTGAGTCAGTCAAAGTTTTGCATGACCGTGAGCATCTGGTATCCTAAGTTCTGAGTTAAAGGTGAATCTAAAAGCCTAGGAAGGCTCCATTACTCAGGGAGACACCACTCAAATTTCCCATATCAACGATAAAGAGGCAAACGCAGAGCAATGCAGAGAGATTAGTTTGTTTGCGTTAGTTCTTTGACTGGGTAGTGGATGGAGCACACCATAGCTTTGCACTCTGTGTCTTCCAAACTGGACAGGTTCTAATTTTTTGAGGTTCTTATGGAGCCTGCCTAGTTAGTGGTGCTGCTAGAGAGAGAAGTCATTTCCTAACATTTTGACAAAGCATGAAGCCATTTAAATCATCCCACGTTGGGATGACGTGTTCTTCTAATGACGTGTTCTTCCACGGACATAAACCCCAAACCCAGGAAGTTCTTATTTTGCCACTCAACTTAAGACAAAAGCATATTTTAAATAAATTAATTTTATTTCATGTATGATGAGGGAGGTGAAGTCAGCTGTGAATAGGTCTTATTGCCATTAGTTATTAAAGAAGCTGCTTTTGGCCAATGGCTTAACAGAGTAAAGTCAGGCTGAAAGAGATAAAGAGAGAGTAGGCAGAGTCAAGGTGAAGCCTTGTGGCCACCCTCAGGAGGTAGACACACTAGAACCTTGCCAGTAAGCCACAGGCATGTGGCGACACACAGATTAATAGAAGTGGGTTAATTTAAGATATAAGAGTTAGCCAGACATACACTTAAGTTATTGGCCAAGTAGTATTGCAACTAATACAGATTTCTGTGGAATTATTTCAAGGCAGGGTGGTCAGGAAATGAACTAGTGACTTTCAACAACACACGTATGTGAGTATTTTGCCTGCAAATATGTGTGTGTACCACATGTGTACATAGTGCTTGGGGAACTTAGAAGAAGGCAAAGGATCCTGTGCAAATGAAGTCGGAGACAGTTGTGAGCTATGATGCGGGTACTAGGAACTAAGCCCTGGCCCTCTGCAAGAACAACAAGTTCTCTTAACCACTGTGCCATCTTTCCAGCTCCAGAAAAATACTCTTAATTAAACCCTCATTTCTTCCATACACTTTGTTTAGTCAAATAATATTAAATACATCCTGAAACATGGAGGGAAACAACTTTTGCCCACTCTTCACAAGTTCTTAACTAGAACTCCCTATAATAAGACACAAATTAACTGGAGGAAATCAGAAATGTCATAGCATATATGCCACTTCTCTGAGATGATAGCCATAAAAATCCCAGCAGATTCACTACAGTAGATCTCAAAGAACTAGCTTCCACTGGAGGCTTAAATCACACTCTTTTCTGAAGCACAGTAAGGAAAAGAGCAGAGAAAGAACTGGTTAAGGTGAGCTGCTAGAAAAGCTATTTTACACAAAAACTAACATTGTTGTGCAGGGTTTTCCACTGATGGATTTTAATGATGTGCCATCCTGTTCTTTCTGGTACGTAGAAGACACACTCACAAATAGAGAGTTTATTCACAGATGTTAATTTCTGTTTCAAAAGCACACATTTAGAGTGTCTCTGTACTTTCAGCTAGTTCATCCCAACACCCATATCAGGTGGCTCACAGTCACCTAATTCTAGATCCAGGAAATCTGATACCTTCCTCTAGCCCCTAATGATACCTACACAGACAAGTGGACATGTGCATATATATATTTTTTTCATTTTGAAAATATACCAAAATAAATAAATCATTGTTTTTTAAAAAAAACTGGTTAAAACTAACCTTGCAGACAAATAAACCCATTTTGTGGCAACATAATTATTATGGCATATTTTGGGGTTCTGTGCCTTAAACTTTGTATTCAGCATATCTGTCATGCCAGGGTCTTTAGGGGCTCACAGCCTCCTGAGAAAAGAGAAAGGCAAATCAGTGTGCTGAGTGCTGGGACAGTGGCATCCAGGGCAGACAGAGGGAGCTCATTGGTATCATCTGTGGGTTATTAGTCATGGAACGCTTGACAAAATTGTTGTCACTATAATTTGTCACGGTATATTCCATTTGACTGCTTCCATCCATTTTGCTTAAAAAAAGAAAGTATAATTGAAACGATTGCCGCATTATTTGAAATCAAGTTTTTGTCCTAGCCTAGTCAGTCACCAGAGCTCCTGGGAGGAGCCATGTGCCTGATGGGTACTGTAGTGATTAGGGAGCAGAGTGTAGCAGAAGCGCTAATGCTCATTTCCGATGGCTCACTAGTCCAGCATCTCCCAGCTCTTTAATAAGGAAGGAGTAAATCCCTGAGCTACCACACATCTGTAACTATAACTAGACACCCAGATCTGCTACCACAGCATTCCAAAGAGAAAAACCAAGAGACAAAAATGCAAGAAACTGGGTTGATTACAATTTGACCAAATTGGGAAGAAGACAGAGAAATAAACACACAAACACCTCTTAATTTCTTTCTCACTTTGCCATGGAAATATTACCTTGAAGGACAGATGGATCAAAGGCTAGACATTTTTGTAGATTTAACTGGGAGGTTAGGGATGCTTTCCTGTGAAAGGTTAACCCTTCCAGCTCTAACACAGTTCCTTGAAACTCAAATACAGCTGTTAACTAGGGGAGTGGGTCTACACTGCTACAGAGAAATGCTGAGGAAGGGTGATGACATGTTCTGATGGTCCATGGGATTTGGGGCTCAGCCAGGCACATGATTTAGAACTGAAATGGCAGCACTTGAGAGAAGGACGCAGGGTGAAATTAATGGTTTGAGACTGCGCTGTGCTACATAGCAAGATTTTGACTCAAAATGAAAAAGAAAAAAAACAAAACAAAAGAGTAAATAAAGGGGGAAAGAGGGAAGAATAGAGAGCAGTGGATGAGGAAATACCCTTTTTTTCTTTCATATCCAGAACCGAGGAGGTTGATGTATATGTGTACATGTCTGTATATGTGTATGCATGTGTGTGTGTGTGTGTGTGTACAGATATGTCACATAAAAATAAATCAGCTGAAAAGAGGAAGGAGATCAGCAAGAGGTAGAAAGGAGGGATGGAGAAGATAGTGTCTCACAGGGAATATGAGATAATTTATTCTTGAGCCAGATGTGGGTGAACATGGCCCAGAGACACTGATTCAGGCTTTCCTGAGTAACAGTACAGATTAGAAATGGTCATATAAATTTTAAAGTCACTGAGCAAAAGGAAATCATAAATCATGGCAGTTTTAAAAGGTGGTGATATTGGATACGTGAGTACAGCAAAGCTGGGAAAACTCTGCTCTAGGATTTAGATATTAAGGTATGATGTTCTTAGCTTTTACATTGGTGAATGGTAACAGTCCTAGCGGTCTGTTAACTTAGGTTTTACCTGATCAGACAGTAGTGAGCAATTGATGGCTAAGAAGAGGACTAAAGATAGCTCAAAATAAGTTGGCTCTGTTCTCCAGTATTCCATTACATTCTTGCTGTAATGGAAAAGTTTTCATCAGCCAGTCAGCCTTGTAGAATTTTACCACGGGTGTGGCTTTGTTTGTTTCTGGTAATTTCTGTTCACGATGATAAGAGGATCTGAGCAAAATGCAAGGATTTGTATTTATGAAAATGTCATGATGAGGTCCATTATTTTGTATGTTAACTTTAAAAAGTAAAGAAAAAGAAAACAAATTCCACAAAAAGTAAACAAAAACATTTGTGGCATGGAGGCCTACTAGGTCAAATACTTTGCCCTACATCTGCATGGACCCACGACACAGGGTATAAGTGAGCCTGAATGTTTACTGTAGCTCTTCTTCCAGTTTCTTAAAGTTCCCTCTCTCGAAACACTGGGTATAAGTGAGCTTGAAGGTTTACTGTAGCTTTTCTCCCAGTTTCTTAAAGTTTTCCCCCTACATTGAGATGTCAACTAGGTTTGAAATTGTACAGGTTTGTTTGAGCAGCCATGTTGTTAAGATTTCATG
Source organism: Arvicola amphibius (assembly GCF_903992535.2). Taxonomy (NCBI): domain Eukaryota; kingdom Metazoa; phylum Chordata; class Mammalia; order Rodentia; family Cricetidae; genus Arvicola; species Arvicola amphibius. Next base: position 17,381,468 of record NC_052057.2, on the reverse strand, counting down.
GGTGTCACTTCCTAGTCATAGCTAGAAGGTACAATCTAAGAGCAGACTTTCTGGTTCTCTCGTTCTTACAGGCAACCTGGAGAAAGACAAGAGCCTCACGCTTTCTCTCCTCAGAAATTCCTTTCTCTAAATCTTCAGATGGGGGTATATAAATAAGAGTTACCAGGAAAGTAAAGGAGAATTATCAGGGGACGAGTGGATGTTAAGCTTTAGAGAGCTGTTCCATTCATGAACCGTAACAATAGACAACATGGGAAGATATCCCTAAGGTTCAATAGTGGCACTCATATCCTGGTGGCAACCAATAGTTGTCTAGTTAGATTCAAGTCCCACTTTATAGAAGGGAAATTGCACCTGGCATTGTAAATCTAGTCAGCCCCACAAGGCTAGTGAGGTTCTGGGGGAATGGTAGAGGAGAACCCACTCTCAGAACTTTCTTAAACCTGTACCATTTCTAACAGCAACCTAAATACTTATCTCTATACCCAAAGATGCGTATAGAATTCATCCTTCATCAAAGAACCTTCCTTTTTGCAGCAAGAGACCATCACAGAAAGCCTTAACTACTGAAAATACAGAGAACAGATCCTTAGGGTACACAGCTTCCATTGATACTTCTGGAAAACAAGTCCTACACCCAAGGCTCCTCTGTCTTTTTGATGCCATCAAATGTCTTTCTACATGCTGAACCATGGAATCCATATGTCCTACTTCACTTCTGTATTGATGCAAAAAAAAAATCCACCATAACCAAAAGCAACCTTGGAGGGAAGGATTCATCTAATCAATCTATCATTCCACACTTGAGGGAAAACAGGGCAGGAATTCATGATAAGGACTTAGAGGCAAAAGCCAAAGCAAAGACCACGGAGGAACATACTGACTTGCTCACAGGCAGATGTTCAGCTACTTTTCTTATAAAACACAACACTGCCTGCCCATAGTTGGCACAATTCATAGTAGGCTAGTTTCTCCAAAAAAAGGCCTCATAGACGTGCCTACAGACTAATCTGATGGATACAATTCCTCAGCTGAGGTTTCCTCTTTCCAGTGCTTCTAGTTTGCATGGAATCAACAAAAGCTAACCAGCAAAATGTGGAACCCATAAGAGTGACCTCACTAAATTGAGAACTGAGGTGACAATGGCAGGTGTCAGAGTCCTCTACATTATTAGCCATAGGACAGGCCAGGGTATGTGAGAACTCTCCAGGGCACTGTCCCAAAGCTTTCTTAGTGTTGCCAGACAAGGTGTGAAAGACTTGCATATTATCTGTAATTGGTGTTTATATTGCCAACATTGCTATTATCATATAAGCAAGAAAATTCTGAATAAGATTCTGTTCAAAGGGATATTTTATATTTCAACATCAGGAAAAAAATCAGGAATCTCAATTAGAAACTTTTCACAATGGAAATGCTAGCATGTCTACTTTTGAGTTATAGGAAAGAAACGTAGAATCTTTCCCCCAAAAGACTGGTAGTGCATTGCATGTATCAAGCATAATAAGTTTTAAATGAATTTAAATAAACTTCTACTTTGGGGTTTGCCTCCACGTGATAGGCCATCACTAGAATGTCCCTCATTATCCTTGCTTTATAGAATCCCTTCCCTGAGTGTCCCTCATTAGCCTTACCTATAAATAATCCCCTCTTTGAGTGTAAGATAGACCCAGTGATTCCATTCTAAGAAACAAAGAAGACAAAAATTACAGGATGTCACCACTGTGATTAGGCTGCAAAAGGACTTTGACTTTTATCCCTTCACACACTTCTAAGGAAGTTAAACATTGCTTTGTAACCTGTCATATGAAGAGGCCCATGTCACAGGGCTCTGAGGGAATCCTTGGCCAACAGCTAATAAGAAATTAATATTCTCAGTACAACAACACATGTAGTTAATACAAGAAAGCTGCAAAGCAATCTTTAGCCAGCAGTACCCTGAGATGCTGGCTCGGAATAAAGTGGGTGGAGCTTGCAAGGCAGTGTCCTAATGGACCCGGAGTCAGAAGATTCAGCTAAGATGCACCTAGATTTCTGGCCCCCAGTAACAGTGAAATAACTGCATTGAGTCTTGAAAAAAAAGTTGTTTTATCAGGACTGTGAGTAAGTTGAGGTGGTTGCTCTGTTATAGTCTTCCTGGTTTTGTTTTTCCTTGCTTGAATCTTCTTTGACCTGCATTGCTTCTATCGGGCAGAGAGAAATATATGTAGAGTTGTAGGCTTGCAAGGAAAGTCTTTAGTCTACAGAACTGTGACAGGCAGGAGAGTGCCCTGGCCTATGGAAGGTCAGAGAATTAGACCCAACGTTAAAGAAGTTTTCCTGTCTGCTTCCTCCAGAGAGCTTTCATTGTTTCTGATTTCACCATTTGCAAATTCCCTGGTTTCATTGGACACAAGTTTGTCAGTTCAAAAGCAAGTATGGAACGTACTGGCCAACTTGTTTCTCCAAAAGTAACTCTGGCAGTTAGAAGTCAGCATCACTCCCTGAGTCCTAGTTCTGGGGAGGAGATGACCTGCTTGACCTCTGTCACAGTGTGATGCCTGCAGCCTGTAATCCAACACCCCGGGCACACAGGGCTCCTTGTCTTACTTAATTCATGATTTTACCCAGACTCCTAGTCCTCCTAGTCCTTCTAGACACACCACCTCCTCCCTGCACCCCTTTCTGTTCTTTTGCTGTGCTGACTTTCCTTTAGATTGCCCTACAACCATCGAATGTATTTTGTATTGGAGATTTTTTTAATTAAAAATTAATAAACTGACTTTATTTTCTATCTGTCACCAGAATAGAGCCTCTGAGATGATAATGACTATGAATTTGTCGATAGTCTATGTCATCTGAAGTTAGAAAATCACCTGATACCCAAGAATCAAAATAAATCCTCCTTGAGTAGAGTGACTGAAGCAAGGAATGAGTGAAAGGAGCTGATTCGTGCCCTGGGTATATTTAAGGTGATCTTCTAACACAGGTTGTTCTTATTTAAGTCATCTTGGGTAGTGAACAAGGGTAAGAGACTAAAACCACACCTTTGGGAGAAGTTAGCCCACAGCTTCACACACATTCTCCTTTTAATTTGCTTCTCAAAAGAAAATACTACGAAGATTAAAAAGCAGCTGTCACTGTCCTCCCACATTCCCAGGCACTCCTGTTATTACCTTGCCTTAGCCTTGCAAACATCACGCTGAGGTTCACATGCAAAGCCTGAAGACAGCTCCCACCACTTCCTGGCCCTGTTCGTGGTGTCTGGAGAGTTTCCAGATGGAACTAAGGAAAGCAGAACTTAGAGGCAAAGGAGAAACAAACTTAGCCCTTTATGTTTCTAAGGAGGTGCAATGTGAGGCTTGGTTTTGTGACACAGTTGGGATTCCTTAGTTGGGTCTGAGCGGCAATTTGTGAATAATTTATTATGAACTGAAACCAAAGAACAGCAAACAGTGCTTGCTAATTGCTCCTCCTTTCACGGAGTATAAATTGATTCACGGGGAAAAATCATTTTAGGTATGAGTTACTAAACTTCTGAAAATGGCTTGAAATAATTTAAGATCAAGTCATGCATTTCTAAGTGCGACTGTGTGCGTAAAGCTATAAATTGCTAACTGAAAGTTTTAAAGTCGACTTTTAAAAGGGACACAGTTAGAACCAAAACACACTGTAGTTTATCTTCTGTGACCTTTTGTTTTTAGAGAGAAGGTATCTACCAGCTGTGTTTTCTTCTACATCACTATTCTTAAGGCAGAGCTTATTAGCAGTTCAGACAAGCCAGATTCTGATCATTGTAGCTACAGAAGAGAGGGCGTCAGTATCTCCTTGAGCGGGAGTGTGCAGAAGGCCACTGAGAACTGTCTCCTACTCTCAAAGTTCAGCCTTCTCCCCAATAGGACAAGACTCAATGAGAACAGCACCTGTCCAGAAATACTGGCTACTTCCAGCAGGGTTGTCCTCGTGGATATGTTCTTACTGGGATCCATTATGCTACCCTGGTTGTTAAATACTGAATTTTCTTTGGATGCAAGTAACCCAGGAGATGCTCAATACTCCAGATGTCATCTCAGGTGCAAGACTGATTTCGGATGGACAGTGATCTAGGCGGGGCCAATCTCCAGCAGTGGTTGGGAAGTTGAAGTCTTACATCTCCTTTCTCAAAGACAGGTTGAAGTAATCACACGAGAGTGAACAAGAAGAGTGACTACTCTTCTAGCTCTAGCATGGCGTGAGGTGCATGTGCAAAGTTGAAGTTTGCAGCTATTTTTCAGCATGAGAAGAGTCTGCGGAGAACCAGGGGCACAGAGAAGGACAGAGCCAAGAATATAATAGAAAACTGTAAGAAGAGTCTAGTACAAACTGCACCTTATATTTACATTATCTCCGAGTTTTATAATCTCTTAGTGACTCAACAATGTAAACATTTTGTAACAAAATTATCCCCAGTTATTAGAGGGGGATTTCACCAGGGAGGGTGATGATATGAATCTCCAAATAGTGTCTTTCAAGGTACAGCACTTAGAGAGTGAAGACAAGCAATTGGAAAAGTGTCTGTTATTTCCCAGTCAGTTTACACTGTTATGAAATGTCCATCCAAGAACATACCAGGAAAAATCATCTACCTTGACCAAGTAGGCTTCATCCCAGAGATGCGGGGATGGTTCAACACATAAAAATCTGTCAATGTAATCTCAAAAAACCACATGATCATCTCATTAGATGCTTAAAAAGCCTTTGACAAAATTCAACACCCCTTCATGATAAAAGTCTTGGAGAGAGCAGGGATAAAAGGAATACACTTACACATAATAAAGGCAATATACAACAAGACAACAGCTACCACCAAACTAAGGGGATGGAAACTCAAAATGGTCCCACTGAAATCAGGAACAAGATAAGGTTGCCCACTCTCTCCGTATCTATTCAATATAGTACATGAAGTTCTAGCTAGAGCAATAAGAAAAAAAAAAAAACAAAAAAACAAAAGCAAAAAAAAAAAGGAGATTGGGGAATACAAATTGGAGAGAAGTCAAACTCTCACTATGTGCTCATGATATGATAGCATAAAACGTTACCCCAAAAATTCTTCCAGGGACTTCCTACAACTCAAAAGTACCTTCAGTAATGTAGCAGGATACAAGATTAAATAAAAAATACCAGTAACCTTCCTTTATACAGATGATATACAGGTTGAGAAAGAAATCAGAGAAGTATCACTCTTCACAATAGCCACAAATAACATAATATATCTTGGGGTACCTCTAACCAAACAAATGAAAGACCTGTATGACAAGAACTTTAAGTCTTTGATGAAAGAAATTGATGAAAGACACAAAATAATGGAAAGACCTCCCACGCTCTTGGGTCGGTAGAATTTACATAGTAAAAATGGCAATCTTAAAAAAAAATGGCAATCTTACCAAAAACAATCTACAGATTTAACAATCTACAGATTTAAGGCAATTAAATTAATTCTTCACAGGCCTCAAAAAAAACAATGCTCAATTACATAGGGAAAAACAAAAAACCCGGGATAGCCAAAACAATCCTGTATAATAAAAGAACTTCTGGAGGCTTCACTGTTCTTGACTTCAAATTCTACTATAGAGTTTCAGTAATGAAAACAGACTGGTATTGGCATAAAAACAGATAGGGGATGAATGGAACCTAGATATCAATCCACACACCTACCAACACCTGATTTTTTTTGCAAAGTTAAAAATATAAAATGGAAAAAAGAAAACATATTCAAAAAATGGTGCTGGCATAACTGGATATCAACATGTAGAAAAATGAAAATAGATCCACATCTATCACCATGCACAAACTTGAGTCCAAATGGATCAAAGAATTCAACATAAAGCCAACCACATTCAACCTCATAGAAGAGAAAGTGGGAATTATATTGAACACATTGGCACAGGAGACCATTTCCTAAATATAACCCCAGTAGCACAGATATTGAGAGCAACAATTAATAAATGGAACATCCCAAAACTAAGAAGCTTCTGTAAAGCAAAGGACACAGTCAACAAGATAAAACAGAAGCCTACAGAATGGAAAAAGATCTTCACCAACTCCACATCAGACAGAGTACTGAGCTCCAAAATATACAAAAAATTCAAGAAACTTAACATCCAAAGAACAAATCATCCAATAAAAAATGGGATGCAGATCTAAACAGAGAACTCTCAACAGATGAATCTCAACTGGCTCAAAGACATATAAGGAAATTCTTGACATCCTTAGCTACCAAAGAAATACAAATCAAAACAACTCTGAGATTCCATTTTACACATGCAAGAATGGCCAAGATCAAAACCACTAACGGCAGCTTATGCTAGAGAGGATGTGGCATAAGGGGATATGGCAATTTCTCAAAAAAATTAGGAAAAAATTTATCTCAAAACCCAGCAATACTGCTTTTGGGTTTATACCCAAAGGATTCTGAATCATACCACAAGGACATGTACTCAACTATGTTCATAACAGCATTATTCATAAAATCCAGAACCTCAAAACAACCAAGATGCCCCTCAACTGAAGAATGGATAAAGCAAATGTGGTAGGTACATTTATACAAAGGAATATTACTCAGTAGTAAAAATAATGGCATCTTCAAATTAGCAAGCAAATGGATGGATCTAGAGAAAACCATATTGAGTGAGTTAACCCAGATCTAGAAACATAAATATGATATATATTCACTCATAAGTGGCTTTTAGACATAAATTGAAGAAAAATCAGCCTACAGTCCACAATTCCAGAGAACCTAGACAACAAAAAGGACCTTAGGAGAGACATACATGAATCTACATAAGAAGGAGAAAAATGCAAGATACCCTGAGTAAATTGGGAGCATGGGGGTCACAGGAGAGTGCAGAAGGAGAAAGGGAAGGAAGGAAGCAGAGCAGAGAAAAATGTGTAGATCAATAGAAACAATTTTTAAAAAGAAAATGAAGAAAAAAGAAAAAAACTTCAATGTCTAAAACAGACTTATGAAAAGACAATGTTATCTCATCTATCATACAAGTCAAGTGAGGTTCTGGAGAGAATGTACTCCCAAGATCATTTGGGCAGATGATCAAACTAGTACTGCAGTCTAGGACCCAGCTTGCTGAGAGCTGCAACACTCCATGCTGTGCCACCTCTCATCACCTTGAGTGCTATAGCTGAATGACTGGAGGAGGAGCTTGCCTGCCACACTCTTGAGTTTCTGATTTTATTTGAGAGGGCAACAGATGTGTCACAGCATAGATGCCGAAGAACGTGTTGAATATTAACATACTTCCTAGAAAAAGTGTACTAAAAATGCTCCTAAAGACACCTATCTCAGCTAATTCTGGATCAGTTGCAAAGCCCTCTGAGGCCTTTCATAGCTCTCTTTATGGTGCCCTAATATTATTTAAGACCGCTATCTGTATCCTTTATAAGACATCGGGCAAATTTGAGCTCAATTTTAACCATTTTTGAGTTGATGAAGTCATTGAAGTGGGTTGCAGTGAGGGACTCAAAGTAGGGTACATTCCCATAAGGACACAAAGCCTATGTGAAGTAGGCTGCAAAAGCATGTAACAGAAAAAGTCAGTCATAGTTCCAAGGGTTTTTTCATTGGATGCCTTCTCAAAGGAATGTTAAAATGAGGACAGGTATGTGTTCAGATGTAGATGTGGATTTACAATCACTACTGTGATAGAGGGTGTGACTTGGAGTCGATGTTTAAATGAGAGCTCTGCCTTGGCCGGTGTGAAGGAACAGGAGCAGAGACAGAGGGGCTATGTCAAGTATAGGAAGCATGATTTAAAAGGTGGAAAATACCGACAGTTATGAGCCAAGGGAAAATTTCAAAATATGTTTGCTCTTTCTCAAGAGTGTTTCAGTTCTCCTGTAATTTTAATTTACCAGGTCATATTTATCTGGGTTCAAGACAAGAAACTGTTGTGGTTAATCCCTTTTTCTCATGCACCAGACAGTTCATGTGTATCGAGGCAAACGGCATGCCTGCTTCTGCCCTGCCCTTGGAGCTTGTGCCTGGGTCCATGATGCTCCATTAAAGAGGCACTTGAGTTGGGTTTCTGTTTGGACACAGAGGCTGGTCCATGTCAGATTTGTGGTGTGAAGTCAGATCTCAATGATAAAATGGAAGACGGTCCTTCTAGAGTATCTACCAAGTCAAACCAAGTGACTGATTGGACTTTTGAAAGGAGTTCAACTGCTTGCATTCTGTCCTGAGAGACAGTGTTTCAGTATATAACTCAGACTACTCTAGAACTCACTAGCCCAGGCTGGCTTCAAGTTCATGATCTTCCTGTCTCTACCCACCAAGCCCTGGGATTGATGCCAGAGTCACCACAACCACAACTTCATAAAATGCATGCTTTTTCGGGTTATGGTTCAAAATCCTTTCCACTGATAGCCCTTATCTCACTCCCCTTCCCCCACCTCCCTCCACTAGTCTAGAAAAAGCTAAACACTGATTCTTTATTTCTTTAACATTGATCATTGTTTCAAACTCCTGTATAGGAATCACATTTCTTAAAACTCAATCTGTAGCCAGGCAGTGGTGGTACATGCCTTTAATCTCAGCACTCAGCAGGCAGAGGCAGGTGGCTCTCTGTGATTTTAAGGCCAGCCTGGTCTACAAGAGCTAGTTCTAGGACAAGCACTAAAGTTACAGAGAAAACTTGTTTCAAAACAAAACAAAACAAACAAGCAAACTCAATCTGTAGAACAACATCCCTTTGAATTTCTAGGATGTCACCATTGGGCATAAACCCCAGGAAGTTTACACTTCTATATTATGTCTAACATGCACACAACTAAAAATCTTATGAAGTTGGAAGGTATTGTATCATATTATTACTTCATTGCTGTCACAGAGCTGTATTTTTAAAAAATTCTACTGTGCAGGTCTTTTCACTCCTGTTAAATCAGACAGAAGCAACATCCACCAGAGTAGGTGCAGTGATTTAATATGTAATATTTGAGTTTCTGTGGTTTGTTGCAAAAATGTTCTATTACCTCAAAAATGGGAATTTGAACCCCAAATTATCTTGTTTGTTTGTTTATGCTGATAGAGGTAATCATATTGAGAATAGATGATTTGATTGAGATTTTAAAACCCAATAGCTCACCTGATTGAGAGCCAAACTTTTCACCTGGCTCTGTGCTATATGTTCTATTTAATATCTCTGTACTATATATCCTATGGAGAATTTACTTTCTAAAAAAAGTTTCATATGGCTCTTTGAATAAATATATTAAAAATGAAAGCATAATACTGATAAACTCAAAGTGGTTTTGATTACCTGCAAAAAATCAAGGCAGCCAAAATTCCAGCATGAATGGTTGAGGGGTTCATGAGGTCCCCACCTAATTAAGAAACTTCTGGAAGCTGACAGTATGCTAAGAGAGGAAGATTATTCTTCTTTGGGGGTGTGGCCATTGGTAGGTTGCCCTATCCCACCCCATGTTTATGCATCATTAATCAGATTTAGTGGTTTCATTTAAAGGGGCAAAAAAAAGGAGGATATAAAGTCAGGAAGGGATTTTTACAAAGAATCTGAAGAGGTAAAAGGAGAGAAATAGGAGCGAATATAAATCCATAGTTCTTCATCTACAGTTATGAAATTCTCAAAGAATAAATTATTTTAAGCTATAATATTGAGGAACTACTAAAATAGAACGTGAAATGTCTCATTTTCTAACTCAAATTGTTCTCAGTTCCCATGTAGAAGATCCCAGTGATATGCCAGTTTAATCCTTGACATTAGCTTTCTAAAGACTGCAGATACCAAATATTTTTAGATTTCACAACATGCTCCAAGCATCACAAATGTGAAGAATCAGAAGCTAACTCACAGCCATGTCAGTGGCTGAGCAAGAAAAGCAATGAAGAAATAGCATCGCATAGCCAGCCAGGTAGGTGTGGAAACATGAAACAATGAAGTAGCACATTCTGGAACAAATGCTGTAGACCAACTGTGAATGGGAAAGACTGGAATTCCAACATGTTGGCACCTAACCCTCAGTCATACATTCTCCAACAGCCTTGGCACAAACTAAAGAGAGACCAGAGCTGCTCCACCATGCATAAAGATGTTGCCCAGTTAGCAGTGCTCTGACAGGTATTGAAATGGCTCCCTTGGAGACTACCAGACATCATCATTCTTGGTATAGAAGGCTGAACTTGCCTACTCAAGGACAAATGTAATTATTTTACATTTTAAGAAAAAACCTTGAAATCACTTATAAAATACATTTAGGATATAGAATCTTAGCTTTCCAAGAGCTGGGAAACTTATATTTTCAGTCATTCAAGAATATCTTGGGCAAGCACTGTAGATCAGTTACTAGAGTGCTTGCCTAGTATCCATGAAGTGTTGGCTTGATTCTCAGGACCTCATGAAGCCACACATGGTAGCACATTCCAGAACTAGGAGTTCAAATTCATCCTCTGCTACATAGTAAGTTCAAAACCTGCCTGAGATACAGGAGACCCTATGTCAAGAAAAGCAACTCTATATAAATTTTATAATCAACATGTCCATTTATGTAAACACCTACATTCCAAGAATCTAATGATTTTTACTAATATTGCATCAAATCTATAAATTATAGTAGAAAAATTCTTTTTAACTATCTCAAATCTTGCAGTTCATAAACACAATAACAGGGCATATCCTCTTCTCTAGTTTCTCACAAGTTGTAATATCTCTGTCATGGCTATAGATTTCTGTACAGTCATTTTTCACACTGTGGATCTATTTCCAAGTGTTCTTATGCTCTTTCAAAAGAACATGTTTAATTTTAACATTCTAAGTATTCATTGCTACTATTAAAAAGATTAATCATTGCTGATACTGATTCTATATCTTGATAAACTAACTTGGCAACTTTTAGAAAGCTGGTAGCAAATTCTCCTAGAATTTCCTGTATATAATATCATGCCATCTGAAATCCAAATAGCAGATCTGTATTGCTTTAAATTATTTAATCACACTCACAAGGCTTTCAGAATCAAAGTCAGAGTCCTGTGCATGCTGGACAAGTGTTCTACTACTAAGCTGTGGCCAACCTGGCAAATACCTTTTATGTATAAATAGTTAAAGAAAATAAATCAGGGATTTTTTCATTCATTTGGGTGGATTTGTGAAGGGAGTAATAGATTCTCCCAGCATCACCCAGATAGCCTCTAATCCTGGGTTCTGTTTGGGCTCAATGACCCTCTTAAGTCATTTACACTCTACAGCAATAGTTCCGCTTTACTGGGCCGATGACACATGGTTTAATCACAGTGTTTTGGTTTGGGTATTGAGTGAGACTATTTCCCAATGCTCCATGTGTTAAAATTTAATTGAAATTGTCAAAAATCAAAAAAGTGAAACCTTAGACTGACCATGATGCTTAGACTTTGGTCTTTGAAGAGGTAACTAAGTCACATCATTTCGGTGGTGCCCAATGACTGAATTCTGGGGCTTAACAAAGACAGCGAGAGATAGCAGAACACACACTCACACACACACACGTGATTTCTGTGTCTGCGTCGTGATGCTTGGAGCCACCCCGGAACTTTACTAGCTTGAAAGACATAACTAGATGCCAACCTCCCTCAACTTAACAAGAACAGAGCTATGAGCTGATGTTTGCTTTATAACTCACCTAGCAAGTCATAATGTGATATTAACAACAGAAAATGGATTAAGACACACAGTCCTGATAAATTGTTATTTTTTTCCCTTAGGAAAACTTCACAGGGCTGTTGTAGCATATTAATTTAACTATGTAAAATATATTGCACTTGTTTATGTTGCAGAATAATTATTTAACTATGTAATGATGTGTCGTTTTTTTATCTTGTCTGCCTAAGGCACCTGATTGGTTTACTAAAGCACTAAATGGCCAACAGATATGCAGAGAAGGAAGGGGAGCCAGCCAGCCCACCAAGGGCCAGCCTGTTGGAGGCCAGACAGACAGACAGACACAAAGGAAGCAGGAAATCAGGATGGGCAATATGTAGATGAGGTAAATGAGTATCAGGGTATCAAGTAGACTAATAGAAATTGGTTAATTTCAATTTTAAAAGCTAGCTAGAAACAAGTCTAAGCTAATGCCAAGCATTCATAATTATTATAAAAAGTGTCCATGTCATGATTTGGGGCCTGGCAGCCCGATAAAGCCTGCTACTCAGGGCTTTAATGCCGAACTTGACTTTATCATATTTCAAACCACCAAACATAAATTAGTATTGGTGATCAACCATTTCATTATAGGCAAAATGAGTCCCAGAAGCTCTGATATGCTCTAAGCTATTAACAGAGTTAGCAAGAATATATGATTCTCACATCTCAGAAAATACAGACGTTTCACCCAAATCCTTTTCTCCTAGAGATTTAAAGATTTTTTGGAAAGATCTGAAATAATTATCCATACCTGTGAACTTGCAAAGTTAATACTTTATTGTTAATTATCGTGCTATTTCATAAGTCTTGACGTACATGGTCATGACCTTGGGAGAGGATTTAGAACAGGCCCAGGAGTGAGAGTCTGGCTGAGGACAGCAGAGAGTGGCAGGGTGAGATGGGACAAAAGGGCCCTGAGGCCTTTTTTAGGGACCCATCAAAATCTCAGTTTTCTTTGTTTCTCCTCTGACTCATTTTCTTTCCCAGCCAAGAGACGATTAATCTAGCCCCTAGAATAGAAGACTCATGCCCTCAGAGTGGTCACACAACCTTTGGAGCATCCTTTTGGTGTTCTGAGGTCTTTCCTGTACTCTCCTGAGAGACAGGCATTTGAGAACCAAAGCCCTAAGATTTACTTCTTTCTTTGTTGCGTCATCTCTCCCCTCAGCTAATGAGTTACTATGACTGAAATGATGGAAAGCAAAATTATAGTGAAATGTTAAGTAGAGAACTCTGAATCATATCTCAAAATATCAGCCTCGCCAATTTATCCAAAGTTCCAAAGGTAAATATGGGTCAGGCATAAATATCCAGAAGTCATGAGCAAACGAAGGATGTGCTGAAATAAAATGTGGGAAACGTTTATTGTAAGTGCCATGAAATTACTGAAGTCACTTTGTCTAATAGCTCATTTATTACAGGGAAGTGAATGTGTCAACATTTCTCTTCCTCTGTCAAATTAAGTTTTCCATGGACCTCTTGTATGTAGTTCATATGAAAGTACCTTGGACCCATTAGTGAGGAATACAGGAGGGGTTCTGAATGGGTGCTTGGCAAGCTTTTAGAATTGTCATCAAATTATCTCAGACTGGCTGTACATACCATTCTTAAAGTGTTATATTAAATACATAAAACTGGAAGCTGAAAGATAAGGCATATTTTACACACTTTATATTCCATCTTGAGTATGCACACATGCAAAAGTTTTCATGGCCTAAACATTATTTCAAAATAATTCATGTCTAGATAAATTTGTAGAAAAAATGGTTTACTCTTGTGGAGTTTATTGACAACTAACAAAAGGAAAAAGTAATATTCAAGCCTGGGGAACTCCTGCTCCTCTGTGCTCTTTTCATTAGTTATCACCAAGCTCTCTGGGACATTAATTCCTGTCCCACACTGAGCTAAGAGCACCACTGTGAGGGGCCACTCTATACCTGTGCTGTTTCGGGGTTTATATCCAGTGACTTACACAGTTTCCTTCACTGGTATTTACTCAGATACCGAGAACCCGAGTGTCATATCACCACCCTCTTTCCCTCACTTTATATTCTAACAAGCTGTCTGAATGTCTCCACTCTCTTCCTAATGTCTTCAGTGTTCCTGAATGTCCTCAATCGTGTCCTTATCTGCTCTCAGTATTCTAGCCTATTACCATTAAGGACTTGAAAACTGAGAATCTTGTCCTTTTCCTACTCGTCTCTCTTCCACCTTCTCTTCTATCCTGTGCAATGCAGCCAGCAAGTCATCTCCCTTAAGAAAATAATTTACTTTTGATTGTCACATAATCACACATATTTGTGGGTACTAAGTGACATTTCAATAGATGTACGTAATCTATAATGACCAGATCAGGGTCACTGATGTATCAGTCACTGCAAAGATGCTTCTTCATGGTGGAAATACTCAAAGTCCTCTCAACCAGCTATTTTGAGCTATTTGGCTAATTGTTGTCAAACCTAGTTTTTCTAGTGTATTCTTCCTATTCAATTATACTCCAGTAAGACCCACTGTCATTCCTCATTCAATCTTTTCTCACCTTCCCTAGGCCCCGATCACCATTGCCTAACTCAGTTCTTTAAGATCAGTAGCAGACTCTCCACACAGAAGTAAGCAATGCAATTTGGTCTCTTTGCCCTTGGTTCTTTGTTCATACTATCACCTAGTTTACATCTATGTTCTTGTAGATATGGTAATTCAAGTAGACTTAATGACCAAGTCATATCTGTACTACAGTTCCCATATTTACTCTCCTATTGGTGGATACCTAAGTTGATTCCATTTCTTGGCACAGTCAGCAGAGCTACAATAAGTATTCATATGCGGCCGCCTCATCCCTATGCTGCTTTGAGTTCCATTAGATATCTACCAAGTAGTATGTAAATCTTTCAAATTTGGGATTGGACGATGGCACTTCCTTTCTTTAGACAAGTTCTTGTTACATTTCACTGCACCCCACTAGCAACACATCAAGCCTTGTCTTTGCCACTCAAAGAAGAAATAGGTGTTTTTTATATACTCCTCTTCTCAGAGTCAAATACAATTTGACTTTCTCTCTTTCTGCAGGGGAAAAAGAGAAACTGTGCTTTGTTTATTTGTTGTCATGTCCCCATGCCTGTGTATAAGTGCTGACGATTTTTTGTTAATTAATGGCAAACTAAACAAAGGAGGAGGTTTTGTTAATTAGGGTTTGGGGGGGTGAGAGGATGAGCCCCTCCCTGATGTGGAAAAGCAGCTTAGACAAGAAGCAGGCTCTTTTCAACCTGATCATAATCCTCCAGGTCAGGTTGGTCTCTGACAGGTGAGAAAAAAGCTCCATACGTTAAAGTTACAGAGTCACATCTTTAAAATGTAAACAGAAATTTGGTTTTTTCTTGGTATTTTAAATTTTTATTTATTTATATTTTAAGACAATCTTTTCTCATTTTATATATCAATCTCAGTTCCCACTCCCTCCCCTCCTCCTGCTCCCTTAACCTTCCCTCACAATACACACACATCCACTCTTCAGAGAGCATAAGGCATCCCAGCGTCCCATGTGGAGTCAACAAAGTTGAAATCTACACATCACTTTGAGTCAGAACCAAGCCTCCTCCCACATATCTAGGTTGAGCAAGGTATCCCTCCATAGAGAATGGGCTCTAAAATTTTTAAAGAACAATTATAAAGGAATATATCCTTTCTTATTATCCCTGAAAAATCGAACAGTAGCCAAGTGCTGAGCCCACTTACGTTTCCTCAGAGCTCACGCACCTCCTGGCCTCTAGAATGCTTCACTTACTATGAACTCTAATTCCTTGAACTGGAGCTCTGACTGCAGAAGACTTCTGACTGAATGGAACACCCGCTGCCTGGTCTTTCCTGGACCTGGTGCAGAACGACAACTCAGCTCACCAGAGGCACTCAAGAGATCTTGAATACATTGAGCATGGCAACTTGCGTATTAGTGATGATGTGTCTTTTTTTTATTGAAAATGAAATTTTCCCTATCTAGACACTCCTGTCTTTTCTTTTTAGAAAAAGATAGAGAAGTAACATTAAGCATCTTATGATTCCAAGTTACTACTTTGGCTGAGAGACATTAAAAAAAAAACTTTCTATTTTCCTATCTGTTTACCAGCTTTACTGAGTGGGATTGTGTGTTTTTCTTCATGAGAACTGAGAAAGCAAAGCCTAATTCTGAAGACATAGAGAGAGAACAACATCACAATTTTAAGCGTGTATATGAGTAATTTTCTCACGGTCACTTCAGAATATTATCTCCTGAGGAGACAAGTTGCTCCCTTCAGTAGGCAGTATCATCTCCACTTCAGATGTAAACAAATCAAGTCTCAGGGAAGACAGCTGCCCACAAGGTGGGATTAAACAACTATAAACTCTTTAGTTGGAAAGCCTGGTGACAACTGTCACCACAAGGGGTCCTCAGGAAAGGACTCTCTAGATACAGGGGACTTCACTGCTTAGCATGCCATCAATGTAAATGCCACCATCCAGAAATGAGTAGCCGGAGTTTTTGCGAAAAATATGTGACAATCTTTTAATGTGTACGCTTGTGAATTTGTGTGTACACAATGTGCCCAAAGAGGCCATAAGAAGGCCTCAAAGTCCCTGGAACTGGAGTTTAAGAAGGTTCTGAGTCATCCCATGTGGGTGCTGGGAATGGACCCCAGGTCTTCTGGAAGAGCAGACATGGTCTTAAAAGCTCAATATTTTGTTTTTGTATTTAAAATACTCATCCTGCAGGAATAGGCGAAAACAAACCAGCAGGAAACAATTTAGAAAGGGAGCCCAAGTGAGCCCTTTCTGAAGATACTTCAGATAAAGGGCACACACAGGGGTCAAAGAAAAGAATCCCAGGTGCAGGAGAAGAGGCAGAAGAGGGAGAAGAGAAAGATTTCCTAACAGCAGGATGGTTCTCAGGAAGCTGGACGTCACAGCTTCGCTCCCTCCTCAGTCCTTGCCTTCTGCATTCTGCCCTTGGATTCTGGTTTCAATTCAGTTGCCTCCGTGACGCAGTTTTCATCCTGGATGGAACCCTTTCTCCGTGTAGCTTCAGATGCTGCTTCTGTCCTTGAAGCGTTTCCCGAGGTCTGGTTTCAACTGTTCTCCCAGGTGCCGTTAATGCCGACCATTAATCAAGCTTGTACACCCTTGTCTCCCACAGAGGGCCAGACAGTTTGTTTACGGCTGTCTGGAAGGATTCGCTGTACTGATAAGGCTGGGCTTTCATTGCGTCCCAAACGTATAACCAAATGTATAAACGTGGCCTTCCACGGTCCACGGCACAGAGCGGCAAGTCGAAATTAGAAAGAGTCGCACAACGCCATAACAAATTCCTAATCTGTATTTTTAAAGATTAGTATAAAAGCCCCAGAGGAGTGGCTAATCTTTAGAGATTGAATGATTTCTCCTAGAAATTTGGCATATTTGCAACACATTGCTGTTAATTTTCCACTTAATTGGCTTCAGAGCTGCTTGCCCATCTATTTATAGTTAATGGCTTGTTCTGTGTGTATCCGTAGCTGTCTTCTTTTCGTATTTACCTAATAGGCTTTTTTTACCTTTACATGGGTAGCGAGCTGTAATGTAACACATTAAGGCAATAGCTGCTTTATTGCTGCCCATGACCAATGTAGCCAGTGACCCACCTGGGATAGGAACACATTTTTGCTTTTTATTTGTTTATTTTTTAATTATGATATTCCTCCCGGCAAGCTGGTTTATTTCATTCTGCTTTGGACATCTTGATTACAGTCCTCAGTAGATCAAAGTATTTTAAGAACAGAAGCCATCCCTGATCCTTTTTGTTATCCCATGGTATACCTGGAACAACATGCAGATTTATAGTCACTTGGTGAGTAATTAAAGCTTGTGGAATGAAAGCAGATTTTTTTCCCCAAGTACAGAAGAAGCAGTAAATTAATGAGACTGACACCTCTTTACCTTTTCATCCTAAGTTCTTGTTTTAGTTTTAAGCCCAGAGTCATTTTTCATAGACACAGCAATTCACATTGAGAGGAAATTAATAATGTTGAGAGTGCTAGGCAAAAATCTCCTTTAGAAAGGAGAATATGCAACTGATTTTTCTCCACATGCTGAAAACCTGAGTCTACACTAAAATGCTTTGGGATTTTGACTGCAGGAGGTTTCCCTAGTGGCACGCAAGATGATGGAACTTTCCTGCTCCAAAGCGTGTATAAAGGTGGCCTGGTGCCTTTCCCTCTTCACAGTGTGGATTTATGACTATATTGAATTCATCTGCCTTCAAATTAATTACAGGTTGTTTTCTCTTATTACAGGTAGAAAAAAAAAGGGCAAAACCAAATAATTGATGCACTAGAAAAGTTGATGAGGTTCTTGACCCCAAATGATTCGAGGGATTTGTGATAAATGTTTCTTCCTTATCAACACATGAAAACTAACCTACTCTCTACCAGTGAACATTCTTCTAACTTAGAAACACCTTTCAATTGATAAGAAGTAACCAGTGTGTTCGGTCGGGTCTCAAAGTCACTAAATCATTCCTCAGCACTTGAAGAAATGGAATTTGAAAAATGGCAAGAATGGTCACTTGGAGGAGAGCAGAGAACAAATCACTGCCCAGTTTACCATTCGGTTACTATATAACTTATAAAATACATATACTTTTATTCAGTAATGAGTAGATGAGAACTGTGTCCAAACTAGATATAAGTGAATATGATTTTTGTGCATTAACTACTGAGAATTTTGTTTGTTTACGAGTCATGTTATTTCTGCCTATTCTCCATAGAAACAGTGTCTGTAGCTGCAGAAAGGTCTTGTTTCCATCACCATCTATTAATATTCTAATGTTGATATGGCATTTTTCAAAGAAATTTCCCTCTCTTGTGAAAGGGTGTTTATTGAAAGATGGTACAGGCAGGAACACAACAGTGAGTTTCAATTAAAGAGTAAATTGCTTAAGATTCAAGTTTATAGAGATTCTAGTGAATTAAAGCTCCTAGGCTTGTTCTAGAACATTTATAGATATATGTTAAATTATTTTTGTCACCTTTCATGTATTTTTTTACACTGTGTATGATGAGTGCAAAGCAGAGATGGTCAGAATTCCCTTCCATTTAAGTCCCTGAGCAGGACATGACAGGTACAGCTTCCAAAGAAGGAGGCACTCATGAGGAAGATGACTCTAGTTTTCAACTGATGGGACTAAAGAAAACAAATTCTGCTTCCATGCCGCTGGGTAGCTTACCTTTGCTACATCTAAAATTATTAAGACAAAGACCATATAAATATATACACAAACATCCCCAGCTCGCCGCAGCTGAAGATGTGGTTCCAGGTTAAAGTTAAACTCCTCCTGCCTTAGCCTAATGACCTGAGTTTAGATCCCCCCAGACAACCTAAAAGTCAGATGCAGTAGCTGAAGTATCTGTAATCCCAGAATCCACTACCAGGAGATGAGAAGCTGAAACAAGAGTTTGTATAGAGGCTCAAGTGGCAGCTAGCCTGACTGATGCGGGGGAAGAAAGCCTGCTGCCTACAAGATGGAAAAGTGAGAAACAGTTCCCCAATGTTGTCTTCTAATATTTACACAAGCTCACATATAACCCACTTAGACACACACTCACATATAATCCGCCTTACACACACACACACACACACACACACACACACACACACACCTCCCAACCACACACACAAATTCATTGATTATACTTGTCAAACACAGAGAGTCGGATGAAAACCTGATTCTTATGATTGTGATGGTATTGTCCAAGTGCTTCAAAGTAAAAGCACCAGTGTGATTGTCTCAAGTGAAATTGAGAAACTTACTTCTGATTAGTAATTAGGAAGAGAAAGAAAATAGTAATAGGAATCAAGCTTTCCAGAAAAAAAAAAAAAAGAAATAGTATAAAGTTTGGTTGGTGGTTTGTTGTTGTTGTTGTTGTTTTATAGCTGAACAGGAACGACAAGTCCAAGTATGTAGCTGCATGACAGGGTGATTACATATGGTCAGTGATGTGCAGTATCCTACACAAAACTGTAAGAAAATGTATATATGTGCATGTGCATATACACACAGTATAAACATATATCTATATAGAGACATATATATATATGTATATATTGCTGGAAATTGATAGAACTGTAGATCATCATATTAAATAAACCAGATTAAGAAAAAAAAAATCAATACATCTTCAGCTTTGAAATGTGCAGAATACCACACACGTGTGTGAACCTTCTAGCTGCCATGAAATAATTGTTCTCTGTCATGGTTTTCCAGAACCATAGTTGTGTGCGTTTTACTGTATCATCTTGAAGCCACCACTATATGTATCCTGCCACAAATCAGAAGTCTACAATATTGGCAAAGCTACTCAACCACAGCGCGCTAGGCAAATGACCATGATTATTTTTCAAACAGTGAAATTGATTGTAGGTTGCCCACACAGTTTCTTGACATAAGTTGAAATGTAAACTAAATTATCTTGACAAGGTTGACTGCAATAAATTCACTTCCTCACTTCCTTGCTTCTTTATAGGTTACATTTCTCTCTCTCTCTCTCTCTCTCTCTCTCTCTCTCTCTCTCTGTCTCATGCATGTGAATGAGTGTATAAGTGGCTCTATTTTATAGACAATGTCTGGGTTATACACTTCACTCTTTAAGACAGGAACTTGAAAATGTAACACTTCAACCTTTTTTGCAAAAGTCATGCTGGGTCATTAAGAGAAAAAATATAAAGAAATCTTTTATTTAACCCTAAAACTGTATTTAAGAGTAGAATTTTATCAATTTTTATGTAGAATAGGATTGAAGAGAGAAATTGGAGTGGAATGAAAGGTTTTGCAGGTTGAAATGTGTTGCTCAGAGTCCTCTGAGTTGATGAATACTTTGAAAGAATGCTATTGGTCAGCCAATCTCATATTTGTGTGCACATGTACTAATGGAACAGGATGGCATGGGCAGAACTGAAAAACAGCTTTCTGGGAAGGAGGCCTCGCTCTGCTGGTATTCACTGTTGCCAGGGGATGCATTTGATGATGCCTTTGGAAAACAGAGGAAACAAAATTCCTCAGTTATTGTTCAGATTGGGGAACCAAAAACTGAAAGTCATAAGGTGAGTGTTGCTTGAATGGCATCCTTACTTCTTGAGCAGGAAAACTTGTGTTCTTGAAGATACAGTATGTGTGTGTATGAACTGTGCTTGAACTAATAATGTAATTCAGCGCAAGGAATCCTGCAAATGGTCCTCTAACTAAGCATAGAAAATGAAAATAGAGCCGGGCGGTGGTGGCGCACGCCTTTAATCCCAGCACTCGGGAGGCAGAGGCAGGCGGATCTCTGTGAGTTCGAGACCAGCCTGGTCTACAAGAGCTAGTTCCAGGACAGGCTCTAAAGCTGCAGAGAAACCCTGTCTCGAAAAACCAAAAAAAAAAAAAAAAAAAAGAAAATGAAAATAGAGAAAACATGCCAGCTGACTACTCTGTTCATGAAGTGTGGGCATTTTTTTTCTCATGTAGACACCCAGCTGTCTTATATTTCTCCAACCTCCCTTGCAGTTGCTTGAGTCTACAAAAGTTATGATCACTAAAGTGGTCTGGGATGCTATATGCCACCTCGAAGCCTGGCTATGACTAAGAGTACCTTTGGACAATACTCTCACTGCCTCTCCTTTCTTCTGATCTGCTTTTGAGATGTAAACAACATGCTAGAGGACTAAGGGATTCATATAGTGCTTTTTAAAAGAACTACAGATTTAATAAAGCCATGAATTAGATCTTCAGTGAAACAGCTGTAAAAGCAGTAAAGTCACAACCATAGATAAAGAAACTTAATAAGAAAGCATACAAAATACATAAAATTCCATTAATGCAATATGAAGGGTTTTTAATTTAGAAGAACAGAGAAATTAACAAAATTAATTTTATAAGATGGTTCTATATGATTAGAAAAAGTCATGAACTTATAAAATCATCAAACTATAATATCCCCCAAATGAATAGGAAGTCAATATACATTGTTTGCATTCCAAAAACATGGGCATGTACTTCCTGAAATATGCAAAATCATAGCACATATTCCAGTTGGATTCCCCCAGTAATGACATTTGAGTAAATACAAAAGATATGAACCAATCACATAATTAAAAGAAAATCTGTTAAGTATAAAATACATTGACAGAAGATAGAGACATGCTTTCCATAACAATATCAGAGCCAGCAAATCAAAGCCAGATTTAAACCGTAGTCACAAGCCCAGGTGGAATCTTATGGTTTCTATAAGAGACACTTAAAAGACTTAAGTTTTTAGATGTATTTCCAGATCAATGAAACAAACTCAAACACAAAGTAAAAAAGACCAAAAATGTTAAAATAAGCCAAACTCAAATTTAAATTTATAAGTATAAGTGAAACATATAAAAGCATTTTTATTAAGACGTTCAATAAAATGTTCTAATAATATTCATCAGAAGTATTGGAGATCTGAGGACAAATGTATACAGTCAGAAGAGGTTGGTATTCTTTCTAATACTGGGTTTCTGCCCCAGAATTCTTGACTCCAACAAGTTATTTAAATCAAGTGTAGCCATGCCTTGGAATCCATTGGGGATTAGCTTCAAGGACCATACAGACACCAAAATCTGTTCATATCAAGCTTTGCAGCTGCTCAGGTCCCTCCCTGCTGTAGAGTGATGCCTATAACCAACACATATCCCTCTGCATACTTTAAATAATCTCTACAGTATTTGTAATACCTAATGCAAGGCAAATTGCATGTAGTAGATATGCTATGCTTAGAAAGAAAATGTCAGTATTTATTAAATAGAATCCATCCGCTATGTATTTTCCACAGTTTGTTTGATCTATTTATGTAAACAACATAGGTAGAGAACACTGACTGCATGCAGTTTTAAGATTGAAGAGGAATACAATTAACTCAATTCAACTGTTATTAGTAGAGAAGTTTTCTTTTTGTCTTGAATTGCCAATATAACTTTGGCAAATACTGAAAACAGTACCTTAGGAGGTCACAAAGATGTTTTCTTTTCATTTATTATTGTGGTGGTGGGACTGAACCTGGGAATTCACAAATGTAGGGCAAGTGATCTAACAAACACTGAGCTACATGCCCAGCCCAAAATTTAAAATGTAGACATTACACTTGTTTTATTTTCTGACTATTGCTGAGTTAGTCGGAAGTAAATGGACTGGTGTAAAATTGATGTCTAATGCAATACATAAACATGCTGAGTAAATCAAACCAAAATTTGAAATAAATAGAAGTCTATAGGAAACAGAGGTATTGTCAAATGACAGACATAGAATAAACTGACAATTACGTATATAAACTCAGACGCTGTTACGAGAGTAGTTGGGAAAGACTTTAATACAAATTCAGAGACTCGGGTTTTAATATAAAATGTCAGGGGAAGTATGACTGTGGGATTCTGTGTGGTGGAGAAGTAGGGCTGAGAGTTTGTCAAAAGCCCTTTCAGCAAAGGGCTGATTTGAAATTTTCTTAGACAGGAAGATGGAAGCCTCTTAGTTCTCAGTAGATTGAAATGTAAACATCAATGCACCCACAGTAAATATTGTATTGAAACACACATGACCTGAATGGTGACATATTCTCAAAGGAATTTAAGGGTAGATTGCTCTCAGAATAGTTTCCGGTGAAGTAAATAAGAAATATTAAAAATTCTTCAGAAGGAGTTTTATGACACAAACTTTAAATGTTTTCTGAAGGAAGCACTGCTCTATCAAAGATCACTAAAGGATCAAAGGTGACAAACAAGATATACGAACACCATGAGTAAAATTCAGCAGACTGCAGGGGAGGGTAGTCATCTCTCCAGCTTAAGTCCCCTGAGATACTCAAATGATGTATGCTTCAGACTCACCAGTACCAAACAAAATAAAATAAATCACAGGAAAGAATACAATAAAATACCTGGCAATCTTTTTTATTTCCAATATCCAGGAGGATAGTTATATGTTTTTCTTTGGGTTCACCTTCTTATTTAGCTTCTCTAGGATCACGAATTATAGGCTCAATGTCCTTTATTTATGGCTAGAATCCACTTATGAGTGAGTACATGCCATATTCATCTTTTTAGGTCTGGATTATCTCACTCAGTAAAGTGTTTTCTATTTCCATACATTTGCATGCAAAATGGGGGCTCACAACTGTCTATAATTCCAGTTCCAGTTCCAGGGGATTTGACATGTAAAATAAAAAGTTAAATAAATTATTTAAAAAATTATTTAAAAAACTATATTCTTTAAGAAATTTATACATCCTATTTTTATCATATTCCTTCAGATCCCAAACTCTTCCCAGTTCTCCTCTTCCCCATCCACCCAACTTGATGTTCTTTCTCTCACTTTATACTTTTCAGAAGATGTTCTGTTTAAGTGAATATCCCACACCCCTGTTTTTTAACACAAAGCCTACCACAGTGGATGCATTGCACTGGGCTTTGGGTCCCTGCACAGACTTGCAAAATGGGCACCTCCAATTTAAGGCCAGATCCCCAGTGCTCTTTTAAAAACCATTTCAAATTGCAGCTGATACCATAAGTAGTAACCTGATTTGTCTGTGCACAGAGCCGGGCCTCAATATGCCCTTCACAATGGGACACTGTGGCCACCAAAGAAAACCTTTTAATTTGACCTTGAAAAATTTTTGCCAGCATGGGGACAAGTGGCATTTAATATAAAAAAGCTTCTTTTGATAGAGAGACACGCCAGCTCCTGCAGTATCCTGTAGCTCCTCTAAGAAGATGTATGGGTGGAGAAGAAATTCCTCCAGGAGGCTTTCTTTGGATGTAACAAATCCAGTCACACGGGCCCTGTCTGGACTGGACAACAGGGCACTGGGGGGATCTGTCTTCTCATCCTGCCATGACAGGTAGAACACATTCTATCCCTATAGAAAAATCTGTCAGGTCTCCTGGTGTGGGAGGTCCTTCTATCTAAGTGTTGCTTTTATTGGCTAATGAATAAAGAAAACTGCCTTGGCCTGTGATAGGGCAGAACTTAGGTAGGCAGGGGAAACTGGACTGAACACGGGGAGAAGAAAGGCAGAGTCAGGAGAAGCCATGGAACCGGCAGAATCAGGAGAAGATATGGAACCACCAGAGCCAGACATGCCAAAACTTTAGCCGGTAAACCTCGGCCTCGTGGCAATACACAGAATAATAGAAATAGGTTAAATTAATATCTAAGAGTTAGTGAATAAAAAAGCTAGACCTAATTGGCCAAGCAGTGATTTAATTAATACAGTTTCTGTGTGAGTATTTTGGGGCTAAGCGGCCGGGAATCAACAAGTGGCTCTTTCCTCCTACAGCCTCCTGGGCTTAGCAGCTAAAGGCAAGTACAGCGTCTGAGTCTGGCAGTTAACTGGATGTCTCTCCACCCACACCTCCTTCGGAGCATGAGCCCAGCAAATCTCAACTCTTCCCCATTCCCACATTGTCCCATACCTGCAGGAAATAGCCAGACGTGAACAGGTATCAAAGAGTCTGGGATGCTTGAGTGAACACTTTACTCCAGTCCCTGTCATCCATACATCCAAAGGATCTGAGATGTTCAGGTGGAAGCTTCACCACCACCTCTGGCATCCATATGTGCAAAGAGAATGGAATGTTTGGGCGGAAATTCCCACTCCATGCCCCCTTCCCATCCATCTCCAAACCCTGCTGCATCGCAGAAAGCCTGCCAAACGATGACCCCTCCCCCAGAGATGTTCAAGACCACACCCATAGGGTATTTAGACTGCCCTCCAGAACACAGACATGTAGTTTTCTGGTCTTCATTTCCAGTCTTCTTTCTGGGGGGACTGGAAAGCCATCTGGGAGCATTGTATCCAGGAAACCTGGGCTTTGTCTAATTTGGTTTGATTTGTTCTGATTTGGATTGTTGCATCAGTGGAGAGGTTTGTTGGGGTACAGAAACTTTTCAAAACATAAAAAGACTCATATTAGACACAGGTGAATGGATAATTAACACATCAAAAAATACACACGCCAGTAAAGGAAAAATAAAACAGGAAAATATTGAAGAAAAGTTGAAGTTACCTTTTTATTAAAATACGTGTTTCGGGAGAGAATTAAAAAGAGTGAAAATCATAAATGGCTTCGTTTCTTTTCTTGCTCCTGAGACACAAATGCCTGATACAGAAGCTTTAGGAAGGCTTTATTTGGGCTCAGTTTGAAGATAAGCCCCTCACGGAAGCAAGGTCTTGCCAGAAAGAACTTGAGGCAGCTGGGCCCCTGGTACCCACAGTCAGGAAGGAGAGAGACAGATCCAGTACGCAGTGTCTTTTATCTTTTCTGTTTAGGACAGGACTCAGGTCAATGAAAAGGTGCCACCCACAATGACGGTGGCTCTCTCACTTCCATTAACCTACTCTCGACTCTTCCCCACAGGTTTGTCTAGAGGCTTGTCCCAGAGCTGACTCCAGACCGTGTCAGGCTGATAACTAATATTAACTATTACAAGAACTTTAAAAACTAGTTGAAAACTTTTGACAATTAGTAAATTTAAATTAATTTATTTTACATCCTGACTGTAGTTTCCCCTCCCTCCTCTCCCCGGATCCTTTCCCCACCTCCTCTCTGCTCCTGCTTTCCACTCCTCCTCAGTTTCTATTCAGAAAAGGGGCAGGACTCCCATGGCTGTCTACAAAGCATGGCTTATCAAGTTTCAGTAAGACTAAGCACTTTGCCTTGTATTAAAGCCGAGCAAGGCAATCCAGTATAAGAAATCGGGTCCCAAAAGCCTGTAAAAGACTGCCCCTGCTCCCACCGTTAGGAGTTATACAAGAAGACCAAGCTACACACTGTTACATATGTAGAGGGTTTCCACCCATCCCACTCAGGCTCCCTGGTTGGTTGTCAGTTCAGTCTCTGTCAGTCCCTATGAGCCCAGATTAGTTGATTCTATGAGTTTTAAGCACTTAAAAAGTTCTATCAGTAATAAATAAAAGAAAAGTTTACTTTGATCATGTTGTGTTGAAATTACAGTTGAGGGTATCTAAAGAAATAAAAGAGAAAACATCGAGGCCAGAATATAAAGTTACAGAAGCAGAAAGAAGAAGCTAAGAATTATCGGCAGTCTCTTGATAGCCAAAATGAGTGGGACCTGCAGAATGATGAAAGGAAAATGATTATTAACCAAGATTATGTACAGAAACAATGTGCATTCCTAGGGTGAGAGAATTTACAGCTAGAGTTGAAAGTACATACACAAACAGATGTCCGATGTCGGTACTATTAATAACTGAGCAAGAAACTTTTAAAAGCTTAGGTGATTTTTTTAAGTACAAATTCAGAATAAAAATATTAATTATAAACCTGCTATAACATAATAGAAATAAGATGTCATTCATAAGAAAAATGAAATATTCATGAACTCAGGAATAGATGAAGTACATGCTATTCAAGAAGATAATGGAGAACTTAATTCATATGTGAGAATCAGTTATGCAAATGAAATTATGCTCTAGAATGATTTGTCGGTGGCTGTGTCATAGGAGTAGTAGATGACAAGTGAAGTTCAAGGTATCAGCCTACTAGGTCAATCTCAGGCAGGCAAGGCTCCCTCCGAGACCAAACACCC
The DNA here is from genome assembly GCF_903992535.2 of Arvicola amphibius. Classification (NCBI taxonomy): domain Eukaryota; kingdom Metazoa; phylum Chordata; class Mammalia; order Rodentia; family Cricetidae; genus Arvicola; species Arvicola amphibius. The sequence goes on along the minus strand of NC_052057.2, from coordinate 17,354,195 downwards.
CGGACTCTCTACTGAGCCTTTACATGTTTGCTGCTGCTATTTCTCTTGTATCTCTCACGGTGTGAATGGGTGTGGGGAGATCCCCAACTGCCTGTAATGTAGTGTGTTTATCCCATAAAAAATATCCTGTTTTACTGGGCATTTTTACCTAAGGATTGCTATGAAGATGATTTCTTCCTAAGCTGTACTGTCTAATTGATAATATTATTAATTTAAATAGAGTTTTATGATAAAATATTAAACAAGGAGTATCACACAGCAGGGAAATATAAGTTTCTATTGAGGATCTATATAAACTGTGACTTAGGTTAATGATTAAAAGAACAATCGAGCCCCAATAGCTCAGCTAGCTTAAATTTTTGTAACCTTAATGTTGGGAAATGTGTTCACAGGTTTAAGAGTGCATCACAGCTGAAACAAAACTTTGAAAATAACTTCAAGTTAGACTAAGACGTTTTAGTCAAATATTTTTTGAGTTAAAAAAAAACCCAAGAAGATAATCTAACATTTTAGAAAAGCACATTGTTGAATACAGAACTCATCAAGGTCAGAGAACAAGAACAAAGCAGCTCAATATTTATGAGCTGATGTTTTCTTGCTAGGGTTGGTTGATGATCAAAGGTGACAATTAATTCATTGTAGCCATTTTGCCTTCAATCTCCTGATATAAAAACCTATTGATGAATGGCTATGTATCATAAAGATTTAAAATGGAGCTGTTTGATTTTTTTCATGTATAAATGTTTAGGTTTATGATTTCTTTAAGATTTCTTACAAGAGTTTGAAGTCAGGTTTTGTGATGGCTCCAGAAGTTCCTTTATTGTACAGGACTGTTTTAGCTATCCTGGGTTTTTTGCTTTTCCATATGAAGTATTATTCTTTTGAGGTCTGTGAAGAATTTTGCTGGGATTTTGATGGTCATTGCATTGAATCTGCAGATTGCTTTCAGTAAGATTGTCATTTTTACTATGTTAATTCTACCTATCCAAGAGCATGAGAGATCTTTCTAGTTTCTGGTGTCTTCTTCAATTTCTTTCTTCAAAGATTTAAAGTTCTTGCCATACAGGTCTTCCACTTGTTTGGTTAGAGTTATTCTAAGATATTTTATGTTTTTGTGACTATTGTGAAGGGTGATGTTTCTCTGATTTCTTTCTCAGCCCATTTATAATCTGTGTAAAGGAGAACTATTAATTCTTTTAAGTTAATCTATCCTGCTACATTACTGAAAGAGTTTATGAGTTGTAAAAATTTCTTGGTAGAATTTTTGGGGCTGCTTATATAAACTATCATATTATAGTTTGACTTCTTCTTTTCTGATCTGTATCCCCTTGATCTCCTTTTGTTGTCTTACTGCTCTAGCTAGGACCTTAAGAACTATATAGATATGGAGAGAGTGGACAACCTTGTCTTGTTCCTGATTTCAGTGGGATCACTGGGAGTTTCTCTCCATTTAGTTTTATGTTGGCTGTTGGCTTGCTGTATATTGCCTTTATTATGTTTAGGTAAGTTCCTTGTATCCCTGCTCTCTCCAAGACCTTTATCATGAAGGGATGTTGTATTTTGTCAAAAGCTTTTACGGCATCTGATGAGATGATCATGTGGTTTTTATTTTTCAGTTTGTTTATATGAAGGATTACGTTGGCAGATTTTTATGTATTGAATCATATCTACATCTCTGAGATGAAGCCAACTTGATCATGGTCGATGACGCTTCTGATGTGTTCTTGGATTCTATTTGCCAGTATTTTATTGAGTATTTTTGTGTCAGTGTTCATGAATGAGACTGCCAAGATCAAAAACACTGATGACAACTTAATGCTAGAGAGGTTGTGGGATAAAGGGAACACTCCTACATTGCTGGTGGAAGTGAAAACGGGTACAGCCCCTTTGGTTATCAGTATGGCAATTTCTCAGAAAATTAGGAAACAACATTCCTCAAGACCCAGCAATACCACTTTTAGGTATATACTCAAAGGTTGCTTAATAATCCCACAAGGACATGTGCTCAACTATGTTTATAGCAGCATTGTTTGCCATAGCCAGAACCTGGAAACAACCTAAATGCTCCTCAATCAAAGAACGGATAAGAAAAACGTGGTACCTTTACACAATGGAGTACTACAAAGCAGAAAAAATAATGTCATCTTGAAATTTGCAGGCAAATGGATGGATCTAGAAAATATGATGTTGAGTGAGGTAATGCAGACCCAGAAGGACAAATATCAGATGTATTCACTCATAGGTGACTTTTAAACATAAAGCAAATAAAACCAGCCTACAAATTATAATTCCAGAGAACCTAGACAACAATGAGGACCCTAAGAGAGACATACATGGATCTAATAATCTACATGGGAAGTAGAAAAAGATAAGATCTCCTGAGTAAATTGGGAGCATAGGGACCATGGAAGAGGGTTGAAGGAAAGGGGATATGAAGGGAGATTTAATAAGAAAAAAGGATTCTTACAAGATTACTTTTCAAGGTAAATAATAGAGTAACTGGCCCTTTCTTTGTAACTTCAGAACTGCAGCCTACCAAAAAGAGACCTGATGGAGAAGAATATCTTGCTTCCCTACATGGTTAATCTATTACAAGTTGCTTGAGTATGAATGTATATGAATTCTTGGGATAATTTTTTTGACCTGTAATATGTAAATGTTTGATCAAGTAAGGGATATGGAAAACATGCTGCTTTTTACTGTTTCCTTTGTATTCATTGTAATCATTCATTTGAAAAACAAAATTTAACCACATTGTAATTCCTATATGTCCTGAATAACTTTGTTGGGGTATATAAGCTAAAGAAAAAAAAACATACAGTAGAAAGAATACAGAAGAGCAGAGAGGAATAGAGAATAAAGAAAACCATCAAGAGAGTGTGTGAGTGTCTTTTTCCCTTAACCCCCCTTCAGATAAAAAAGTCCTATATGGCCCGACCCTGGGGCTTCTCTCTAAGCCCTGCACTGCTGGAGGCTGGCCCCCCCAGGCAGCAATAATGATTAATTGCATAATTGATGGTATTGGGACACTTGACTCTGTGTGCTGAATTTCAATGAATCATGTTTCATTGTATGCAGAAAATCAAACCAAAATGGATTATTAATGTGAACCTATAATCTTTCAAAATTTCAAAGAAATGTAAGAGAATGTATTTGTTGTAATTTGATAAGGGATAATTGCAAAATATGACAAAGAAAATATAACCTGTAGAAGAAAGAAAAAATTTATTAAAATGTATAATTTTTATCAGTAAAGTATGACCTAATAATAAAATTCCACTTCAGCATCTGTAACTGGTAATATATTATCATGTAAATTATACTAAAAATTCTAACAATCCATAAGAAGCTACAAAGAGAGGAAAAAACTATAGGAATGTTTAAACCATACATACAAAAATTTTATAGATGAGAAAATCCACAAGCAAATAGATATAAAAGCAATAAACAATTTTATTAATAATCAAATGTACATGATAAATTAATTAGATACCAGTTATCAACAAAAGTTAGCAAGTTTGACAATACATTGATGAATAACTAGGAATATTTTACCTCACATTTTGCTGGTTATTATTTTATTATTTCTATAGAGAAATTTGGTAATTCATTATAAAGTTTTCAAAAGTGTAAAATTAAACTTAGCTATGCAGTTTTATAGTATTTTTTTAAAAGTTTTATGATATGTCCATTTAGATGCTACTTAAAAATTTCTCCCTTAAACATTGAAGGACTGGTCCACAGACAAAAATCAAGGCATCATTTATAATGAAAAAATATAAATTTTAAAAAAACAATATAAATTTAGAAAAAACAATTTACTTCTAAAGAAAATCAAATTACTCGTATGACTTGGCACTATACCAAGGTTTTTTATTTTTTTAACTTGATATGTCAACTTATCTGTATCGAAAATCAAGCAGTAGTATGAGGAGGATAGAGACTACAAATGATGCCGTTTGCATACCATTTTAGGAGTAAAGCTGCTATAAATCGAGTGAAGTTTGTCATCTATTTAATACATTTATTTAAAGATTTGTAAATGTAACACATGTTAATATTATGTTGGTATGTGCTCTGAATGAAAAGTTTAAAAAAAAGATCTTTAGAAATAAGCTAGTTAGATATATTAGATATCTCTTTTACATGTACATAGTTGTATACTACATCAGTTTTTCCATCTTCCTGAATGGTCAGACATTTTATATTTTATACTAAAAGTGAAAGCTATCAAAGAAAAAATAGAAAACTTAAACTTTATAGAATCAAAATTTTTGCTCTTCGAGAGAGTGAAAGGACAATTTACACAAATGTGAAGTATTTGAAAAATGCCTGTGTCTAGTATAGATGAACCATTCTCACAGTTCAACCATAAAAAGGAAATCCAATCTGAAGGCAGATTTATCTGTCATGCCACTGTGATAAAATGCCTGACACCGATATTGATGAATTAAAGGGATGCTTCTGTTGTTTTTGCGGTTTGAGAAATTCAAGACAAAGGCCAGGAAGCCCCATTGCTTTGGGACTTCGATGAAGGTAGCCCATCATGATAAAAACCTACATTGGAATATGTTCTCCACCTTGAGGAAGAATCCGTAAGAGACTAAGACAGTGTCTTGCAACCCATTTCTAAAGTGCACACCAATGATACTTGAAGCTCCCATTGTGTTCTATCTTACGGAAGTCCAAAGCTCTTCCCAATGCTGTGATCCTGGAGAATAAAGCCTTCAACTGTGGGGTCCCCTTTTTCATCACGGTCTGTTGGTCACCAGTCCACAAGGACAAAGAGGCAGAAGGAGTAACAGGGAGATTGGTATGGCCTTTAAACAGGACAGAAATAGCCTCTCAGGCATCTGGTTCAGTGAGACAGCTCAGCTCCATTCGAGAGTGAGGAGAGATGGAAAGGATGGGGACAGAAACTGGGGTATCACATAATTTGCATTAAACAGCATGTTCCTATCATAAAGCTCCTAGTACAAGTCTTGGTTATCGTATGTACAATCACAGTCCTATTGTAAAGCTACTAAGGGTCACACTAGAGCTAAATCAGGCATCTGGGCCTAGCAACATTCTCAAAATAATGTCAGATAGAGAGCAGAAAGCCTTCAGCTGAGAGGGAGTCCTCCATGTTGTCGAGCTTGGAGAGAGCTGTCAGACCACGGTAGACTACAAAATCTGACCAACAGGGCCTCCCAACATTGAACAAATGGTTCAAATTTCAACATCATGCAAATGAACTCAACAAATAATTCTCCAAGGAAAATGAAGACATGGCAAATAGGTGCATAAAAAATGCTTGATATCTTTAGCCATTAGTGAAAAATATCTCCTTGCCTACTATGATGGTTATCATAAAAAATTGTCAACAAGGACCAGGGAAATTGGAATTATCATACATTTCTGGGAACAGCATAAATGTGCTACTTGTTTTTATTGGTGTCTGGTCCTTTATTTCTGAAAACAGACAAAGTTTTAATGGTTTTATATATATATATATATATATATATATATATATATATATATATATATAAAATTAACAAAAGTATGGAATGTGTGGTGTGCACAGTAAGTTAAATATGATATTTTTTCTATGACTGAGCAGGTTAAAGGCATCTGTCAACTTCATAAGTCTGTTTGAACTTTATAACCAAACTGTGATATAAATCTCTACCATTCCATATGAAAAGATGGCATGTAAAAATAATTCATGAGAACTCTGAAGCCAACAAGATTTATGATATCTCAGCCAGTCACAGAGCTGTTCCCCTGTTGAGTGATCAGCTTGTATATCAACTGTCCTGTAGTTTTTCTTGGCTTTTTCCCTCATGTCTGTAACCATAATCCTCAGGAGGTCTCCATCAGTCAAATCTGATTTGATCAACTTTGAAGAAACTTAGCTTTTCGTTTCCAATGGAAACAAAAGCATAATCTCTCCCCCAAAGTAACACATTGTCCAACTTCCATTTTCAAGTCAAGTCACCCCTAAAGCATATAGGCTGGTTTAATTCAAGAGTCTCTCCACAGTTCAATATCTCTCAGCAGCTGTTGTTCTCTGGTTTTTTTTTTTTTTTTTTAGCATTTTTCTATGATTGTCTATATCCACTTTCTTTTCTTTCTTTAGTATCTTTAGTTCTTTATATATTTTGGAAATCAGACCTTTGTCTGTTGCGGGGTTTGTGAAGATCTTCTCCCAGTCAGTAGGTTGCCTTTTGTCTTAATGACAGCGTCCTTTGCTTTACAAAAGCTTCTCAGTTTTAGGAGGTCCCATTTATTCAATGTTGCCTTTATTGTCTGTGCTACTGGGGTTATACGTAGGAAGTGGTCTCCTGTGCCCATATGTTATAGAGTACTTCCCACTTTCTCTTCTATCGTGTTCAGTGTGTTCAGATTGATATTGAGGTCTTTAATACATTTGGACTTGAGTTTTGTGCATGGTGATATGGGTCTGTTTTCATTCTTCTACAGGTTGACATCCAGTTATGCCAGCACCATTTGTTGTAGATGCTTTCTTCCTTCCATTGTATACTTTTAACTCCTTTGTCGAAAACCAGGTGTTCATAGGATTGTCGGTTAAAATCTGGGTCTTCTATTCGATCCCATTGGTCAACATCTCTGTTTTTGTGCCAATACCAAGCTGTTTTCATTACTGTAGCTCTGTAATAGAGTTTGAAGTCAGGGATGGTAATGCCTCCAGAAGTATTTTTATTGTATTCCTCCACGGGGGAATTTTTCTTTTGAAATCTCAGTTCTCAGGTCCTTTATTTCAATAGCAGATTGAACACCATGTTGGCAAAAATGAGTTTTGTGTCTCAAGATATAGTATGGATAAACTGTCAAACATTTAGTCAATGTTCCTGGACGAGTGTGAAAGTAAACAGGGCACACTGAGGTCTGGAAGTTTGCACAGTAGGTCCACCAAAAAAACTAGGAACCACCACTCGTCACCACGAGCTTTCTTCCTTTCTCAGACTGTAGCTTGCAGGTCATGAGCACAGATTCAGGAATCTCTGTGAGGGCACCAGCGGCTACAGTATAATCAGCGCTGTCCCCCTCTGTTTTACACACACTCATCTCACCAAGCTTTATTTTCTCCCTGTGAACAAAGCACAAATATGCCCTCAACCCCGAATTAATACCAGAGTTGGGTTCTTTCCCACATAGACTGAGGATGTAACTCCTCATTACTTATTTATCTCTTGAAGTTGTGTTGTATGGCACGTTAACTCCATGCTGTTTTAGAGCTAGGAATTTGATAGCAGCTTCTGTGAGCTGCCTGGGAAATTAGTATTCTGACTCCCCTTTAAGAATTTTACTGAGTGGCTCAAGGTTCCATGTAACTAGGGCCATAGCCATTGGATATTTTATTTGACGTTTGTAAACTATCGTTTTAGTACAAGCTGTAAGTCTCCCTAGCTGACAGGTTTTAACCTGCTGATTTACATTTTTCAGACACCTTTCTGGGTGGGGCAGAGCTGTGCTACAGCCCACAACAGCAGTCTGCAAAGCTAGGGTAGCTAGCTGCCCAGTGAAGCACTAGGCTCTGTAATCCAGCTATCAGTGTTTTGTTCTCTCCATCCTCCAGTGTATTTAGGGAATACCCCAAGGTGTGGACATTAGGCAGTCCAGCTAATAAAAACTGGGGATCTCTGGAGAGCCCACACAGACAGCAATGGTAACTGCTTCCAGCAGGAGTTCCTGATTCGAAAGGAAGTTCTTAAAGCAAATACAGCTGCAACCAAAAAAAAAAAAAAAAAAAAAAAAAAAAAAAAAAAAAAATGACCTTTGACGTCTCAGGATCTGCACTAGTGAAAGTATAAAAGACAAGAACCTCCAGCTTCCATTGACCTCCATCTGACTCAGTATGTCTGTGAGGGGCTTTCCAGAGGAGATGCCATGTGCTGCAGAAGACAGTAGGAAGATCTGCCCTCGTGTAGGTAAGCATCTTTCCACATGGAACACAGGTGGAGGACGAGAATTGCTTTGATTCCCAGAAGCTGAGACTCTGCTGCCCTTGAGTATAAGATCTCTAAGCAATGCAGTCTTTGAATTTACAGTGGTCCCTCACCACCCTGGTGTTCTTAAGTCATTGGTGCCAGGCTGAGAGTCCCAGTTTCTATACCTGTAATACTTGCATACTTGGACTCAGACATACTGCCAGCCTCTGGGTTGGCATATTGGGATATAGCTTGTTATAGGATTCCCCAGCCTCTGTAATAAAAAGAGAAATTTCTAACAAATCACTTCTCTTATATCTATGTATCTAGCTCTGCCTAGCCTACTGATTTGTCTTTATACACTAGAAACAGGGCTTATTTTGCAGTGATGGGAATAAAATTAATTGTATATTTATAAAAAGTGAATGTATTATATTTATATAATACATAGTAAATAGAATACATTTATATAATATATTGTATTATATACTGATAAATATAAAATATGTAGTATATTAGTAAGAATAAGTAAATATATAACTAATGTAATAGTAAAACTTGAATTAAAGAGTGGTACTGTTCACACAACATTGTGTAAACACTAAAAGTCTATCAAATTGATACTTGTTAATGTTGGGCTTCATGTTCTGAGGAGACAACAGCTTGGAAGTTACTGAAGTGGTTCCTTAACACACAACACAAGGGCTAGACCAGTCTCGGAGGCGTAGGGAGGCAGAATGGTTGGCATAGAGGCATTTTTCCAGCATTGAGATGTTTCAAGGCATTAGCATCCCCAGGATGTGCTCACTGAACACCAGGTGCAGGATGTGCCTTTTCAACATTTTCTGCTTGATATTTAGACTAATCATTCACTTTCATCATAATTTCATGTTCCTAACTAGTACTGATTCTAGCCCTCTTTGTATAATTTTGTTCATTAAATTTCATGTATTCTTTAGTAGATTGATTATTCACATCCTTTAGATTTCTATCGGTTGTGTCATTTCTTCACACCTGTACAAGAATATGTCAACATGAGTTAGGAATTAGTCCTTCATCTTTCATGAAGAGTGCAAGTATTTCATAACTGCATTTATGAAGGTTCTTTCTGTCGTGAAATGTATGTGCATTTGGATGTTAAAATGTGTCTGCCTTTTTCTGTATAGCCTTTTACTTCCGTGGGCTTGGTTACAAAGACTTTCCTGATCTTTGGGAACTGCCTGTACTTGTAAAGATTTCAAAAAAAATTTCATGTTTTGTTGAAATCATTATTTTACCTTGGTAATTTCTTTCTAACATTTGTGAGAGGATTTTGACCTCAGTTTTCCAGGTAGATTATTATGATATCACAACATCATTTTGAATATAAGCTTTCTCCCCCACTGAATTGCAAGGGCACATTTGCCCTGTAACCAATCGAATGTAAATTAAGTTACGGATTCTCTTTTTGACAAAACTGCCAGCTTTTCTCATTCTATACTAACAATTCTAGTAGCTCTTATAGACTAATATATTAATTTGAGAGAAATATACATTAAAAGGAAATTAAACATTTCTGGTAGAAGGCATACCATTCCTTTTATTCAGTTTTTTTTTCAGGTATTTCAATGAAAGGTTACTAAATTCTCATGCTTTTATGCCTTTTTTGAAATGTACTGATGAATATTTTTGTCTTAACTTTTTACTTCTTTTGGCAGTACTAGGCTTTACGCTCAGAGTCTTATGTATCTTATTACTCAGCTCATTTTTAAAGGGGAATATTTCTTATTTTCTAGTTGCTCATTATTAAAACATTGTTAAAAACAATGGATACATGCATCTTTTTATAGTCAGTTAATGTACAGCATTCTACCTCATTCATTTTGTAAGTTATTTTACTAGAAGATTCCATATCTGTAGTTATGTTATCATGACATTTGCAAATTAAATCTATTAAATATTTTTCAAATATTAGGTTTATTTCCTTGCCTTATATTAACAAGAACAGTATTTTGATATTATATAATGCTAAAACATATCATTTACAATGCAAACTATTCAATGAATATCTTTACATTTTGACTAAATCAAAGGAAGCAGTGAGTTCAAGAAGGGAACCCTAAAACAAAGGAAACTTTACTAATCAAAGTTATTTACAATTTTATCAAAAAAATTAGGAATTTTTTGCCTTGAACTAAGGTATATCATAGATACTTTAAAAAGTTATATACCTTAGGCAAGTATGGTATACAAACATAGTTAATTCCAGCTCTCTTTGTAGAAAGATATTGAGATGTTGAGAATATACAATGATATACTGAGAGAGAGAGACGACAGAGACAGACAGAGAGTACATCTGGGCATATCTTTCCAGGCTGGTCATAACTGTAGCTGGTGAGATTTACAGGTAGTAACACTGATCATTACTTTTCTTCCCCCAATAATCTGAATACTACCTTCCAGCCTTGTGAAAGCTAGGTCACAGTCGTCAGTGCTTCCAGGTTGATATAGTTTGATTTCTCCATATTCTGTGATTCAAGCATATGGTGTATTCAACAACAGACTCCAATTTTTTTTAAACAATGTATTCCTGTCATCTGAAGAAGAAAACTAATTTAATTTTGCTACATAAAGAGATGGTGACATAACCCTTAATTAAGTTGCATGGAAATCCAATATTTGTTACCATAGCTTCATGGGCTAAATTATGTTGTGGCCTCCAAAATTATCTACAATAGAATGAAGGAGACCAAATATGGAAAACAGGCCATAAAGTCTCAGACAACTCTAATATAAAATTTGCGTTAAATTTATACTGTACTGGAGGCATTTATTTTTACTACAGTGAAGTGTAATTTAACTGTGCTAGATATTTTTTTAGAACCCATTTAACTCACGGGAGCATAATATAAAAGTAAAGAAGGATTCCATATTAAAACAATGGCAGTAATACGGAATAGTTACCATCATATTCTAAAGAAGCTGTTGTATGATTACGTGCTCTGCTGATCTGATCAATGATTAATTCTCAGGTATAATAACATATTCTCTTTTAACTATTTCTTTTTAGAGATGGTTTAATATAACTGCTTTTCTAATCCAATTATTGACCCTAACCAAATCCAGTGAAGTACAAAGACTATTAGTAAATGATACATAGTAGATAGAAAACCAGCAGAAGAGACATAATTTCTGCTTTGTTATAGAAATCGTTTCCATACACTCAGAAGATTCTTTGAGTTGCCAAGTTTCTATTGTATTTTTTCAAAATATAATAAAATATGAAAAACATAAATCTTAATATCTTGGCTACTGAGAAAAGGTGGGATGTGTATGTATTCCATGATGAATAAAGAACAACCAAGAAAGAATATTGTTCAACATAGCAAATTGCAAATGCTAATGAGGAAAAGAGGAAGCAAGATCCCAATAATCCAGGAAACTAGAACAAAATTCTCAGAGAGTATCAACCCCCTATTACCGTAAATGGGAATGGCTTCCAGTCACCAATAAAAGAAGCAGAATAACTAATTAATATTAAGAAAGAAGAACAGTCAGTTGTCTCTAAGAAACAAACACTGAGCAAAGACATCTGAAAACTGAATATCAAAGGACTAGGAGATTAAGAGCAATTGCTTCTCTTACAAGGGAGCTCTTGTTTCTTTTGCAAGGGACCTGGGTTTGAGTCTCAGCACCCACATGGGACCTCACAACCACTTGTCACTCCAGTTCCAGGGGATCCAATGCTCTCTTCTGACCTCCTAGGCTCCAAGCACACACATGGTACATACAATTAAACAAAGCACTGTATATAACGTATAGTGAATAAATCTAATAGAAATTTTGTGTTTGTCTTGAAATGCCCTTACTTCTGCATCAATCTTGAAAGATACACATTGCTGGGTATATCATTTTTGGTTCACAGTTATCTGCTTCCAAAGCTTGTAATATGTCACTCCAAGTTTTTCTGGTGAAATGTTCAAGATTATTCTGACATTCTCACCTTTATATGTTAGTTGACATTTTTAATATCATTTTTGTATTGATATAATGTTTGGTATAATGTTTTTACTTTGTATTATTGGATCTTCAATATGATGATATTTCTGGTTATGTCTATTTGGGATTCCAAAGTCTCTTGTATTTGAATGTCTACTTCATTATTTAAGTTTTGAAAGTTTTGGGGAGTTTTCTGCTATAATTTGAATAAAAATGTCTGTTCACTTTGACTTTATCTATTTCTTTGTCTTCCACACAAATTCTTAGGTTTGGCCTTCTTAAATATAACACTTACTTCTTTGTTGTCTTAGAGTTTTATTACTATGAAGAGACACCATGACCATAGCAAGTCTTATAAGGGAAAACATTTTTATTGGAGGTCGACTTACAGTTTCAGAGGTTTAGTCCATTATTACCAAGGCAAGAAGCATGGCAGCATGCGGGCAGATGTGGTACTAGAGAAGGAGCTGAGAGTTCTATATATTGATCCAAAGGCATCAGGAGACTGTGTGCCACACTGGGCATAGTTTGAGCAAATAAGATCTCAAAGTCTGCCTTCAAAGTGACACACTTCTTCCAATTAGGATGTGTAGTGCCTCCTAATAGTGCCACTCCATATGGGCCAACCATTCAATCCCCGGAGTCTATGGAGGCCATTCCTATGCAAACCATCACAGTTGTCTTCCTGAATTTCTTTTCTGTATGTATGTATGTATGAATGTATTATTGTTTCCACTTTGTTGTCCATTCCTGAAATTCATTTTTAAAGGATGCAAATAATATTCTCTTCCTAAAAAAGACAAAACTGATGGTGAATTATTTTAAAGTTTTAAGGAAAGTTTTCAATGTGTTCTAGAGAATAGAAATGGAGGGTCAGTAAAATGTCTCCATGGGTTGAAGCACTTCCAGCAACATAAATTCAATCAATCCCGAGGATTCACATAGTTGGAAACAAAAGAAAGAAAGAAAGTAAGAAAGAGAGAGAGGGAGGGAGGGAGGGAGGGAGGGAGGGAGGGAGGGAGGGAGGGAGTAGAATAAACAGACTGCTCAACTATATTTCAGACAGGGGACTGATATCCAGAGTTTGCAAACATACACCACACACACATACACACATGCACAAATACACACACACATACACACACATCTGTCAATCAACAAATGTCCTAATGAAATGGACAGACTATTTTCTAAAGAAAAAGCACAAATGGCCTCTAAGTATTGTTTCTTCTAATGTTCCACATACCTACACTTCAGGAGAATGCAAATTAAACCTATTTTGGGATACCAATTCAAATGGCTTTCATTGAAAAGAATCTGATAACAAACGCTGCTTGAATGTGGGAAAGGAGAGTCCCTTATCCACCGCTAGTGGAAATGCAAACTAGTACAGCTGCAATGGAAATTACTCTGAATGCTTCTCCAAAAATTAAAAATAGAACTTTCATATGACTCCTGAACACATACCCAAAAGATTCTGTATCCTACCACAGAGATAACTTGTATATACATGTTTATTGCTGCTCTATGCATGATAGAAAATCAATGAAACCAGGCTAGCAAGCTATCAATTTACAAATGGATAATGTAAGAGTGGTATATGCAAACAATGGAACATTATACAGATTTAATGAAAAATTAAATTATGAAATTTTCAGAAAAATGAATAGATCCGGATCGTAATATATTAAGCAAGGTGACCAAACTTCAAAAGACTCAAAACTTTTTTTTATCATATTCCGACATTAGCCTGTGTTTTCTCTATATATGTAGATACTAACGTAATATTTATATGATTTTGTATGCATATAAGTGGGTAAGTGTGTGGGTAAAGCCAAAAATACTTGAGAGAAGATGAAGAAAAGCTAAAAGTCATGAGAGGAGGGAGAAGGGGCCCAGGGGAATGGATACAAGGAAGGTGAAAGAGGAAGAGACCAGAGGAAAAAAGTTGTGGGTAGAGGGTTCATTAAGAGTGGTATGAGGTACTGGCAGGGAAGAGATGCATCTGCTGCATCAACACCTGAGACTTTACAATAATTTATAATTTGTGAATACGATTTCACACAAGAACAGCAATTGTAACATGGACAAAAAAGAGTAGCATAGGGGCAGAGGAGATAAGGAGAATAATCTACTCAAACACTCTTTCAAAATGCTATGATGGTATCTAATGAATTATATGCTACCTTAAATTTTTTAATCCATTTGTAACAATAAATAAGTTGGTTTCATCTCAGGGAGTCATGGTTGGTTTGGGATATACAAATCAGCAAGTACAATTCAGCGCACGTAAACAGATTTAAGGACCAGGACGACATATTCATAGCAGCGCTGGCTCCCTTACAATACTGCTTTCTGATGGCTTCTTTGCCTTTTTGTTGGCTGAATCTGAGAAAACACTTCCTGAGGCACTTACCTTAGAGCAGGCAGCTCCTTCCCCAGCATTCCCAGTGACGTCTCTTTGTTCAAATAACTTTACTTTTTTCTTAGCTGCATCCTCCGATGGGTCTTGTTCTCAAAGCACCTAACCTGCTGTTTCAATACAGAGCTCAAGGTTTCTCTAATGCTTTCTCCATACTCACTATGAAATTTAAAACTCACTCTTGCTCCTTCTCTGTCGAAACTGCACATTTTTTTTTGTGTGTCTTTCCACTGTGTTTGCTCCTCTTTTCATTATATACCTGAGTCAGAGCCATGAGCAGTAATTATGCAACATCCTGAATGCCATGCTGTTTTGGAATTTCCTAAGCTAAAAAAAAAATTGGTTGCTTTTGAAATCATTCAGATTCTTAGACTTGTTAATGAAAGAATTTATAAATGGACTCAGAAGGAAACTGAAGAATCAGTTCATTGAGGGAAAAAACAACATGCTGTACATGTTGGTAGCTGCTGGAGAAGGGAGAAATTTATGCTGTTTGCAAGCAGCTGAAGGGGCTAAAGATTTGTTTTAACTTCTAATTGCTGTGGTTAAGAGATCTAGAAAATAAAAATGCCTCTCACCTGTAAGCCCCACTTGCCCAAGGACAGATGAATTCCTGAAATGTGGGGAGACTGTTGTTGACATAAGACATAAGCCGAGCGTTTTCACTTCTGTAAACAGGCTTGGTTGCACCAACTGCACTGGATGAGCACTTGATCACATGTAGGCAGGAGGTACCTAGGCAGACGGTATGTCAGGATGTATGCTTGTCCTATGTAAACAAAGGCAGGATGAAGATAGGTTTGGGGGTTTTGCCTTTATAAAGATCTCACTATTCTAACTTGTGGGAATTCCGGGTATGGACCTTGCCAGTGTCCATCATCCTGGCCAGTTTTTAATAAAGTTTGCCTCAAAGTTGGCTCAAAAATTGTGGTAGTGGTCTTATTCTTCGTTAGTTGGATTAACACAACCACACAGTAGACAAGAATCAAGAGGAGATGGTAACTTTAGAGAAAGGGGAGTAAGAAAGCCCAGAGTGTTTGGTAAATCATGCCTGAGCTTTGTCTATTACCACCACTCCCCCTCCCCCCAAAAAAAGGAGAAAGAAGGAAAAGAAAAGTTTTGCATTTCTGAATAAATAAGAAAAGTGGGCAGGTTGTAGTGAAGAAGGGTCATCCAGATCAGTTCCAGCTTGGGGCCTCTGAGTCCTGTTTCTGAAGTGCATGTTGTCTTCAGCTACAGAGATTTACCTTCCACCGCTGGGTGGTAACCAAGACAATGGCAAAATACTTTTAGGATTCACAGAGACCTTGCAGGGGGTCTTGTTCAAGCCTGAAAGGAATCAATAGGTTCTCATCTTCTGTGGAAACAAAAACAGAACCTCTTTTCCAAAGTAGCATGTTCTTAGCCTCAAATTTTGAAGCCAAGATACCTTTAAAAAAAAAAAAAAAAAAAAATATATATATATATATATATATATATATATATATATATATCAGTTTAGCTTAGCATCCCTCTGCAGTCCAAAAAAATTCAAGGAAAACACAGTAATATACATATAAATCCAGACTCTCTGGGTATTTCCCTCTTTATGTGGATTTTTTATTACTCTATTACTTTTTAATATTTATTTTATTGTCTTTACTACTTTAATCTATGACTATCTGTACTCTTTCATATGACTTTTACTGTTCTAGAATTGTTTATATTTTTTCTTCTCTCTCCCAAGCCTACATACTTCTTTTAAACACTATGACCTGCTCAGAGGTTTATTTTTGTCTGAATCTGTCTTTATTACATATTTGTAATTGTTTTCTGAACAGGAGCACCGTTTTTAAAATTGTTTTTAAATGCTAAGTGGACATGGCTAGAATCATCTCTACAGCCCTGCCTGTTGGTTTCATCCCATCCGACTTAGTGTAGGTATATTTACTGCCTCTGCTAGCTATGCTCACCACCCGAGCTCCAGGGACAAAAGTGGGTCTATGTCACCATTAAACAACTTGTAGCACTCTGCTACTGTTTAAGTGTAGGACCTCCCAAAAGAGCCAGAGTTTGTGCTGCCAGCACAAAGAGGAAACCCTCTCTTAAAGAAGCTATACAGCTTTTGCTGCTAATCTTGAGTCAGAAAGCCTTCTCTTAAATGTAGCCACAGCTCTGTTTGCTGCCAGCAAACAGAATCTATCTAAAAATATGTAAATGGAGACTACTCATTTTTTCCCAGATGCCCAGACCCGAATAATCACACATCACTATATTAATTACAACACTGCTTGGCCAATGACTCAGGCATATTTCTAGTTAGCTCTTACATCTAGAATTAACCCATTTCTATTAATCTGTGTATCACCATGAGGCTGTAGTCTAGCATTAAGGTTCTGGCATCTGTCTTCTTTGGCAGCTACATGCCATCTCTTTGATTCTGCTTATTTTCTCTATGTATCTCTTCAAGCCTGGCTACATTCTGTCCTGCCATAGACCAAAGCTGCTTCCTTATTAACCAATAGTAATACAACATATTTATAGCATACAGAGGGGAATCCCATATCAATTGTGTCTTTGACTCTTTGAGGGAGTCAAACAGCTCAGATGAGAATAGTTTATTTTAAAAATTATATATATATATATACACATATATTCTATATATTTATTATCTGTATGTCTTTCTATTTATCTAACCTGAATTTAAATATTTAATTGTATGCTTCCTTGTGGCTTTCTAATTCATTCATATTGTCATTTTACCTACCCTCCTCCTCTTGTATATATCTTCTGTATTTATTCCCATATTTCAAATGTTTTACTTTGAAATAAAATAAAATATCTCAAAATATATAATTTTCAGATCAGTCACTATTAATGTAATTCAGTTTGTTATTTTTATTTTCTTAGTGGTATTTTAGAATCTCACTAAAATAACAGACTTGTTTACTTAAAAACACTAGAAAACTCAAGTTTCCAAAAGCAGAAACGCAAATCAGTATCTATTATAATAGTCTTTGGATAGCAATATAGTCAGAGGTTCATTCAGGAAAAATGGACATCAAAAGTTCAACTCTGCTTTGGTCCTGAGTTTCAAGCTATATTTGCTATTGGCTTTAGGCTTGTCCTGAGACCAATAAATAACCATAGCTCCATCCTCTCATGCACTCATGCTCTTAAATGCAGAAGAAATAGGTAAATATTTTTCCCTTCAGCCCGAATAGCATCATGCTGAGAAACAACAGCTTGGTTTGCAATCACGTTAATCTTAAATATGATCAACAGGATGGATTGTGTTGAATGATTTAGATCAAGTGTGGTTCTACCTGAAAATAACCAACCACAGAAAACTGCATGGGCTTAGAGTAGAGAAATGAAGGCCAGGCTCTAGAAAGCACTAGCTGCCTTGGGAAGGTAGTAAAACCTCTATAGCCTTCCAGATAATCACTGTTGCTAGCTTCATTGCCGACACGTGCAGAGCCATGATTAGATTTAAGAACAGGTATTTCAATTCCAATACCAGCTCTTCCCTGTACTGCGTGATAATTAGCTACTCCCTGTACGTCGTAACTGCGTCTTATTTAAAGTAAAACTGGAATAATACCTTTCTTAAAGGCAAGTGTAGATCAAATTAAAATTACATGGAAAACACTTAATACATCTGTGATAGATAGAACGGCACAGGAGTTAACATTTGAGGGGTAATGCAGGGCCACTGTTCCGCTGGCTTTTCCTGTGAGCATCCTCTCTGATCACTGTACTAACAAAGTCATTGTCTAAGAAACAGAAGCCAGTGAGGGGAGATGAAGGTGGTTGCAGAAACTCTCTTTGCCCCATTGAAGTCTGAATTGGACTGATGAAAAGCAGGAACGCTTCTCATTCTAGGAGACTTCCTGTCTTCCCTTTCAACCTAACTCCATGTTCTTTTTATTTGCTGAAGTATGGATTTAGGCAACTGGACTACTTTTGTTTTTTATACAACTTACTCATCTCTACAGTGAGCAGCAACATCAAGGACTAAATTTTATTTTAGGTGCTTAGTAATTGCCAAAATAAGGGCTCTACCGACGAGTTCTTTTTTTTTTTTTTTTTTTTGAGAGACAACAACACGGGTCATCCTTGAATTCCTCAAGAATGCCCCCTTTATTGTGTTCAGGGGCAGATTACATAGAGATAGCCATGCCCCAGCCAAACCCACCAGAAACCACTCTCCTGCCATCAGGAACTCCTGAAGGTCTCGTGCTCAGAACAGCGGTAGGCACTCAGATCAGGGGATTACAAGAAATTCAGGATCTGGGGTCTCACTGCTCCCAACATCTCCCCCCTAAATTTTTCATAAAACAGTGTCTGATCTTAAGTATTCGGGGGGATAAGGAGTCAGTATCTCCAGGTAACATGTACTTCGGGCACTGCTGTGGCATCCGCCAGGCTAGGCACCGACTGGGCTGAGGAAATGTGCCTTCCACCACAGCCACCTAGCAAAGCTCTGCTCCAGCTGCCTTCTAGTCCCAGCTGCATTCGTTCTGGGTCCAAACTGGTGCATGGAGTGGAGCAGAACTCAGGGAAGCAGGCTTGCTCTGCAACCATTGAAGGGGCCCCACTTAGGGAATTTGGGCATTATCAATCTGTCTGACTACTTCCTGCTGAGTTGGGACGCTGCATTCTTGGGGGTATTTACTGCAATTTACTGCCATTTTCCAGTAGCGCTCAGATGCGGGTCAGGGTCGTGCTGTGCTTCTGCGCCTTGAGGCCCACGCTGGAGTGGGCCTAGCGTTCTTGCCTCGTCGGTCCTCGAGGCAGGTCCCGGGGTTTGCATGCATGGTAGCCCCTCAGCGCTGGCCGCCTGGAGCTGCTTGGCCTTGGGGCTGCCGCTCACACTCCACTGCCAACATTTCAGGAGGTCTCGGGGATTCAAACCACATGAATATCGAATAAATCCTTAGGTTCTCATCGTCTGTGGAGACAAAAACAGAACCTTTTTTCCAAAGCATCAAGCTCTTAAGCCCATATTTTAAAGTCAAGATACCTTTCTTAGCAGTTGCTAGAATCAAATGTCTTTCTCCAGTCCAGAACACAAAAGACAACACAATCAACATATCATACATCTGTACACATTTATCTTTTAAAGCTATATACATTCTTTCTATCTTTTCCCAATACATAAGTCCCCTCCAGCCGGGGACAATCCTGTTCGTTTACCCCTCTTTCTTGGTTGGACTTCCTGGAACTAAAACTGAGCGAAGGACGTCAGGATTAACACATATACCCCAATCCACCCTTACCTTCTGAGGGCGACCTCTCAGCATTCCTTAGTTCCCTATATCTCAGCTGGGACCTCCAATTGCCGAAATCTCGGTGGAGACCTCCAATTGCCGCGCACGGCGCCCCCGTGTCTGCATTCACTGCGCTGGCACCCAGTTCGCGAGATTCGGGCAAGGGGCAGGAGGTTAAAATACACAGACAGACAGAAAGATCAATGACACGGGTCATCCTTGAATTCCCCAAGAATGCCCCCTTTATTGTGTTCAGGGGCAGATTATATAGAGATAGCCATGCCCCAGCCAAACCCACCAGAAACCACTCTCCTGCCATCAGGAACTCCTGAAGGTCTCGTGCCCAGAGCAGCTGTAGGCACTCAGATCAGGGGATTACAAGAAATTCAGGATCTGGGGTTTCACTGCTCCCAACAAAGTTGTTGTCACAGTAACATTAATTAACACACTCATCATCATGCAATTACCACACTTAATGTGTTGAGGCCAGGGCTATAATGTAAGGGCACTTGGGTCCTACTTTCCCCCCACATTTCAAGCAAACAGTACAGTGTTGACATTCACACTCTCCATGCTGAGTTCTGGAATTGATTAATCTTTTAAAATATGCCAAATAATTTTATATGCATGGGCATTTCATCTGCATCGCTATGTGTGTATGCTGTGCATACCTCCAGATGTGCTTCCAGCTGTGCTCCCAGCTGTGCTTCCAGATGTGCCTCCAGCTGTGTTCCAGCTGTACTCCAGCTGTGTTCCAGCTGCGTTTCCAGCTGTACTCCAGCTGCGGTTCCAGCTGCGCTTCCAGCTGCGCTTCCAGACGTGCCTCCAGCTGTGTTCCAGCTGCGTTTCCAGCTGTACTCCAGCTGCGGTTCCAGATGCGGTTCCAGCTGTGTTCCAGCTGCGTTTCCAGCTGTACTCCAGCTGTGTTCCAGCTGCGTTTCCAGCTGTACTCCAGCTGTGTTCCAGCTGCGTTTCCAGCTGTACTCCAGCTGTGTTCCAGCTGCGTTTCCAGCTGTACTCCAGCTGTGTTCCAGCTGCGTTTCCAGCTGTACTCCAGCTGCGTTTCCAGCTGCGTTTCCAGCTGTACTCCAGCTGTGTTCCAGCTGCGTTTCCAGCTGTACTCCAGCTGTGTTCCAGCTGCGTTTCCAGCTGTACTCCAGCTGCGTTTCCAGCTGTACTCCAGCTGCGTTTCCAGATGTGACTGATATTCTGAATGATAGTCTCTATCCTGACTCTTTGGATATGACCCTAAGAGGTACATGCGACAAACACAATTACCTGGAACTCTGTGTGATGGCATGGAGCTGAAAAACTTCCTCGCAATGAAACGAAAAGATAGCCCACAGAATGAGAAAGAAAACTAGAAGTAACAACATCTATGACCCATTAAAAGAAACCAGAAAATACAGACTTAGTTTAAAATGTTCAAAATAGTCTAGAGATGAATCAGGAGAAATATTAAATGAATTTTCAAAGTGGCTAAAATAATGAGAATGGATACAATACATTGTATTTCTAGGAATAGAATCTAATAAAAGTTTTTTTTAAAAAATAGAGAAATGGAAAGATATACTTTATAGATTAGAAATGTAGCAGTCTCCCCAAATATATCTATAGATTCAGCTAATCTCAATACACCAAGTAGGTGTTTCATGCCTTTTATGATAAAGGTTTAGCTAAAATTAAACTATAAACATAAATGTTATTCAGCCATTGCAAGTATAATTTTAAAAGTGATGTCAGACTATCGTGCTGGCAAACCTTAATTGTTGACGCGCCCTAGAGTTAGTTATTTGAGAGGAGCGCATCACCCGAGGGACTGCCCAGACCAGATGATCTACAGCTGTGTCTGCTCAGGACAGTTCTCATCGTTAACTGATGCAGGAGGGCCCAGCCCACTGTGGCTGGTACCATCACTAGGCGAGTGGTACTGAGCTGCACAGCAAGCTAGCTGGATATAAGGTGGCTTTAGAGCCAGCTAGCAAGCCGCTTTCCCCTGCTTCCTGCCATTCTTATCTTACTGGGAAGTGAGTTTCTTGGTCAGAAATAATGCCCTGTGGAACAGCAAGCCTTCAAGATTCTGCCTTGGGTTCCCGTCTTGACTTCCCACAATGAAGGGTTGTGGTCTGGAGCTGTACCCTGAAATAAACCCTTTTCTCCCCTGAGTAGTTTTCCATCAGGGTGTCTGTTACAGCGGCAGAAATGAAAGCAGGGCAGTGCAGTGGTCATGTAAAGTAGATAAAGGAGCATGCTTGATGCGAATGCAGGGAGATGTGTGAAAGTCCATGACAGCAATGGTCTAACGGTGGGGTTATGTTTCTATTACATGGGCTTTTATATCAAATTTCCTGTTTTTTTTTCTTTTTTTTTTCTCATGGTTTATTTTTTTTTATATTTAAAAATTTCCATCTCCTCCCCTCCTCCTCCCCCTTTCCTCCCCTCCTTCTCCCCCTTCCCTCCCCTTCCCTCCACCCATACCTCCCCACCCTCCCTCTCAAGGCCAAGGAGCCATCAGGGTTCCCCACTCTATGCTAAGTCCAAGGTCCTCCCAACTCGCCCCAGGTCCAGGAAGGTGATCCACCAAGCTGAGAAGGCTCCCACAAAGCCCGTCCATGCAGAAGAATCAGAGCCCAGCGCCAATGTCCTTTGCTTCTCAGTCAGCCCCCGCTGTTGGCCACATTCAGAGAGACGGATTTGGTCGCATGATCCATCAGTCCCATTCCAACTGGAGTTGGTGATCTCCCTTTAGTTCTGTCCCACCGTCTACATGAGTGAACGCACCCCTCACGTTCCTGACTTTCTCCCTCATGTTCTCGCTCCTTCTGCTCCTCATCAGGACCTTGGGATCTCAGTCCAGTGCTCCAATGTGGAGCTCAGTCACCTTCCCCATCTGTCGCCAGCTGGAGGTTCCCTCACGGTCCTGACTTTCTTTCTCATGTTCTCCCTCCTTCTGCTCCTCATCAGGACCTTGGGAGCTCAGTCCGGTGCTCCAATGTGGGGCTCTGTCATTTTCTTCATCTATCGTCAGGTGGAGGTTCTATGGTGATATGCAAGAAATTCATCAGTATGGCTATAGGAACTGGCCTTTTCAGGCTCCCTCTCCTCAGCTGCCCAAGGAACTAACTGGGGGCGTCTCCCTGGAAACCTGGGAACCCCTCTAGGGTCAAGTCTCTTGACAACCCTCAGGTAGCTCCTTAAATTAAGATATATGCTTCCCTGCTCCCATATCCACCCTTCCTATATCCCAAGCACCCCATTCCTCCGAGCTCCCCCCGTTCTCCCCTTCACATTTTTCTCTCCCCATCTTCCCTTGGCCCAGTCTCGCCCAACCGTCAAGTTCCCAATTTTGCCTGGCGATCGTGTCTACTTCCAATATCCAGGAGGATTACTATATCTTTTTTTGGGAGTTCACCTTCTTATTATCTTCTCAAGGATCCCAAATTTATAGGCTCGATGTCCTTTAATTATGGCTAGAAACCGATTATGAGTGAGTACATCCCATGATCATCTTTTTGGGTCTGGGTTACCTCACTCAGAATAGTGTTTTCTATTTCCATCCATTTGCCTGCAAAATTCAAGATGTCATTGTTTTTTACCGCTGAGTAGTATTCTAGCATGTATATATTCCACAGTTTCTTCATCCATTCTTCCACTGAAGGGCATCTAGGTTGTTTCCAGGATCTGGCTATTACAAATAATGCTGCTATGAACATAGATGAGCATATGCTTTTGTTGTATGATTGGGCATCTCTTGGGTAGATTCCCAATAGTGGAATCCTGGGTCCTGGGGTAGGTTGATCCCGAATTTCCTGAGAAACCGCCACACTGCTTTCCAAAGTGTTTGCACAAGTGTGCATTCCCACCAGCAATGGATGAGTGTACCCCTTACCCCACAACCTCTCCAGCAAAGGTTATTATTGGTGTTTTGGATTTTAGCCATTCTGACAGGTGTAAGATGATATCTCAAAGTAGTTTTGATTTGCATTTCCCTGATAGCTAGGGAGGTTGAGCATGACCTTAAGTGTCTTTTGGCCATTCGAACTTCTTCTGTTGAGAATTCTCTGTTCAGTTCAGCGCCCCATTTTTTAATTGGGTTAATTGGCATTTTACCGTCTAGTCTCTTGAGTTCCTTATATATTTTAGAGATCAGACCTTTGTCAGTTGCAGGGTTGGTGAAGATCTTTTCCCAGTCAGTAGGCTGCCTTTGTGTCTTAGTGACAATGTCCTTTGCTTTACAGAAGCTGCTCAACTTCAGGAGGTCCCATTTATTCAATGTTGCCCTTAATGTCTGTGCAGCTGGGGTTATGCGCAGGAAACGATTCCCTGTGCCCATTTGTTGTAGAGTACTTCCCACTTTCTCCTCTATCAAGCTCAATGTGTTCAGATTAATATTGAGGTCTTTAATCCATTTGGACTTGAGTTTTGTGCATGGTGATAGATATGGATCTACTTTCATTCTTCTACAGGTTGACATCCAGTTATGCCAGCACCATTTGTTGAAGATGCCCTCTTTCTTCCATTGTGTACTTTTGGCTCCTTTATCAAAAATCAGGTGTTCGTAGGTTTGTGGTTTAAGATCCGGGTCTTCTATACGATTCCATTGGTCAACTTCTCTGTTTTTATGCCAATACCAAGCTGTTTTCAATACTGTAGCTTTGTAATAGAGTTTGAAGTCAGGGATGGTAATGCCTCCAGAAGTACCTTTATTGTATAAGATTTTTTTGGCTATCCTGGGTTTCTTGTTTTTCCATATAAAGTTGATTATTGTCCTCTCAATCTCTGTGAAGAATTTTAATGGGACCTTGATTGGGATTGCATTGAATCTATAGATTGCTTTTGGTAGAATTGCCATTTTTACTATGTTGATCCTCCCAATCCACGAGCAGGGGAGATCCTTCCATTTTCTGGTATCCTCTTCAATTTCTTTCTTCAAAGACTTAAAGTTCTTGTCAAATAAATCCTTCACTTCCTTGGTTAGAGATACTCCCAGATATCTTATGCTATTTGTGGCTATTGTGAAAGGTGATACTTCTCTGATTTCCCTCTCTGCTTCCTTATCCTTTGTGTATAGGAGGGCGACTGATTTTTTGGAGTTGATCTTGTAACCTGCCACGTTACTGAAGGAGTTTATCAGCTGTAGGAGTTCTTTGGTGGAGTTTTTGGGGTCGCTTATGTATACTATCATATCATCTGCAAATA
The DNA here is from genome assembly GCF_903992535.2 of Arvicola amphibius. NCBI lineage: Eukaryota > Metazoa > Chordata > Mammalia > Rodentia > Cricetidae > Arvicola > Arvicola amphibius. The sequence continues at coordinate 17,329,410 of NC_052057.2, read as the reverse complement.
ATGAAAGTTTAACTTCTTCCTTTCCAAATTGAATCCCCTTGATTCCCTTATGTTGTCTTATTGCTATTGCTAGAACTTCAAGCACTATATTGAAGAGATAAGGAGAGAGTGGACAGCCTTGTCAGTGTTCCTGAATTTAGTGGGATAGCCTTGAGTTTCTCTCCGTTTAATTTGATGTTAGCTGTCGGCTTGCTGTAAATAGCTTTTATTATATTTAGGAATGACCCTTGTATCCCTAATCTCTCTAAAACTTTTATCATAAAAGGGTGCTGAATTTTGTCAAATGCTTTTTCAGCATCTAATGAGATGACCATATGGTTTTTTTCCTTCAGTTTATTTATATGATGGATTACATTGATAGATTTTCGTATGTTGAACCAGCCCTGCATCTCTGGGATGAAGCCTACTTGATCGTAATGGATAATTTTTCTAATGTGTTCTTGGATTCGGTTTGCCAGTATTTTATTGAGAATTTTTGCGTCAATGTTCATGAGTGAGATTGGCCTGTAATTCTCTTTCTTGGTTGAATCTTTGTGTGGTTTAGGTATCAGGGTAACTGTAGCTTCATAGAAGGAATTTGGCAGTGACTCTTGTGTTTCTATATTATGAAATACCTTAAGGAGTATAGGTATTAGGTCTTCTTGGAAGTTCTGGTAGAATTCCGCATTGAAACCATCTGGTCCTGGGCTCTTTTTGGTAGGGAGGTTTCTGATAACAGTTTCTAATTCTTCGCGACTAACAGGATGATTTAGAGCATTTACCTGGTCCTGGTTTAACTTTGGTATATGGTATTTATCTAAAAAACTGTCCATTTCTTTTACATTTTCCAATTTTGTGGCATACAGGATTTTGTAGTAAGATCTAATGATTCTCTGAATTTCCTCTGTGTCTGTGGTTATGTCCCCCTTTTCATTTCTGATCTTAATAATTTGCGTGTTCTCCCTCTGCCGTTTGATTAGTTTGGCTAAGGGTTTGTCAATCTTGTTGATTTTCTCCAAGAACCAGCTTCTTGTTTCATTGATTCTTTGGATTGTTTTCTGTGTTTCTATTTTGTTGATTTCTGCCCTCAGTTTGATTATTTCCAGTCTTCTACTTCTCCTAGGTGAGTCTGCTTCTTTTTTTTCCAGAGCTTTCAGGTGTGCTGTTAAGTCACCAATGAGTGCTTTCTCCGTTTTCTTTAAGTGGGCACTTAGTGCTATGAACTTTCCTCTTAGCACTGCTTTCATTGTGTCCCATAGGTTTGAGTATGTTGTGTCTTTGTTTTCATTAAATTCAAGAAAGACTTTAATTTCTTTCTTTATTTCTTCCTTGACCCAGGTGTGGGTCAGTAGTTGACTGTTCAGTTTCCATGAGTTTGTGGGCCTTCTGGGGGTAGCATTGTTGTTGAATTCTAATTTTAATCCATGGTGATCTGATAAGACACAGGTGGTTACTAATATTTTTTTGTAACTGTGGAAGTTTGCTTTGTTACCAAGTATATGGTCAATTTTCGAAAAGGTTCCATGAGCCGCAGAGAAGAAGGTATATTCTTTCCTATTTGGGTGGAATGTTCTATAGATGTCTGTTAAGTCCATTTGGTTCATTACCTCCATTAAGTCTTTCAATTCTCTGTTAGGTTTCTGTCTGATTGACCTGTCCATTGGTGAGAGAGGAGTGTTGAAGTCTCCAACTATTAGTGTGTGTGGTTTGATGGCTGCCTTGAGTTCTAGAAGTGTTTCTTTTACATAAGTGGGAGCTTTTATATTAGGGGCATAGATATTCAGGATTGAGACTTCATTCTGATGGATTTTTCCTGTTATGAGTATAAAGTGTCCCTTTCCATCTCTTCTGATTGATTTTAGTTTGAAATCAACTTTGTTGGAAATTAGTATGGCCACACCCGCTTGTTTCTTAGGGCCATTTGCTTGATAAACCTTTTCCCAACCCTTTACTCTGAGTAGGTGTCTGTCTTTGTGGTTGAGGTGTGTTTCTTGTAAACAGCAAAATGTTGGATTCTGTTTTCGTATCCAGTCTCTTAGCCTGTGCCTTTTTATAGGTGAATTGAGTCCATTGATATTAAGTGATATTAATGACCAGTGGTTGTTAACTTCAGTCATTTTTAGTAGTAGAGTTTGTGTGTTTCCCTTCTTCTAGTTGTGCTGGTGAAGGGTCGCTAGATGCCTGAGTTATTGTGGGCGTTATTGGACTCCTTGGTTTGTGATTTTCCTTCTATTACTTTCTGCAAGGCTGGATTTGTGGCTGCGTATTGTTTAAATCTGTTTTTGTCCTGGAATATCTTGTTTTCTCCATCAATGGTGAATGCAAGCTTTGCTGGATATAGTAGTCTAGGCTTGCATCCATGTTCCCTTAGTGTCTGTAGCACATCTATCCAAGCTCTTCTGGCTTTCATGGTTTCCATTGAGAAATCAGGTGTAATTCTGATAGGTTTCCCTTTATATGTTATTTGACCTTTTTCCTTTGCAGCTCTTAATATCTGTTCTTTATTCTGTATGTTTTGTGTTTTGATTATTATATGGCGTGGGGATGCTTTCTTTTGATCCAGTCTATTTGGTGTTCTGTAGGCTTCTTGTACCTTCATAGGAACCTCCTTCTTTAGGTTGGGGAAGTTTTCTTCTATAATTTTGTTGAATATGTTTTCTGGGCCTTTGAGTTGTAATTCTTCTCCTTCTTCTACCCCAATTATTCTTAGGTTTGGTCTTTTCATGGTGTCCCAGATTTCCTGAATGTTTTGTGTTAAGAATTTGTTAGATTTGTTTAGTTCTTTAATCTGTGAGTTTATTTCCTCTATAGTATCTTCAGAGTCCGAGATTCTTTCTTCCATCTCTTGTATTCGGTTGGAAATACTTGTCTCTGAAGTTTCTGTTCGTTTACTCAGAGTTTCCATTTCCAGTCGTCCCTCAGATTGTGTTTTCTTCAATACCTCCATTTCATTTATCAGGTCTTGTACTGTTTCCCTTACCTGTTTGATTGCTTTTTCTTGTTTTTCTTGTTTTTCTTGGGTATCTTTGAGAGATTTATTTATTTCGTCTACCTTTTTGTTTGTCAACTCCATTTCTTTATGGTAGTTTTTTACCTCCTGTTTAAGGTCCTCTATTATTTTCATAAAGTACTGTTTAAGGTCGGATTCTTCTATATCTTCTGGGGTAGGGTGTTCAATTCTTGTTGTTTCAGGATGTCTGGATTGTGGTGATGTCATGTTGCCTTTCATGTTGTTGGAGGAGCTCCTGCATTGGCACCTGCCCATCTCTTCCTTCAAAAGGAGCCCGGAGGCATTTGGTGTCCTAGACCAATCTTTGCTGTGACTGAAGTTGGATCTCCCCTGTGTCAGAGGAGGACCTATTCCTTGCGTCACAATCTGAAGAAGCCCACACTCCCTTGCAGGAATCCCCAGACCTGCCTGGAGGCCAGAGTCTGATTCCTCTGGGTGGATGGCCTTAGAACAGGAGCAGGACACCAGTTCAGGTGGAACTGAACTGGTGGAATACCACACAGCGAACCTGGCAGCACAATCTGAAGGAGCCCGCACCCCTCCGCAGGAATCTTCAGACCTGCCTGGAGGCCAGAGTCTGACCCCTTTGGGTGGATGGCCTTAGAACAGGAGCATGACACCTGAGGACACTAGGGAAAGCTTGGGAGACACAGGGACAGGAGAAACAGACACAAGCCTGCAGAGGGAAGTGGGGGTAGGGGGTCTGTGCTCTCTTCCAGGGCAGGTTGCCCCAGGGTCCGCATTCACTCACCAGTTCAGATGGAATGTCAGTGCACAGGATCAGGGATTCCAGGCAGCCCAGGGTCGCAGCCCAGACAAAAGGGCCAAGGTGGGGGCAGGGCGGGATGGAATACCACACAGCGAACCTGGCAGAACAATCTGAAGGAGCCCGCACCCCTCCGCAGGAATCCTCAGACCTGCCTGGAGGCCAGAGTCTGACCCCCCAAAGAATGATGGATCCTCTGGCAGACTGTCAGGTCCCCTTGCAGGCCAAGCAGCTCTCAGACAAAGGCCTACCTTGCCCCGGGCAGTCAAATGAAGGAGGGGACCTCCCACCGGCCTGGGTGCACTCAATTCCAGGTCCCCAGAGCCCAAACAGGCTGAGCTGTGGGATTTTGTGGCCCCAAAGACGGGAGGATGAGGCAGGGGGAGGGGGGGAGGATTCTGGGTGCAAGCTGGGAAGGGACAGGGAGAGAGAGGCGGTATCCGGGGAGAATAACCCCTGCAGGAAGAGCAGGAAGTGTGCTGGTGGCAGGGGGAGTTGTTCCGACGAGTTCTTCTCACTGCCCCCTTCCCCACCCCCAATCCGAGGATATTTACAATGCTTCACATTTCTCTCATCTTCTTCCAAAATCCACATTGACCAGAAAAAGCACACATCCTTTCAAGGAAAGAAACAGTCTTTGGGTTTCTCGAGGAAAATAAGTTTATGAGAAAACCTGCCAGTGAGGGTAGACTAGGTCACCACACTTCCTGTATAACCGTCAGAACACCACAAGGTGGCAAGATGTCAAACTCTTACCTTCCTCTGCTCTGGCGTGTTTATTGTGGATTTTGAATGTTTGCTCAGTTTTAGGGAAACCCACTAAAAAACAGCACCGGTACAGGCATGTCTAAGAGCAATTGAGAAGACACAATGCAGTTCTGAGTGTTAGGAGTTTCTAAAATAGTTTATTATTTGCTTGTATTCGAGAAATTCCATCACAAAAGAAATACTGCCCAGTTTCTGTGGCATGCCCTGTGTTTTGCTGTTATTACTGGTAGAAGAAAATGGTATTTATTCATCTGCCTGCTAGCAGCTAGACTATACAATTAACATTTTTAAAAATCAACCACTGGAGCTGGAGAAAAGGATGAACTGTTAAGAGCACTTTCTGCTCCAAAACCGATGGCATTATAATCATTCATAACTCCAGTTCCAGGGGATCTTACACCCTCTCCTGACCTCTTCTGGCACCAAGCATGCACATGGTTGACATATATACATACAAGCAAAACACTCATACACAAAATCTTTTTTAGACAAATGTAAATATTTAAGCTTATTTTTCTCATAGCTAACCAAATATTCACTTGAAAAACCATTTAGACACAGAAGATAATAGCAAACCTTATGTAAAAAAAATACTGGCAACAAGGCTTTGAGTATTGGTCAGAGTATCCAGAGTCACAGTGATTGTGCTTGTCTAGTTGTGCTACATGTTACTGAGGATGTTTAAAAAAATCACTTAGCATAGCACTTAAAAATCAAATCATATGTATTAGATATAATATATTTTAACTTTTGGGTCTTTAGTTGTCCATGATAGCTTCAGCCGATTACTTATATAATTGGTTGAGTGTAAAATCTTTATATAATTCAAGTGGAAATGCCCTAAGTAGCCTAAATTACATAAATAATTCACCTAATTTATTGTTATTAAATTTTGAACTAGTTACTTCTTATTCTATGTTATTTTTGCTCTAGGAAAACTTGGAGTCAAAGTGCTGGAGAAATGGGCTTAACTGGGAAGCATGAAATTGAGACTGAAGAGAATTAGCCCAAAGCATGATTCCTGTAGGAAGGGAAGTATATACGTATGGAAGCATATTAACACAACCTGGACCCATCCAGTTGCCCTCCTGGCACTTGGGGAACTCTCTGAATCACTGTCTGCTAACTTCCCTGAAGGCTCAACTACTTCTGCTTTAGAAATGTGTGTTCCTTTGTTAAGCATTCTCAGTGACTGTGTGTGGGACACGTGATCCCCTGATGAAACTTTAAGGGCATAATTTGTCTTTAGTACAAAAGGGAGAAATGGATATGTCAGTAAGCCAAGGGACGCCACATTGATTTGGTCACTTCTGGTGTCAGCTTAGTTTCCTGAGGTGAGTGTGACTGACAATTAGACATGAACAGCAAAGAGAATTTAATCGAGGAAGAAGTACCTGCATGGGAATAGGGGAGAAGGAACAATCTTTGGCACCATCTTTCTGATGGTCGATACAGTTTATTATTTCCCCAGATGGAAGAAAGTCTTGGCAAGAATTCCTGTCCATAGAGACATGGCCTTTTCTGCCCAGGGGAGGAGATTCTACAGGAATGTTCTGGTACATTCCAGAAAAGACAACAGAATGTGACAGACTGCAATAGGAAAATAACAAATGTGGTTTTATTTTGGACTATTACTTCACACCTTATGAGCCAATATTTGTGCAGACTTGGTGGAAGGGAAGTATTTGGGAAGACCAAAGGCAGAAGGAGAAGGAGAGGGAGAACGAGAAACTAGGCTGACTTCATCTTGGCCCTGGGAGCCATTTTAAGACTCCAGCTAAGTTAAGTTTTACTGTAAGACTTACGTTTCTGTTTCTCAGAATTGGACTATGCCTCTGTGAACACAGAATAGTCTATAACAAATATTCCAGGAAGATTTCCTTAACTGCTATCTGTAACCAGGATTGCTTGTAAAATTATCCCATCTTGTAGTTTTGCCTTATAAAAGAGACTTGAAAATTCAGCTCAGGGCTGCTCTCTGGAGCCCCATCTTAGAATGAGACAGTCGCTCAAATTTCGTTGCTTCTATTGGCTGTAGTTTGTGGTTGGTGGCCTTTAATCTCATTTGATGGGATTAACATTTAGAGGCTCCAGCAAGAAAAGACCCCTACTCAAATTCAGAAACCTGACCCCTATCCTCTGGGACTGAAGCCCCACTTCCTTGGGGATGCACACCTCGATAGGCACAATTTCATTTAAGGGGGTCACCCAAGCAAATGGCCTCATCAGCAGGAAACCAGCAAGCATGTGTCTGGAGAGGCCTCCATTGGTAAAGCCATAGTCTTCCTTCAATGACATCTTGTCCTGGTTCTGTTGGAATAGCATCAAGGACCAATGATGTATCTGACCTGGCATATGAACTCCTGGCCAGTGTGCCAGCAAGATATCACACAGCCAGTTTTGTAATACTGGAAACCAAGATGGAAATCAGTTGGGCCCAGTTGTACGAATTCAGGTGACCCCAACATATTTTGTTTTTAACTGATCTCTTCTGACTGTACAAACATTGTGTGTTCTGTTTATTCGTTTACTTTTTGCTGTCTCAATCCCTTGCATGTGTTTCTGTGACCTCATTAATTTTTTTCTAGGTATAGGAATCAGACTGAGCAAATGAGAGAAATGGGCTTAACTGGGAAGCATGAAATTGAGACTGAAGAGAATTAGCCCAAAGCATGATTCCTGTAGGAAGGGAAGTATATATGTATGGAAGCATATTAACACAACCTGGGCCCATCCAGCAGCCCTTCTGGCACTTGGGGAACTCTCTGAATGGGGAGCAAGTACAGTTGTAGCAGCTCACTCTCTTGGTCTCTCAGCTCCTTCCTCTGTCTATAGCCAGGTCCCTCAATGATGCTGGACCTGCCACCACTCAGGCACCACTAGTTGAGGAGATGCAGGTACCCCCTGCCAGCATCCTACCCTGGACCGCATTGTGCGTTTCCCCCTCTCTTAGGCCCAAATCCACTGCTATTGCTATAGCAACTCCTGCCACTTACTATGGCTGCTTTGATAGCTAGGGCTCGGAATTTATTATCTCTGAGCTTTCTCTGCTCTCAGATTGTTCTCTTGCAGCAACCCCTCTCCGCTGCCCCCTGAAATCATTTTTGCAGGGATTCTGGCATTCTTTAAGTGTGAATAATAGTGAAACAAAACATTGTTTTATGTTGTTCTACTTTATTTAAAAGTTCTGGAGTTGGGTATGGCTCCCTCCCTCTCAATTCGAGCAAGTTTGTCTAAAAGTTGCTTGGGAGAAAAAAAAATCTCTGTTCTATGTTGTGACAGGGGAAAGAGAGCCAAACAAACAGCTGAAAATAGACCATTAGTTTCATTTGTCTGCCTTATCTCCAGATTTACTATTGTGTAAATTTTCTGTACCTCAAGACTTATAAGTTTATTGAGTCTGTTTGAAAAGTCTGTAAAATCTGTAACAAAAGTTGACTTAACTACAGGGTCGATAGCTTAAAAATTATACATAGATAATCTTAAAGGGATATATACCTAATAACAGCAATGTGGCTTGACACCAACTTGATGGATAATCCCCACCAGGATGGAAGCAAACACATGGCTGGCAGCCAACTTTCCTAAAGATAAGGAAGATACATGTCGTGTGACTTTACCACCATTCTGTTTATACTTGTAATCTTGCTAAATACAAATGTACTTCATAGGAATAAATTTTATTTAACTTTCTATAAATATTTTCAAGGTCGAGACTAAAGGAAATGACTAAAAAAAACATGTAAAGTTTGTTTTTAAAGTCAGGTATACCTAACAGAGAACGGTCCTCAGTGTGTAACTACAATTTAGGACTAGCGTTGTGAGAGAAATACCGGGTGCCTTAACAGACTAGAACAGAGTAGATGGATCGACACTGGAGGGACCACACACCAGCCAATGTTCACCTGCACACAGAAAGAGTGATCTTAGCTTAGGCCTAAAGGGATTAGGCCTGAGTGACTTTCAGAATGAGTATTGAAGCAACCACAGGAAGAATACGCTGGGCCTCAAATCTGCATCACGGAACTCTGCACAAAGGCAGCTGCTGCCCTCAGAATCGCAACACTCTGCTAAGTTGCCATGGAACTGGATGCCTTGCAACCCGCTAGGTTCTGAATTCAAGCTCCCCGCAAGGGCCTCAGTTTGGTCAATGCAAAGCCTGCTCAGCACCTCCACAGCACAGACCGTGGCAAACAGCACAGCGTTTAGCTCCTCAGTTCCAGGAACCAAACTAGAGAAGCAGGAAGCCTTAAACAGAGAAGCCACTCTGTCTGTGCTGTTGGAAAGAAAGGTCTTCCCCTGGGGAATAGCTTAAATGTAAGGGAGGAGCTTCCTGAGAGTAGACTGGGCTGGGCAAAGCCCCAGGTAGAGAGATCTGTGGACTTAAACTGGGAAGGATTTGATCATTTCTCCCTTTCAGACCTGTCTAGGAGTCAGTGGGAGAGGGGTACAGTGTGGAGATCGGTCATGAAAGTCAACTCAGCTTCGCTGGAGCATCAGTCACAGGCCGTGTTCACAATGTAACCCTTTTCTTAAATAATAGTGGCGTCGTTGAGACCATCAAGCAGAGTTACTATTAAAGCAATAGGTAATTCTGGCTGCTGAGGAGAGTGGATTGAGGGGAGCTGCTGCCGGGCTTCTGCTCAGTGAGTGGAGATACAGTAAAGTTAGCTGATGTTAATAATCGCCTCTAGGATGCTCAGCAAGACCCAGGGAAATGCAGGGGAAATATCAAATGTGCTAATGCCTCCAATGGTCATTGTCCCATGTCCTTCCTTTTTTCGTCCCTCCCTCCTTCCCTCCCTCTCTCCTTTTCCTTCCTTCCTTCTTTATTTTTAAGGATAAGCATGTAAAACCTTGGCTCAGTACACAGTGTGACTCATTGTCACCAGGTTACCTCACCTCTGATTTCTTTGGATCAGAATTATCATCAACATTTTGAAGGACTGTGTGCACTACACACTGGAGTTAGCTGCTCCACTTCACCTAACACCTCAAAGATAGATGGGGTGTTTAGTTTTAATTGGGCATGTTAATTAGCTGAGCTAAAAGGGATTTCTGATTGATGGATCTTGGTGGTGGACCTCAGGAGGAGAAAGTGGCCAAATAAGGGAATAAACTTTGGTGACTAGCTTTAGGAATGTAATCTAATGGTTTTTAGAAAGCTAGAAAGAATGAGAGAGAAGGGCAAGGCCTGCCACAGCCATGTTTGCTAGGCCTGGGGTGGCTAGAGTCCCTTCAACAACCTCTGTGCTCAGAAGACTAGGTGAAGAGGAAGAGGTCGTGGAAAGAGTGAAGAGAGTGGGGCCCTTGCCTAGAATTCATGAGGCTGTGGGAGAGAAAAGGAGGGGAGAGGGGAGGGGAGAGAAAGGAAGAAGGGGAATAGAAGTTACTATGGATAAAAGGCCATAGTTCACATAGAGATCAGTGAAATACTGAAGGGATTTGACAAAAAACAAATAGGAAGGATAACATAAAGTGCCAGAGGACTGGGCCTCTGCATCAGAAAATGACAGCATTAAAAATAGCATCTGAATGAACGTATTTCACGCTCCAATGCATGATACTGCTATCCAGGCCCGTGTCTTTGCAACCCATGTAAGAACGTTACCTGTGTTGCTCTCTTGTGGGGAAAGGGTGTAAATCTCTCAGCAGGGTGTAAGCAAGGACATGAGGAGCTGGATGTCACACCACAAGGTGCCACCTCTGCTGTGAGGAGTGGATGAGCTTCATCAATGAAGTTCAGAAGAGAGGCAGAGAAATGTGGAGAGGGTGATGGGATGGAAGGAGCGTAAAAATAGTTCAACCATTTCCAAATTTCTCTCCTCTCCTTCCTCTCAGCTAATTCTTTTCTTAAAATCTTACATCTGGCTGCCTCCCTCACCGTTCTCCTAAAGCTATTTTCGAAGTCCCTGGAGGCCTCTGAATTTCTAAATAGAAATGCTTTCTCCACCATTATTTTCCTCCTGCTCTACTTAGAAATGAAGTTGTATAGCGAGGTCTCTTTTATGCTCAACTTACGCCCTCCATTCTTCCGAAGAACAACAACAACGACTTCAAAAATAAATAACTAAGCATACTAAAAACCAAACTAAAAAAGTAATAATCACTCTACATTTCTACTTCAGGCTCCACAACTGAGCCTATTGGATGCAGATGCTGAGAACATCCCTCTCTTCATATAACCTGCTTACACACAGGGGCAAGTACAAACAGCAAGTCCATGCATCCTGACATGTTTATTTTTTAAAAAAAAATGCAAAATCAATGCTTACACCGTAGTTGCTATGATAATCTTGTTTCATCCAGTGGTTTCACCAAAATGCCTCAGAGCAACAAGAAGGAAACTCTTTGGAGTTGCTTAAGTAAAAATATCAGAAAGGGGCCAGCAGGATAGTTTAGCAGGTGAAGGTATTCCGTGCCAATCTGGATGAACTAAGTTCGATCCCCAAACTCCACATAATGGAAGAAAAGAATGGATTCCTACAAATTGTCCTCTGCCTCTCACATGCAGGATATAGTACACTCATGCATATAGTATGTACACACACAAGCACAAACACAAAATAAATACATGTAATAAAAAATTAAATATCATAAGACAGCTGGCAAAGCACACCTAAATAAAAGAATCCACGCTCCTCACTTGTGAGTGTAACTGTGTGACATTTTTCTTCACTTCGGCTACAGCAGCTGGGCTGCTAGGCTGCAAAATACATTTTGTATCTTGGGAAACATTTAAAATGCTGCTCTTAGGAAGCTTGCTGAAGTACACACTTCAGCTGAATGCGCACTAGGGGACTTTCTGAACTTCCTGGAGAACAGCAGCCCTCAGCCCTCAAAGCCTTCCTGCTGCTTTCCCCCCTCCAGTTGTAGGAAGACACCTGGGAAGTTTCTAGTTCTTTTCTGCTTTTGTTTTCAGTAGCTTTTCTATCCCTTTGCTTGTTTTCCTTGCCACACTGTATATCTTTTTAAATTTATTTTTAATTTACATATTACGTTGGAGATGTTAGCCCTCCCACTGTCTTATAAATCACAAATATATTTTCCAGGTTCATAAGACTACCTTAAAACACATGTTTTCTATTACTTGGTCAAAATTTAAATGTTTTACTGTAGTTTTGATACTTATGCCCTTCTTTTATTTCTGTTTTTTTCTTTCTTCCAGCATTATTAGAACTCTAGAAAAAACATCTTCTCTAAGTATATACTATAGTAATTTTGACTTAGAGTATTTTTCCCCCTCGTCGATGAGCTATTGAACCTAGAACTTCAAGAATGCCAGGAAAGCACTCTCCCAGGGAGCTACATCCTCCCTGTGATGATGCATTATGTCTAACATTTTTAGGATTCACATTCCCATGCTTACTTATTTAATCTACCAAGAACTTACTTCGGATGTTTCTATTTTTCCAAGTTATTATCCACTATCGCTTTTGTATAGGCATCACCTTTAGAAGGAATGCTGCTTAAAGTAAACTTATCTCCTCCTTTTCTCAAAGAAATTGTTTGAATGTTCAGTTTTATGGATCCAGTTAAACTCAAAAATCTTTTTAAAAACTCAAAAATTTTAATTTAAGTTTACTTTCAATTAAATTTAGTTTATATGGTATTTTCATTTTGATTTAATATTTTATCAACATTTATGGTGAATTTACAGTTTTAAAATATTTAGTATTTAGTGCTATAGATCAGCTCAGTGGTAGACTTCCGACCATGCATTGGCAAGACCCTATGCTTGATCCCTAGTACAAGAAAGAGAGAGAGAGAGAGAGAGAGAGAGAGAGAGAGAGAGAGAGAGAGAGAGAGAGAGGGAGATTGATTTTAAAATTAGTGTGGAAGACTAAAATAGTCTTTTAATGTTGTCATCTCACCAGTACGTTTAGTGATTTAGTGATTTCATGTTACTTCTATGTATTTCTTTTTGAGCTTACTATTATCCACTTAATTTAATTTTTAATATCTGAAGCTACATATTTCTCTCTATTTACAATTTATAGTTATTACGTATAAAGAAAAGGTGTATCATATACATTTTGTTATTGTCCACCTCTGTATACTCTTATTTCCCATGTTTCCATGAGTATCCCACACAGGGGATTACACAGTTTCTATGAAACATGATCGTTTCCACTCTTCCCATTAAATACTGAGAACCTCACCTCCTTGTCTGCTCACAGTGGCTAGCATGGCAATTGTGTTCTGAATTTTCACAAGACTCTTTCTGTAAAGGATGCTGAAACTGCGAAATAGAGGGGGATCTTCCAGATTAGAGCAATCAATACTCTGAGAAATGCCTCAGAATTTTCTATTTTTCCATTAAATCAAGTCAAACAAGTTTATGTATACTGGGCATCACTGCTTCTACTATGTTTATATATTTTATGATTTTTGTATCTTGTTTAAATAAAGTGCATTTCTTTCCAGTAGTAGCTAACATATTTTCCCCATCATTGCTACCATGACAATGTTATTATCAGTATTGTCTGTTTTCTACTTCTGTTTCAATTTTCTGTTAATTGATATATTCTCTTCTCTTCATGTCATATATACATATGTTACATATATGTCAAGCTCACACACACATATATTTATAAGTTTATATATATGGAGAGAGAGAAGAGAGAGAGAAAGAGAGAGAGAGAGAGAGAGAGAGAGAGAGAGAGAGAGAGAGAGAGAGATTACTTGCTTATTTCATTTAGTATGGTCTCCAGCTGCATATAGCTCCCAGCAAAACATAGAATTTCATGACTGTGCAGACATCTTTTGGTATGGTGACTTAAAGTCCTTTGGGTGTGTACCCAGAAGTAGTATAGAACCTATGTTAGTTCTGAACATCATAATGAAGTCCATATTGGTTTCCAAGCTGGACAAACTAATTTACATCCCCACCAGCAGTGTGTGAAGGTCCCTCCATCTCTTTCCCCACATCTTCACAATCATTTGTTGTTATTTGATTTTTTTTTCTGGTAGCCGTTTTAACTGGGATAAAATAGAATCTTGGTGAAGTTTTTAATTTGAATTTTTTTAGCTATGTTTTAAATACAAATCTCTCTATTTCATCTGATTGTTTCCCATAATTTTCATCTCAGACAAACACATAAGTTTTTTTAATTTAACACACAGAATATAGTCCAGTGTATGAGTATGTATGTGTGCACACCCGTGCATGTATGCACACATACACGTGTGCATGCTCCACAATCAATATAACTTTATTCTTCTGCTCTTTTTTTTTTGCATTGTTAAATCGGATAATGTCTAAGTGCTAACAAATTCATCTTCAGGAATCTATCGAGATAACCATGACTTAGCCTATTCCTGTTTCTGTATCAGACCAGGTCACTTATAAGCAGCAGAAATATGTTAATCCCATTCTGGAAGTGATGAAGTCTAAGGTCAACTTCCAGCAGACTAAGTCTGGAGAGCATCTGCCCTTTGTTTCAGTGACAGTACTTTGTTGATATGTCCTCTCAGGGTGGGGAAGGAGGCAAGAAACAAGGCGTCCACCTCTATAATAGCAACAATCCCATTCGTAGTTCTCAAAGGCCCCTCCCCTTCAGAACAGCCACATGGAAAGTAGCTGCCAACAGATACATTTCCCAACATGCAGATGGGCATTGGTGGCACATGCCTTTGGGTGGCAGAAGCAGTTGGATATCTTGAGTTCAAGACCAGCCTGGACTACAGAGCAAGTTCCAGAATAGTCAGGGCTAAACAGAGAAACTCTATCTTGGGGGAAAAGATTCCAAACATGCAAAGCGGAGCTGTCCTCCTTCCTTATAACAACTATTTACAGTTGTAGATTGCACAGCAATTAATTAATTGGCAACTTTGGCAGAATTTTTTGTTGATGAATTCTCTTGGACTTTTCAAGAAATTTTGGATTCTAGTTGCTAGCATTTTATTTAGGGTTATTTATGCCCGTGTATATAAGTGGCACTTAACTGAATTATTATCCTTTTTCATTCTTGTTACAAAACACTATTTTTCAGAGTCTGTGGGCTTTGTTTAAAATATTGGAAGGACTTCTTTTCTTTCTCTTCTGGGGCTGTTTAAATAGCCAAGAAATTATGAGAGGTTTGCAGGCATAAAATCCCCTGGAGAACATAAGCTAGAGGAATATTATTTTATATCTGCCTTCTCCTTAAGTTTCTTAATTTACATTTCCCTAGAAATGTGTGTGTTTCTCATTTATTGTGTCGTGTAAAGTTGTTTTCATTGTTTTGATGGCTTCTCTAGTAAGATGTAACTTTGTGTTCTTACTTTTAATTTAGCTTATAATTTATGTTCTTGTTGGTCTTTTCAAAAATCTGCTCTTTGACTGATGATCTGATTCTTGTTTAGTCTACATTTGAGGTACAGTTGTTTTTATTCCTTATATAGCTTTATTGTATTTACTTTGCGGGTAGTTCTTTTTTCTTTTTCAGTTGACTATTTCAGGGTTGTTGAATCTCCCTTTATACTCAAAGTATTATTTTAACAACATTTGATTCTTTATTAAGATTTTAAAATTTTTTGAACCCAGAATTATTCAGAAAATTTGTTGATTTTTCTATTTATTTTTTGCTTTTATTTTATTTACATTTTCTGGTTTATTTTCAGTTCTTAATGTACTGTGGTGAAATGTGTGTTGACTACATACTGTATCATATGTCACCCAAGTATATTTTGTGCCTTTTATTTGTCTTACAATAAAATGGCTAGATCATGAATGGAATTCATCAAACAAAAATCAGAGGCTTCCCTGCCCAAGTACAGAGTAATTATGCTCAGTTATACCTCCACACAAATTCCCAACCCGTCCACCTGTTTCTATCCCCTAACACCGCTCTATTCTGTGCTCTGTCCCTTGCTTTAGATTGCCTTTGATTCTCTTCTTGATTTTAACATAAAGGTGAAAATAACTTGTGGAGATTAAATCCCCTTGCTTTCCTCTTTAAAGACTCCCAACTGCTTTCCATCTCAACTCAGTGTGGCATAAGCCCCACTTCACCACCACCTGCAAGGTTGAAGATTTGGCTTATGCCTTTCTCCCCCTGTAGCTACAGGCATTTGTTTGTAGAGTCCTCTGTTTGACATCTCTCTGCAGCCCTCAATATGCCATTTTATTCTTGAATATTTGTTCATGGTTTCTTTTTATGGGTTATAATATTAAATCTGTAATTTCCTCCAGTTTACTGTTTTTATCTTGAGTTAAAGGTTGTCCAATTTTACCATCAGGAATCCTGCTTCTGCAACCTGATGGAAAATAGAAGTGGAGAGTTATCTTCTGTGTTAACCAATTAGAAAACCAGATGAAGCATATAAACCACGGTTCCTTTCGACACGGAAAATGGCAGAGGACAGAGATTTCCAAGAGAAGGCAAGCAAGCGAGTTGTTCTCTGTGAGAGCCCGCACTGAGTGAGCTTCTGGACAGGGCAGGTAAAAACAATGGGGGGACTTGGAGATAATAAAAAAACGACTTCATTTTCATATACAAAGAAGGCAAAAATGATGGATCAATAGCATGCACCCTAACATAAGTGTATTTTCAATCTTAGAAAAGGGGGCACAGAAAAAAAATATCCAGTGAAATAATAGTCCATGATGTGATGAAAATTACAAAGTCAAGATCGAAGAACTGGAGGCAAACCCAACAGAAACAGGAAGAGTACAGCGTGAGAGCACAGCACAACTGTTCACCCGAGCGTGGTTCCTGCTCATGTTCTGTGTGACCCCTGTGCAAAGTTCTTTCATTTGCACATCCTGTAATAGACTTGCGGTTTGGGTACATCCCTGTAGATTGAATTCTTCTCTCCACCCCACCCATCAGTACTAAGACATGAGCATCAGGATCATGTCACCTCATAGAAGTGTTTCTACTATGGCATTTGTCTGAAGAACTCTTGTTCTGTTTCTCAGATAGGATTCTAACATCTGCTTTATAAACTTCCTTGACATTTTTCCCTTGGTATTTTGAAATTCCGTTACATGATCCCTTTCCCTAGAAAGTCAATGTATGCTATGTCTAACATACAGTCCTATATATTCTCTGACCATATTTATTGTGTCAATTATTTTTCTTACCTTTTCAATTTTTTATGGATCTATTAACTCCAATAAATTTGTATTGAAGTGTTTTGTATCTTATATAAAAGGTATCCATATTTTCTCTAGTTTGCTTCAGAATGCAGCACTGACCTAAAGGTATCTCCTCATATTTAAGAGATGCATTTTAATCACAACTTTCCCTTCTGCCTAGGGCATTTCTGCCCATGATGGCAACAATAGCATTGCTATTATGTTGATTCTGCTCCGTTAACTGCTGCCATGACGGCAACTAATCCAGTTACTCTCACCAAAGCAGTGCCAAAACCTCATCTTCTCTGACTGTTGCTCTCTCCAGACCCCATAGTCTTCAAGATTTTGCCAGGAAACAAAGTTAAACTAAGCAACTTCAAGAACCTATACTATAAAGTTGAGATCCAGACCTGGATAGAGGAGTCCGTGGCTAAGAGGTCCCATGTTTAGTTCCCAGCACTCACATAGCTGATCACAACCTGCTGGAATTCCAGCTCCAGGGATTCACCTCTTTCTTCTGGCCTCCACAGGTTCCAGTATGCATGTGCTAGCCATAAACTCTGGCAAGTTCGTATACACATGCACACACACACACACACACACACACACACACATACACACACACACACGTTATGAACTGATCTTAGTGTCCCATAGATCAACGTGTACCTGTGTCACTGGCACTGAAAGATATAGTTGAACACTTTTCCCAATAACATTAGGAGACACCCACTCAGGGACCTCCACTCGGCTAGAGTCTTGACTGTGTATGCACAGGAAAGAATTTCAGGTCAAATTAGAGTGGAGCACTGTTGATTTATGAAGATAGTCTAGTAATCTTCTATATAATACACAACAGTGAAGGCAATATTAGTTCACCTTCTGTTGTAATAACAAAACACTTGATGTTGGGTACTTTACACAGTGATGGATTTAGCTTCCAAGGATCAAGTAGTTCATCCAGCCTTTGGTGAAGGTATTGGAATAAAACAGCTTCACCTGGGAACAGTAACTGAGGGAATCATTTGGCAGAAGACCAAAGAATAGGAAGGACAAGACATCCCCATTTACATGGAGTAGCCCCCCAAAGACTTAATGAGTTCTACCAATACTCCGCCACTTAGCAGCTACATCCCTTTCCCACAAGTCACACCAGGAAGCCACATGGACATTTGGGGAACATGCAGACCACACCAGAGGCCTTTATATCTGCTGGTTTGTTCTATAATGCTTTTATTTTCTTCACTTGCTAATGGTACTTTTGATGTGTCAAGAAACTGCTGTACCATATAAATTTGGTTGAACCGATATCGTAAAAATGATTATTAGATTTTTAATGAATTTAAGAATAAGTTCAGTGTTACATTTTTAACTCTATTTTTAGTTCGTTTGGCTGGCTTTGCTGCTGACAAGGGAGAATAACTCTTGAACCATAGTTTTACATTTATAAACAACACATGAGAATATCTGTTAAATAGAATAAGTGCTTTGGCGACTGTTTATCTAGAAAGAAAGGAAGAGAGAAAGAAAGAGAGAGAGAGGGAGGGGCTGCAAACGCTGGACTACACTCTAGCTCTGGAACTTCCCTCAGTGAGAAATGGGATAAGCAGAGTAAACTGAGGAAGAAGTGATGAACTTTGGGTGACAAAGGAGGAAAATCAGCAGAGCTCATTGGAGAGGCAGAAGGAACTGAGAGCATGCTGCAGTGAGCTTTCTTATTGATTTTGCCATGGACAACTCCAGTGTCTGAGCTACAGAATATTCCTCTGTCACTCATATTTCTATATTCTCCATTTTCTATGAGCTGTGTCCTTCCCAATTCATTTAACCCCCTGTCTATTATTAAAACAGCACAGCCGTACAATGACAATCTCCACTAGATAGCTTTATCAGAACAAACCTTGCTGGTGTGCAATATAAATCCCCCGTAATGAAGGGAATACTAAATAATTTTAATAGAAAGTGTCCTTTCATGATAAAAAAATTTATGCTCAGTGATTATCCCAGAAGTCTGACTCTTAAATTAAAAAGCTTTGCATGCCCCTTTGTATTCGGTGACTAAATACCTTTCATGATAGGAATTCTCCTTCAGCAGCCAAAGTTACAGAAAAGATTCTGCTGGTCACAAATCAACTCCCAGTCACCAGGCCTTATCGTATTATTCAGTGTGCCTTAAGTAAGCTCCAATGGTGTGGTCATACCAGGTGCTAAGAGCAATTCAAAGTTCATACAGTGTCCCTGTCTTGAAGACCATTACTATTGAAGTTTTGCCAGTAGTCAGTCATTAGACTTAAGTTTGTTAAAATTTTATTTTTAGAAGCTTTTTATTGCCACAGGAGTCTAGATAAATATAGAAATTATTATCTCAAACTAAAGAATGAATTTAGGGATAAGGGGAAAATAATTCTTGCATTTCAAACCAACTACCTCCTGAGTACCTGAGTTTCTTCTTCTTCTTTATTATTTTTTTCTTTTTCTGAAAATCAATCCTTTTCTTAGATAATATATCTTGACTACAATTTCCAGTTCCTCCCCACTTTTCCTCTCCTCCAAATCTTTTCTGTCTTTCATTAGAAAAGAAGAGGACTCTAACAGATAACAACCAAATGTGACAAAATGAAAATGATAAGATAGAATGAAAGTCATCACTTTGAGGTTGGGCAAAACAACCCAACAGAAGGAAAAGAGCCCCAGAAGCAGGCACAAGAGACCTACTCATTCCCATACTTAGGAATCCCATAAAATACTTACCTAAACATATAATATATATGCAGAGGACCACGTAGGCTGTGTGCTTGCAACTGCAGGTTCTGTGAGTTCATATGGGCCTTGCTTAGTTGATTCAAGGGCCTTGTGCTCCTGAAGTCCTCCATCCTAGCTTTTCCATTCTTTCCTCCTCCTCCTCTTCCACAGGGCTCCTTGAGCTCTATGGGGAAGAATTCAGCGGAGATATATCATTTAAAGCTATGTGTTCTCTCTCTCTCTCTCTCTCTCTCTCTCTCTCTCTCTCTCTCTCTCTCTCTCTCTCTCTCGTCTCTGAATCTCTTCCCATCTGATACAGTAGGAATCTTCTCTGTTGATTAATGAAGTTTAGTCTGTGGTTCTTGGTCACACAAGCAACGTCAAGTATGGCTTCCATGTGGAGTGGGCCTTGGGACAACTTAAACGTTGGTTGGCTACTCCTGCAGCGCACCATGCCCATCTGTGCTCTGTGCCACCATGCTGGAGATTGAAACACACAAGGACACACAGACAGCACAAACACAGGTCATCCTCAATGCCAGAATGCCCCAAGAATGGCCCCTTTTTGTGTCCAGGGGTAGCTTATATAGGGATAGTCATGCCCCTGCCAAACTCACCAGAAACCATTTCCCTGCCATCAGGAACTCCTGAGGGTCTCCTGCTCAGAGCAGCTGTAGGCACTCAGATCAGGGGAAAACAAGTTGTTTACAAGAAATTCAGGATCTGGGGGTTCACAGCTCCCAACACACTCCCACAAGTTCTGTGCCATTATTTCTATTGTATATCTTGCAAAGAGGACAGATTGTAGGTCCAACATTTTGTGGCTGGGTTGGTATCCACATTTCTGTTTTGGTAGTCTGCAGAGTACCTTCCCTCACCAAAGACGCATAGGAGTTTTCCACACACACAGAGAACACAGGGGTGAAGACTCCATTTAGGCACCAGTTTGACTTCTCCTTGTTCATTGAGTTATGTGTGTTGTCCTAGACAGCTGGGGCCCCCTGTCAATTTGTTTAAAATAACCCATTGTCTTAGCAACAGTCAGGATGTTTGTAGATTTCCTTTGCTCCTCCTTGCCCAACAATTCAATTGAATGCAAACCAGTCCGGATACTGGAAGCCTTCCTTGGTGAAAAGTGATGACCAGTTGGGACTTCTTATCATCAATTACTAGGAGACATTATTAGGAGAACCTTCATATATTTTAGGAAGTTTCTTTTCCACTCCACTGGGTTTCCAAGTCATCCTTCAAATGCCATGCAGTTCCAGCTGTCTTTCCCCATACCACCTCCCTCAACCCGATCTCCCCTGCCTGTGCCAAAACAGACCATCTCATTCCCTGCCATCCAGCCTACCCTCCCCTTTCCTCCAGTCCACCTGCAAAATCTATTCGATTTCTCCCTCCCAGAGAGATCCATGTATCCCCCCTCAGTCCTTTCTTCCATACCCAACATCTATCTCTGAGTCTACAGACTGTCAGACTGTAGGTTGGTTGTTATTTCTTTAATGGCTAATATCCAGATATATGTGAGTACATACCATATTTGTCTTTCTGGGTCTGGGTTACCTCATTCAGGATGAGTTTTTTTCCCCAAGTTCCATCTATTAGTCTGCAAATTTCATGATGCCACTTTTTATAAACAGCTCAGTAATACTTCATTCTGTATTTCTTTACACTTTCTTTCTTTGAAGCTATCTAGGTTGTTCTCAGTTTCTGGTTACTATGAATAAAACAGCAATGAACATGGCTGCAAAAGTTTCCCTGTGGTAGGATGGAGAGTCTTTTGGGTATATACCCAGAGTGGTATAGTTGGATCTTGAGGTTGATCTATTCCTAACTTTCTGAGGAGCTGCTACACTAATTTCCTGAGTAGTTACGTAAGTTTATACTTCCACCAGCAATGGATGAGTGTTTCCCTTATTCCACATCCTCACCAGAATGAGCTGTCACTTGTATTACTGATCTTAGTCATTTTGACAGGTGTAAAATGGAGTCTTAAAGAAGTTTTGATTTATGTTTTCTTGGTGGCTAAAGATGTTAAATATTTTCTTTAGATGTTTCTCACCCATTTGAGTCCCAGTTGAGAATTCTGATTAGATCTGTACCCCATTTTTACTTAGGTTATTACTAGATTGCTTTAAGTGATTTGTTGATTTTTTCTTTTAAGACCTCTATCATATATTTATAGAGGCTTTTTAAAGATCTTTTTCTTGTGCTTCTGCTATAATGGGATATTCAGGACCTGTGGCTGTAGGATAGCTGGGCTCTATTGGATACATATTGCCCTGAGTAATATTGATTTTGTCCTTAAACTAGCATTTAGGCATTTGGGTTTGGAATGATAATAGGTCTAGGTGCTGTTTTCTGGTTGCATCTTTGTTGGGTGGTGTGTTGTTCCTTGCTTGCTGTTTCTTCTGGATTTCAGGAGAGTGGGATGGCTGTGTGTTGTTTCATAGAAAATTTTCTGTTGACCTGATAGTTGAGGCCTCTTGTGGTTTCAGGTAAATTGTGTTTCTCAGTTTGGGAGCTCATACTTATGGTTGGGGATAGTCTAAGAACTTGAAGGGGTTCACTAGAGGGATGAGAGTCTTCTTATTTTGTCTCCTTGGATGTGGACAGACAGTGAAGAGAGGTCATCTCAGAAGGTCCACTATATGCTTGACTTGGGATGAGTCTAGAGCGTTGAATCTTTTTCCCTGGCTTGCTGTGTTCTCAGAGAATGTCTGCTGCTATTAAAGACTGTGATAATGGGAAGAGGTGAGGGAAAGGAAGATTTGTGGAGAAGGCTTTTGTGATCCATTGGGGATGGGCTCAGAAGGGAAAAGGAGACTTCAGCAGATCTGCTACAGGGCTGGGAATGAGACTGGGGCCGGAGTTTGGATTGAAGGAGTAGAAACTGAGAGGAAGATCTGTGGTCAGCCCAGCTGTTCCGCACAGCAGGCTTGCCCGGAAACCTGCTGGAGCTGGGGCCTTGGACAAAGCAATGAGTAAAGAAAGCGAGATTAGAGGGGGAGATCTGTGTGGGCCACATCAGATGAGGATGGGAGGTAGGGAAGATGGCCTCATGTGTTCTGTTGTGGAACTCATGATGTGAGACATGGGAGATTAGATCTCTTGGGGGTGGGGAGCAGAGGGAGAAGAAAAGAACTGCAGGCAGTCTATCTACCTGGTTTTCCTGCAGGTGTGTTCTGTTAGCAGAGGGTGCCTGCTGGAGTTTGGGGTGGGGTTGCAGCTGGGTTTTTTTTGTTGTTGTTGTTGTTGTTGTTTTGTTTTTGTTTTTGTTTTTGTTTTTTTGCAAAGTTGAGGATGAACCGGGGGTTGGATTTTGAGGGTGGGGGCAGTGAATGCCTTCAGATGGCTTACCTGTTTCCCAGGCCTGCTCAGCTGGTGTGTTCCCAGGGAATGTTTGTTGGCATTGGATGCTGGAATAATGGGATGAGTTGTGGAAGGAAAGATTGAGGGAGAAGGTTTTTGCCATCCCTTGGGCATGGGTCAGAGATGAAAGCAGGTTACCGCAGATTTTGTACTACAAAGCTGGAGATTGGATCTGGGGGAGAAGGAGGGGGATGGATCCACCATCAGTCTACTAAATAGGAAATTGCTTATGAGTTTTAACCTAAATACAGTGTGTTCTACTATGTCACTATATTGTGCTAGTATATATTTTTAAAATATGACTTAATTATTGGTTACTGAGTCTGTAATGCAGATCTAGTACTGTATTAAAAATGATTTTTAAAGAAATTGTTATACAAACTGAGAACAAGAAGTAATACATAAAACAAATTTTAGTATACCACACAATGCTGAACCATGAATGTTACTTTGTTTACTTACATGCTATTCTCTTTTTCAAACCTGGAAAAGCACAACAGAATAGCTCACCAGGGTCAATATCAACAGGGCAGATTAAGAAATCCCAGGGAAGAAAGAAGGCTGAATTATAGTGGACCCATGCAGAGCTGAGTGTTCCTTTGGTTTCAATGTATTTTTCTCTATTTTTTAATTTTATTTTCCCATCTAAGTGCTTTAATGCTTGCTTCAATGGCAACCCTGTCACTCAATTACAGTGTACATTTGAACGACTAATTACGTACAGAGGAGGTATTATTAAAAGCAGATGGAGAGGAAACAAAATCACATCCCTATAAAGGTCACCACTGAAAGAGCCACAAACAAGAGGTTAGTACGTGACATTTCTTTCAGACAGTCTTTCATTCCCACTAACCCTGCCGCCTGTAATTTTTTTCAGTGGGGAACTTGTCTTGGACGGGGTTCATTTATCATGGACGTTGTTTCCGTCATAACTCTTGAGGGAATTGTTCTGATGAGCCCAGACAATTGCATACCCTGTTCATATGTTTAACTAGACCAGTGACCAGAAACATTTGCTACAATAGTGTAAGTTTCAATCGGGGAAGTGAATACCCCTGAGTTCCTTTCATCTTCATTGGACACATACATACCCAGGCACAGCTGATACGTTTGTGCATGCCTTGAGTTTTAGTGTTGGTTAAAGTTTTATTTTCCTCTAGGGCAGGTTGGTGACAGTACGTTCATAGTGGTGGGTGTGGCCCCCAGCATTTGGAGGCACTTTCTTCATAAAAGCTTCCTCCCAAGCACTTTCACACCTCCCATGTGTAGGTCACAAGGTAGACAAAGGCGGTCACTATGAGGAAATGAGAAAAAAGAGAAAGGGTAGTTTTCACTTTTCAGCACTTGAGAATAGAAGCTAGTTAAACTTTGTAAGTGGAGTCAGCCAGACTCTTATTTGGTCTTGATCATGGTACATGAATCAGAACCACCCCACTGTTTAAACACACACACACACACACACACACACACACACACACACACACACACACACATATTTAAAAGAAGCATATACAATACTCACTCTAAGTGTCTTTAGCTTATAATATTGGCTCAGTTTTGCTCTACTGTACTCTAGTTGGGAACAAAACAGAATTTGAATTCAACAATTAAGGAGTAAGTAAATTGTATTTAAATTATAAATTAAATAATAAATACTATTAGCCTGATATTTGACACATTTATTTTGTTATAATAAAATATGATTAAAAATTTATAGAAATAACATTTTAGTATCATACTAATGATAGTTTTTCTTCCAAAATAAAAATCATCTCAGCTTCAACATACTGGTTCAGCTGCAGCTGCTGTATCACCGGGGGAAAAAATAATAGATTCAAACCCAAGAAGAACATATTTGGCTACTTGGCTGTTTCTCATTATTTCTGTCTTCTGAGAATTGTTATTTGACCTAATTTGATTTGCACAATTTACATGCAACATCTTCAAATGTCAGAACCCCTTTTAGAGCAATTAAGTATGCATTCAACAAAAGTATTAATGGGAGGGTGGGTAAAGCAGTTGCCTTGCAAGTGTGGAGATCAGAGTTCAAATCTCCAGAGCCTGTGTATGGCCAGATGTGGTAGCATGTGTCTGCAATCCCAGCATTCCTGTAGGGAGAAAAGACATGGAGATGGAAGAATCCCTCAAAGCCCAGGGTCAGCTAACCTGGCATACTCAGAAGCAAAACTGAAAGAGAAATCTGCCCTAAGCAAGATAGATGGCAAAGGAAACCACATGAGCAAGCTAACCACTTCTGGGCACAAGGTGCTGGGTACGTTTCTCAACTCTGGGCAGGGTGGGGCACATACCCTGAAAGGAAGCAAAATTCTGGTGGTCTTAGTTGAACAAATTACCCAACAGTAGTTTTAAGAAATATAAAGAGAAATCAGCAAGATATTTTTGATGTTGAAGAAATAATATTAAAAGGTGTGTCCTTACCTAGTAAAATAAAGCTGAGGGTAACGTGAAGCCAAAAGAGGAGAAGGACATTTTAGAAAAAGGCTTTCTCTGTGATCAAAGAAAAGTGTTCAGGGAGACACAAAATAGCCGCCTGGTTTCTCTGTTCCTCGCTTGTGTGGCTTTCTGCAACAGAAAGCTCTCGGAGTGACACTGACCCCTCTGTAAGGTCACTTTTGCCTGAGAATTGTATTCCTTTCTCAGACTCTGAGTTGAGTGCTTTTGGTGCTATATTTAGGAAGTGGTCTTCTCTGCCCATGCACTAGAGGCTACTTCCCACTTTCTCTTCTATCAAGTTCAGTGTGGTCAGATTTATATTGAGGTCTTTAACCCATTTCAACTTGAGTTTTATGCATGGCAATAGATATGGATCTATTTGCCTTCTTCTACATGCTGATATCCAGTTATGTCAGTACCATTTGTTGAAGATGCTTTATTTTTTCCATTGTATAACTTTAGCTTCTTTGTCAAAAATCTGGTGTTCATAGGTGTGTGGGTTAATATCCGGGTCTTTGATTTTCTTTCATTTCCTCTCCCTTTTTAAGCTGTTTTCATTACTATAGCTCTGTAATAGAGCTTAATATCAGGAATGGTGATGCCTCTGAAAGTTCCTTTTTTGTACTTTCTGCTGCCCTCCCCCCCACCACCTCCCCAGATCTTTTGTTTTTTTGTATTTGTTGAGGATGTGGTCAATTGTAGAGAAGGTTCCATAAGGTACTGAAAAAGAAGGTATTTTCTTTTGTGTTTGGGTAAAATGTTCTGTAGATGTCTGTTAAGTCCATTTGAGTCATGACATCTGTTAGTTCTCTTATATATCTGTTATGTTTCTATCTGGTTGACCTGTCCATTGGGAAGAGTAGGGTGTTGAAGTCTCCTACTATTAGTGTTTGGGGTTTGATGTGCAATTTAAGCTTTAGTAATTTTTCTTTTACATGTGTGGGTCCTCTCCTATTTGGAGCATAGATGCTCAGGATTGAGACTTCATCTCAATAGATTTTTTCTGTGATGAGTATGAAGTGTCCTTCTCCATCTCTTTCGATTGACTTTAGTTTGAAGTCTATTGTGTTAAATATTAAGATAGCTATACCAACTTCTTTCTTAGGTTTATTTGATTCAAAAGCCTTTTTCGAAACCTTTACCCTGAGGTAATTTTTGTTTTTGAGGTTGAGGTGTGTTTCTTATATACAACAGAAGGATAGATTCTGCTTTCATATGCATTCTCTTAGCCTGTGTCTTTTTACAGGTGAATTGAGTCCACTAATATTAAGAGGTATTAATGACCAATGGTTGTTAATTTCTGTTATTTTTCAGTGATAGTGTTTGTATGTTTCCCTTCTTTAGGGCTTGCTTATGTGAGGTTATCTGTTGCCTGTGTTTTTGTTGGGCAGTTAGTCTCCTTGGGTTGGAGTTTTTCTTTTAGTGCTCTTTGGAGGGCTGGATTTGTGTATAGGTATTGTATAAATCTGGTTTTGTCATGAAATATCTTGTTTTCTCCATCAATGGTGATTGAAAGCTTTGATGGTTATTGTAGTCTAGGCTTGTATTCATAGTCTTTGAGTGTCTGCAGCACATCTGTCCAGGATCTTCTGACTTCATGGTTTCCATTGAGAAGTTGAGTATAATTCTGATAGGTCTGCCTTTGTATGTTACTTGGCCTTTTTCCTTTGTAGCTCTTATTATTCTTTCTTTATTCTATATGTTTTATGTTTTGATTATTACATGGCAAGGGGACTTTTTTTTGGGTCCAATCTATTTGGTGTTCTGTAAGCTTCTTGTACTTTCACAGGGATATCTGTCCTTCATGTTGGGAAAGTTTTCTTCTATGATTTTGTTGAATATATTTTCTGTGTCTTTGATCTGGAGTTCTTCTCCTTCTTCTATCCCTATTATTCTTACATTTGGTCTTTCCATGTTGTCTCAGATTTTCTGGATGTCTTGTGTAAGAATTTGTTGTATTTAACATTTTCCTCCATAGTACCTTCAACACCTGAGATTCTCTCTTCCATCTCTTGTATTCTGTGCATTACACTTGCATCTGTAGTTTCTGTTTGTTTACCCAGATTGTCCATTTCCAGAATTCCCTTAGTTTGTATTTTTTTATTGTCTCTATTTCAGTTTTCAAGTCTCAAACTGTTTGAACTGTTTGCTTCACCTGTTTGATGTTTTTTCTTGGTTTCCTTGGGTTTCTTTAAGAGATTTATTGATTTCTTCCAATTTTATTTTTGTTTGTCTTTTCCTCTATTTCTTTAAGGTAATTTTTTTCATTTCCTCTTTAGAGGTCTCCATCATCCTCATAAAGTTACATTGAAAATCATTTTCTTCTGCTTCTTCTGGGTTAGAATGATCAAGTCTTCCTTTTGTATGACCACTGGGTTCTGGTTTTACCATGTTGCTTTTTAGGTTGTTGAAAGAATTCTTGCCTTTGCACCTACCCATCTCTTCCTCCAGTTGGTGCTGGCAGTGTCTTTGCATCTTGGTCCAATTTTTGCAGTTGCTGTCTTTGTCTTTGGGAGTTGTTCTTGGTCTGCTCTGTCCTGTAGATGTCTGTGTCTTAGATAGCTGTTGAGGTCTCTCTTAGCCAACTCTCTTGGTCCTCTCGCTTGGTCCACTCTCTTGGTCTGCTCTGTACAGTCACAGCTTGTGCTTCTGAGTTCCTCTGAGGTTGTGGTAGGTAGGTGGATTTGGGATCAGAGTGGGACTTGTATTTTACAGGGTTCAATTGATGGGATGGAGGTTTGGTGCAGCCTACCTGCAGTGAGATTGGATCTTTTCAAGGAGCTAAACCTTTAATGTGTTTGGAGTTGTAAAGACCATGGAACTTTTAATGTTATTTATGTTATTAATGTGTAATCTTGGGATAAATAAGAAAGGAAAGGCTGTGGCTCAACAACAGTGACGTGTTTTTGTATATCAAGAAGTGAAGGGGGTCAATTGTGCTGGATAGATTTATGTCAACTTGATAGACACCAGAGTTATCTGAAAGGAGAAAACCTCAATTAAGAAAATACATCCATAGGATTGGGTTGTAGGCATGCCTGTAAGGTATTTTCTTTGCCAGGTAAGGTGGGTGGTAGCATCACTGGCCTGTTGGTCCTGGGTTCCTTAAGAAAGAAGACTGAGTAAGCCATGAGAAGCAATTCAGTAAGCAGCACCCTCTATGGTTTCTGCGTCAGCTCCTGCCTCCAGCTTCCTGCCCTGTTTGAGTTCCTCTTCTGACTTACTTCAGTATTGAACAGTGACACAGTAAGGTAAATCAAATAAACCATTTCCTCCACAACGTGTTTTTGGTCATGGTTTTTCATCACAGCAATAGAAACCCTAACTAAGACAAGTGCTTGGTAGCTAAAGTGCAAGGAATATAAACCAAATACAGACTGAAGCTTGTGCTTAGAGACAAAAATCATTCACGAAGTTTCTATTTTATAACTGATATCACTTTTACTTTATCTTTAAAAACTTTGTTTAGTGTTTCCATTTTCATCATAGTTTGTGATCATGATCAAAATCAGATAATCCATGAAAAATGTTTCCTGAAGTGCCTGGTGTAGATCTGATAAATATTAGCCTGTTGTCATCAACTTGAAGTTGTGTTTTTATCTTATAGCTTTTACTTTCCATGTGAAAAGACAATAAAGCAATATCACATTAGAGGTAGAAACCAGCAAAAGCACCAGGATACAGAAAGAGATTCAGACACACAAATTATTATTTTAAAAGATTTTTTCAATAAATTTTTCTTTCTGTCAGAAGTTGCTATGTATATATCTACATGTACCTGCATTCATGCTCTCTCTCTCTCTCTTTCTCTCTCTCTCTCTCTCTCTCTCTCTCTCTCTCTCTCTCTCTCTCTCTCTCTCTCATACACACACACACACACAATTTAATTTAAAACAGGAAGAAGAAACAAGCTTATAAATTCATCAATTTTATTTCCTTCAGTTTCATTTACCACAAAAGTAGTCTTTTGAAACTACATTCTTTATTAATGTATATAAATAATTTTTTTACATGGCAATGGCTTTTGAACACAAATTAGGTACCTGTCAAGGTCTACGTTTAACAGCAATGAAGAAAATGAGTAACTTTCTGTCAATTCATATTAAGGTTTCTCTACAAGGGAGGAACTGATGGAGAGAGGAGAACAAGTTGCATAGAGAATTTTCCAGTGGTTAGAGAGGAAGTTGTGACAATGTACTCAAAGTTCTTTCTATCAACAGAAAGTTAGTGCAATGACTTCCTTCAACATAAGTCAAGTAAGGAGCAAACAGTTGGGGTACCCCAGACTGGCCTCAAACTCACAGCAATCATCGTACCTCTACCTCCCGAGTGCTGGGATTAAAGGTGTGCACACCATGCCTAAATGCGCTTGCAGTTCTTGTTTCCATAAGGGAGCTGAAGGTTTTTTGTTCTGAAACCTCTGTATCTCATGTGTGAAATGGAGGTGACAGCCCTCTCAGTGCTCCCAGCTGAGCCTATATAGGACAATTAAAAAAAACAAAAAGAATTACAAACACAATAACTGTAAGAATATTAAAGTTTTTCTATGGCTAGGCAAGCAATGGAAAAGAACAATAAAATGAAAGCAATTATTTTTCTGTATTAAATATTGACTAAAAATAAGTTGGTAATGAAGAATTTCTTGACCCACAGCATACTACCTATGCAATATCTAAGACAAGAAATTACTTTCTTTGAAACCACTATGAATTGTTGAAGGTTTATGCACATAAGCCAAGCAAATAGAATGGGATTCATAATAATATAAATGGATTCAGATTAGAAATATACTACCTGTTTTTCATTTTCTGAAATATTGATATTATCATTTATTACTATTAATGTTTAGCTAGTACAATTTACTTTTTATTCTTGTGTGTCTGTACATATGTACCCAAAGGATGATATACCTTGGACCTATTTAAGAAATAATGGTAACTGGTTTATAATACTTAAATGAGACTCCCTGTCCAAATAAAATACAATACTTAGTCTCAAACTCATGTATTTCTTCCACCAGTAAATATATGTTTTTGATCAAAATAAATTGACCAAGATACTGTAGAGAAGTGATTTGATCTAAACTGTTACCAATACTGAAAATATCTGATAGCATAAAACTTACAGTGTAATTCCTACAGACTGTAAGTCAAGACCACCAGGATATGGTTGGTGTGTGTTGCAATGATAAATGGATGGTCACAGGGATTTGTCCTAGAACAACTTGTAATCTTATCTAGGTTCACCACATCTAATTAAAATACCCTATCTTAAAGACTGTCTCATTTTGAACTGTGTGCTTGAGGATGGGAGCAAGATTATATTCTTTTAGCCTTATTATCTGACTCAACAAAAATACTAAAAACTACAGTGATTCAATTCATAGGACCCAGAGTTGTCACCAACAATCATTAACAGTAAGAAAAGCATCCTCTACCTAGGACATGACTAAGCCAAGCCAAAGAACTAAAGCATGCCAGTGGTCTTTGTGAATCATAGGACAAAATGACAGGGAGCAGTGTAGAAAGTGTGATGTCTTCCAGCAGTGAAGAACTGAGAGGAAAAAGTCAGTTTACAGAGCAGGAGGAAGAGGAGTACTTGTGTTTCCATCATGGAAGACGATGAAAGACCATTTGCTCCCCTGATCATGGACATATTTCTGGGTATGTTTCACATTAGATCCTGGGTTTCTCTTTATAACCCTTTTGGTTACTGATAAATCAGGCTATTGGGTAGGAGTTATACAAGGACTGAGCCTAGAATATAAGAGCTATCAAAAAAGTTCCTAGTTTATGCTTGAACTTTTAAGTTTTTACGACTATCACATACTGCAGGCTGCCATTAGCTGTCCCTAGGGACTGACTTTGAACACGTTTTGCAATCCCTAAGCTCAGGCGAGAGCAGTGAAAACAGTATCAATGTCCTAAAACCGTCACTGACACCTACACAGTGGCCAGCATTACTCTCCATTCTTCACAGTCCCGACTTCAGTCACAGTTCCTGTGAGGCTTTCTGATTGTCCTAATCTCAGCGGAGAAGGTGTGGGTGTCTTGAGACTCCCAATAATAAAACAGGAAGAAGAGGTAATATTCATCCCCTTCTTAACTCATTGTAGAAGATCTGGCATTTCTTACCGAGTCACAGGGAGGGTCTATTCAGAAGTGGTCACAGTATATGCAAATACAAGCAACCAAGAGTTAAAGGGGTAAAAGAATAAAGAATTTGCATCTCAGAAGCTGCACTGGTGAGGCTCCAGGGGTAGTGAGAAGAACAGGACAAGCCTGAGTGAGTGCCTGAGATGCTGCAGAGAAGCCCTAGTGGTGCCCTAGTGATGGAACTTTAGAAAAGTCTTCATTTTGTTTACTTAGTCTTAAAACCTTTGTTAAAAAAAAAAAAAAAAAAAAAAAAAAAACCTTTGAGAACCAAACTCCATTTGAAGAGGCAAGAAAATGTCCAGTCTTATGCTGACTCTATTTCTGGAATTTGACATCATAGCCAGAGAAAGCAGATGAATCAAAACTTTCGAGAATAGAGAAGTCTAAGCAAGGACTCACCGTTTCTTAGTACATGTAAATGCCTTCGAGTCGTGTACTCAGTTCAATTTGGAGTTCCCAAGACTCAGACACTTACACAGCAAAATCTCTGCTGTATCCAAATTAAGGCCAACTTGGTTTGTTGTAGGCAACTTTGTTTTTTCATGAACATCAGCTGCAGTCGTCTTCCTTTCCCTCCTCCTCCTCCTCTTCCTTTTTTAGTTTTCTTCCTTTCTTTAGTTATTCTGTAGTTCAGACTGCTCTCTAATTCATGGCCATTGTCATGCTTTAACTTAGTGAGTTCTAGGATTACAGTTGTGACTCATCCTGCCTGGGTAGCAAGTGTTCTTTATATGGTAAAAAGTATTTAAGCACCCTGCTTTTTCATTTATCTAGTAACACATCTAGCAAACAGGCGGGTTACATGACTGTAGAACAAGGACTTCTCCATCACAAGTATAAAGAACAATAAAAAGTTATTTTAATTTAGTTAATTGTCTAGGGAGGTACTGGTATAGGAGGCAGGAAACGGTTGAATGTAATACATTACATGGTCTGTGAATCATCCGAATGGTTTGCTTGCCTGTAATTTTTTTTATAATGTAAATAATATGAGTGACTTTTGTTTAATTCTCAGAGCACTCAGGAACCCAGAAAAGACTAAGAATCACAGGTTTCAAGGTCATAAATTAGAATGAAAAAGATTTATGTGGTTTGCTCCTTTTACTAAATACTGAGTTACCAAGATCACATTAGAGAAAGGGTAAATTGATCATCATGATTCATGCTTCCTATTCAAAGCTGTAGCTAGAGAGAGTGCATCATACGTCACTGGAATCACTAGTTCAAATTCCAGGCCCACCACTTTCTACATGCATAAATGGTCAGAAGTGACCCAGCATCTCTCTTGCTCAGCTTTCTTAGCAGTAAGCACAACATCTCCCTAACATTGCTATAGAGAGTACTGAAGTACAGTATTTACAATGTCCTTATCAGAGCACTTGATTGTCTACAAGTGCTTGTGTAAGACACTGTGTTTATTACCCTATTATCATAAAAGGATACTGTATTTTAAAATATTTCCCCCAGTTTACAAGGTTTTTTTTCAGAGATTTTTAGTAACTCTGTCAATCACGAACGTCCCACTTTATCTACATCTACTCTTTTTGACTGTGTGCAGCTCCCCTTGTAATTACTGCTCAGACACTGAGACAGAAAAGGGTCAGACGAAGACAGAGATAGAGGGTAAGGGTGGAAGTTAATGATAAAGTGTTTGCCTAGTATTCGTGAAGCCCTAGATTCGATCCCCAATATCACAAAAGTATGTGTGGTGGGACGAGAAGTAAGAGTTACTGCTCTGGGATAATGTTCTTGTACACTGTAAAGATTTGTCACTCGTATTAGTTTAATAAAATGCTGATTGGCCAATAGCCAGGCAGGAAGTATAAGTGGGGTGACCTGACTAGGAGAATTCTGGGAAGAAGAAAGGCAGAAGTAGCCACCAGCCAGACAAAGAGGAAGCAAGATGAAAATTACCTCACTGATAAAAGTTACCAAGCCATGTGGCTAAACATAGACAAGAATTATGGGTTAATGTAAATTGTAAGAGCTAGTTAGTAATAAGCCTGAACTAATAGGCCAAGCAGTGTTGTAATTAATATAGTTTCTATGTGGTTATTCGGTTCTAAAAAGCCAGGAAAAGAAAGCACGGATCTCTGTCTACAAGTTACAAAACTCTTAAAATACAGCCAGGTGTTGGTGGAGCACACCTTTAATCCCAGCATTTAAGAGGCAGCAGGGGCCAATCTATGTGAGTCTGAGGCTCACCTGGTCTACAAGAACTAGTTCCAGGACAGCCAGGGCTGTTACACAAAGAAACTCTGTCTCAAAAACCCAAAATAAATAAAAGCTTTAAAAATTATTGTGTTATCTTATTTTATTATTTGAGAGTTTTGCCTGAACGTTTATCTGTCTGTGCCTTTCACATGTACTTTTTGCCTACAGAGGCTGTTAGGTTCCAGGCACTGGAGTTACAGATGGTGAGCCATGATGTGGATGCTAGACTGAAACCCCAGTCCTCTGGAAGAGTGCTAAGTGCGCTTAACTGTTGAGTCACCCCCAGCCCTATTGTACAATTTTTAAAATTATTCATAATTGTTTTGCTTGTCATTGACTAAGACTTACAAATACTTGTACTCTTCTGCATCTTGAATCATGTTCCAAAGGTAAACTGAAGACAGATAGGCAGAAACCACAATCATTGCAGTATCAAGTCTTTGTCCTTTTCTTCAAGCCATGGAGAACATGGGAAAAGCTACACTTGTCTCAGTAAGAAAGGTATTAAACTAAGAGGACAGCAAAAGCTCAGCAGGCTAAAATTAACTGTACTCTACATACAGAAATTGACTGTAACTTCAGGGCATGGAGGTCTCCACATTGCTCCTATATAAACCCCATGTATTTATCCATAGGACTAGAGCCATTAACTACATGCAATCTAGGCCACCTTCACGTTGTTAGCCTGAAAACTTCTATAAGGCCTTCAACTTTATAAGTACTCTTAAATATAATTTTCAGAGCCTTATTTAATAACACGTTGTAGGAAATAAAATACACTGAAATACATTCTATTTCATTTTTATATTACCATCTATTAAATTATGTTTATTGTAATTGTTTATTTAACTATCTTTAAAAAACATTTGAGTTAATCATTTTAGCGAGCTTTCCAAGGCTTTCTAATGTGCATATCAAGCTATTTATTGTGTTGAGTGAAACTGCCTCACTATTCATATAGACCATATTTTCCACATTTAAATGACCTATCATTATAAGAATATTGTATAAGAATAAAAATTATTAGCAATCCCACCAGTCCATTTCTTGGTGGTGATCCCTTGCTCCACTTACAGAGTTAGAAAAGATTAAATTTGTAAGGCAAATAATGCCCATCTCCTTTATAGACAACCTTGGAATTAACTTACAGAATCATTCGTACAAAGATTACTACATAAATAACCTTGCTTTCTGTTTTCATGCAGATACCATTTGTTCTCGCGAACTGTCTTGAATGAGGTGACTTCACCTTACAAGACTGTTTATTACATCTTCACAAACGACATAAAGGCACGACACAGAAAAGACTAAGTGATTTTTCACATGGTCCCACCTATCATTGCGATTTGGATGTTGAAGGAGCCTGTATTTCAAGCACTAAACAAGTTCAGTGATGATGAGGGGTACATTTAAGTCAAGAGTGAGATGGGAGGGCAAAATAGATGGATGAGGGGAGGGGTGACTGACATTAAGGGTGCTTGAAAAAGCCCTATATGGGAGGGGGGCAGGTAATGATTTTTTTTTAGAAATCATAGATTATCAAACAAAAATGTTCAGTTCCAGATATGGGATACTTCCTTGGAAGATGTTGATTAAAGGCATCCCAGGGACACCAGATCTCAAAATATAGGTTATTGTTGTTCTTGTTTGCCTACGAGAACTTGATGGTGTGGCTCTTTTGCTGAAGAAACCACACATTTTGACCACAGGACTTGAAGAAATCAAATTAGCAGCTTCTTCCCTGCTGACTAGATTTCACAGTGTAAGAAGATGGCATTCAGGCAATTGGGCAAGAAAACCACCAATAGTTTTACACAGCTGCAAATGCTCTGACAAGCAGCCAGGTAAAATATGTTCATTCATACAATAGTGGCATGGAAGCCAAGTGTGGCCAAAAGCTTTGATTGGCTTGAAGACCTACACCACAGGAGGAGACTCACTCAGAATTCTCGGCTGGGAAGGCCATATGCCATAGGGGAAATTCAAGTATTGTTATTTTGACAAATGGATATAGTATCAGACTTCCGCCTAAACACTCCTTCCTATGTCTACAGATTAGTGCCGCTCTGACCAAGATGCCTGTGGAAGTGAACAGGTTAATACAGAGATGAACACCTAATCAAAGTGCAGAGAATACATGACTATGGAGTGATCAACCCTATATTACAGGCCCTCCCCACAGTCTCAGTGACACTGCAGATAAAGGGGCACAAAGACTGTAATAGCTAGAGGATGAGAACTACCATGAAATGGTATCTTCTTAACATGAAAGAGTCATTGCATCCACCAACTAACAATGGCTGTAGCTGTGTAAACAAGACCAGCCCAAGATTAAGTGAATCATCATTTCAACACAAATCAGAGAGGTACTCATGAGACCCCACCCCTAGCCAAGAATTATTGGCAATTGGTGGCTGCTTGGGGTGGGGGAGTCAGTTTTCCTCAGTGGTCTAACCTAGGCTCCAGTACACATCTTTCCAGTGTGCCACATTCTAGTGAGCTATACCTATGTTCATATGGGAGGGTTCAGATAGAGGGGATAATAAGGGTGAGTATAATAAAAATACATCACACGTGCATGAAATTTTCAAACAATAAATGAATTTTAAAAATCTTTGTCAATTGTGTAATGAAACCAGTATTAATTAATCACCACCATAAAGGAGATTTGAGGGCAAGCTTGCCAACAAAGTCATCAGGCAGAGGTGCAGCGAGAATCCATGAAGATAGAAATATAAAATATTGAGATGTGCCACAGCAGGACCAAGTTACAGAAGACTAGATATATTAAAACCATAAGAAGGAGACTATTTTCAAAAGGCCCTTTGATTTCTTGGATCTTCAGACTGGAAAGAAATAAAAATTAAGAGGATACCTGTAAACTATGCAGTATTTATATCTAGGCATTAAATCATATATTAGAATCAGCCATAGATTCCTCTATTTAATAATAAATTAAAATCACAAAACTTTAGATTCAAATATCCCCATGCTGATAAGCCATTCCAACAAGAAGAGAAATGCAAGTATACTTTACACAATATGGAAGCACCTTTATTTTTCCAAGTGTCTTGGTGTTTAACTTATTGGTAATTGTGATCTTCCTTTATTTCTCTTCTTGTACAAGATATATTTTCTGGAAAAATCACTGAACTTCTTTCTTTTTCCATGTCTGTAGAACTCCCCAATCAGCAACTCCATCTTGACATCTCTCCAGCATGAATATTCAAAAATCTGCCCTATATTTTTGAGTTGGATAATCCAAAAACACTTCAAGTTCAATATAGACCGAGTTGAATGTGTGTGTACCACTTTGGCTTATGATACCATAAATCATTGTATTGTTGGTGGTGTAAGTTCTATAATGGACAGACCTATCATACAGACCCTGCTCCCAACACCACTCTGTTTACAACCCAAGCCTTTATCTTCCTTCAGTTATCCTACTGTGGAATCTCTTACTTCCTCCTCTCCTTTGAAGGCTTATCCCTTATTTGACATTTGCATCTGTGTCTATATTCATAGCTTGACTTCCCTATGAGTGTTTCATGTACGACAGTCTTACAAAGCCACCTCACCTCAAATTTGCACAAAACTTTTGCTTTTGTTCCCATCTTCCAAAAATGCTATGACTGTGTTCTGATCATGCAATGTGAACGGAAACGACCCTGCTCTCGGGGACTGTGTCCGCTCATCTCACTGAGTATCCTAATTTACTTTTTGATTATGTCTCCTGAGTTTTGCAACCCAAAGTATTTCCGTTCCACAGCTTATTCTCCAGCTGCAACAACAATACACTGCACCTCAGCTCAATACCCTCACATACAACACGCATACTTAAAACTACCAGCTCTAGGAAAGTAGTCTGCTCAGGTATCACACTT
Organism: Arvicola amphibius; assembly: GCF_903992535.2. Classification (NCBI taxonomy): domain Eukaryota; kingdom Metazoa; phylum Chordata; class Mammalia; order Rodentia; family Cricetidae; genus Arvicola; species Arvicola amphibius. The sequence continues at coordinate 17,291,999 of NC_052057.2, read as the reverse complement.
TATGCACACCTTTTGTAGCCTTCTAATTGTTTTTAACTTCCGTGATAATATTGGTTTATGTGTGTAAATTTTCTAAACAACGGAATTGTAAATATAACAAGCACCCAACAATGTTTATTGAATAATTGCATGGATAAAGAGAAAGCTTCTGCAAAGGACTCTCTGAGGCTTTTGTCTTTTTCACCCAGATGTTTGGCATCACCAAGACACTTTTGAAAAGGAAGTAAATTAATTGCTAGTAAAATGGTATTTTTCTTTTAGTTCCCATTCAAATTATTGTGAACCAGCCACATAACCACAGTGCTCTAACTGCATGTTTGGGTTCCTCTGTTTCCAAAGCCAAACACCTGCAGCTCACCAACCACACAAACTGAAATATTTTTAACATGACAAATTGATTTGGGGAGTAGACAACTTCTGAACTTCCAGCTAAATACCACACTAAATGTCAGTTTCTTCACAGACTCTTAATAACACAATTCCTCTTCCCACAGTCTGTGAGACTCTGGCTTGAAAAACTTCTGCCCTGTGTCTACAGTGGATAAACAACACAGTCATAGCTATCGTAGATAAACTGAAATGATCTGAAAGTTCCAGCATGTTTTATCTTCAAACTCTGTACATTATACTATTTTTTTCATTGAAAATGGAATATTTTCTCATATAATATATCCAGATTATCCCCTCCCTCTATTCCTTACAGTTACTCCCTATCTCCCCTCCCCTCAGGCTCATTCCCTTTGTGTCTCTCATTAGAAAAAAAAAATAGGCTTCTAAGATAGAGCAACCAAACATGACAAAATAAAATATAAAACAATGAAGCGAAAACTATATCAGAGTTGAACAGGGTAACTCAACAGAAATGAAAGAGTTCAAAGAGCAGATACAAGAGTTGGAGACCCACTCAGATTCACAGTCTGGAATTGCATAAAAATATTAAACTAATAGTTATAATTTATATGCAGAGGACCTGGTACAGACCTGTGGAGCCCCTGTGCTTAGTGCTCCAGTCTCTGTGACCTCATATATGCCTTGCTTACTTTTTTCATAGGCCTTATTCTCCTGGTATCTTCCTTCCCCTCTGGCTCTTACAGTCTCTGCCTCCTCTTCTGCTCGGTTCCCTGATCTCTGAACAGAGGGATTTGATGAAAACTTAAAATTTAGACTCTCCATATAAGGTCTCACTGTTTCAGGGTCTTTGAATCTGTTCCCATCTGCTGCCAGAGGAAGGGAAGTCTCTCTGATGAGGACAGTTTTGCAGGCAGGACAGATTGTAGGTCAAACATTTTGTGGCTGATACTAACACATAGCAGGCTCCATGTTGGAGACAGATCACTTCTCTATGTTCACTGTGCTTTTTGTCCTCAGCAATGGAGCCCCACTGTCAGTTTGCAAAGAGCAACCTTTTTTCTTAGAAAAAAAATGGGTTGTTTGGGGAATTCCATTGGAGCCTTTTGAGCAATAGATTAACTGGTTGAGGTAGATTAAAACCCAACTTTCAGAGACACCACAGTACTGAATTCTATAGTAGCTGTACAAGTTTTGCATTCTAACCAGCAATAGATCAGTGTTCCCCTAACCCCACCTCCTCCTAATCCATATGAGCTGACACTTATCTTATTGACCTTAGACATTCTGGGAGGTGTAAAATGGAATCTCAAAAAAAAAAATAGTTTTGATTTTAATTTCCTTGATGACTAAGGATATTGAATATTTCTTTAAGCGTTTCTCAGTCATTTGAGTTTCCTCTAATGAGAATTCTCTGGATCTGTATCCCATTTTAATTGGATTATTGGTTTGTTGATATCTAGTTTCTTGAGTTCTTTTCTTTGTATATTTTGGATATTAGTCCTCTAATGGATATGGAGTTGATAAAAAAATCTTTTTTTCCATTATTTAGGCTACAGCTTTGTCATATTGAAAGTATATTTTACATTACAGAAGTTTTCAGTTTCATGAGGTTATTTATTAATTGTTGGTCTTAGTTTCTGCACTATTCTTACTCTGTTCACAAATGCATCTTCTGTGACTATAACTTAAAGGCATTTCCCTTCTTTCTCTTCTATAAGGTTCATGTATCTAATTTTTTGTTTAGGTCTTCGGTCCACTTGGACTTTACTTTTGTCCAGGTTGATAACATGTATCTATTTGCCCTCTTCTACTTGTAGATATCCAGTGTGGCCGGTACCATCTCTTGAAGATGCTGTTTTTTATTCTAGTGTATATTTCTGGAGTCTTTAAAAACCAAACATGTCCATAAGTAACTAGATTTATATCTGGGACTTCAATTCAATTCCATTGAACAACATGTCTGTTTTTTTATGCCAACCCATGTTGTTTCTTATTCCTATACCCTAGTAATACAATTTAAAATATGAAATGATAAGACTTCCAGAAGGATTGTTTTAGCTTTCCTTTTTTTCCCATATGAAGCCGAGAATTGTTCTTCCAAGATCAGTGAAGAATTGTCTTGGAATTTTAATGGGATTGCATTGCAACTGCAGATAGCAGTCTAGAGAGATGGCTCTGTGGTTGAGAGCACTGGCTGCTCTTCTTTGGGATCTGTGCTCAATCCCCAGTTCCCACATGGGAGCTCACAACTCCAGATCCAGGGCTTCTGACATCCTCATGCAGAGACACATGTAGGCAAAACACCAACGAACACAAAGTAAAAATAAATTTAAAACAACTGTAAATTGCTTTTGGTAGGATGGCCTTTTTTTACTACATTAATTCTACTGACCCACAAGCTTAGGAGATCTTTCATATTTTTCACTAGTTTGGTTAGAGAAAGTTCTGTGAGGTGCTGAGATAAAAGCAGATTCCTTTGGCTTTGGGTGAAATATTCAGTAAATATTTTGGTAGGTCCATTTGTCATACAATGTCTGTTAGGTCCAGCATTTCTCTCTTCAGTTTTTTCTGGATGACCTGTCCATTGGCGAGAGTTGGGTATTGAATTTTTCCCACGATCATTGTGTGAGGATGAATATGTGATTTAAGCTTTTGTGGTGCTTCTTTTACAAACAAGAGTACCATTGTGTTTGGTGCATAGATGTTAAGAACTGAAATGTCATCTTCATGGACTTTTTCCTTTGATGAGTATGAAGTGTCCTTCCCATCTGCTTCTATTAGTTTTGGTTTGAAGTCTATTTTGTTAGATATGAAAATAGATACAACAACTTGCTTTTTAGGTCCATTTGCTTAGAATATCTTTTTCCAACCCTTTACCCTGAGGTAGTGTCTATCCTCGATGTCAAAGTTTGGTTCTTAGATGCAACAGAGGAAAGAATCCTGTTTTTAGCATCCATTCTGTTAGTCTGTGCCTTTTTCTTTGCAAACTGAGACCAATGGTATTGAGAGATATCAATAACTAATGATTACCAGGCAGTGGTGGCACACGCTTTTAATCCCAGCACTCGGGAGGCAGAGGCAGGCAGATCTCTGTAAGTTCGAGGCCAGCCTGGTCTACAAGAGCTAGTTCCAGGACAGGCACCAAAAACTACAGAGAAACCCTGTCTCGAAAATCAAAACAGAAAATAACTAATGATTGTTAATTCCTGTTTTTGCATTGTTCGTGGTAGTAGCTGTGGTTGTGATAGTGGTGGTGATGGTGGTGGTAGCGGTGGTGTTTGTGATGGTGGTGGTGCTGTGCGTGTGTGTGCTCATGCGTCTGTGCACGCGTGCGTGTGTGTATATGCATGTGTGTGTGCTTCTCTTCTTGTGATTTGGCTGGTGTGAGTTTACTTATTCCTTGTGTTTTCAGGTTCATAGTTAACCTCTTTAGTTTTGAGTTTTCTTTCTAGCATCTTCTGTAGGGATGAATTTGTAGATACTGTTTAAATTTGACTTTATCATGGAATATCTTGTTTTCTCTGTCTATGGTGATTGTAAATTTTGCTGGTATAGGAGTCTAGGCTGGTGTCTGTGGTCTCTTAGAGTCTGCAGCGTAATTAAAAGGACTTTTAGAGTCGCCACTGAGGATTCGGGTGTAATTCTGATAGATCTGCCTTTATATGTTACTTGGCCCTTTTCCTTTGCAACACATAATATTCTTTCTTCATTCTATATGTTTAGTATTTGATTACTATGGGGCACAGGGATTTTCTTTCCTGGTCCAATCTGTTAGGGATTCTTTATGCTTCTTGTACATTTATAGGCATCTCCTTCTTTAAGAAATTTTTTTATGATTTTATTGAAAATATTTTCTGGACTTTTGAGTTTGGATTCACCTCTTTACTTTATCCATATTTTTCTTAGGTTTGGTCTTTTCATAATGTTCCAGAATTTCTGGATGTTCGGTATCAGGAACTTTTTAGAGTTCACATTTTCTTTGACTGATGTATCCATTTATTCTATCATGTCTTCAATACCTGAGGTTCTCTCTCCCATCTCTTGCATTCTGTGGTTAAACTTGCCTCTGTAGTTCCTGTTTAATATCCTAAAATTTTCATTCCCAAAATTCACTCATTTTGTATGTGTTTTTAAATGACTTGTGTATTTTTACTGTATGTGCATTGGTGTTTGGCCTGCATGTGCGTCTCTGTGAGGTGTCAAATCACTTGGAGCTAGATTACAGAGTTGCCATGTGGGTTCTGGGAATTGAACCCAGGTCCTCTAGAAGAGCAGGCAGTGCACTTAACTACTGAAGCATCTCTCCAGTCCCCAATTTTGTATTTTCCTTATTGCTCCCTTTTCCATTCTAAGGTTTTGAACAGTTTTATTTTTCATTTTCTTCAAGTGTGTGTGTATGTGTGTGTGTGTGTGTGTTTCTTAGTTTTCTTTAAGAAATTTATTTTTAGCCGGGCGGTGGTGGCGCACGCCTTTAATCCCAGCACTCGGGAGGCAGAGGCAGGCGGATCTCTGTGAGTTCGAGACCAGCCTGGTCTACAAGAGCTAGTTCCAGGGCAGGCTCCAAAGCTACAGAGAAACCCTGTCTCGAAAAACAAAAAAAACAAAAAAAAAAAAAAAAAAAAAAAAAAAAAAAAGAAATTTATTTTTTCAATTGTTTGTGTTTTTCTGGATTTCTTTAAGGTATTTATTCATTTCCTCTTTAAGGACCTCTATCATCTTTCCATAGTTGGTTTTAAGGTCTTTTGTTGTTCTTCATCTTTCTTGGAATATTTAGGACCTGCTGTGGTAGGATTGTTGGGTTCTGGTGGAGACATACTTCCCTGACTGTTTTGATCGTGTTTTTATGCTGGGGTTTTGACATCTGGGTTTGGGATGATTATATGTCTAGGTGCTGATTTATGAATTTGCCTTTGTTGGGTGGGTGTGTTGTTCTTTGGTTTCTCTTTGCTCTCTGGATTTTTGGAGAATGGGTGTTGCCTGTTTTCCTGGTAGGCTCTGTTGGTGTGTTCACAGGGAACTCCTGCTGGTGTCTGGAGGCTGGGATACTGGGATGAGTTTGGGGAAGGAATGTTGGAGGCGAAGTTCCTTGAGACCCATTAGTGACAGGGCTGGAGATAAAAGGGGAACCACAGCAGATTTTCCGCTACAGAGTTGGAATAAGATGGGGGGATTGGATCTCAGGAGCAAGAGGAGTGGTAAGGGTCTGCCTTCAGCCTTCTTGTTGCCCTGGGAGGAGCTGCTCTGAGGTTAGCAGTGGGTGTCTGCTAGATCTGGGGTCTCTGACAAAACAAGTACGGGATGGGAGGAGAGAGGAGATGGTGTTGGGGATCCACAGGAGATGAAGGCAGAGGGAAGGATGGCCACAGCTGGTGTTCTGTTACAGTGCTGGGGACAAAGACTGGGAGAAAGGAGGGAAGAGACGGTCTGTGGGGTGTCTACCTGGTTTTCTGATAGAGATGGCCTGCGGCTTAGCGGGGGTTGCCTGCTGGAGTCAGGGGCTGGGAAACATCAATGAGTGTGGGGAGGAAGGTTACAGATGATGCGGGGTGGAAGGATGGAAGGCTGGAGCTGGTGTTCTGTTGCAATGTTAAGTATGAGACTGGAAATTGCATCTGCGGGAACAGAAAGAGCACATTATGGGTTTTTACCAAACAAGCACGCTGGGAGAAAATACAAATGAGTCTTAACTACTGCTTCTTCCATTTTAACCAATGGCTTTCAAGTGGTAAAAGTTCCTAAGATTCCTTTACCCTCTAGAGCTGCAGTAATTCCGTCTGTATAACTGTTTCATTGTTAAAGTAGGCCTGTGGCTTTCAAAACCCAGGTCAAATGGTTCTATGCTCAAATCATCAAAAATATCTCTTGAATAGTGTGTTTTAAGACACACTTAGCCAGTCGTAAACTTGAAGATCACAGACTCTGTAATTCCATTAATACAAGGCCAAATATTTGTCTTGTATTACTAATACTTTAAAAAAATAAAAAGTTTGTAATTATTTTGAAGGAAGGGTAAGGTGAGCAGACAGAACAGGTATGTGTTTAAATATAATACCCTTAAGAAATGACAGGAAGAAATTAATTATATCATAGACGGAACATTGATAAATATAATTTATATGCATTAACATTATTAATGAGAAGAAACAATTATTATGAGCTAGAAACACATAATTTTCTTACTGAGTAAAATTCAAAACCATATTCCATACAGTTTTAAAGAATTTTACTATGAGCCTAATGTCAAAATCGGACCTTAAAATGACTTCTTGCTAGGCATATATGTACCTCTGACTGTTAAGTAGCAAACACAGTAGATTTTTGCATCCTAAGAGGTAAACTACAATACTTTTGGAGTGTGTGTTGGTTTGAATGAGAATTGTCCCCATAGGCTCATATGTTTGAAGGCTTGGTCCCCAGTTGGTGGAATTGTTTGGAAAGTATTATCAGGTGTCACCTCATTAGAGGAGATATGTCACAGGGTTGGGGTATGTGTGTATGCATGTGTGTATGTGTGTGTGTGTGTGTGTGTGTGTGTGTGTGTGTGTGAGAGAGAGAGAGAGAGAGAGAGAGAGAGAGAGAGAGAGAGAGAGAGAACATGTGTGTAGGCCACACGGGCCAGAAGAGGGTGCCAGATCTAGACACAGGTGGCCGTGATCCGCCCAATAAAGGAACCTGACTCATGTCCTTGGGAAGAGTAGCAAGGGCTGTCTCTCAGGTCCTTTACCGCCATCTTTATTCTGTTTTTGGGTCAAGTTACTTTTGCTACAACCTGGGAAAAATGCCAAGAGCTCTGAGTGGATTTGTCATTGGTTTTCCACCCATACAAATGGGCCATTTCTTTGTATGCTCACCCTTTAGGAATACATTACAGTGTGCCAATCCCCTCTATTCCTGAGGTGTTTTTTTTTAATACACGAGGTTTCATTTAAAAGTGACTTTTAGACTGAATTGCTGGGGAACACGGTCTTTATACTGTGTAGGAGTGGGATTCAGACTGCTTTGAGCCAATCTGCACAGACAAGGTTACTTTGCCTAGATATCTTGAACATCCTGGGATCTCACCCGGGCTGACTTCCCCAGGACTCTACTCTCTCCAGTCACATTTGATCATCCCAGCACAAAGCACCATCATGTCCCAGGCTGACACTAGCCAGGCACAAAAAAGCCATCTCTTAAATCTGAATTTAAAAAAAAAAAAATCGGCACTCAAGACTGTTGGAATTCAAATTCATAGCATCTAATTCAATCTGCACTTGACAAAAATGTGTGACATTGAGGGCACTTGAACATGGCCAGAAGGAATCCCACAAGTCAAAATAAGGCAGCACCTCCGAGGAACCAAGGTATCATGTCCGTTTCTTTTGTCTGCAGAAAACAGGGCTGGAAAACGTACACTTAATTTTGGTTCGGGAAATTACAAGTTAGGTCTTCATGGATCTTCATGGCCATGAGGGAAATACAGAAGACGGAAACCATGCAACAGCAGCTCATCTTTCATGCTGTCCAGAATGGTGATTTTTATGGCTTTTACCACAGCCTTATTTATTACACTTATTGCTCTCTGCCACTACTGCTACTTTCTACTTAGCAGTGGAAGAGAAGGTTTTTTTTTCCCCTTTGCGTGTTGTTTTGCGTTGTTTTTCACTTGGAGAAACTAAAATGCATCGGGCAGCTGCTCCACATTAGGCATTAGACTAGGGACTACCGTATATTCGCCGTTCTGGTTAGGGGTTGTGATGGCTGAGTCTGGCATGTTGATAGGAAACCAGAGAATGCCCTCCTCCTTTCAGGGCCTCCAAAAGGGACTTCTTTGTCTCAAGCACATTCCCAGAACTGTAAGCATACCTGTCCTAAAAGGTAAATATCGATGAATTCCACAGTAAGTAGCTCGAGGATAGTTACTGAATTGGACGATCTGTGTCCCATGAAACCATCCTGGAGTATAGAGCTCACGGGAAAAACAAAGTGTAGGTCTTTATACACTTTTTACAATAGATCCTTGCATACCTTGAACCAAGTTGGGAAAATTAATAAAAGCTGAAAGCAAATGATGCCCATACATATTGTCAGCTCTCACAGACCCTCCTGGCACGGTCCAGAGAGCTGTTCTGGCTGTGAACCACAAGCTAATTAGAAACAACTGTTCACGTTGCACAATAATGTAGGCCCGTAAAGCAAACAAGCAACAGACTGGCTTTATTTAAGGATCTGGTATTTGGTCCTCATGAATCTTTGGAATTATTTCGATACTTTAAATTGCATTAAAATGTTAGGAATTCCGAGAGGGCCCTTACGTGTATTCTCAGGTGAGTGATGCTAACCGCAGCCTAGCCCTTTCTCTTTCTAAGGCTGTGAATTTAGTTTTACTGTTCCCTTTTTGTGCAGCTGTTCAGCGGACCAAGCTTCCGAGACCATTTCTGGGGAATAAGTTTAGGTAGTTATGGAGTGAGAGACAACGGAGGAGGCAGAAGTCTAAAAATCCAACACAGACAATGCAACAGCAACAAAAGCCTACAACATAGTAACTGTTGGGAGAGCCAATTATTATTGTTCCTTACTAATGTTTCCTTTAGTATTTCTGGGTGTTTGAGCATTTCCTCCACATTTTAAAAGTTGCTATTAGTGAGGACATAACTCACATTTTCAACATGTTTTGCAGTCATTGTTCTGTTTAAAGCCCAACTCAGAGTATCAGATTCCCTATTATAGATGTAGAGATATGATTCTAAACAGAAAAACAGGGGGTTGCTGCTGGATCTGCTACCCTGGTCTCCTCTGCCGAGTACCCAGCGTTGGGAGAGGATGTTTCATTTGGAATCAGTCTCGGTGCAACTCTCTATCAAACCCGGAAAGGATGATTAATATTTAAACTCATAGCTCTGAAACCCTGGCACTTGAGAGGTAAGTCGCCATGGTTATCTCTGCGGGCACTTTCTGTCTCGTCACTCAGAGAGTTCTCTCCCAACGGAGCTTTGGCCCTATGGCTAGAGTCGTAGTTTGCTCTGATGATAGAATTTTGGGGGCCACCCTCCCTTTAATGAGCCCTATGTCCTACTCGGGTTCTGGCCCCTCTTTCACAGGCTTCTTCTCTTATCAGAATGTGTGCCTCTTGTTTTTTCACCCTGCTAAATCTCTGCCTCTACAGTACAAGCTGAATCTTACCCAATTTGTTTACCCTAAACAACTGCCAGATATGACTCTCTCCTTCTGCATAATACGCATCCGTGGCTTTTCTACCCCCCACTCCCCGCCAACATAGACATAGTCAAAGGCTTTTGCAAATTAGTCCAGGCTGGTGAGAGATACAGCAAGAAGGCTAGCCTACCATATCTCAAAAATCAGACAAGAAGTATCCGATTTAAGACCTAGCTTAGACCCGTTGTCACCTGCCTAATAAGTATCTGCTTCAAGTCCAGCTTATTCATCCAGAACACCGTTCAGCATGTCACACAAATGTACATGAATACATGGATAGCATCCTCTTGAACTATGAATGTAGAGATAAGGGCCACCAACACATCAGCTAACGTGGGGTGAAGAGGTCAGGGGCCTTGACTTTAAGCCCTGCTCTCAGCCATGGCTACACCCTTTGTCTTTGATAAATGATGATACTAACCCTCAAACCAGCCTAAATTTCTGTCACTGTCTCTCTACGGATCCCTGAATCTGGCTGGCCATAAGAGACTTTTATGGATGGCTTGATGCACTCATAATTCTTTATCACTCCTAGAAAGGACCAATCTCAGGATTAGATGGAAACTTTTTAACTTGTAAGTCCCACAACACCCCTCTTCTGTCCTGTAACACCTGCTTTTCCTAGTGAACACACTGGGGACTCCCTCATTGCTGACCTGCTGAGTTCCATTAATGGAAGAGAGAAAGAAAAAAAGAAAGAAAGAAAGAAAGAAAGAGAGAGAGAGAGAGAGAGAGAGAGAGAGAGAGAGAGAGAGAGAGAGAGAAGGAAGGAAGGAAGGAAGGAAAGAAGGAAGGAACGAAGGAAGGAAGGAAGGAAGGAAGGAAGGAAGGAAAGAAGGAAGGAAGCAAGGAAGCCAGTTTATGTTTAGTCTCTAGACTTCTGAAGTTCTTCTCTTACCTGTAGATGCTTTCAACCAAATCTCTTTCTTTTTCCAGCCCACCCTTGCTTCCCCCGTTGTCTTGCATTGAGGTTTTCAGCCAAGCTACAAACAATAACGTATTTTTCCAGAGGGGAAAAGGGTGATATAGACCAAAGGTTCTCCACGCACACCTCCCTTACCCTATGAAACAAAGGCTCACAATCTGCCCAGATATTAAAGTTTTACATTATTGTTTGAGGTACTACAGGGATTTATCTTGTGTGTTCATGAATAAATTGTGCTACATGTATGTAAACTGTCTTTATGAATCATAAGACAATGGCCACTATTAAGATTACAGAGTTGCTATGAACTTGATTTTAAGATGTGTGCATGGGTATGGATGCACATGGATGGGTGTGTATAAATAAACATTTTAAAGAGATAATGTAATTAATTTATTTTTTGAGCCAGGGTCTCTCTGTGTGGCCATAGCTGTCCTGGAACTCACTCTGTAGACAAGGCTGGTCTAGAATTCACAGAGATTACCCTGCCTCTGCCTCTTGAGTGCTGGGATTAAAGGTATTCCCCTTTAATCACCATCCAGGGATGTTTTAAATTTTTAAAACTGAATATACTCTTTTCCAGTATATTTAAAATGATCCCCATGTCCTCCCTATACACATAATTATTAAGTATATGGGATATAACATACATGTTTTCTGTGTTTCAAATAAGATTTATTAAATTTTCATTTTAAATATAAATTCTATACACAAAATTACACTTGTAATTTTAAAAGATATAAAACATATATACTTGATTAATAAGTTAAATAAAAAATATTTTTACAGAAAAGGTTTTTGTTATGTAAATGCTTATAAAGAATGATTATACTTTAGTTTTAACTTAATTGACTATAACCTTTAAAAGTAAAATTCTGTTACATCCAAATAAAACCAGACTCTGATTCCCTACTTACAACAGAGTTTTCTTAATTTTGGTCTGCACTTACTAACATTTATGAGGTCTTAATAGAATTTAGGGAAAACTGGATTGAATAAACCAAGATTTTGTTTTATCCTTTTTCTATATGATATTTACAACTTGAGATTAGATTTCTCCAAATACTGTGTCTGAGTTTGCCAATTGGCTAACTTACATAGTAACCATAGACCTGACATTACTGGTCAAAAACTGAAATATAAATATGGTCCATTTCATCATGTCTATGGTCTTCAGCCATCTAAATTAACAATCAAATAAAGAAAAAAACTCTAAGAATCTGTGACACCCTACTTCTATGTTCCTTAAATCCTGTGTGTTTACAAGCTATTTACCATCTGCCTGTGCTATTCCTCAGTGATGGAAATGACTGATCTTAGATGTGGGAAGACTATAGACAAACACAACAATAGGTCCTTCCGCCATCACTTCTCATCTGGGCTCCCTTAGATCAGCATCTTGGGGGTCCCTACACTTAAACTCTTCTATTCTGATTTAGAGTATCTTTTGCTTTTACCTGTTCCCCCTGCTTCTTTAAAATGCACCATTTTGTCACTTTAATATTAAATATAAAACTTCAATGATAGCTGAAGAGTTAAAATGTCCAGTGCCAGAATTACCCTGGACTCATATAACCTTTAGACAAGTAACTACAACCACGAATTTTTTGTTTTTGTTTTTATGTGTGCAACTGCCATGTCAGATTCAGAGCATAGCATTTTATAACATATTCCAATTCTTATCTTCTTCCCTTCCTTCCCTGCATCTCAGAGTGGATGGTGTTGATATCCTAGACAATGCTGAGCACTCAACAATCAGGTAACTTCTCGGGTCATGATGGTCCACGGCTGTCCCTCTCCTCTGCTGTCTTTGCTTTTACCAACCTTACCATTTGTTAGGGATCTGGTGGTCCCTCACTGATTTTGTGCTATGAATGGGAATCTGGTGGCCCTTCCTCTTTACGGGGATCTATCCTCCTTGCCTTAATCACTGTTTTATTGCTGTGAAGAGACATCATGACCAGGGCAACCATTATAAGAGAAAGCATTTAATTGGGGGCTTGCTTACAGTTTCAAAAGATTAGTCCATTGTCATTATGACAAGGAGCATGGCAATCAGCATGGCAGGCATGGTGCTGGAGAAGGGGTTGAGAGCAAGAGATAGGAGGAGGGGGAAACTGGGCATGCATGTAAAACCTCAAAGTCCACCCCCAGTGACATACTTTCTCCAGCAAGGCCACATCTCCTAATCCTTCTGATCTTATCATATTATGAGCCTCTACAAACTAGTTTATTCACACACCCTACTCATTGGATTCTACCTTCTACCATCCTTGGTTTTTGCTCTTATCAGAACTTCAGCTCCTTTTCCTGTCCCTTCACCCTGATAAACTTCAAAGTCAAATTGAACTCCTGTTTATATCCATGAGTTCACATGTTTCCCAAACTGAAGCTCACATAGGCATTGGTATCCTCTCCTTTCTGGACCAACTTGACTTACCAAATGAGGGCTTCTTCTCCAATGAATACCACTGCACCTTACAGCATCCAGGGATTCCTCTCTGGACTGTCACATTCTACATGGATGTCAGGTTTGTTTCAGTGCACTTTGACTTTTGAAGAGAAATAATTCATAATGATCAAATGACTAAATGGCTTTGTCAAAGCCATTTAAAGAAAAGAACAAGTGTTTGGGATTGTAAACTGTGACATGTGAACAATAAACACAGAAAACTCATGTTGTATATTTGTTTCCATGATTCATACAGAATCATAACTGGTGTCTGATTTACTACAAGTTTGAGACACTGATTTTTAAGGTCAAAAGTTCTGAAACTTTCTTTTGAACCAGCAGACCCAGCACTTGAGATTTTAATTTCCTTTTCTGCTCCGAGCACTATTACATTTATTCATCATCCCTTGCTTGTCCTCCTAAGAAACAAGCCATTGCTTTTGGTTCCCTCTGGCACACATAACACATTATCAACCCCCTGCCTCAGCACCACAATTTACATTTAGTTTTACTCTCATAAAGTTAGCTTTCCCCCACTTTTCTATTTTTTTCCCAGGAAGACTAGACTCCCTCTTCACCTTCACAAACGTAGCACGTCATTTTAATATTGGCCTTCCAAGAAAACATTTCAAGAATGTCTTCATTCCCTAATAAACCAGCATAACTGACAGTGGTGCCGGACCTCAACTGAATGCTAAATCCAAGAAGGGCCTAGTGGCTCTAGCTCAGGAAATCATACTGCAACCCCGCTCTCTTTTCTCATCAGCTTAGGGCAAATAGTGACACTGACCTCAGAGTGGGATTGTAGGGATTAAACAATAACACAGCTCATAAAAGTAGACTTACTGCCAACAACTGCCAGTGTTCAAAGCCTTAGAAAGGACTTCACAGCTCCTGGCTCCCACCTTTCCCTGAGAAAAGGCTGTTAGGAATGAACTTTAGGAGCAATTGACTGGCAAGGGAAAGGCAGTGTCTCTTGCAAGACCCATGGAACACCACTGCAGGACCCTGACCTTTGTGGTTAGCCAGCATGATCTATTCTTGTAGTGTGAAGCTGCGGGGCTGCGTCCCGCCGCCCAGTTCCCAGCAACCGGCTAACTTTACACCCGAAATAATTACACGGAAACTGTATTCTTTTAAAACACTGCCTGGCCCATAGTTTCAGCCTCTTATTAGTTAATTCTCACATCTTCCTTTAACCCATATTTAGTAATCTGGGTAGCACCACGAGTTGTGGCTTACCAGGAGAGATCTTAACCTGCGTCCATCTCGGAGAGGAGCAGCATGGAGACTCACTATGGCGAATGCCTGAAGCGTCTCTCCCTAACTCTACTTCCTTGTTCCCACAATTCTGTTCTGTCTACTCCACCTACCTAATTTTCTGTTCTTAAAGGGCCAAGGCAGTTTTCTTTATTAATTAACCAATGAAAGAAACATAGACAGATAACTCTCCTCCATCATTTCCCCTTTTTCTGTTTAAACAAAAAAGAAAGGCTTCAACTTTAACATAGCAAAATTACATATAACAAAACAGTTATCAAGCAAGTATTACAGTTACAATATTTAAATCTATTTTATCTTTTATCATAACTAAGGAAAGCTATAACTATCTATTTATTCTTCAACTCCATCAAAGACTCCAGAAGGATACAATGCTACCTAAGTAAATAAGAAATAAGTAACTTATAAAACTCTAGAAATGACAGAGACAACTCGCTGCCTGGACAGTCACCCAAAGTTCCTCTGTACCGTTGAGGCATCCATCTTCAGCCTTCAGGCCCATAGTGTCCAGCAGACTTTTTCATGAAGCAGGAAATTCCAAAGACAGTTCAGTTACTTTCTGCTGTGTCCTGCAGAACGTCTCGCAGACTCTTTCATGAATCAGGAACCCCGAAAGACCATCTCACCTTTAGGCAAGTTCAGCAGTCCTCTCTCTGCGGGTTCTTTGTGTCCAGTTTATGGAACAGTCCAGCCAAGAGCAGTTTCTTGCCCAAATGGCTAACAAACTCCATAAGTAGCCTCTTCGATGCCCATCTTCCTCTTGAAGTAGATTGGTGCTGCCAGGAGCAGATGTGTCTCATTGTCATGAAAAACCCTAAGTTATTAAAACATTAAATGCCATATTCTGCAGTCTTTGAAAGATATGAAGAATGTCTATCTAACTGAAATATATCTCTACATATCTAGAAAATCTAATAACATGACTACAAGCTTAACTATTATCAATGATTATCCATTAACAACCTATATTTCCTAATTATACATTACAGTTTTTAAAATGAACTACACAATCAAAATAGCTTAATCAAGATCAGAAATACATATACATATAACAAATTGTCCTTAAAATCTATACCAATGCAAATTATTCATATCTATATCATCTCCCCCTTTAAATGTAAAAGAACATTTATAAACAATATTTGGGAAAATGGGCGCAGTTTTTTCTCTCCAAACTGCTTCCTGCTGAATGGGGGCGCTGTTATTTAGGTCTTTTATGGTGTAACCTGTGTGCTAGGTTCCTCTCAGTTGGCAGTTGAGTGAAGTAATTTTTTGAAGATGTTCATAGCAACCTTTCAGGAGGGCGTGGTCTATCATACCATATTGGGATAGAAGCAATCCACAGAGTCTCATCCTCTGTGAAAACAAAAGAAGAAACTCTTTTCCAAAGCATCATGTTCTTAGATCCAAATCCTGAAGTCATACCATTAAAATGTCCATTCTGGTCTAGACTGGCAGCCCATATAATGAAATGTCTCTCTGTACTTAGCTCCTTTACAGTCAAAAAAATCAAAGAAAACACAACAAAATACATAATCCAGACTCTCTGTGAATTTTCCATTTTTATGCGGCTTATTTTCATTCTATCACTTTACTTTATTCTGTCTCTTTAAAGACTTTAGCCTTTTTTTAGGCATTAACTTTATTTTTTATATTTTCTTCTCTCTCTCTCAAGCCTACATACATTCATCCAACACTGTGACTCATTTAAAAGTCTTTTATGTCTGAATCTGTCCTATTGTGAATCTGTAATTTTTTTACTGTCGAGAAACTTGTTTGATTTGAGCCTTTACATTGCTAAGCGCTTAAGACTCTAAGCTGTGACATTCCTAGGTCAAAAAACAGGTACTGTGAGCTTGCCACGCCCAGTCCAACATAGCTGAGCCGCTTGTGACTCTGAATCGGTTGCAGCTCTGAGCTGCAGAGCTGCGGGCTGCTCTGGATGTTGGCTCCACCTCTCTCCAATTTCAAAATGGAGGATGTACCATTTTCTACTAGCTCTGGGGCCGCCAGGTAGGAGCCGCACTCAGCACTTTAACTCTGAGACTGAGCATGCAGCACAAAAACTCTTTTCATCCAAGTTACAGCCAAATCTGACATGCAGAGCACTGCGCAGTCTGAAAACACCTCTCTCTCTATGGCAGCAGGAATCCGCAAACGCTGTCCCGCTCGCCTAAGCCTGATTCCGCCATCTGCCCAGGTGCAGGCAGGGAGCAGTGAGCCATTAGCATGGTCTCAGAGTACTTTCTTTCCGATACCAAGCGGGCAAGGTTTTTAAGTGGATTTAGTGACCACGTTGGGCGCCAATCTGTAGTGTGAAGCTGCGGGGCTGCGTCCCGCCGCCCAGTTCCCAGCAACCGGCTAACTTTACACCCGAAATAATTACACGGAAACTGTATTCTTTTAAAACACTGCCTGGCCCATAGTTTCAGCCTCTTATTAGTTAATTCTCACATCTTCCTTTAACCCATATTTAGTAATCTGGGTAGCACCACGAGTTGTGGCTTACCAGGAGAGATCTTAACCTGCGTCCATCTCGGAGAGGAGCAGCATGGAGACTCACTATGGCGAATGCCTGAAGCGTCTCTCCCTAACTCTACTTCCTTGTTCCCACAATTCTGTTCTGTCTACTCCACCTACCTAATTTTCTGTTCTTAAAGGGCCAAGGCAGTTTTCTTTATTAATTAACCAATGAAAGAAACATAGACAGATAACTCTCCTCCATCATATTCTTCTGCTTCTGTTGCCAGCACCTGTTAGTTTTGGAAGAAAAACATCTAGAAATTAGTTCTGCAACATGTTTTATAGAACTTTCTTAGAGTAATATAAAATCATTCTTTGTCTGCCTGTGGTCTTGTTCCATTCTCTAGAGTCATATCTGATGAAGTTTGCACTTTTTTTTTTCTCTAGAGACAGCCCAACACGGAATCTTAACTTCTTAATCATTGAGTAGTTTGCTGTCCATCACAAGTTTTTATGACCTTGATAAGAAAAGACATTTCAGAAAAGACAACAGGGACCAGGGGATGATATTGTTTGGAAATGACACTATTTCTAAAAGGGAATTGAATAAAATACTGTAAACTCACCACCTTTATCATACCTAAGTTCCCACAACACAGATAGCTGGAAAAGTTTTATTTTTCTTCCAACTTCCAGACAGCCCTTTTTGCCTTCTGTAACAAAAACTAGCTTTCTTCTTCTTTACCTATTCCCAGCAGAGCAAGTCTGTACTCTGTTACTGCAACCTTTCGGTTCTCAGCCTCCGGCAAAGCTCCATTTACTGTTAATGAGAGCTCGGTGTCTGGACCCCAAATGTGGAGAGAGGATAAGAGATTAGGATGTAAACCAGGCAAGGAAATTCAACAGCTTTAACCTTAGATTCGCTGCCCATAACGTTCAAGTTGAGGAATAGAAAGATACCGACATTTCAACAAAGTACTTGTTATCCTTGTAAGCTTTATTATGGATTTATTTAGAGAGATGGTTGGAAAGGATGGAGGAAGACAGACCCTACGAACTTGAACCAGGGTTACAGACCCATCCTGGGTTTTATTTCAAGGACATCATCTCACATTTCACACATATTTTGTTTTCAAGAAACGCTTCTCAATCCTGCCTAGTATGTTTCCTTCTTGAGTATGTCATGTTGTTATTCAAAACATTATTTCGATACTCTGAAAACTAACCTTTTGACCTTCTAACCGGCAGACTGCTGCGGAGACGAGCCCGCTGCACTGATTCTTATAAACAGCCTTCAATAACAAGCAATCTATTAGTTACGTCCCCACTCTTTTGTGCTTAAAACTCAGAAGTGACAATCATTACTATTTTAATTACCAAAAATTGTGTCCATATTGCTTATATTTTGTTTAAACTTTAACTGGAAAAGATTTGGGGGAGGAATTCTTTTCAGTATCTCAAAAAGAAGTTTTCCTGAGACCTCTTAGAGGGGATTTCTAGAGACCCCAACATCAGCAACTGTATATGAGTCAGGGGCAATGATGTTTCTTTCCTCCGGTCTTTATGTATCTCTTATCTCTGTATGTTCTTAATTTTACCCAATAAACATTGCTAATTTAGAAAGGTAAAAATATTTTAATCAAATAACGTAGAAATTAGATGTTTTATAGAAAAGTATTCTTCATGGTGTTGTGAAAGAGGTATTTGAACAAGACTCTGAATGGAGGCCATATTGTTGGTTACAAGAAAATAAAAGGAAAAGATTAATGACCGGAAATCAAACCTAGGTAGCAAGTTTTCACAAGGAAGTATTGTCTAGGCTAGCCTTGTAGAACACTAAAAAAAATGCCTAGAACTTAGAGAAATTATATGCACTGCAATTTTTTTATAATAAGGTTGGTGTAAAACCATGTTTTTATTTAATTATACTCACAGCAATCATTATACTGGGCTCCCACTTTTAATCCCAGTACTTGGGAGTCACACGCCTTTAATCCCAGCACTGGAAAGGTGTAGACAGAAGAGATATGGCTGACCAGAGAGAGGAATATAAGGCAGGAGAAGACAGGAGGTTGGGCATTCAGTCGGAGGGTTCTTAGAAATAGGATCTTGCCACCTTGGCTCTGAGGATTTCATAGAGGTAAGAACTCATGGCTGGGTGCTCTGCTTCTCTGATCTTCAGACAAGCTTTATTTGTTAGATCACAAATAAAATATTACCACAAGTTTCATAAACCAAGATTTTACTCTGTTATTAAATAAGTTTATAAGCTTTAATACTTTTATATATTGGAATAGGATTTATTCCCACAAAGAAAAGAGTTATCTCATGATGAAAAGAAATGGAAAAAACTAAAGGATATAACAAAAGACTAGAAGACAACAATCCTCCCCCTACGAAGCCTAACCTATAAAACATGTTTCAACTGGGAAATTTTTCATTAATTCTTCTTTGTACAACTTCTATAGTCTTAGTATATTGATCTCCCTCCTTAAAATTCATGTTTTGAAATGTAATATCAGTGTTAATCTGTAAGTGTTAGTATTTGAGTTCTTTGAGATCCTGGTAAGTTATGAAGGCTCTACTTTCACTAATTATATAAGCATCCTTAGAAAAGAGGCCTGATTGAGGTTATTCATCTCCCAGCCACATGAGGACACAAACACAAGGTACCATCTTTGCAGGTCAGAGTAATCTTTCACCAGTCACTGCATCTGTCCAGGCCTTGATTTGAGGCTTCCTGCCTTCAAGAATTGTGAACAATAAATGCATGCTCTCTATCAAAATTAGTCTATGACTGTTTGTGGCAACATTAGTGGGGTGTGATAAAATTCTGATACATTATACTGTCCAAGAGGGGTTAACCTAGGAGACGTCAAATCCTACCAAATCTTCTATTTTTCCACTTTTACATCGAGTAATACCACTATCCACTAAAAGCTGCAAAACTGGGTTCCGTCTCAACTAGATCTGAAGGAAAAGGAAAAAACACAGCCCTGTTTTCTTTTAGTGCCAGAGCTAGAGACAGGAAACTCCAGCACAAATATCCATGAGAAAATGTTAATTTGACCCCTCGTCAAAGAGTGTTGACATTTGACAAGTTTGTGCTTTCAGATCTGACACTACGAGTGTTATCGGGGTAAAGAATTTTTGAGTTAAAAAACAAGGTTTGAAGTATTTTAATGAAAACCAACATGGACTCTGGGACCTGGAAACATTTATTGGGCCTAAGTAGACTGAGAATACTTACAACAACACATTTTTATTTATTTAGCCTGTAAAATTCAAGGTCTTTGCTTCTGGGCCTAAAATAACACCTTTTTCTTTTTTGATCCTAAAGTTGAAGGACTGAGAAAACTGTGTATTTAAGGAAAATATAATAAGAAAGGCCAGGATATTTTCATAGCTGCTTCTTTAGGACAATGCAAATAAAGAAACTAGAGTCCCAACTTCAAGCGTCAAGTGCATTTCACAGTGTTTTTTTTTTTTTTTTTTTTTTTAAGCTGACAAGCCTGAGTTTTAAAAGCATTAACAAATACCAGGTTGCCCAAATTAAGCTGCTTAAAAACTTGGGATGTACTTTAGTGTAAATAAAGTCAACTTCATGTTTTGGTTTCATTTGAAGCAAATGATATTCTAGAAAAGAATATTTATCCTGGTTTGGTTTCTCTGTTACCATATATCTTAGCCGCTGTTCTCTTGCTGTGAAGAGACACCATGACCAAGTCAACTTATAAAAGAATACATTTAATTCAGACCTCACTCGCAGTTTCAGAGACTTAGTCAATGATCATCACAAAGGGAAGCAAGGCAGCAGGCATGGGGCTGGAGCAGTAGCTGTGAGCTTACATCCTGATCCACAGGTAGAAGGCAGAGAGAACAAGACTGGGAATGCATGTGTTTTTGAAACCTCAAGTCCCACCACCACTCACACACTTCCTCCAACAAGAGCATACCTCTTAATCCTCTCAAACAGTTCCATCAACTATGAACCAAGCATTCAAATATAGGAGCCTATGGGGGCTAGTCTTGCTCAAACTGCCACACCATGATAAAGCACTGAACAAAGATAATTTGGAGGAGAAAAATGTTTTTTATAGCCCATTATGGGCGGAAGCTAGGGTAGGAACTCTAGGCAGGAAATGAAACAGAAACTACCATAAAAATAAAACTTCTTACTCACTTGCTTCCAGACATATGTTCATAGCATACATGTTATGATATAGCTCAGACCCACCTTCCCAGGATGTGTATCACCTACAGTGGTCTGGACCCTACCTACATTAATTAGCAATCAAGAAAATGCCCCAAGGACATGCCCATGGGCCAGTACGACAGAGGTCATTCCTTAACTGAGACTGCCTTTTTCTGTGTGTGTCTAGGTTTGTATGAAAAGTTGGCAAAAACTAACTAACACAAATGTAGATAGGAAGATATCAGAATATTTTAAGTTTAGGTCATTTATTTGGCTGCTAGCTTGGAAGATCATGTATTCTTTAAATTTGGGGTCCCTAGTTATAAATTTTATATTTATTTATTTATTTATTTATTTTGGTTTTTCGAGACAGGGTTTCTCTGCAGCTTTTTAGAGCCTGTCCTGTCTTGTAGACCAGGCTGGTCTTGAACTCACAGAGATCCGCCTGCCTCTGCCTCCTGAGTGCTGGTACTAAAGGCGTGCGCCACCACTGCCTGGCTTAAATTTTAAAAGCTAATTGTGTTGTAGTGAATTCAAATGTT
The DNA here is from genome assembly GCF_903992535.2 of Arvicola amphibius. NCBI lineage: Eukaryota > Metazoa > Chordata > Mammalia > Rodentia > Cricetidae > Arvicola > Arvicola amphibius. The sequence continues at coordinate 17,270,595 of NC_052057.2, read as the reverse complement.
AGAATTAAAAGCAATATTAGAGTTAAAACAACAAGGTCAGGAAAAAAGAGGAAGGCAAGTAAAAGGGCTTGAAGCTGGGTGTAAGATGGTCCAAAGTCACCAATAAGATTCAAGACTCTGGCACAAACAAACCAGTTTCAGAAAGCTCCACCTGACTCCCAGGAATCTCCAAGCCAACTCCCCAACGCACACAAGATGATGTTTCCTTTTCATAGTCTCATATCTAATTCAGTTAATTGCAGTGACTAAATTGTGGATAAGAGTGGCTTGTTGTGGAATATTTAACTATATAAAGATGTGTAACTTTTTTTATACTGTGGAATATTTAACTGTGTAAAGGTATGTTACATTTGTTTATTCTTCATTTGTTTAATTATGAAAAGATGTGTTGCTGTTTCACCTTGCCTGCCTAAGGCTCCTGATTGGTCGAATAAAAAAGGTGAATGGCCATTCATTAGGCAACAGAGGAATAGGCATGGCTGGCAGAAAGAGAATAAATAGGAGGAAAAATCTAGGCTAAGAAAGAATAAGATTAGAGAAGGAAGGAAGAAAAAAGGGGAAAAGAAAGGATGAGAGAGATGTCTGGGGTCAGCCAGGCAGCTTCCAGCCAGCAGACACAGAGCAGGATACACAGAAAGAAAGGGAAAATGTCCTAAGGCAAAAGGTAAAGTGGAACAGGTTAAAATTAATGGCATAAGCCTAAGCTAGGTCAAGCATTCAAAACTAATATTAAGTCCCCATGTCATGATTTTGGAGCTGGTTGATGTCTCAAAAAAATATCTTGGTACAGTAGCTTGTAGAAGTTTTCTGCCTGGTTCTACGAAGGCCATCTCTACTACACTATAGACTAGGAGCTAAAAAATGAAGTAACCAAGAAAAACTGTAGCTGCATCTGGCCAACTGTGATAAAAAAAAAAAATCAGCTCCCTGTAGGTAGTAAAGAAAAAGATCCATGGCAAATGATAAACTGGTCATGTAACCATGAGAACAAGACAGCATGGTTCGTATGTCACTTAGCAGAGCCAGTTAAGGCTAGTGGATTCCACCAAGGTCAAGGGCTAGAGACCTACCCAAGGCTAACAACTGGCAAATCAAGCTAGCCGTGATCAAGAAAGAAAATAGCAAAGTTACTATGATACATGACTACTCTTGGATCAACAAGCAATACTTGATCACCTCCCAACTTCAGCACAGAGAATATGCACAGACCATGTGAGCACCATCCCACTGGCTGAGCCCACAATGTGCCCAAAGAATTAACTGTAGAATTTACATAAGCTTTTATCCACTTTCTGCCACGAGTCCTATAAAAAGTTCCACATAACACAGCTCCATGGGTTTCCTTCCCATCCTTGGGAGTTTCATTTTTCTTGACTCTTGCTCTGTCTTTTCTCTGTGTCTTGAGTCCACACCAAATGAGACACTTGAGACAATGAGCTAATGTCTCGTGTTGACTTCTGGTAACATTGGTTTTCTGACATAATAGTTCATGGGTCAAGCCCATCAGTGCTGGGAAAAGCTTCTTATCTCTCAAAGATCTGAATCAGTAGTCATTTTAAAATATATTCTTGTGACATTTAAATGGAAGAAATTATATGAAAGTATTCTGCCCTGCTGTGGGATTTCGATCCAATTAGCCAATGACCTTTAAGGCAGCAAGACCAAAGGCATGGTCTTGTCTATGACAACTTAAAAATTGAGGGGGAGAGGTCATACACTCTCTTGCTTTCTCACTGGGGTGATTGGACTCTAGATTCCCTGGGCAGAACGGCGGGAGACAGAAGCTGGGTCGTCAAAACATCTAATCTGTATCAGTGAGTTTTTATTCCCATTTTATCCTGGATAAATTCTTGAGACCCTTTAATGGACTCGTGCGGTTTCATGTAACACTGCCCAGAGTTAGACAGTATAGGAGCATGATACCAATGAGAACAGTGACCACAGTGATGATTATGGTCCTAATGATGATGAATTAACACTATCAGAAAAGAAAAACCCTTGGAAGCAAAGATACCTTCATGAGTACAGGAAGTAATTCAGTCCACACTAAAGTACTGAGAGAGGACCTAGCACGTTTGTTGAGAATCTCTACTGCACTTTTTGCTGCCCAAAGGACATAAAAGAGTTAAATTCCTACTCAGAGACATGAAAAAGCCTTCCTCTGGTCCATGGGCAGATGTTCAGAGTTGTGTGGAGAAAATGTCCAACATGGCTTTCTCAAAAACAAAAGAAAGGAAAATCAAAACCAACTCTTCTCCTTGTAGACTATTAATTTAATTGTTCTTATCTTCTTCCTTCCACTAAAAAAAATCTTATTTCATACCAACAAGATCAAGTCAAATCAGTTGTAAGAGTGTGCAGTATGGAGAGGTTAAGACGCTACTATATGCAGCTGCTGCTTATTAGCAGAAAATTTCAGGAGAAATCAATTTGGTCTCAAAAATATTTATTTATTTTTATGTACGTTGGCATTTTACCTGCATATATGTCTGAATGAGGCGGCCAGACCCTTTGGGACTGACGTTACAGACAGTCGTGATCTGCCATATGGGTTCTGGTAATTAAATTTGGTCCTCTGGGAGAATAGCAAGTGTTCTTAGGCATTGATACATCTCTCTAGCCACAAGAAACCCATTTCATAATGATATAATAGAAGAAACTTTCTTTGGACTCTTAGTACTTTGTTCTCAGCTAATATCTCTGGGCTTTGTAGGGACAACTGGATGTAAGAGACAACAGTAAAAAACAAGGTTTGGTTTGGAAGATGTATGGGGATTAGAAAATAGGAGAATCAGTCAAGAAGAAAAAGTTTATCTACATATTTGTACAAACCAATAGGAAAGGGGACTGCTTCCTAGAATTATACCTGTCTCACTGAACATACTGCCTGACATATAAAAATCCTAATGGTGGGAGCAGGGGCTGTCTCTGACTCTGTTACCTGCTTCTGTAACCCTTTCTTCCTACTGGGTATCCTTGTCCTATAGTGATATTTTATTTGTGTTTTAATAAATAAAGCCTGCCTGAAGATGAGAATTCAGAGATAAATTACTAGAGGTCAGGGAGTGGAGGAACACACATTTTATCCCAGGACTCAAAGCTACCCTGGGCTACAAAAGAGTGAATCTGCCTAAGAGAAGCAGAGCTCACACAAAGGTAATCTCAGCACTAGGAAGGCGTAAACAGGAGTGATATGGCTGGGTGGAAAAAGGAATATAAGGCAGGTGGAGACAGTTTTAGTCTGAGGTTTGGCGGAGAGCATTGAAGTCTGCAGTTTTGTTGAGGACAGGATCACCCCTTTTTTTGTCTGAGCCTTGGTAGAGGTACGAACTTTCTAGTGGCTTGGCTGCTTTGCCTATCTGATTTTCAGTTTGAACAGTGTGACTTTGTTTGAGGAACTGTGTCATCGTGGGGATAGACTTTGAGGTTTCCTATGCTAGCAATACCAGCCAGTGAGTCAGTCAATTTCCTGCTGCCTCTGGTCAAGATGTAACCAGCACCACATCTGCCTGCATGCCACCATTCTCCCCACCACAATGATAATGAACTGACCCTCTAAAACTGTAAGTGAATCCCTTCAATTAAGTGTTTTCCTTAGAAGAGCTATTGTGGTCAGGGTGTCTCTTTACAGCAATAGAAAACCTAAGACAGGAGGCTCACAGGGTCCTTCTTCTCATGGAGGACGTTTAAGCCTTAACTAATTGTTGGACTAGGACACTCCCCAGTGTTATGGCTATCTGTAAGCATGACCTGAGATGCCTGAGATTTCTGGGGTGGTACAGATGACATGCTACTTTCCAGTGAACTGGTTGAATTACCGTGATGGACTGGGATCAATTCCTTTCTTTGGTTGGCCTTATTCTCTCTCTCTCTCTGAAGCAGATAAGAAAAGATTCCCCAGGAAAGTCACACAACAAGTGTGTGACTTTGTAACAAGAGACTTGACCTTTAGCGGAAAAAAAATGAGTAAAAGTTGAAATAGTGAAGAGATCGGAAGAAATGGGGTTTCACTAAAGAGATGTTTTTCTATCTTAGAGATATGAGAGAAAATGTGTCCGAATTTTACTGTCTCTACAGACTAAAAGTCAACAGAATCTACTTCCCTGACCTGGAACTCAACAAGTTTACAGAAATGTTTTGCTTGTGAATATAAGTTCAGATATTTTAAACAAAAACATGATAGTTAAAATTTCTATTTCTAAGAATTTTAGCAAATGGCTCAACAGGTAAAGAGATGCAGAGTTCTGAGCCACGACAATGGTGCTACAACTGAAACCAGGCCCTCTGATGAGTAAGTTGTCTCACCTGTTGAGCCATTTGCTCAGTAGATTCGTGTTGACCTTTAGTTTGGAGAGACACAGTAAATTCTGACACATTTTCTCTCATATCTATGAAATAGAAAAACATCTCCACACTGATGTGGGATTGGGGTAGCTAAAGTGATCTTAGTGTAACTAGGACAAGGTATAGCTTCTGACCACATAAATGGGCCCTCTCTAGAATAAACAGATTCTCACTGAATTTTCTCAGAAGTGAGTAGTGGAGGGCCAGAGAGAGAGAGAGAGAGAGAAGCAGTTGAGTCTTAAGAGTGTGGCAAACAGGGGTTCAACACGAGTCTTCAAGAGACAATGATAGAGTCCCAGTGGTTAAGAGAACGGGGGATTGCTTAAAGTGTTTGGGGGCTCATGGGAACATTTTCAGATGGCAGGAGCTTGGGGTGTTTGGGGGTAGAGCAATGTTACTAGCAACAAGAATGTTAAGGTAGGTGGTAAGGAAAATAATTTGAGGGATAGTAGAGGGGGTGATACTGGGTATTAAAGTATTAAGTATGGATGAAAAGGAGGGCATGGGAGAGAGGGAGGGAGATGGGTTGGCCAAAACTAAGGATGTATGAAAAACCCACTAGTTAGAAGGATAATTTCAAAATGTAACTGAGAAAAAAAAGGTGCAAGTAGAATTAGCCTGTAGGAGTGGACAACGTCACTCCTGGATTATATGGGTTATTAAATGAAAATCACAGTGCAATACAGAGGATACCTCTTTATGAGTTATTGTTCAGAGAGGTCCCAGAAGGCTCCAAAACAAGACAGGCTATTGTCATCGCCCTTGGTTACTCTCCAGAAGTACATGGTAAGATCGTATTGCTGAAGACACCTCATTTGTTGACTATAGAACTTAGAGAAATCAGTCACAAACCTATTAATACACTCTTCACTGCTAGGACGCTTTCAAAATATTTGGAAGATGCTATGTGGACTTATGGGGGAAAATACACCAATGATCTCATGCAGAGGTGGATCATGCATGCTGTAATACTGGCCCGCCAAGACCACTGGCACTGTACTTTACGGCGGTATCTAACCACTTTCTGATGGTATCTGAGGCCTGATCCACAGTAGGGAATTTCATGTCTGTTACCATAATCATAGTTAAAAACCCATCTAGGGAAGTCAGAGTCCAAAGCATAGAACCTGTGTTTCTTGCTTTTCTAAAAATTCATGCTGTCAAAATGTATTCTAAATATTTCTGTTTATACTCACACACCTGAGCTGCTCTCTGCTTTGGTTAGAGAAGCGTCCTCTGCTTTATGCAGGCATGCAGAGACAGATGTGTGGTCAAAGTGCTGAGACTAGGAGACTGAGTGTTCATCTCTAAATGGGACGTCTATATTAAACTCCCCACGCCATATCAAAGCTCAGGGAATATCTTGGAAGAGAATCGGGAAGAATGCTGTGAAAGACTGTCTCATGCACATGAAATGGAAACTCCAGTCATGAATTCGCAGCAGCTGGAGGTACCTGGCACAAGAAATGTAAAAATTCAAGACTTCAAAAATCCTCCCACAGTTGGGGGAGACTTCTGGACCCCTTCTTTACTGAGGAGCTATTACCAGTTAATTGTTGTTGGGGAAAAGAGAATCACTTAATTTTAAGGATGTGGCCACTACTAGGATCCCATGCCTCAGTGGGTAGCCCTGTACCCAAATGCATCAGGTCAGCACTAGCTGGACTCAGTGGGGGATTAAAAATAAAATATTCATAGCAGAAAGAGATGAAGTTGAGTGGAGGGTGTGTTGAGGGGAAAATAAGGGGAGCTGTAAGAAGTAAATATGATCATATTTTGTTGCATACATGACACTGCAGTTCTCAAGAATAGAGAAAATTTGAGAAAGAGATAAATAGCACGCACAAGAGAAAGACCCAAGAATGCTTAAGAAAAAGCAGATAGTGAATAATAAAGAAAAAACACACACACATAAATGTATTTAAACTTCCAGAATCTGTACATTTTAAGAATATCACATTATATGTCAAATTTGTTTGATTTTTGTTTCATATGATATATTCTTAGTAGTTAGAACTCGTTCCTCCATGCTGTGTTTGATCATGGATCATAGTATGGTACTATGTTTTATTAATTTTAAGTGACATTAAACATGGAAAAATGATAACAAAGAAAATTTTTTCAGATGAATCTATCTTCCAATCAATTCAAGTTAGCTTAAATACATTTAGCAATATTATGTTAGGTGCCTGTTTTCCTGATAGGATAAATATTCAGGAATTTGGAGAATAGAGGCAATGTTAAGAGATAGTTAAAAACAAAGTTACGGATTTCTGTCGCATTTCAGCCCATTGCTGGCTATATTATCTTGGGCTAAGTTAGTTAAGCTTCAAAGTTCTTATTAGACAATAGAGGTAATTATATCTACATAACAGGATTGCCATAAACTATAAAAAACATAGCATATGTAAATGGAACAGTGGTTGGTACTTCATGTGCAGCCAATAGTAGCTGCTGCTGACCCTGGTTCAACTTTTTAGAGTTTACAAAATGGATCAGAGCTATTACAAGAACCGGATTCCTCGGGAGACTGAAGCTTCCTGACTAGGAGCAGGCCAGAAATTCCCTGGGAATTGATCATTTTCTTCCAGATCTGATGAGTTCCAGGGATTGCGAAAAACACAAAATGAGAATCATCAGGTCACATCTGCAGCATCTATCATCTACCAACCATGAAAGCTAGGCATCTGTTGTCTGTATCCCAGCCATATCCTGCTCTAAGGAAGGGTTTCTACACTGGCCATCATGGCTTTGCTCACAACTTCTGTTGACTCCATGGACTGCGTGCAGACTCACGAACAAACTCTTTCTCGAAGACTTCATTATAAAGTGAGAAGACAGTATCAGTTTTTAAAAATTACTTGACATATACATGGTAAGAAAACGTGATTCTGACATATCCCCCCCCCGTCTTGATTACAGAAGAATGGAGAAGATTTTGTATGTATATTTTCCCTTGGGCCTATTCATCATTCTTTCAATCCCCAAATAAATAAATGAAAGTGAAATTCAAAACATAAAACATGTTCTAGCAAGTCCTCAATACCCAGTATTGTAAGACCATGAAACCACTGAGCAGAATTCATGGGAAACATTCTCTGCTTATTAAGATAAAAAGCAAAACCTAAATGAATACATATGTGACCCTTTGAAGTATAAGACTGGGTTGAATACTTTCCATATATGAAGCCACAGTTTTACTACTGATGTGTGTGTGTGTGTGTGTGTGTGTGTGTGTGAGAAAGAGAGAGGGGAGGGGGAGAGGGGGGAGGGAGGGAGGGAGGGAGAGAGAGAGGGAGAGGGAAAGGGGGGGAGGGGGAGAAGGGGGGGGGAGAGAGAGAGGGAGAGAGAGAGAGGAGAGAAAGAGAGGGAGAGAGAGAGAGGAGAGAGGAGAGAGAGAGAGAGAGAGAGAAATATTTTAAGTTAGGCAAGAAGACCAGGAAAAAATAGGAACATAAGAAAAAAATCATATGCCTCCTTTCTTGGAGCACAAATTAACTTTCTATTACTGAACACAATTCTTGCTCATAATCTTATCAGCTAAGATAATAACAAAAATATTTTAAAGAGATTTATAAAACACTGGGTAGCAGCTTTTGAAAAGTGAAATAAATTATAAAACTCTTCTAATACATAAAAAATCAACAAAGACAAGTACTGATAAAGTAAAGGTAAGGTTATAAAAGAAACAGGAACTACATCAATAGAAAAATTATATATGCAATTGTTTAAATTGATGTAAAGACAAAGGTAAGTTTTAATGGTTAGACTGGAAGCTAAGAGATGTGAAGTTAGTAGTAATGTGGCAATTAAAATCAGGAACTGGATGGAGCAGGAGTGTGTGGAGTGTATATGTGTTATAGTACTAATATGCTATACATTTTAAAGTATCCTGGGGATGGGAAGCCAATCACTATTGTCAAAATGAAAAGCCACAAAGCCCAGTGTTCTGTCCCAGTTCTGCACCTTTGTACATAGTATTCCTTCATGGAGCATGTGTAGTGAAAGCCGAGAGGCTGGCAGAGCAACCCCAGCTTCTTTGTCCCTCTCTTGCACCACCTGTGAAACACACTGTGCCTGAGAAAATGTCCTCCGAGAATTAGAGACCAAGGGTGTGTCACTACTCCAGCCCATGAAGGGGGACAGTCACATCCTCAGGTGAGACATGTGTGTGTGTGTGTGTGTGTGTGTGTGTGTAGATAGATATAGATAGATAGATAGATAGATAGATAGATGGATGATAGATAGATAGATAGATAGATGATAGATAGATAGATAGATAGATAGATAGATAGATAGATAGATAGATGATAGATAGGCAGACAGACAGACAGACCATATATACATATACATAAACAGTATTTTTCCTCATACAAAGACTTTAGAAAAGTTAAAACTAGGTTCAGTATGGCTTTCTATTACATGTTAAAGTAGAAATTACTGTGAAATACCTTATTTTTAATTAATAAAATAAGTGCTCATCACTGATAGTTTTATAGTATATTTGATCACTATGGTTACTTAAAGCGTCATCATAAAACTGACTCCATCTTTACATTCTTCATCTTGAAATGTCTCATAACGTTATAACTAATCCTAGAACTTATTTTGCTTTAATCTTCTTGTCCTTTTATAATTTTGACTATTTCTAATAAATTGATCTAAATGAAACATTATTTTCTAATTATTTATTTTATTTTGAGGTTATAAAATAATTACATTGTTACCCCTTTCTGTTTCTTCTCTTAAAATCCTCCCATATACTCCTCCTTGTTCTCTTTCAAAATCATAGCCTCTTGTTCATTAACTGTTATTTCATATGTGTGTGTATACAAATTATATATATATATATATATATGTATATTCCTAACTATAATCTGATCAGCCTGTAGAATGTTACCTGTATGCATGTTTTCAGGACTGACTCTTCCTGAATGTTCTTCCATAGGGAAGAAGATTTCCTCCACTCTCAGCATTCCTTGGTTGTAGTTCAGAAAAACTACCTCTGTAAAATCTTACCAACATGGTTGCGTAGACATGAGCTGCAGAAGGACAACATCCATAGAGATACATTCGTGTTTAAAGATTTAATTACAAAACCACTTTATCTGCTGTATTTTCTTTATCAGTGCCTGGGCATTCCTTCCACATCTGAAATGCCTCATCTCAAACTGCCTGTCTGGACAGCTCTGGATCCCATGTACTGCGTAGCACACAGGCAGGCACGAGGGAGGAGGCCTCCCTGCCTTTCTATTTTCTACTAGATATTGCAGTTTCTCTCGCCTCCCTTTCAAAACACTGCAGTGTCTGATTGCGCTCAAAGCTGTATCACTTGTAGCTTTCACTGGAAAAGTTTGTCAGCACCTTGGCAATGATATCCCTGACTGTTTCACATCTTGGCAGTGGCATACCCTTCAAAATAGAGTTCAGCAATGAAATTGAGGCCCCTCCAAGTATTTCTTGCAAACTTATTTTTGTCCTAAAATCTTTTTTCCTCAGACATTGCCCTCCACTCAAAACTGGTGCCAAAAGTTGCACAGAAAAGAGCTTTCACACGTGAATGGTCTTAGAAGTATTTACTGCTATGCCAAAGGTATTTCAGCAGCTCACGGAGACCTGAGTCAGCCTACCTGTCACCACTGATAAACCAGAAGAAATCACTGGAATGCCGCACTGCAGCAAATTGAAGCCAGTTTCTCAATGCCTGAGCATGAGCAGGACTCACTCTATTCAGAGACAAGGGAGGTAGGCACCAGAACAACCAGGAACATCAGGGTTTGGTTTGTGGGTATTTTCCCCAGGGGGTATCTCTGTAGAGGAGTCATATTTCTATACTCCCAAATGCCATTGCTGAACTTATGTAAGAAAGAAAATGTTTAGCAACAGAGGAAAAACAGGAACTATTTGAGATGTTTTCAAGCTTTCTGTTGTTTGTATGAGGCCCATCAAGAGAAACACTTTCCCCAGAGCCTAACATGATAGAGAATTTAAGTAGAACTTCACATATCTAGAAAACAGGAATACTTAACTCCAGCTAAATACAGCTATCCAACCAAAGGAATACTTAACTCCAGGACTTTCTAACAATCCTGATAGTGTTATGTCTTTATGCCACTTAAGACTTCCCTCTATATGTGGATGTCAATCACACCAAGACAAAAGCAAAGCATGGTTTTTAATGAACTCCTTGGTAGACTGAACAAATGTAGTTCTGGGTTGAAATTTCCCATGAAGAGCTCATGTGTTGACAATTTGGTTCCTAGATACAGATACTACTGGGAGATGATTGATTCATGAGGATACTAATTACATCAATGAATTATATTATAGTTTAAAGACCTTTGAGGAAGAGATGCCTAGTTGTAGTAGTTCGCTAGGCATTTCTTCCTTTTTTCATTTATTCATTCATTCGTTTGTTTGTTCGTTTATTGCCTTTCTGATTCCTGGTTGCCACGTGGCAAGCAGCTTTCTTTGTCACCTCTTTGCATTGCTACAATGTCTGCCTCTCCACCAGCCCATTGTCGTACAGCCAGATGGCAGGAGACTGATACCACGAGGCAAAATGTATTGTACAAATTATTTCTAGTTGACGTTGTTTTTGCCAGTATTTGTCTTGGTGATAAAAAAATCTTCTGACATAAGGGTGGGAACTTAAACTGTGTAGCCACTATAGATATCAGTGTGTAGGTTCCTCTAAAAGTTAAAAAGAGATATATCGTATCATCCAGCTATGCTACTCCTGGGCAATTCCGCGAAACTATCCTACTACAGAGATACTTGCTCCTTAAGGCTTATTGCTGCTCTATTCACAATACCCAGGAAATGGAGGCCTGCATGATAAAAAATGTCATTCATATGTACAATAGAACATTATTTAGAAGTAAAAAAATGTAATTCATAAATGGAAATAATCACTTTGAGTTAAATAATCAAGTCCCAGAAGAAGAAGAAGACAAAAGACAAGATGCTAAACATCTTGAGAAAAGCAAAATTAGAAACGCAAAGTAAAAACCAAACCAAACAAATATAAGTGATGCAGTCAAAGCTATTCTGAGAAACGCTCATAGCAACAAATGCCTTCATTCTTTATTAAACAATATTTGAAAGAAAACAGCCTAAATATTAGGACTCAAGAAGATATAAAACAGAAGAAATTTAAAAAGTTAGAAAAATGAAAAATAACAAGGACCACAACAGAAATTAGTTTTAAAAAATAACAGGAAGACCAGAAGAAAAACAAAAGTAATCAGTCAACCAATCAAACAATAAATCAATCTGAGTTAGATTGTGAAAAACATAAGCAAAATAGGAAAATTCAATGAAGAACAGAAAGAGAAGATTAAAGTACACAAAGTCATAAACTCAAGTGGGGACCAGTGTGACCACTGCCTTTGCAACAAACAGGAAACAAGGTATGACCTTTAACCCGGAACAAGCATTTGCCAACCAGCTGGAGAGCAATCAGGAAATGTTAAGCCCTGAAACATACAGAATTAAATGAGAACAAATAAGAAAACATATTTTATCAATCCCGAATATTTGGAAAATAAGTAATAATTTTTTAAATAACTCGTAAGTAAAAAAATATCAAAATATGTAAAATGTATTGAGATACATTGAACTGGATCTGCGTAGGAATGGGGAATACAGCTGTACTTAGTGGAAAGCTGTAATAATAATGATGAGTTTTAAAAAAAACGCCTTCAAGTGAACAACCTCTGCTTCTGTATTAACAAAATTTTTAAAAAAAACTTATTAAACTTGAATTAAACAAAAGCTGTATTTGAGCAAAGATGTGCCAAGGCGCTAAATTCAGACAAAAGTGGGTGAAATCATTGAATGTGGATCACTCCACACGCTGGAAATAAGATGACAATAACAAGCTTGGTTTTAAAATCCAACTCTCAACCTACCCCCCCACCCCCCCCCCACACACACACACAAGCCAGACCCAAATAACTTCCTTGTGGAATTCCATCAAAAATCTAAAGAAGGAAGTTTCTGGGCTGTAAAAACAGCGAGAGAACTGAAGAGGATGCATGCTATTCCAGCTGTCCTCGATGGCGCTGCTGGGCAGGCCCCAGGGTACCCTGCCTGCAACAGCGCCTATGCCAGCACCAGAGTCTGCGCCTGCGCCCAAAGCATGCCATAGCCTGGTTTTGAAAGTAGACGTGAGCCCATCTGCTCTTTTTATCACGGTTTATTTATATGCCAATTAAACTTTGTTTTTGTTTTCAGGATATAGTCATGTGCTTTCTGCGTTGGAAGCCATGGTCAGTTAACTTGGTAGTGAAGTTTTGCCAATGCGGAGGAGAAAGGTTTGCTTCTGTGAAGCCCAGATCAAAAAGCTGTTTCCCGGAGACCAGAGCCTGAGTGGGAGCAGGACACAGAACACCAGCATCCTTGCTCCTCTGTGCAGTTCCCAATGACTACCTACTGATGCAGCCCAAGCCCTGCAGGGACAATCTCCCTCGCAGTTTCCCAGATGCCAAGCCACCATCTTTGTCCACTGCTTCCCAGAACCGTCTGTCTTTCTGGTATCAAAACCCCAAACTGTGGCCTGCAGGCAGAAGCAGGAGCCACTATCACACTGTGTTTTAATTGGCCCCTTCTTCTTCCAGCTGTCCCTTATCTAGAATGGCCTTGGGACGTTTTAAACACCTGCTTCAGCCAGAAACACAAGAGAGTGTATTTCCACCCTCATTCCATCCTTCCATACTCTTTCATAAGGGCCCTTAAAGAGCAAAGCACTGTTCCTGGACAGGCCAAAGCTTTCCTTCAGACCCCTCCTACTCCCCTCTCTGTCTTTCTCTAATAAACTCTACTTGAAGGACACATCTCTGACTTTCTCTATAACCCCAATTCCTCGCCTAGACCTAACACCTACCTTTTTGATAACCGTGAGTTTCACTTCCAACTTGTTAGAAACGAAATATAATCTCCTGTTTTATCGTGTGTAAAGCATGTATTGTATTTCTTGGAACTCTAAGATTCATTCACATGCAGCCAACAGGCGTTACGTGCTCTGTTTCAGGTAAACAGGAATCTGATAAGGCACATCTGTTTCAGACAATTCGGTTTCATGTTTGCTGGGTTTTTCATCCTGAAAAACAGCTGGCACCAGAATGAGCTTGGTGATTCAGCTTCACCCTTGTATATACAATAGCGGAGAAATAGCCTGGCCCACGGCTCAAGTTTATGCTGCTCTCCTCGAATTTCATTGTAATAGTTTTGTTTGGCATCTAAAGTTTCTGCAAGTCCCAGTTTAGATTCCCCCCTCGGCTGGCTAATTACCACTCACCACATTTCCACCGCGCTTGCCAGTGCTTTCCTTTCAATGGTCCTGGAAAGTAGTTCTTGTTCTGATGGTGTTTGCTTGCCAAGGGCATTTATTACAAAGAGTTGCTGAAGGTTCTGATGGGGCCACAATTTCTTCAGCTGGTTCCACTCATGTCTAAGACCTTGTCTAGTCCACTTGGTTTGTTTGCTTTAATTCAGACTTGTTGGTTTTTCCCCCCTGGCAATATGCTTTCGTGACCTGGAAAGTTTTAGCGGATTATTTTTCTAATCGACTGTGAGATCTTCTGAAAACCAGAAGTGTGAGCCAAAATAACATCACTTGCCGAGAAGCAGAATGGCACATGGCAAAAAGCTCAGACTTTATACACTCTGAGCTAGAGGTAATGGCTTGATTCCTGTACCACAGCCTACTATCCTTTCTGGGTCCTTGTTCCCCAATCCTCCAAAAGACCAAACTGAAAAGACTTTAATCCAAATGTTTCTGTAAGGAATGACTGGCACTCAACAAATTCAAAACAGGGACTACAGAATGTGCCATAAACTGTCCCCCGAGGAAATACTTCGGCAGCTTAGATAACTTAGTAAAGTCTTTGATGGGATAGTTGAATTAGTCAGTGGGTTGTTACAATTTCTGTACAGATAATTCCTTTCTGCTCAGTAGATCTAAGTGTAGATGCCTTAAGGGGCCTTAGAGCTTCTCACAGAAATAAATATTACTCATGGGCCAAAGTAACTCAAATTACTCAAGTAAAATCTAAGCCCACTCTAAAAGATAAATTTCATTAGCTTAAAGGTAACTTTTCTTCATTATCTAACACCCCCAATACTGGAATACATATTAGAATCTCTAGTTGCCATCACAGTCAGCCAGATATTGACAAAGCACTGGCAACCTCGGCCATAGTTTTTATATTTTCTTGTCTTTGGTTGAGTTAAATGCCTCCATAATATTATGTGTATTGAGTTCAGCCATGCTTCACTGTGTCTTTTTTAAAAAGTAGAGATTACTGAGCACTGAAAAGAGAAAGCTATTGCGTTGACAAGATGCATGGAAATGGAACCATCAGAAAGAAAATGTTCATCTTTGATGAGATAGTCAAGATTTCACTGTGTCTTTCGAAGCAACAGTCGGATGCTCAATGCAGTCGAAGAGAAGACTGCACTCATAACCTTAAAGCTTAACGTGTGTTCCTGAACTATATGGACATCTTCTAGTGAGGCCTAAAACCTGGAGAGGGACACAGTAATGTTGAAGAAATTTAAAGAAGTACAGCATCCATGACTCTTAATGGTTGGAAGGGTAATATTTTATGCACAATAGATAACACACTTATAATCTAGAAAGTGAGACATAAACGTTAGCCTGTGATGTAAAACATTTGTTTATTGAAGTATTAGCCTTTCTCATTTTTAACCTACACAAGAGTAATATATGATTTTTAAAATTATAGTCAGTCCTGACGATCTCTTTCAGGGAATATAAAAAATTTTAAACTATGCTATATAGGTACATAGTTTAATTGGTAGCATTGTTTTCTTCTTTGGTAATATAACAATGTATATAGCAAATTGATGGTACTGTTTTCATTGAAATAGAGGAACCATACTTAATACTGCAGATGTTTCTGTGTCAAAGAATCCATAATTTATCGGAGAGGGCAGGGCCTCATTTACTCTAGGCTTAGATCAAGAATGACCTTGAACTCTCGATTCACTCTGCTCTTCTTCCTAGTGTTCAAATTATGGGTTGAAATTATCACCAAACCCACCAGTCGGGATTAAAACCAAAGCTTCAAACATAGTCTGCAAATATTGTAACAAATGAGCAAGATCCCCAGTTTATGACACCATATATTAAAATTATAAAAGTTTATAAAATATCTGTTTCACCATAGATATTATGTAAAGTATATGAAAAATAAAATTTAAAGACATAAAATTTGCTAATTCTTTTGGTAATTATATGCATGTATAAAATTACTTTGTCAGATACCTCTGTGTTTGAACCTTTTGTGGTCACTCTTCCTTTATCTTGCCTCAGACCTGTAAGGAGTTATCACGGACTTGTTTGTGTACTACTCTCTGATTGACACTGACCTCTGCTAATACAGAAGTGATTTAATAATTGTCAGATATTCTGTGGAATGGTTGCAAGTTCAGACAAAAAGACGGACCTTGGATTTTTCCCCTTTATACACACCAACACAATCTCTTATATTTAATCTTCCTTTGATTTTTTTTCCATTTTATTTTATGGGTATGAGAGTTTTGCTGTGTGCATTCTGTGCATCATGTGTATGCAGGGTCTGCCGAGGCCAGAAGGGGGCATCTGATTCCTGTGGACTGGAATTTCAGAAGCTTGTGAGTCATCATGTGGGTTCTAGGAATAAACTGGCCCCACCCACCCTTGTCCTCTGGAATGATAGCCACTGCTCTTAACCACTGTGCCACCTCTCCAGCTCCACTATTTACCATTGTATTGCAGTTATATTAAAGACTGTAAAGTACTTGTTTCAATAAGGCCTTCCCATCAAATTGGCTACATAAACTCAGGCTTTGATAGACTCTCTCCCTGAAACGCATATAGAACATCTTGGAAGACTGGTTTAGAGGGATCAGAAAGGCATCACCCAACTCAGAAGCAAGATCACCACTTTTTTCTTGTACAAAAACACAAAGCAAAGAGCAGAAACATATCCAGAAGAACTAGCAGCCAAGAATTTAGCCCTTCTCGGGTACAGAAAGCAGGCAGTGCTCCATAGAACAACAGGAATGTTTGCAAAAGCCAGAAACTGGACTCAGACTCCTGCCTACATGACTCTGGGTACACAAGAAACTGTGAGTATGACAAGACAAGAATCCAAAGGCAGCATTTCTGCCAGGGTTTAGGCCATGCCTGTCCTCTTCAGTTCTGGATGGAACGCCAGTCTCCTCAGCTGGCTTTAGATCTGTGGTTGGCCCAGGGTACCATTCCACTGCCATATTAAGAACGCCCTATTTTTCTGGTGAGATTATCTATTATTGCTCAGCTGTCAATCATCAAAATCAGAATTGACATTTAGCTTGTGCTGGGCCCAGCTTGACATGCTAACTCATAAATGTAATCTCAGCTAGGCACAGCAGTCGGCAATATAAACGCTAGCAGAACACTTCATTTTTCATTGCAAATTCATGTGTTTAATTAAAACTGAGTATGATAATCTGTGTTTTCCATCTCATACCAAAGAATCTTTATGGTAAAGTTTCAATAGTCAGGGAATTGATAATGGCCATTATTAACCAAATGGTATATATATGTATGTATATATATATATATATATATATATATGAACAGTTACACTGTAACACTGTAGAAACAGTAAATCTAGTAATTTTACCAACCTAGGCCATACTTCCTTTGCCCAAAATTCTAAGATATTTTCACTCTGAACCAGCCTCACTCCTGGCATCTTCTTACTTGTCTGTGGAAATAAATGAAGGTTCTAGTCCTCCAGCTGTCTCTCTATAGTCCTCTGTATCCTTTCAAAAAAATAATATAGTAATTTGGGAGAGTATTGCGAAACTCTAGCTTCCCTGAAATTGTACAAAGGAATGTGTTAGAACATATGGAAACCATGGTTGCACTCTTTGAAGAGCAAATGTAGGCATTTTCTTTATTCGTTCTTTTTCTTCCATAACGTTAAAAGCCATAAGATTTAGATGTGTTTATATTCACACATTTCTCACAGTTACTTTTAGCAGGCTCATCCATAGTCAGCATATACTTCCTGGTCTTTACTCTGAAGACGAGAAGTATTAGTAGGACAATTCCACTGCACACAGTGAAGTACATCTTAATTGTGTGGACCGTGGACTGGGGATCTTGGAAATACTTACTATGTCTTCACCAAAAACACTCTGAACATCTCAACCCTGAGAGCCATTTATAAAATACACTTTGGAATGGTCTATATCTTTCAAGATTATGAGTAGACAAGTAACAAAGGGATTATTGAAATGTTGAGCTGGTGTCTTAGCAATTAAGAGTGTTCAAACACAAACCCTAATAAACTTGGGATTTACATATTTGACCAAGCATGTATAAGCGACTTTCAGGCTGTCAGGTTTTTCTTAATTTTCAAAAAACTAGAGGTAGGAAAATGTTATTTTTCTCTCTCAAAAATATCTTGCTATAAAGATTTTCTCTATTTTCAAATTCTCTTTAGCCATTGTTGTTCTGGACCACAATTAAGCAATTGGGCCAGTTTATATCACCAACATATTATTAAAATAATAGCTGAAATTGATGTTCCTAACCATTTAAGCTCTAAGGTGATATTTGATGTCTTTAAGGAAGAAATTGCTAGAGGTCACTTTTGTTAATTCTTTCCAGGTTGAGAACAATGTTTTACTACTTACGGAGATGACCTGCCTTCAAACACTCCATCACCTATAAGGCAGGAAAGTACAGGGAGTAGTATAGCAACCTGGGACTCAGCCTGACTTGGGCTATAGCACATTCCTCTTTTACAATGCACTTTTCAGTCTAGAACCTTCACCTTCACACAGAATGCATACACACCCTCTCCTAAGAATGTACCCAGCAGTCTAGTTCATCCACCTTCACCAAGTTATGCACACACTCTACTCTACACATACATTTCTCATTCCTCTTAATGACCCATTTTGGACTGTTTCTCTCCAAAGGTATTCTCCAGTTCTCTGAGTATAAGGTAGTTGAGCCAAGCCAGCCAGAACTAATTTTGAGCTCCCGATCAATAAGATGAAGAGTGAGTGACCTCTGAGTAAAGTTTTAGAGAGAATTCCCCCATTTCTCATCTTATTCCTATCAAAATTGGGCAAGCATATGACAAAACTTAAAGTCAGATGTATCATGAGAAGGCACATTTTCAGTGAGCAAAGGCTTACATAATCTAAGCCTGTCAATCAAGACCAAAAACCACCCCTGCTCATTAGCAATCAAATTCCTTTTGAGTCTCATAAAAGGAGACCCAAGCAATAATCAGGGTCTGAGTACCTTTGCACATGACCCAATGTCACGTTGACAGCGTATTTTCTTCCGATTTGTGCTATCACTTCGTTTGGACTAAAATCACATTGAGAATATTCTCAGTCCCTGTGAGCCTTTATTTCAATTACTTGAATAAGAAGTCAAGAACCTGGAAGCACCAGCTTAGATACAGACCACATTTACCTTATACAGACACTTATTTAAAGTCTGGCGCTTGGTTCACAGATCTGAATTCAAGACTCCAACTGCTTTGCAAAACCCTTAGTGGTGTCTGTCAACTGGCATCTGTAAATGTACCATACCTGTTTCTTCCAAAGATTTGAAAAAGAAACACAAAGCATCATTGTCGAAGCTTTGTCTGATGTTTTCGCCCAGAAACTGTAGGTTACATTGGAAAGAGAACCTTGGAATCAAGAGTAGGAACTAAGCAACAAAGGCATTTATCTGGTAAGTGTCTACTACACACCGATGGCGTACTCTGCTTTAGTAGCTGGTGATGAGTCTCAAAAGAAAGGAACCATTCACACCATCAAGGACTATATTTGATTTGAAAAGACCACAGAAGCAAATAGCTATAGTCAAGTTCCACGGGTAGAGGGAAATGAATTCCTAAGGAGGAGGTGACGGGCAAGTGAGTGTGACCGAAAGGAGTCCGCTGATGGCCAGTGGGGAAAGGGACATTTGATGACGGTGGAGGAGTACCAAGCCTCATTGAGAGAAGAAGGTGATACGAGTCTACACAGGAGCATCTCCGTGTGAAAGTGCAGTGCTCAGTAACCATGGCGGGTCATGTGTGGGGAACTCCAGACATTTCAGAGTGATGTGAGTATAAAATGCGGGCAGAACTGGGTTCAGTGAGATGCTGAACCTGAAGCATGTTCTATAGTGGATGGATCCCTGTATTCTAGCTTGAAAATGCATGCCTATCGATACGATCTGCATGGGTAGTATGGTGGTAGGTCTTCATTGTCAAATACATGGGATTTAGAGTCACCGTGGCAACAAATCTCTGGGCTTGTCTCTGAGAGGGTTTCAAGGTTAAATTAGTTAAGGCGAGAAGACCTCTCCGAATGTGGCTCCACTCCGTGGGTTCCTGTCCTAAAGCACAGGAAGGACTTTAAAGGAGAAAATGAGCTGGGTATCAGCACTCATCACTCTTTGCTTCAGGATGCAGATGCAATGTCACCAGCTGCCTCGGTGATGCCTCCAAGCCTTTCCTGTCTTGGAGGACTAGAACTTGAAACTGTGAGCCAGATAAACCCTTTCTTAAGTTGCTTTTGTCAGATTTCTTTGTCGTGGCATCAAGAAAAGGAACTAATACCAGTATCAGAATTAGGTCCTAAAGCTAAAGGTTGGAGCCATTCTGAGAACAGTGGGATGGGTTTAGGCATGGAAAGGGTCATACTGAGAGTCTCAATGAAAGATGGCAGATGGCAAAAACCCAGATCAAGGCAGCAATGGTGCAAATGCAGCAGGACACACGCAGGAGAGATATTAAGGAGGTACAATTCGGACAACGACTGAGTGAATGAATTGTTGGATTGATTGATAAATAGACAGAAGGATGGATCGATGCTTTTCTGATCCATTCTTCAGAGAGTAGTATTATCATTAGTGAAATGAATGTATAAAATATCTGGGAAAAAAACCGGTACAACTAAAAGTTAACCCTGGTTACGGTATAGAGTAAAAATAGCAAGCTTTGAAGTTATTCTATGTCCAAATAAGTCAATGGCCAAATCAAATCACAGCATCACCAAACACTATCTCAGTTCAAAGAACCAGGTGAAAAGCGAGACAGTGGAGGGCTGAACAATCCAAGTTGTTTCCTTGCTCTGACTTTAATTATATGCATGAACTCAGAAAGATATGTACTATTTCTGTACTTCATTATTTTCCTTTCCAAAATGGAACTAATAGCATGTATTCCGCTACCTCCCAGGGATAAAGTGTGGGTCAAATAGCACAATATATACAAAGAACCTTTGTATCTTGTGAAGTTGTCAGTAAAAGTTGCTTATTGTTATAACGTTAATGCTGTAATTGGAGTTTCCCTAAGCATCCTCAGGCTGTTGAAGGTCTAATGACATAGGAATGACATTAATTTCAGATGAAATAGATAGTCCTTGTTCCTGCTTGCTCGTCGGGATCAGAGCCCCAGCAGCATTCTCCAGAGAACTGACCAAAGCTCATAAAGCTGTCCCAACTTTGCCCTCTCCTCGGCATCTCAGGCATCACACACCACAGCTGTTGCTTCTCCTAGTTCCAAGGTACACCTTCCCGGAGCTCTGCAGCAACCTCTGAACAAACAGACTGCTGCTTCCGTCCTTGTCCCCTACCGCAGCTGGGCCCTCCACCACTTCCTGGTGGAATCTTCCAGCCATGTCCAAACAAGGGTCTAAAAATATAAGTTTGAGACCCAACTAGCAGCAACTTCTCTTAGGAAGACCTTTTAAAATGCCAGTGCCTGGACGCCAGAACACTAATACCAAGGCCCTGGGTTGGAGACCAGGGTGATTCTGCTGCATAGTGAGGGCTGAGGTCTAGCCTGTGGTGAGGGGGACCTCCTCACCCTTCTCTGCCAAGCTTCTTCAGGTAGAAGGCTCCAATGTGGCACTGCATGAACCTTTAGCATTAGAGAGTCTTCTACAGAACGAAGTCTATTCCTCCAAAATAAAGAAAATGGCTACAGTGAATTTCTCTTGGTTTTCAGTCTGTGGTTTATTGTATGCACTTTTTAAAACATGAGAATGTGTTTTTGTCATGTAATTTTGTTATTTATGTGTATATTTTATAATGTAATACACACAGAAATGAATAAGTATATATTACTTTCATTTAATCAAAATATTTTACCCATAAGGATATGAGGTCAAATGTCACAAAGATGACTGACTGTTTTTCTTCTGGTATTAATGACATTTTATAGTGTTACTTTACCATAAAACTGACAACCCCCCAAAAGTATATTTTCATTTTTTTCAGCTAAACTGCTATTCAGAATCTAAGATCAAAAGTATTTTAAAAGCATACTTTGCTATCACATACTTAAATACTAAACATTCATATGCATATGGAAAAGAATTTTGTCTGTGCAATAAAAATAACTTTAACATTATGGAAGAGATTTTTCTCAGATGTTTCCAATCTGATAGTAAAACTCAAATCTGTGTTTTAGCCAAGAAGAAGTCCTCAGCCATAACACGTTTTTTTTTTTTTGCAGAGTAATTTTGTAAACAGCATGCTCCTTAATTAAACAACATCAGAATGCACAATCTAAGTGACTCATTGCTATGTTTCTCCAGACATGAGAAAAGACTGTAATTGCATGAAGGCGCTCCCTGTGAATAGGAGTCTCATGTACATTCATACATGTACACACTTGCACACATGCACATATGCAAACACACACACAACACACATACAACACACACACCCCTTTTCATGCCACGTTGTGAATGATTTATCCCATGTACAACATAAATTATCGATTCAAAAGCCAAACCCTGAGTGGTCACATTATAAAAGCTCTGTATTTTCTTGAAAGGTGGGAAAACATTTCCTGTGATTCTCAAATCAAAACTCCCTTGGGCCTCATCACCAAGCATTTCAAATGCAGCCCTTGGCACTCAGACAAAAAAAAAAAAAATGCCACGTTAGAAGCTCAACTCTGCTTTGTTTAGGACGTGCTGACTGATGTTCAGTTCATGGCTCACAAGGAAGTGCTGTGCCCCTTGGATCCCCTTTGAGTTTCCTTAATAAGTTCCACAGGCTCAGTTCAAAGACATGGGGACTTGGCAGTATCCTGGAAACATTTCACAAACTATATTAAGGAGAACCTAAGCACCCTTTTTTTATAAGCTGTAAGAATCCCTGCTCTTTTCCCTTAAGCCTGATTTCCTTCTATCATATATACTATACCACCAAGAAAATAATTTCTAGTAAAATATACTCATTGATTTCCATTTACTCAGTGAAAGCTCTGTAAATTCTTCAAGCAGTTCCTTAAATTAGAATGCCACATTCCTATCTAGATTTAGATAATAGATCCTAAATGCAAACTTTGTTTCCGTTGCAAATAATTACTCATTTTACATATGACAAACCACATACCTTTATTCTAACCTAATCGATATTCTTCTCTTTCATTTTCCCTTTGTCCTCCTACGAGATCCTGAAAGGTTAGTCTGTGACTGCACAGGACAGTCTAGGAAATGACAAATCTTTCCACTGGCACCATTTTCTTTTCTTTTGGTTTGGTTTCTTGAGACAAGATCATGCAATCCAAGTTGTGTTTGCACTTGCTTTGTAGCCAAGACTGATGGAGTCTGAAAAACAAGTTCAAGGCCAGTCTTGGCTGCAAAACATGCACGTGCAAGCGTGGTTCACATTCGCAATCCTCCCCCTCAAAACACACACGTACACATAATTAAAAATCAAATAAATCTTATTAAAATGTGAATCTATTAGATAACAAGGAACAGACAGGAGTTTTATATATATATATATATATATATATACATATATATATATATTGAAAATACATAATGAAGCCAAATACTAAATCATAAGAGAAGACCAAAAAATATGATGAGAGAGAAGTATATTACGACATTTTTTCCCAGACAACACAATAGTCCAAAGTATGGAGTGAAAAACAAAATAACAAGTATTGACTATCATCTCTTGCCTCTTATTAGGCTAATTTGTGTACAAAGTTACCATAAGCTACTATTTTACATTTTTACTAATCATTTTATCATATCAAGAACATGGGAACACATGACATAACAATATTCAACCTTGAAGTCTCGTGGAACTGGTATATACATTTAAAATAATAATTCTAAGCAAATATCAAATGTATTAGAATACCAAGTATAGGCCTGGAGAGATGTCGCAGCAGGCATTTCTGACTGCTCTTCTAAAAGACTCAAGTTCAATTATGGGTATCCACATGAGGTAGCTCAGGGCCATCTGTAACTCCAGTTCTAGGGGATCCAACACCCTTTCCTGGCCTCCTCGGGCACTAGGCACACATGTGGTACACTGACATACATGCAGGCAAAACACAAAAAATAAAATAAAATTTAAACAAAAGAAGTACTAAATGGATTAGAAAATTGTGAAAAATATACCAAAAAATCCAGTTTATTAAATGAGTTAGCAACCTACAAAATTGCAGTAGTCAACTTTGAAAGCTGAGACAGTAGCTACTTGCATCAATTATTATTATTTTTGTTACAAAAGTAAGATGTTGCCATTAATGAGAACTCAGTAAACATAAAATATAGAAGACATTTAATGCTTTGCTTCACCACGTCATTGAATATCAACAAGAAAAAAATCATGCACATTATTCGGGCTTATTTGCAGCAACAAAAAGAAATAAAAAGAAGTACCAATTTGGTCTTTTGTGTTGGGTTAGGCTTCATAGTGGGAGGAAATCCGGCATGGGCTCTTGGCTTAGCTTCAGCTCCACTCTGTTAACCCAATTCAATCTTGAAGTAACTTTGCAAGACAGCAGTAATTATCTCCGTTTAACAGTAAAGAAGCTTAACCCCACCCCAAGCTGAGGAGCTATTAGCAACTGACTGCTGGAGAAGTGGGGGAGGAGGGAGGGAAGAAAGAAGGGAGGGAGAGAAGGAGGGAGAGAGGGAGGGAGGGAGGATGGCTGCTAGTAGGTTGCCCTTGCTTCGTTGGGTAGGCTCACATTCATACTTTCACAGCCATGTTAATCAGGCTGGATATGCTATTTATTATTTATTTATTTATTTATTTATTTATTTAATAAGGAAAGAACATGAATTTAGAGGAAGTCATGTTAGGAGCTCCTGAATAAACTTGGGGGGAGGGAGTGAAGGGTGGGTAAGATCAAAATGTATCTTATACACATGTGAAATCTCAAGGAATAAATAAAATATTATTTTAAAACATTAATTTTTAAAAGGAAGAAACCAGGACACAGACACAGGTTACTTAGATTACCTGAGGTTACTTAGGAAGGAGAAATGAAAGAAGTATGTGAGTCAAGATCTGTCTGGCCTGACTGTTACTTCTAGTGTGGTCTGTTAATCTGGCAAAGGCCTAGGTGCCATAAACGGACGTCAAAGCTCAGGACAGAGGAGGCTTCAGAATTTGGTTTGGACTCATTGTTCTCTATTCAAACAAAGTGGTTTCCCTGGTCATTTCTTTTATATCAGTACAAAATTTCAGTTAAACAAACAATAACAAATAAAAATCAAACATCTTACGGAAAGGATAAAATGATCCCACGCACAATGCTACCGTCCACTTCACCATCCAATTCTAAGCTCGTGTGGAATGAGCAGCCCAGTTAAGAAACTTCTTTCGAAATAGTAAAGAGAAAAACAAACCCATTGATAAGGAAGAATCCCTTCCTCCCACGAAGTACACGAGAGACTGGACTGAGGCATACTCTTCAATCAGCAGGGGAAAAAATGGACTAGTCAACATTTTCCTGGACATCATGCCTATTCAGACATTACGATAGCAGCATAGACGACTTGGGGAGGTTTTACAGCATAGTATTCCCAGCCTTTCACTCAACCAGAAAGACGCAAACTATCCCACTATATTTATGAACTCTCCTCTTCTTTATCCTGCAGTGATAAAGGAAAAAAACCAGTATATTTCAGAGAAATGTGCTTTTCCCCAGAATTTCAACGAAAACTTCAAATCCTTTCAGCATTTTTAAAATCACAAAACCCTCAATGCTGCTGCCCCCGTGGCCAGTGAAACCATCGAATCGCAAACTCTTCTAATATGATGCTTTCTTCATCTACCACAGACCCAGCACTCCACCCTGATCCTCTTCTACTGGTAGCTTCCACTGGTCACTTTTGGGCCACTCAGTTCTGAAAAGTTTCTGCACCCCCAAAAAGTCTCTCCACTGATGCTATAATCCAAATCAGACCTAATCAAACCAAATTAGAAAAAGCCCATGCTTAATGGATACCACGCTCCTGGATGGCTTTCCAGTGCCCTCCCCCGCTTCCCGGAGGGTATCAGAAAGGAAGACCAGAAAACCACAAGTTTGTTTAAATACCCTGTAAGAGTGGTCTTGAGCATCTCTGGGGAGGGGGTCATTGTTTGTCAGGCTTTCTCAGGGGCGGAATCTAGACTAAGGCATGGGGTTGGGATGGAGCCTCCACGAGAACAATTCAGACTCTTCGGATCTATGGATGCCCAGGGGACTGGAGTTAAGTCTTTACCCAAACAAGCTTAAGTTAAATGGAAAAAGTAGAAGAAAGAGGCTTTCCTTAAACCCTTGTCAATGTGCGTATATAGAACTCCTCTGCAACTTTAAAACCTCCAGGCGGCAGCGCTCCAAATGTCATAAATGCAATCACAGTGTGCTAGCATGAAGACCAGTCCTAAGAGGATTTTGTTAGACCTCAGGTCACATATTATGCCAGAGGTAGAAAATGTAAGGGGCGAATATGTGCCATGGCCTTCTCATGTCTGACACCATTGAGTTCTATCTGCTCCGGGAGGAGGACGCTGGACATCAAAGTCAAAATAGCAACTATTGCTGAAGAGCTGCTTTGGAAGCGTAAAGGCTGAATGATGGAAAGTATTTACTAAACCTCAGGGTTGAAATTCATCTTCTCTTTCCTGTTAGAAGAGGATATAAAACAGGCCAAGGTATAAGAAACATTTGTTGGGTGGGTGAAAGGAAAAGATTTTAATTGCTGGAAAGAAATACGGTAGATAGAGTGGGCAGGCTTTTTCTGTTCTAATTTTTAGGAATGGAGTTTCAGATGGTTAGAACTGCTGAAGATATTTTCAAACCTTTGAGAGATTTTTTTTCTTTATTCCTTGTCAACGAGGTAATAAGAAAGGCAAAACAATTCCATGTGCATTCAGCAACGCCAGAGGGGCCAAGTTGGAGATGTCAGACATCAGCAAGAGAGGCAATAGGATTTTAGTTTCTCTTCATGTGCATCCAGAATGACTTAAAAATAGGAGGAAAAGCGAGATTCCAGACAGATAACTCAGCATAAATAGAGAAGTTAGAAGAAAGGAAAGGGAATATTTTGCTGCAAGAAAGACACAATCTTGTTGGATTAAAACAAAAAACTTGCCTGGTGTCACGACTCTTACCTGTATGCTTAGCACTTGAGTGGCTAAAACAGGAGAATTTCTGTGAGTTTAGGGCCAGCCTGGGTAGTTACTGGATTCTATGCCAGCCTAGATTATAAAATGAGATTCTGTCTCAACAACCCAAGCGAGGCTCCCCAAATTGTTTCTTTTTCAGTCTACATACCCACATGAAGTACTATGCTCTTGATATTTCCTGAGGGAATACCCATAGTCTCAAAGATTAATTTGAAACCAAAGAGAATTCTGAAGATTTTATACTAGTTATTAAATCATTGTTCCAGAAATAATGCATGCAGTATCTGACTACAACTTGCTTTACAGAAACAGTCACGTCACCCACATATGTAATGGGGCTAGATATGAACCCAGGTGACAGGACAGCAGAAAAGAGAAACACTAGCAGCTATACAAAAGGGCATCCCATGTCTGTCAGGAGCCTAAAAAAAAAATCTAGTAGAATCTTATAGTCTGAGGAAGAAAATTCCTAATATTGTCTCTGCTTGTATATGTGAGTATAAACTTGACATGGCATAGAATATAACAATCTCTAAACTACCTAATAATCCACCTTTAGCATAAACTGAGACAATTAGTAGCTAGAGCACCTAAGGATTTTTGCATATATATGTGTGTATACATATATATGTATGTATATGCATATATATAGTATATTCCTTAGCTTCTATTGTTTTGATAAAATACATTGACCCAAAGCAACTTATATATGACAGCATTTATTTTGGCTCATGGTACCAGAGGAAAAATAGTCTCTCATGGTAGTGCGGCATGGCCACAAGTGGCAGACATCGTGGCATGAGGAGGAAGTTGAGAGATCACATTTCCAGCACATGTACACAGAAAACAGAGAAAGGGAACTGGAAGGGCTGGAGGTCAAAAACTTCCATAGCCCACGCTCAGTGATGCACTTACTTCAGTAAGGCTCTAGCTCCTCAAGGTTTCATAACCTCTTCAGACACCATCAACCAACGATACAGTTTTTTTTTCAATTTACATACACACATATTATGCTCTTGATATTTCCTGAGTCTATGGGACATTTCTCATTCAAATAACACAGAGAGTAAAAAAACATGGTTATAAATACATATATATGTGATTATAAATATATATGATTTATATGTGATTATATATATTTATATATGATTTTACACGCACACACGCACACACACACACATATATGGATACCAGAACAGGATAAAATATGTACTTATGTATTTTCTTCTCCCATATAATATATAATAGATCATCATTTTTGTAGAATGGTTTAAGAAAATACACAGTGATTTGGTTGATAGTAGATAAGAAATAACTACAAATTAATTTGAGTTCATATTTTGTAGTAAATGGTAAGAGGAAGTTTGATCATATATAGTATTGAAAAATAACTTTCAAAGAGTTTTCATCCATAAGATAAATAAAGAGCTTCACAATGGCAGATCCAGCTGTTAAAATAATTAATAAGTTACTATTTCTTCTCAAAATTCTCATGAAGAATTCGAGAACCGTATCCTAAAAGTTGACTAGAAGAAGGTCTTTATCATTCTGAAAGAATACCAATAGTCTATCTCTAATTTCTTAAGACAATGATCATTAGCCCAAAGTATTCAAAATGCCCAAATGTCAATAATCATTAATCAAAGTACCATATGCACTGGCCTAGACAACAAAGCCTCTAATACATGCCAAGCTTCTGCCACGTCACAGCCAGGACCTAGACAGGCTGATGCCGGCACTTCTTGATTATCAATTTTGTGACTCTCCTGTTGTTGTTGTTTGTTTAGTTTGTTTTGTTCTCTTTTGGGCCCACCACCAAGCTCCCAATAAATACACAGAGACTTACTTTTACTTATGAATGCCCGGCCTTAGCATGGCTTATTTCTAGTCAGTTTTTCTTATATTATCTAGTCTACTTTTGCCTCTGAGCTTTTACCTCCCTATATTCTGTATACCTTTCTTTACTTCTTATTCTATAGCCTGCTGTGTGGCTGGATTGCTGGCCCCTAATATCCTCCTCTTCTTTTTTTCTCACTCCTCTCTCTTTTCTTCTTCTTCTTCTTCTTCTTCTTCTTCTTCTTCTTCTTCTTCTTCTTCTTCTTCTTCTTCTTCTTCTTCTTCTTCTTCTTCTTCTATTTATCCTCTCTGTCTGTCAGCCCAGCCTGTCCTTTCTTTTCCCTAGCTATTGGCCATTCAGCTCTTTATTACATCAATCAGGTGTTTTAGGCAGGCAAAATAACACAGCTTCATAGAGTTAAAAAATGCAACATAAAAGAATGCAAAACATCTTTGCATCATTAAACAAATATTCTACAACATAAAAGAGTGTAACACATCTTAAGTAATATTCCAAAACACTCTCCATTTTTTTCGGACTAGGGATAAATTGGAATAGATTCACATTTAGAACACACTTCAGAGAAGCACAAACTAATTTAGATAGTAACAGATGCTTTGATGGTGCCCCTAAGGTTGTGAAAGGCACATCAGCTATTGTTAGCTATTATTATTTTACTCATGATTTAATTCCTTGCTACAGTGAGAATAACGAATTAGACAGAAGGAACAATTGGGATTGTTTGCAAGCTATATAGGATCACAGAAACAAGCAGAGTAGTCTGCACAAGAAAGCAATACTTGGGGAGGAAAACAGGATTAGGGAGAAACCTGGCCATCATGAGAAAGCTCAGTCCCTGTCTCATTCAGTTCAAGGAGAAGCACCTTGGAGCAGATGCTGATTAGCCTACTTTTAATCAGGTTTCCATCTCTTAGCTACGGAAGGTCAAAATGCTTTATTAATAACCCTATTAATCTTATACACAGTGAAGAAGTGCTTATTTCCAAAAAAGGAATATGTTTTTCAAGCAAAAATAAATGAAGGCAAACAGCATACTGAATGTTGAAGAAAATTAGAGTCGTGGTCTATTAGGACCTATAGCTGAGTTGTTTTTTTTTTTTTTCATTTCACAAAATGGTTTACAGAAGCACACACAAACTTCCTCGACAGGCTTGTGGTGGAAGGTAGATAATGAATCCTCTGGTTCAGGCAGTTTGGAATCTTGCTGAGGAAGCAATGAGGTGCCACTGATGTGTACTGAACATGAAACGATATAATCAGATTTGTGTTGCTGTGTTTATATGTTTAACCACTGATGGAAGTGTGTGGGCTGGGTTAAAAGAGTAGGGCTGCAGGAAGCAGGAAACGTAGATAAGCAGCTGGCAACAATTCAGCTCAGAAAAAGTTGTAAAACCTAAGACAACGGGAATATAACTAGCTCCCTTCAACCATGGGAGGAAAGGACAGCGTTTCACAACGTCAGAAGACATTTTTTTTTAGTTGTCACAACTTAAAGATTAAAGTGCTACATACATCAAGTGATTAAGCCCAAAGATGCTTCCAAATATCCCAAAGTACTCAAGGCAGTGATCCAGGAACCATTCTGTTCAAATAACAACCGCATTAAATAAACTTCAATTAACTTAAGATTCTGTGGCCCATCAATGTGGTTTGGTCTTCACTGTGCTGCTGCTGACCTGGCCCAGTCTCAATTGAGTTCAGCCTACTGATTCATGTATTTGAAGCCAGCTGGTTACCTAATCTAAGGTGACTAAGCTGGCACAACACCTTGCCAGTCTCTGTGGTTTCTCATCCTCCAGCAGGCTAACCAGTAATTATTAATATGGTTGAGGTAGGGCCGGAAGAGAACAACGTGCAATGTGCAAGTCCTCCTTACAAGCCACACACGGTCATACCAATGTCATTCTGTGAGCCAAATCAAGTCCTGAAGTCTGCCCAGATTAAAGGAGTAGAGAAATAGATGGTGCTTCTTGACACAAGACTAATCAGATTGTGATCATTTTTGTAACCTATCACAGAAACAGATTCTTGAAGTAAAAGGATGTAGAGTCAAATACTAGATGAGAGTTGGGAGAGAGAAAAACAGAGAAAGAGAGAGAAATAATGATGCTAAAAATAATACTGAACAAGCCAGTAATTGTAATCAACTTACATGTCCATTGATGGAAGAAAATCTGCTATGTATGTACAATGGACTATTATTCATCTATGAAAAATAATGGAATTCTGTCTTTGCCGCCTCATTGAAGGGCCTAGATTTATTATGTTGTTCAGGCTTCCTTTGTGTTGTGAAGAATGCGCTAACCAAAAGCAACTTAGGGGAAGAAAGAGTTTATTTCACCTTATACTTCCAAGTCATAATCGGTCATTGAGAGAAGACAAGGCAGAAACTCAAGACAGGATTGTTTGATATTCCACTGAGAGCTCATTCATAGCCAAGGGAGTATAGCAGAAACCATGTTTGAAGGCCCAGGATCACCTATCCAGAAAATGATAGATCTCATAGTAGGTCAGCCACTCCTACATCCATTAAGGCAATCAAGACAATGTCTCAGAAACAGATCCATAGTTCAACTTCATAAAGACAATTACTTACTTGAGCCTCATTCTTTAGGTGATTCTAGGTTGTATTTTAGGACACATGTTAAGTGAATTAAACATATCAAGCACCAAAAGACAAATACCTCGTATTCTCCCTCCTATGTGGAAGTTGAAAAGCTGACATTTGTGATGGTGAGTTTAACAGTTCAGACGTGGGCCCCTTCCCAGACTTAAGGAACAAGCCTCTTTGATCACAGCACCAGGGATTTGAAGATTTATCAAGCATGTACGTACATTAGGATATTCAATCTTAAGAACTTTTGGCTTAAGCTTGAATCAGTGCAGGTGGGAGAATTAGTTACAGTCATTCCATCCGAAATTTTGACAAGTGGTGAGGGTTATGCAAATTTGTCCTTATTTATTAATTTCATGTTGGAAGCATAAGAAAAGGTGGCTAGCACACATGGTTGGGGGTCTAAATGACATTTGGAATCATTTAACACATTTATTGAATCAGGTTTCTGTAGGAAGCATTGGATTAGGCTATGGAGAATACAGATGAGCAAGAGAGCCTTGTTGGCAGGGTAGAGAGAAGGCAACGTATCCACACAGCATGGTGGCAGCCTTGTTGGTTCCTCCACAGAGAACTGAGATAAGAGCTCTAAGTTGAACTATCTTCCCAGTATTTGGATCAACATGCATGGGATGTGTGACAGAATATATAGATCTAAGACTCTCAGCACACATGTGTACACCTCTTACAACCATTATGTGATCTCTCCTCAGCACTGTGGCTCCAACATCTATTACTATAGATTGTTTTGGGTGCTTCTTTTAAACTTCATGTAAATTTCATTATGTAGTGTGTATTCCTTTAAACTGGGTTCTCAGACTGATTTATTCAATAAGAATGTATTAGTTCTATCACACATTGCAGCTCCTTTATTGTTCTGAAGCCTTCCACTGTGTGAGGATGTAATTTCTGATGGTCCACAGGATAAAAACACAGGGTTAACATGTCAGTTCCTTCAAAAGTGACTGCCTGGCGTTCCGTTAAGGTCACAAGAGGCATCCGCAGTGGGACTGATACACTGCTTAGTGGGACATGTGTGGTCTCTGAGGAACAAGGAGGAAAGGTCCATATCATGTTTTGTTGACAGTCAATTACAAACCAACTGACTGTCCTGTGTTTTGTGTTGCAACTGCAGGTCTGTACGTGCAATGCCATCATGTGATTATATAACTGAGGGAGCCTAATGGCAGGGTCTTATGTGCTCCATTTAGAGCTCTGACAACAGAATAGGGACCACTTCCAGAGCAGCCCCAGCACTCACTCTGCCCTGCTGTGCTCACCTTTGCCTTCCTGCAGGACTTTGCTGAAGGGCTTCAGCTGTTTCTCATAGAGGACGGCTGTTTGGGAGTAGTGGTGCCGTTGAGCAGTCCATGTGTTTTCTAACCATGTGATCTGGAAGGGGGAAAGGTTATTGTTTCAGAAAGCCTCTTTTTTAAAGTTACTTTTCCACTTCAATTTTAGAATAGGTGATAGATGTGTATGACAATGTCAGAAGCGGTTGTGCATTGAGAGAAAAACATAACCCCTCCACCCTGTTCTGCATGGTTCATCCCGCAAGTCCTAAGCTTGCTCGTGTGTGTCTGTACAGGCTTTGAAAAATAAAGGCCTAAAAGAAAAAACAAAATGGTTAGATGATTGTCCAGCTTTCCTCTTGGGTCCTTGCTTGTATCCTTGAAGTTGGAGAACACTCGAAATCTTTTTAGCATTTTCTACCTGAAAAAAATCTTTTTAGGTCTCCCGAATTTGATTTGGTGCAAAGGGACATAGCTCAGGATCAAAAATAAATCATGTGAGAAGAAAAATAGGAAAAATTTCAGAATTCACCTAAGAAGAGACCTCCACAGTTATAGGCTGTATGCTCTAAGTCAAGGGTATCTGACAGTTCTTGTAATAGAGGGATTTTATGAAAAGCTCCCTTAGGTGAACCCTGTGTACTAGATTCTACTGGAAATTGCTGTTGTTGTTTTGTTTTGTTCTTTTTGTTTGTTTGTTTGTTTTAAATCAGGGGCTCATAGTATCTAAGGGAATAGATGTAAGGGAATTCTGATGTAATGTTATACTGTGAGACTATATAAGGTTCAATAAAAGATTATATTTAAAAAAATAAAATCTTTGGGGAAAAATCTTGCCAATTCCTCTATATAGAGGTACTTTTTCCCAAACTGAATTGTACCCAGCTTTATTAAAGATAATTTTCATAAGCAGTCAAGGTATTTCAGGCAAGACATGGGAATCCAATCCTTAACAGTGATCAAAGACTTCCAAACTTGCTTCCTGTATGGGCCACTAAGATCAGAAACCTGCTAAAATATCCAATAAAGTATTCATTTGCGGCATTGACACAGGGGAGTTCTGAATGAGGGTTGGCATTTCACAATAGGGATGTTGTTTGACAGCTTTTCCTACAGCAAAACTGACTTTCAGGGAATGAAGTGAAAATGACAGAATTATCCACTGCAGATCCAGACTCATTTGGAAAAGGATCAGCTATTCTTCTGAGGAACACTCAACAGTGTCACTGAAAACTCCAGATCATCCAATAGACTGGTTAAAACCAATCATAGGAGGTCAGGTCCCAAAGGTCTCTAGTTTAAAGGGAGTTGTGTCTGTTGTCAATGGTAGATGGTGAAGAGGATACAAAAATGAATTTAGAGTTTTCCCATTCCCCAAAGCATTTTTTTTTTTTTTTTTTTTTTTTTTTTTTGTGCCATGGTGGCCATGTATGTCAACACCAGGACATCTTTCCTGGGAGCCAAGAGGAGTCTTTGAAACTCAGCTGGGAAGGTTGTTTTTCCTGCTTCAGCCAGCTTGGAAGAAATTTTGTTTGTGACACTTGTTTCTTCCCCTGAAAACAGTGAAATGTTCTGTGTGCTAAAAGCATAGCTTTAAAAAAAAATAAAATAAAATTCTGCATTTTTATAAAACTTGGTTGAAAAAAATAGCATTTCAGTCCTTCATGTGATCAGAAGACATGGTTATTAATAATGCACACACTTTGCTTGACGTTTCCAGAACCTTCGGCTTTCTGTCCTGGGTCTGTTTTGAGGTCTCCATATTCTTCAGGATTGTTTTCATTCTTCCAGCATCAGCTTTCCCCCTTACCCACCTTAGGTACCTTCTCTCCTGTCTTTGCAGAAGAATTTTTGCCTTTGGAGGCACAGGTTTAGCAGATTTCCTTGGAGATCTTCTCTGTGGCCCATCCTTAGTTTTATCTCCTTCAGCAACCCGGTACATCACCTTTCCTTTTGCCCATAGCTTCAGAGGTGTGGAAAAGTAGGCAGTGAAGGCAGGGATGTTGCAGTGGGAGGCTTTGGTCTATCCTGGAGTTGTTTCTCACTGCTTCTTCCTTGATAGAGGTCTTAAGACCTCAACCCAAAGTGGGAAGAAGTAGAACACTCTAAATCAAGACTGGTACTGTATCTTCAATTGCCTTGTCAGACTACACTCTTTCTTTATGGTGAGTTATATCTATCAGGAAAATTGTGTTCTTAGGGAGAAAATATTGTAAACCAAAATTGGAGGGGGAAAGTTGGTTAAGTAGACAAAAATAAAAGAATGGTGTATTAGTTGCTTTTCTTATTGATGGCACAAAATACATGAAAAAAAAAAAACCCACAAGATAAGAACAGAAAAGTTGGGCTTCAGGGATGGCTCAGCAGTTAAGAGCACATGTTACTTTTTCAGAGGACCCAGGTTCAACTCCCAGCACCCACATGGCAGCTCATAATCATCTGTAACCCCAGTTCCAAAGGATCCAATGCCCTCTTCTGGTACCCATTGTAATGGTCTGTCTTGTCCCTTTAAGAGAGGGATCTGGCTGCCCTACTGACAACCCACTGTGGTATTTCACCCACTGCCTCCCACCCACCTGGGACCTACAGAGGCCTCAGGTGGTGGAACCAGCTGCCCCTCGTGGCCCACCATGGTCTACCACCCGCCACTGCCCTAAACCACCCACAGTGGCCTGCTGCACTCCTCAGGGAACTGCAGCGTTTTACCATTACATTGGTGTTCATGACTCAGCCAGACTCTCTCCACATCCCCTCCCACCCGTGGGTGGGCTGGCTGAGGACACGTGGAACACTAGGCTCAGGAACCAGCTTTCTTCACAACAGCCCTGCCTGAGCACCGGCCTCTATGCACTCTATGCACACCAGGGGCTTCGGTGGTGAGCTTTCTTTCCCCTTCCAGGCAGCTTAACTGTTTCGCCAAACCTGAGGAACTGACCTTTGAGCTCCCCTAAATCCTATGGTGTTCCTAGAAATGGGGGAATTGCCCCCAACCACAGCCTTCACAACTAAAGTTGAGCCCTTCGCTGATATTCATCTCTGGTTGCTCCCCATGCTAAAAACATGATCAGAATAAGCCAAGAAGACCTCCCATGCTATTACTGCACACACTGAGCAGTGCATTCGTTTTGGGACCCCGGTTCCCTCGGATTTTTCTTTTTCTCTTTTCTTTTCTTTTGGACCACTTGTAAGTGGTCCCTGCGATGAGAGACCACTTGGAGCAGCCTCTAGCCTCTCTGGCTTCCAAGTCGCCTGGATGGGGTCTAGTCAGGCTTCATCAACACGCCACTTGTAGAGAGAAGGCATTCTCCTATAGGCCTTGTGGTGTAGCTCTTTTCATGGGTTTTCACGTTTTCAACTATAAAATATAAACCCTCAAACTATCAGCCACCCACCTGTGAATGCTCTACCAGTGTTCCACTGGCCCTGCTTTTCCTCAAACTATCCCTGCCATCACTACCACTGGTCCTGCAGAAACCAACAAGATTAGTCAGATCCACAAGAGAACTTTTCTTTAGTTCCAGTTTTTGCTCTCCCCTGCAGTTTGTGGTGTGGTGGCTGAGCAACAGGGTGGATCACACCTCTAGGTCTCTTGTAATGTATAATTAAAAATATAGGTTAATAGATAGTCAAGGTTAAATATTAAATTAAAACACTTTCTCAGGTTCCCCCCAAAGATGACACCCACAAATAAGCACAAGCAGTCTTGAGAATCTGCTCTCCCAATTCCTTTAACCTGTGGTGCCTAACCTCCCGCCTTTTAATTATAAACAATAAGAGATGGGAATGTAACTGTCCTGTTCTTTAAGGGACAAGCCCCACCCACTCCCTCCCCCACATCCCCTGAGGCAAGCAGATCTTTCTTTGGCTTCCAGACTGAGCTCCTTCCTTTCCTTCTCTCTCCTGAAAAGGTAGCTGCTGCTGTGGCTCCTCCTCTCCTCTCTCTCCATTCTCTCTCTCTCTCTCTCTCTCTCTCTCTCTCTCTCTCTCTCTCTCTCTCTCTCTCTCTCTCTCTCTCTCTTTCTCTCTGCCTCTTTCTCCTAGGTCCCCTTCTTCCCTCAGAACCAGCTGACCGGCAGAGGTCTCTCACCCACTGTGCTGCTCCCTACCTGGGGCCCCCTGTTTTATTTTTACCATTACAATAAGACCCTAAATTTGGCTGGGTGTCTGTAAGTCTAATTGTGTTTCATCATCAGAGAAGGTGACAGTGGCTTTCAGTTTATGTGAAAGTTCCTACCCCAATTAGTTCTCAGTTGTTAAATATCCTTTAGGCTACCTTCAGTAACTGGAACTTACTCATACCTTACTTTTATAACTTTTTCTGATATCTGGAGCCAACTAGGTGACAAAGAAAATCTTTTTAGCTACTGTCTTTAAACTTTTTAAAAAGTACCTCATGAAAATTGTCTCAAGTGTGTTTGGTCAGTGATGGACAGAGGGAAAATCCATTCTGGCCAGGCTGTCTTGCCTGGCAGCTATCCCCCTGCTTGTCCCAGGGGGTGGTTTCTCTACTTTTTTTTTATGCATCATTGGTTGAAAAGAAGACGTGAATCATGACTGAGAATTGAGTAGAACTTTCTCTCTTCATTTAGGCTCAATCCATAACAATTTGTCCCTTCCCCTGGTGCTGGTTAGAACAGGAAGGGAACAGAAGGAATGCTCACCTGGGGGAACTATTTCCCCCTCACCATGTGTATTCCATTTAAATGGCTGGGGCCCTGTATTAGAGGCCCAGCCTCGCCCCACCTTCACGCAGGGGCCAATCCTGACCATGAGCAGAAGACAGGCAACAAAATAAGTACTCCTGAATTTGAAGTAGGACAGGTGGGTTTGTTGTTGTTGTTTGTTGTTTTGTGTTTTTTCTTGTTTGTTCTCTGGGTGACATAACATAGCCCAAAAATTCATGTTTCTAATAGGAGGGGGCTCCAGGTCTTAAGCAAAGGGTTCTGGTCAATACAGGGAAACAAAACTGGTACAAACACATAAAAAGACATGCAGAGACACTCACATAGAAAGAGACACAGCAAAGACAACCAGGGATGGCCTCCACACACCCATATACCTGGACAGAGAGATCCAATCACATCTCACAGAGATCCCAGACGTTGGATCAGCAGTTGTGCCTAACCACTCCTATGTGTCCAAACAGAAGTTGCCTTAACCAGACTTACCCCTGTAGGTGACAGACCAGGCAAATATCTAATTTGCTTCCTTTTAGGATGGAGCAGTCAGACTCTTCTGAAGCATTAGGTAGCAATTGATCAAAGGGAGCCCTGGACACTTGGGACATCTCAGATTCTACATCCTCTAGGATTCCCCTGACCACCACGTTTTCTGTTACTTCCAGGGGCTCTGAGACCCCTGATATCTTGAAGTCTGATCTTCTGGGGATCTTGGTGGGTCCTCCAAAAATATGGGATATTTACCAGAGAAGACTGTTCAGACATGGGTTTAAATCAACAGAAAGTCTTTATTAGTTGGCCCAGGACTATGCTGTGTGTTTGGGATCCCAGAGTAGCACTGAGTCTTTCTCAAGGTTGAGTTTTAAGAAAAAAAAAAACCTACAAAACAACAAGAACAATTAAAACTACATTCTTTGTGCTATGTTGACATACTTCAGTTAACAAAAACAATAGTCAAACACAGAACTATAGACGCCAAAAAGGAAGGTTGGTAGATTTAGTTACTTTCCTAGAATGATAGACTTTGATGGATTAGGTCTTTGTTTTGGTTTTGGCAGGTGGTTCTGTTTATGTGGTGATTATACAGCCCGAATGGTACATGGAGTCAGTTGTGCTAAGATCTGGTGACTGACTATGCTCTGGGGCCCTGTTACACGTATGGATCTAGCCTCCGTTGCCACATAAAGCTCCACAGTCCTTCACACATACTCAGAACAACTAGGGCAAGGAGACCAGGAATTTCTCTCCTTCATTGTTTTCATAAATACTTTGCAATATTTCCCCCTACTCCCGAGTTCTTGCTAGGTAATACAAGTACATCTCCAAAAGGCCATAAATGAACCATTGCTTCACATTCAATCTCTTATTCAGGTATTTGCATTCTAGTCTCATACTTCTCAACACAAAGCCTTTCTAATAGAGAAAATTTTCAGCTCCAGGGGAGAAGAAAAGGAAAGGCAAATGGGAGTGTCTCTCGGCATCTCTCCCCAATCACATGTCACATTTATTTAGTCTGCTTATGTGGTAATGCTTGCCCTGAATAACTAAAAAGGTTGAATTATGTTTTGGATTTTTAAAAGTAATGTAATATACAAACGTCTCACTACATTAATTCAGGTGTAACCTTGGACAGATTGCTTTGAACAATTGCAGCCACTAAGCAGGGTAAACACAGGAAATGTTCCACTCTGCATAAGGGGAGCCTTTGGGAAACAGTGGATCTGGAATGTCAAAACTGACACAGTTGTGTATAGAAAAGACAGAACAAGTAATGTGTTTCCCTTAAATACTAATGGAAGTGCTATCTGAGTGCAAGCTAATGTATTATTATTCTAATCTCCCTATTAAAAGATAAAACATGAAAGAAAATATTACATACTTTTCTCACCTGTGCTTACATGGAAGGATGCAATTTATTTTATGAAGAGCAAAAACAGTGCTAGAATTCTTTAAGATGCTGAACTTTAAAATTCTCTTACTTAAAATAAAGTTTTTTTCTTACACTATGAAGAAATTCCAGGTGTTTTAGATTGTTTCCACTCCATTTTATTTTATAAGTTCCTCTCCATTTCATTTTATCTATAACGATTCAGATGTACTGAAGATCTAAAAGCAAGAACAGCAAGATCCATGAGACAGACTACAGGCATACCCAGGCCACTCATGACTTCAAAATGTAATTGTCTCCCTGAATAGGCATCTCTCGCTCTGTATCAACATCATTCTATTTTATCACACACTCACACACACACACACACACACACATACATACACACACTGTTTTTA
The DNA here is from genome assembly GCF_903992535.2 of Arvicola amphibius. NCBI lineage: Eukaryota > Metazoa > Chordata > Mammalia > Rodentia > Cricetidae > Arvicola > Arvicola amphibius. The sequence goes on along the minus strand of NC_052057.2, from coordinate 17,231,069 downwards.
AGTCCACTGTGTATTAATCTTTTTTAATATTTTGAATGTTAATTTTATCAAATTAATTCCATCTGCAAAGCATCTTTTGCCATTTCAGGAAGATAATGTACTTCAAAATTACTTTTTCCTAAGCATTCCCATTAACAAGAAAAAGCATAGGCTATACATAAATCAAAATGTTTTAATATGACACGGAAGGAAAAGGGCACGATGAAGAAGAGGTTTTCAGCAAAAGCACCAATTTTCTGAATTAGAAAGCATGACTCCATGAAATCTTAACTGACTCAGTCTTGACTAACTGTGGATTTGTGGCTACTCAAAAAAGATTATCAAACTATAGCTAATGTGTAAAATTACTAGGAAGCTATTTCTTTTGATATACAAATTCCTTTTCAACACTGTCATCTATGAAAATGGATAAAGCCGTATGGAGCCCTCCTCCCCCTCACTCACTCCTCAGATCTATTCATTTTCTTCGGTCTTCAGCATCTTAGAATCTTAGAAGAACCCTTGTGCAAAGATCACAGGCAAAAGCTTCTCCAGGAAGCTGCACCTGTTGCTTCACCTTTACACAGACCCCTGGCTCTGGCTCACGTAGACGGAAAAGGAGCATTTCCTAATCTCCTGTCACTTATCTCTCTCCTTATCAGCCCCAGGACCTTCAGTCCCTGGGAGACGTGGTGTTCCTCCTGAACTTAGCACCTACCACCACCAATTCTTTCCACCTGGAATGTTTACCCCAGCAACTCAGCTGATCCCTGTCACTGCCGTCACTGGCCACTCAGTACAGAGTCCTCCTCTCGCCTCTCTGCCCACTGCTCTTGGTTTTAAAAGTATTTTCTGCTGACACTGTCTGGTTTTGTTTCTTTTTGCGATTATATTCTGATGACGAAGTCTCTGCCTGCCCTTTCCTCCAGCAAACTCTCCCATAGGCTCCTGCCCTCCCTCCTCTGAATTCATGCTCTTTTTTTGTCTCACTAATTGCCATCACATGCATATATGTACTTGTATATAAACATGTATTCTTAAATATAACCTATTGATCTCCTTGGGGCTCCAAACAATGGCTGGGGCACACTAGCAGCTCAACACGTTGTCCTTGTAAGCAGTGACTGGACATAATGCTGACCTCCCCTCTGTGCTTCATGCATTTTTGTGACTCTTCTATTTGACATCGTGGTCACAAAGAAATGCAGTGGGGGTTTAATGGACTCTTCTCAGTAAACAGCCCATCAATAAGTGAGTAAAGGCACTTATGTTTTTATTACACACACAGGGAAATGCCACACTTGTGAATATTTATACATGGTTAGAGTTGGTAAATAAGTTTCAACAAGGGTAGCAAAAGCAAAAGCATGGGAATCTCTGAGACTTCGGGCTTGGGAACTAGGACTGGATCTTTTATACCTGCATAGTTTATTTTAAATTGAAAGAGGCTAGGTGATCTATCAATTCTGTTAGATGCTAATGTATCTCTTTAAGACAAATCTTACTTAATTCTAAATTTTCAAGTGACTAGAAGAGCCAATTATCTGTCTGGAAAATGTGTAAAAAACACCGTCAGTATCCCTCAGTGTTTTCTAAAGGATTGTCTTACCAGCCTTTAAGCCCCAGTCAGAATTGCTGTATTTCTGCATTGAATATACTAATTTATCTGGCATCTGGCAAAACTGTATCATGTTGACTCGATGAATGATCCTGGGTTTCTAGACTGGGAAACTTCCATGTGGAGGCACAGTAATTATTCCTGATGGGAGGATGGTAATGGAAGCTTACCACGAATAAGTTTTGTGGGCAAATGATGCCCAAGGGGAACAGCATCATTTCCAGATACAACCGCCATGCTTTGTGATTGTGCCTCCACCCAGAACCATTGTCAGGACAGCCTAGACATTTCTGCCCTTTCAGCTTCGGGCTTCACTTAGCAGATGATGGAAAATTTCAAACTTAACCAAATTCATTTAAATTTTTTTTATACTTTGGAACATTTCCCCCTCATTGGCAAGGTAGTTGTGAATGTCAAAAGGCACTTAAAGTGATCACACAATAAATATAATATTCTCTTCTGCAAGTGTAGATTTGCTTAGATAAAAAAATTAAATATATTTTATGGAGAATATTGAAATACATGTAGTCATAAAATCAATCCACTCAGAAATTCATAAATATAAATATAAATGTATACCATAATATAGTGAGATGAACATATTGATGTAAGTATGGAAAATTTTATTTTGACACATTTCTGGAAACAAATTAATGTCCACAGTTACCTGGTGTAAGGAGAGCCAGAAAGATTGCCTCAGGGAGAACCCGGTATATTCTAGGCAGTCTCCCTTTGGTTTCGAACTAATAACAAGGATAATAGTCATGACAGGAACTGTCAAAGCAAAATACAAGACTCAATGGTTTTAATAACAAAGTTTTGTTTTGCTTTTGATTGTTTCTTTCTTTCTGTAATGGTAAAACGCTGTGGCTCAGGTACCCAGGGGTGTGGTGGGCCACTGCGGGTGGCTTATGGCTGTGGCAGGTAAGAGACCACGGTGGGCCTGTGGGGCAGCCGGTCCCATCACCTGAGGCCTCTGTGGGTCCCAGGTGGGTGAGAGACAGAGACAGATAGGCATACCATGAACAGAAAAGTGAGTATTTATTTAGTGAGTTATGGAGGGGAAAGAGAAAAGGGTAAGGGAAGAAGGGAGAGAGCAAAAGGAGGCAGAGAGAGAGAGAGAAAGAGAAACTGAGAGAGAAGCAGGGATGGAGGGAGGAAGAAGAGAAGCTACCTCTTCAGAGACAGAGAGAGAAGGAAAAGAGAGAGCTCAGACTGGAAGCAGAAGGAAGATGTGCTTGACTTGGTGGAGAGAAAGGGTGGGACTTGTCTCTTAAAGGGACAGGACAAACCATTACATTTTCTTTCTCAGAGTTACAGAGACTGTAAGTCCAAAATTAATATGTTAACAGGCCTAGTTTCCTCTGAGACCTCTTTTCCTGAAGACACCTTATTCTTGCTGTATTCTTACAAGACCCTTCACTGGTGCACATCCCATTACCATTACTTTTTATAAAGACACCAGTTTCCAGACCTGTACAGTGTATTAGGGAGCAATCAATGATTATTGCACCAGGCTTAGGCTATGTAAGGAGTATACATGCTGTTAAAAGCTTTAAAGGTTTAATGAAAACCTCTGTTGCTTCATGGTTGATGACAAAGGCTCAGAAAGTGGATCCTGGGACCATATTTGAAACTGACAAAATTTTATGCCCTGGTTATGAACACAGGATTTAGAATAACAGTTTGTGCCTCTGTTTCCCAACCATAATATTAAAATAATGGCATCTGTTTCTAGGATTATTCTAAGCAATAAGAAAATCAAGCCAAATGTTTTAGATATTGCAAATAAGAGTTCTAAGATGAACCATTGGTACATATAAGTCCCTGAGCTGTTCTCAACACCTCCTAAAAGTACTCCAACTCTATAGTTTATCATAAATTATTCATAATATGAGAATGATATGTTTAGATGCCTTACTGTCAATAAAGCATAGACCACACTTTCTAGCTGTGTGGGAATTCTATCTTGTCCAGTCACTAAACTAGATATGTTAAAAGAACTCCTCCATATTCATCAGAAAAGCATTGTAACTGCTATTAGATTATTTTTCCTAGTGTTATCCATATTACTAAATTTGCCAGTACAGAGATACCCATAATATATCTCCACATGTTAAGATACATTGTGTTATTTACATTTTTCCCAACTATGTGCTCTACCTTTAGAATAAAAACATAAGTTTCATTTTTCAACATAAAATAGAACAGGGCAGAACAGATGCCCCGAATTTCATTTTTAAGCAGCAACCTTGATCAACAGCACCAGTAGCAGCTGTTGCGCTGTTTATCGTCACTTGATAAGAGCAAAGCCGCAGCTAGAAATGAAAACTAAAGCAAATGAAAAAACATCTGCAAAGATCAAGCTCCAGGTCAGTCTTACCCCAGCAACATTCTGTAGGCTTCAGAATAGTTTCCCATGCTCAGATATGCTATGACTTCGTGGATGTACTATGCCGGGTTGCAATTCTAATCTTCCTACCATCCATGCAGACAAACAACACGAGTTTTTGAGCCACATCTCTACCACCTGATATGACGCAAAATATCTGTCCTGAGAGTGCCCTTGAAGTGAATTCAAGAGAATTCATGTAGAATTCAGTAGAATTACATGGGCACGAGCACAAAGCAGCCAGTGTAGACCATGTGTGGTTCCCTCACAACTCCGTCAGAAACTTGTCCTCAGCAAGTCTTGTAGAAGACACCCAAGCATCATTGGTTTAGTTAAACAATGACAAATGGACTCTTGTAAATATTGGGCCTAGAATAGAAGGTAGAACAGACGCATCTTTTATCCTCTTGAAGCACAGAGTCTGGAAAGAAAGTCAATGAAGACTGAACAGGAACCGATCCTCTAGGAGTCCACAGAAGTGAGTCCAGTCCACCTTGATCAGAGGTCAGAGAATTCAAGTCTACTCTTGCTTCTTCAAAGATATGACAGGAGGTTTGACTGCCCACAGGATGCTTAGTCTAAGGTGTTGTTGTTGCATGTCCTGCCTACACAACAGAATGCCTAACTCAGGATATAGGTGCGTGATGTTACAGGTATTGATGCAGGTAATTGCTCTGTTTGTTCTTTGTATCATGGTAAAACTGTCTTCTGCCTTCTCCCCACTGCTTTTGCATTGGGGTATATAATTATATGGAAATAAATGCGGGCAAATTCAGTATTCACTGATTGCCCGCCTGTTTCTGTTCTACATTTCTGTTTCTTTTCTTTCGTATCTCTGTTCCTCCTGTCTAATCCATGTGTCTTTGCCCTGGAATGTGAGAACTCCATTGAGGCTGGACCCTGACAAAATAATTGGAGAGAATATGTGGATTGCAGAACTGCAGTTTTTACAGTTTATCTATTTCTGACATCTTCATTCACCAAAGGATTAGAAAAGATCAGATATGACACATTAAGTGAAGGGGGATTTGCTTTGTGAGCCCTGGACTCACACTATTCTCCAGTCAGATTTCATCTTCCAGGAATCTGTTCATCTAGTAGATATCATTTTGTGAACTTCTATCAGGCCTGGTCTTGGGAAAGACTCCCTCCAAAAACATTTATCTAAAGGATCAGTGGAATGTTTTATTGTTATTTTTATTTTTCTATTACTACACATGTATGTATGGGATTTGTCTCATAGTATTGAGATCTAGTCAGGTATTTGATCTTGGACAGAAAAACCACTTAAGGAGCAGTGCCTACCACAACATAAACCTTCCATAAATATATTGGAGCAAATTAGTAAATCTCAAGTTTAAAGGAATTTTTAAATCTGTTCTGAATTTTTTGTTTGTTTTGTTTTTCAATGATTAATGAGTTAATTAAGGTCCAAGACCTTGAACTGAAATTTAGGCATATTAGAGACCAAGAGCTTTCAATCCCAGGGTATTTCAAAACTGGGATTGGTTTCCTTTCCACAAAGTGCCAAGAGGCATATGGCATGTGGAATCGGCTTCACTACAGGCATATGTGGTCTCCAAATGTTCTGAAGATAGTTATCTTGCAGTGACGTAACCAAGAACTAGAGAGCTAGAATCAAGAAACAGAAACATGTGGGAATTAAAAACCCAACTCAAAATGGGGCTCCCTAGTGTGACGCAAGTTCACTAATCACTGAGAGCTGGCAGGAATGCACAATGGATTTAAAAAAAAAAAAAAAAAGCAAAATTACCAGGTTTTGCATCTGATTTCTACACTCACCAAACTCAACAGTGCAATGCAGTTAAAACTGCTCTTGGGAATGTGAAATGGAACCCACTTGAAGTCTCCCCCTCTTTCCTTACCTGACTTCGAGGTGTAAGGTTCTGGAGAAACTAAAGTTTAGTTCATTAAACAAACCTTGGCACTTTCTGGGAGACTCTGGTCTTGTGGAGTTACTATGTAGCTGTTAAACACAATCTTGGCATCATAAATGCTCTGTTTTCAGTCTGAGTAATCTAATCCTGGAGGTCAATTAGACCCTTCTAGTTGCCTATTAACTTTCTCTCACCCCAAGGGGACATGAGTTCAATTATCTTTATGTGTTCTGAGGAAGAAAATTTGGAACTGGCCAACAAGCCTCTAAGAGCCTAATGGTGACCTGGGAGGAGTTTTCAGCAGTTTTTAATGCTGGTCTAATTCATTCCAAATGTAGACTTAGGCCATCAGCTCGTTCTCTTTCCAAATGTAGACTGCAGCACTACCTAGTGTTCTCTCTCTCTCTCTCTCTCTCTCTCTCTCTCTCTCTCTTTCCCCCATTCTTCCTTTCCTCCCTCTTTCTGTCCCTTCCCTCCTTTCCTCCCTCCCACTCTCCCCCCCTCCTCTCTTTGCCCCCTGTTTTTTGCTTCCTTCATACAAACAGAAGCACCCACTGTCCTTTATTTCCCCCCAGTACACAAACATGCTTGGGTAATTTCCTTTCATTTTCAGATCCCCCTTAATGTTCAGAATGCCTTTCCTAACACCAGATCCAGTGCAGGGTTTTTCTCAGTGCACTCTCCTTGAAGATGCTGCCTTATCTATCCCCTTCCACATCAGTCTGCAAGCGATGTAACAGCTGAGACTGTGTCTCCAATTGGTCTCTATATCACACATGGAAATGTGCCTGGTATGTGGTAGGGTCTCATTATATTTTTGTTAAATAAGTAAATGAATGAGTTGAGCACATTAAGTTTTAGTACTATGCTTAGTGATCATGAGAAACATTATCATAAAACCCTTGGGTATCACCTATCAAAAATAATTATCTATCAGAACATACAAGTGTGCTCCTTAATATCTCTTGAATGAACGATTTTAGATACCAGAAATACACACACACACATACACACACACACACACACACACACACACACACACTTAAGCTAACTATACTTTTTATAGTGTATTTTTATTTTTTGTTCGTTGATGTTTTGCCTGCATGTGTGTCCTTGAAACAGGAATTACAGGCAATTGTCAGCTGCTGTGTGAGTGCTGGGAATTTAAGATCCTCTGGAAGAGCAGGCAGTGCTCTTAAGTGTTGAGCTGTCTCTCCAATTTCAAGCTAACTATACTTAAAAGCATGTTTTATTAAGGGTTGGCAAATAACTTATAAGCAGTATAATTAACTATTATGTGAAAGATTAGGTAGATGACAACATTATCCTTATTTCTCTGCAACTGCATATTACAATATTATGTTCATTTCACAGAATCAACTAAGTCCTAGTTGTAATAGACCTGCAAGAAAACATGGAGCTAACCAAAGGAAATAGCAACCAAAAGAAAACTCAAAATTTGGAATTGGCACACAAAGACTGTCTTTGTCACAAGTGCCCGAAAACATAACAGGGGAATATACCACATAATGATTTAGGTCTTAGTGCCAGCTTGGAAACCCAGTACTTCTTTTAATACTGCTGCATTTCCCAAGATCGTGCAGCAAAGTTCCTATGAGGCCATCAATTGTTGGGAACTAAGTCAGCCTGTGGTTTACCTCCCAAGGTTTCTCTCTAGAGTCTGTTATCTCTGGCAACAGTAGCAGCGTTAGAAGGCCACTGTGTAACCAAGAATTCACACAGTCTGAAACTGCTTGTGTCAGGCTTTTCTTCGGGGTGAAAATAATATTCAATGACTTTCAGCATGTGTTTACCACATCTGCACCCATTTTGGGTCAATCAGAAAAAAAAAAAAAGAAAAAGAAAAAGAAGCGCTGGAAAGAAATGTGCTATCCATTCAAAAGTCAAAACAGGGGAAGGCAGCTGTGTGCCAACCCTGAGAATTGCACTGATGAGAGCCGTGCATGGCAGAAAGAGCTGCTTCAGGAAAAGAAGCTCAAACTTCTGAGCACGGAAAGGCCGAGAAGGGACATGGGACCAAAGTGCCTGTCCACCAGCAAAGGCATTTCCTAGGGACCCAGTAAGGGCATTTTCATTCTGGCCCCAAGATAGTTCCAAAGCATTATTTCTTTACCATGAGTAGGTGCCGGTGGGTTGGTGCGAGTACCACCATTTCTTTCACTTAATTGTTGAAGAAAATATAGACTTCCAAAGGGAAAGTCTTTCACTTCTGTTCTGTTTCCACCGATGGTTAAAACCTCACCTGTAACTTCTCCCCACAACCATCTTTCGAACTTTCTTCCAGAGTATTTATGTCAATTAGTTCTACAACAAAATGCTTATTAGACAGACTGAGAATGAGATTTAATGAAGCTAGACAAGACCGAAGAGAGAGTCTAGAATATTCCATAGCTTCTTCAAATTGTCTAATGTCTTTAGTGTTCTCTCTTTGCACAAGTGGACTGAGGTATAATTGGGCCCGAAAGGGGATGGGTCTCCTCATCTGTTTGGGAGCCTAGATACCCACTTTTCAGAGCTATGACAAAGGCAGGCAAATACCAAGATTCAAGGGTACAAATGACAAACCACACTGGGTCTGCAGTGGACTGCCTTCTCTGCTCTTTGCTCGTGAAGTCAGAGTCCCAGGTTCGATCCAGCATGGGCCAGTGACTTTTTTCTTTCCCAGAGGTCACAAAGAGCACAGCTGCCTGCCCTTGGGTTGTGTCCTTATTAATGAGGAGAATAAGAAAGAAGGTTATCTAGATGCGGCAGTAAAAGATAATGACAGAAAAATGGTCACTGGTGCTCTCATTTCAGGCCCTTTAATTGCATGTGTTTATGCAGCTCTAAGAAAAACTCTACAGAGTAATTATCATTATTAGATGAGAAGATGATAGGCAAGATTAATAACTAGCCCAGAGTTACACTATTAACTGCATGACAAAAATCGGGATTCGATACTCCAAATCTGTGTGTTTCTAGTGCTTTGTTGAGAAGAATAAGTCTTAAATGTGCCCTTTTGAATCAGATAAAGAAAAAATATTTTCACCTATAAATACATATATACATAATTATGTTACGTACATATATTTATACACATATAAACCCATATATATATGTATGCGTGTATGTGCATGCATGTATGTGTGTTTACAAATGTATATGTGTTACAATGTTTCCAAAGTTGTTAAGACTTTATAATAAAAAGTAGCCACAATTCCTGGATAAATTTTAGTGAAGTATTTAAATCTTATTATCTGTATGTTTCTGTGTGAAACTAACATAATTAACAACTGTAATCTCAAAAGTTTTAATGAATATTAAATAATAAATATGGTTATGATATATAAGACATCAAGCACTGTGAATATAGAGAATATTATTTTTGAAGAGTCCTCAAAAACACAATTTAACATAAAACTTGACACACATACATAGAGAATGAGGCTCAAAAACATGTATAATTCTTGTAAACAATGTATTGAACATTCTTTCCAAATATTCTTTAACTTAATCAATCTACAATGAGTTACTGAACCTATCCTGGGCTTGTGACCTTGTGTCAGAACAAGTTAGATGTTGGTAGTGTCCGTACCCTAGTCTGCCATGGTCTGTCCAGCTGGGGTGAACAGATGTGAGTGTTGTGTCTCCCCAAGAAAAGTTTTTCCATTCAAAACTTATCCAAGTATGTGTGGCTGCTGTGTTGGTGCTTGCTTGACTTTTTTGTTATCTACTGTCTACATTTTTAATTTATTGGAATCAAAACTCTGATACAAGAACACAGTTTTATAGTCACATTGTCAGCAAAATAAATAAAATGGTCTTCTTCCTCTGGATTTGGGAGCATCCTTTTAAGCCTCCATTTCACAGAAGATGCCATTTTGCTTTAACCACATAACATTCATGATTTTGAGGATGACCTTTGACAAGTACTGATCTGACACATAAAATAATCCACCTAGACAACGAGTTAAATTGTTATCTTAAATTCCAAGATGACACACCCCCATGCTGAAGGCCTTATAATTCCCTCAGACATCCGTATTGTCTCCAGTGGCATTTTTTATTTACTTGGAAAATTAAAGGCATGCCCTTTAGTGCACATGACTTTCTGACTTTAAAATTTTTCTTGATTGTCACGCAAAGACCAAAGTACAACAAACTGAGAGGAAGCCTTCCACAAATTCAATTTTGGGAAACTGTCTTGCATGTCTTTATGCCTCTCTGAGTAAAAGAAACATTCCAAAGACTGAACCTTCCATTGATGTTCCTTTTTATTTTGGCATTGATTTTTAATGAAACTGAAAGCCAAAAGAAGTTGCCTAGAGATAAGTTGGGTTGTTTTCCAAAAGGCAGAGAGGTTTCTTTTTTTGGATAAAATTAGTCTGATAAGGTCTCATGGAGTCTGAGGTCCTGATGATCATCTATTGTGCCAGAGAAGCCATCTTCAACACACATGGTAACCAGAACACTGGGACCCCGAATCCTCAAGAGCAGCTCTAAGATAACCGGGTCAGAGCAGTACTTTACTTTGCAGCAGTAAAGTAAGTACTGAGGCTTTTGTTTACTGGTTTGCTTGCTTGCTTTGGTTTTCTTTTGGTTTGTGTGTTTGGTTGACTTTTCGAGATAGGGTTTCTCTGTGTATCCCTGCTTGCCCTGGAACTCCCTCTACAGATCAGGATGGCTTTGAACTCAGAGAGATCCGCCTGCCTTTGCCTCCTGAATGCTGAGATTAAAGGTGTGCGTCACCACTGCCCAGCAAGTACTGAGTTTTAGAGCAAAAAAAGATAGAGAATCATTAGGGTGTTTAAATTTTTTATTTATTCTTGAGAATTTCATCCAAATACACAATGAAATGTATGGCTATCCTTCATTTACCCTCTCCAATTCTCCCCATATTCCCCCCCCCAACCTGCCCCCTTTCCGAATTTCATGCCTTTTTTCTTCAGTCACTGGTCCGTCTAGTGTTACTCACATGTGCTTGGATGTAGGGCCATCCACTGGCACATGGGATAAAAACCAATGGCTATATCACCCCAAAAGAATGATTTGGTCAACTGCCAATGGTTCCTCAGGAAGAGATGGGGCCTTGAGATCATCTACCCCATCTATGCAACATTTTAGCTGGCTCAATCATGTGCGAGTAACCACGGCTGCTTTAAGTACACGAGTACAATAGCTACGTCACATCCAGAAGACAGCATGCTATCCTACTGTACCCCATCCTCTGGCTCCTACTTTCTTTCTACATCCTGTTCTACAGTGCTGTGCCCTGAACGTTAAGACAGGGGCTTTGGTGTGGCAACCCCGCTTAAGGCTGAGTACTCATCTTCGACTCTCAACTCATTGTCTAGGTCTGCGTCTCTCCATTGACCACTTCCCACTGCACAAAGAAGCTTTTTGGAGCGACCCTGAGAGAAGACCAGGAACATGGATATAAACAGAAATATTTAAAAGTCAATTTGGCAATATGACTGTTTAGCAAAACGATAATAACGGGTTTTGTCACAGGGCCTGCGACCTCCTCAGCTACGGGCTTTTGACAGGAACTCTAGTACTCATCATGGAATTCCCTCCTGGGGGGCAAACCTAGCTTCAAATCCTCTGCTTTGTGTGTTTAATTTGGGGCACACGTAGAGGCCAGAAAACCAGAAAAGAGCCTTCAGTTGAGGGGAGACATTTAAACACGGGAGGACAGTAGATAGCAGGTAAAATAAAACTAATGATGTAGAGTTTGGGGTGCAGAAAGGCTCTTTTAGGGAGGTCGATGGGAATATGCCAGAGATCGGGGGTGAGAGGAGAGTTAACCCAGAGGAAAGCTGTATGAAAAGCCACATGGAAACCGACTATCTCACTACCTAATTAAATGTTTTATGGGATGCAGAATACACATGAAATCAAAACAAGACTTAAGTATTTAAACAGGGATGGGGCCAGAAGAATGGAGAAGGCCGGGTGGGTGGGAGTTAAACTAAAATTAGGCATCTATGAAAAAGCTTTATGGAAACCTACTACTAGCTAGTAAGCTAACTTGACAACACATCTTTAAACAGAGTTCAAATGGAATGGCCCTGCTTGGGTGGACAGTGCCTCTCTTGCAAGAAATAAGATAGCAAATACAAATCACAGTGCAAGGTGTGGGATGCTTCCTTGGGTGTTATTGGTCAGGAAGATCCCAGAAGAATTCAAAACAACATGGGCTATTGTCATTGCTCTTGGTTACCCTACTATAACTATATAGTAAGATACTATTGATAAATTATGTCACTCTTTGGCTAAGGGACATAGAGAAAACAATCACAAGCTGACAGGGTCATTTCCTCCCTGCTGGAAGCTTTCATAGTGCCAGACAGTGCTATGAAGGCTGCTGGGGGAGAGAAGCTATCAGTCAATTACCTAGCATTGGAGCCTTTGCATTACAATATCAGCTGACTCCCATCAATACAGAAGTGACATGACTATTATTGGGTAGCTAATGACTTTCTGATTAGATTGCTTGGTTTTTAATATAAGCTTATAAATAAAAATAAGAGATGTTGTGCTTAGATGGCTTTAAGATATATAGACAAATACCCAGCTTAAAATCCTTGCTAACTCCCTCGTGGTCTTTAACAACTTGATAATGTGTCTAAACTATTTGTTCATTTGAAAGAGTAGACTTGACGTAACATTCTCAGTAATTTTCCTTCAGATTTTCTTTTGAGAACAGAATGTTAGTCTATTTACCTTAATACCACTGTCCTCCCCACCAGAAGATCAAGAATCCTTTGAAGATGGATTCATAAATATATTTAGAGCAGAAATAATGATTGTGCAGGAACAGCGTATATCCCCGATTTCAGGAAAAACATGCATATTACTTGAAAGAGTCTGTTAATCAAGCCCCTATCTGGACACCCAGCTTCATCGTCTTGTCTGTGTATTTAAAAGTAACACAATATAGATGCAGTTCTTCACAGACGTAATAATTTCAGAATTGGACAAACTCCTTGCCAAATCAGGCTCTGACAAATAATTCCTACTAGGTCACTTTTGTACCAAAAGACACATGAGTCAAGGGAAACTATTTTGCTCAATTAACTTCTTATTGCAATCTAATAATAAGAGGGCAAAAGATAGGGTTGAAGAAACATCCTCCTAGGCATGTTCCAGAAAATATGGCCATCAGGATACTTAAGAAAGTTAAAAAAAAACAACCTTGAATGAAATGACGCGAAAGGGAGGGTCCCACTTTCCTAGAACCTCTGAGTTTCCAAGACAGTGCCAGTGTGCCATAGTACAATAGAGACAGCGTCTCTCCTCTTCCATAGTTGTTTTGGGGGTGCTTCCCAAGGAGAACAGTACTTCATCTGTTCCTAGGAGACCAAATCCTGTGCTCATTTGTTTGTTTCTGTCCACAGTCGATGCTTCAGTATTTCTTTACAATCTTTAAGTAGCAGTTGAGTTCAGGGTAGTTATTTCCTCCGTCATTTTACAACTATCTTTAAATACTGCTGTGATTAAGTTTAAACAAGTAAATAAACGCAGCCATGATACTTGGAGAGTGTTGTGGGTTTCCTTGGCTCCATGGGCACCCTTCGAAGGACCAGTTTCTGCAGCATCCACTCTCTCTCCTGTTGCCATATGCCTCTTTCTTTTTAACAACATATTATAAAGGAGTTGAAGCCAATATGTGTGTTTCCTTTCTGGGCAGTTGGAACACAGGCCAGGTTTTCTCTTAGTTTGACAAGACTATAAAAAATAAAACTTCACAGAGTTATTGAGATAGATCGTCAAATGAAATTCAGCTAAAGGCACAGGAACACTCAGTAACCATATCATTTTAAGGGAAGAAAAGATAATTTAAAAGTATCCAATGAAGGTTTGAGGATCAATATGTCAAAGCAATTTTTAAAAATGGAAATGTAGGAACATTATTTTCCAGAGAATGATTTTTTTTTTGAAAAAGATGTAATTTAAACAGGAATTTCTTTTTGATAAGTGGGTAAGTTGTCTCTCTCAGCTTTGGAGTTTAACAATAATGCTGCAGATGCCATTTGATAAAATATCTAAACCTGAAAGGGCCTCTTAAGATCTCTTACTGGCAAGTTTATTGATTTGTTTTTGCTCCACAATCCCCTAGGATGAGAAATGTCTTTATTGCAGCTAACTTCTTGATATAATTATTGTACAATGTGCTTCAGAAACAGAAGGAAAACTGTACAAAAGATAAAATGAAATGGAGAAAGGAAGGTAGAGAAAAGAAGGGGAAGAAAAACACAAACCTCAGATACCCACAGTCACTCAAATAATGTTTTTTAATCTAGTCTTTAAGACCTACAATGGAGAATAAATATATTCTTATTTATTTTGGAAAAATTGCATATTTTTGTCACTAAAACCATAGACTTTAAATTAAATCCGTCCATATTTAATTTCCAGCTCTGCCATGCATACTGTGGCATTCAGTGCATTTCCAAAGTTCTCTTTGTCTCACCTAAATCTACTGATAGTAACTCAAGTATGAACTTTTGTGAATATTTAATGAACTAAATGTAGAAAGGCTTGGAAATATGTTCTAGCACTTAGTAAATATTTACAAATGTCAACTATTGACATTTTAGTCATGGATGGTAGGGATGCCTAAGAATTATAAAATCTGAAGTCTCCAAGTATGGAGCCATTGGATTAAATAACACAAATGCATTTTCTCAGGATTCTGGAGATCAGAAGTCAAAGACAAAGGTATCATTAGGACTGGACTCTGGTGCAGGGCTTTCCCTGTCGTGTGGAGAAAACTACCTTCTTGCTGTATCCTCTCATGAATTTCCTCCTGTGAATGTAGTGGTCCCTGGGGAGAGCACACACATCAGATATCACTTCCACATCCTATCCATTCTATCAGATGAAAAGCCTACCTCTTGTGTCACTTAAACCACAAACATTGATGGGTGGTTCTGGAAATAGCCTGCTTCTGGGTTGCAGACAATCAGCTAGTTGCTTCACACTAACACAGCCCAACTAGAGACCTAACTACCTCTCTGGTCTCTTCTTATAAGGGCTCTAGACCCTTCTGAAGGGTTCCATTCTTATGGACTAATAAAAGGAAGCCTTCCATATTTATGAGTTCCATGAATCAACCATACAAAGCAAACACATTTTTCCAAAACACCGTAGTTCAACATCTATTTGCACGCCTGTGGCACTGTATCTACTGTCACACATCTACTTAGATTGTTTAGAGTATGTAGGAGAATTACACAGATTATACATAAACACTGTGGTGCTTTCTATAAGGAACTTGGGCTGCAATATGCAGGTTTTGGTGCCCATCAGAGTTCCTGGAATCAATCCCACAAAGACATTAGGACCCATCTGTGTCTCCCAACGATCTTGCCTTCCAACGCCATCACCTTGGGGTGACCGTCTGAACATGTGCTTTTCCGAGGAGACACATTTCAGTCTGGAGCACGTGTCCTACTGATTGCCTCTCCTTTGCACTCAGGACTTTAGCAACCTCTTGCTCTGCACATTTGCATACCAGTCTCCGTCGTCACTCTGAAGAGTCCTTCCAGTGAGTCTTAAGTGAGATGTATGTGCAGTTGTTTCGTTCTTCAGAGCCATTAACTACATTGTGTTTGCAAAGGACTCTTCCAGTGAGTCTATGCGGTTTGGTTCAGTGCCTGCCATGTGGTTGTCCACTAGAATTTTCTAGTAGATTTTACTATCAGTAGAACTTACTAGTAGAAATCTATATAAATACATTTCTAAATAAATATATCTAGTGAGCAAATCATGGAGTAATTAAAACTCTTGAAAACTGAAAATGCAGTAATGTGCTGATTTAAACTTTTAGATATTTGTAAGGTATATTTAAAATTTATTAACACTCTTGCCAAGCACATCAACATATATATTCCCAAAAATATATTTTCATTTCCATTCTACAGCACACAAAGTTTCTGCAAGTAAAATTCCTCAATACTATTTTTCACAATGAAATTAGGTTTTACTTTGAATTGCCTCACACCCAGCCCTTTCCCAAATATGGTTACGAGAAAAATTTGAATTGGTAAGTGGCTGGCATTCTATCTTCACCGTACAGGACTTCTGAGAGCTCCTGACAGGTACAGGTTAGGTTCTTTTGCCTGAACTGCTGTGCACTAAGGCACAGTCTTTATGCTCTGCTATGGGCTTTTACACTTTATTTAACAGGCATCCTTGACCTTGCAAAAGCTGAGAAAAGAAATGGGGGATATTTGATGTAATGTGAGGAGTGTGTTTATGTTTTAACACCGACTTTAAAACAGTTTGTCAAATCTTAAAATCTAGAATATATCAGAGTGGTCCAAATGTTATTATGTGAGTTCTTAGTAATTAGTTCCTTGAACAGACTGTCACACAGGTGCTGGGAAGCAGAGTGATCACAGGAGGAGCCCCAAAACTCAGTGGCCAGCCAGCCTAGCTGAATCCATGAGTTTCACATTCAAGAGACTCTTTTCCCCAAAAACAGTGCACACACACACACACACACACACACACACACACACACACACACGAGGGTGGAGTTTTTTATTTGTTTGTTTCTTAGCAAACTTTATACATCATATCCAAGTTATGGACTATGCCTTTTGTCATAATCTTCTCTAAAGAAAATAAGGCTTGGGAGTCTTGTAGCATCAATACATTATAGGAATAAAATATACAGGAGGGAAGATGACTCAGTGGCTAAAGAGTTTCCAAGTGTGCATGCCAAAGAACCCAAATTTGTAAGCCTAGCAATGTAAAAACTGTACAACAGTGTGTATCTGTAGCTCTAGTTTTTCAAAGAAGATGCAAGCAGAAGGACTCTGGTAGCTAGCTGGCCCACCAACCTAGACTGAGCAGTGAGCATGAGGTCCTGGGAGAGACTATGTCTCAAAAAAGCTAAAAATAAAAACTAAGATGGGGATGCTGGAGAGATGACTCTGCAATTGAGAGCACTTCTTGCTCTTGCAAATCTCTGAAGTTCAGTCGCCAGCACCCACATCAAGCAGCCTGCAACTCCAGTTCCAGGGGATTGGATATGTCTTCTGGACTCTGTGAACTCCTAGATTCACACATGAATGTACCAACACCCTCCCACATGCGTCCACATGATTAAAATACAATCTTAATACCTAGCATTGACCTCTTACAGACATCCACACAGATTAACATAGGGCACACATAGAGAATGATGGCAGAGCAGGGGAATGTCACTTTCATAAACTGAGAGTTTTGGCATCCCTTCCGTGCCATTTTAAATTCCCATCTTAAGACTGATACAAGCACTTGGAGAAGGATAAAATTAGATTTTTCCATGTTTATTCCTTGGAGACGGTGACCTTCAAAACTCTATTTACTAAATATATTTTTAAAATGTGGGATAGCTTTCTTTTGAATTCCTGTTATCAGCTCTCTGAAAACAACTGACATCTCTTAACCTCAATTACAAGATAAGTAGCTTATATTAAGCAGGCCACAGAACATTGCCATGTTGAAGTCAGCAGTCACTTTTGTTCTCCCATTGCTGCAAACTGAAATCAAAGGCACTGACGGAGAGGCATTTCTAAGGAGTGGGTGACCGTGTCTGTAGCGCAATTCTTCTTTCTGAATGAGGAGCTGCCCTGTGGTGTTTAAGATAGAAGTTAAATCTGAGGGGCATGTAAAGATAAAGGTTCTACTGAGGCATGGTCCATTTATTTCAACACAGAGACATCGTCAGAACACAGAAGAAAAGGAGGCACATTTGTCACCTTGAAAGGGGAAAGAGAAAGCATCCGTTTGCTGAAATGAGTTCTTTAACCTCAGACAGCTGTGAGTCATTTCTCACCTGTGCTAAAGTATAGCAGCGTCAACCCTGTATGTCGGCCCCATAGGGTGGACTTCCATGAAGTCAAATGCACAAAGAGATGTTTCTGTCTCGAGGACGTTCTGGTTGTTATGATTCCAAGGAAATCCAAACAGCAGAAAGGCAATTCTTACCAACTCAACAGATAGACTAATCAGCATACAAAGGGCAAGAATAAAGGTGCCAAAGCAACAAACAGTATCCACATGGCATGGCAGAAAACCCGTGCCTGAATAACACAGTTCCGAATCTTAGGTACACAATTTAACTTGTTTCCTTTGATGGTTCATTTAACTTCTATGATCTCAGTTTTCCATGTATAATGAACGTGATACATCTGGTAGTCAGAGAAGCCATGCTATTCCCAGTTTTTGGAGCATATCAGGTCTTAATGTATTCTATTTCTCCTTAGAGAAGGATAAACCATAGCAATAAATAGATTGAGTAATTTAGAAAGACAGTTTTGTTATGTTCCTGCTCTTACAGCCTTTGTGTGATTTGCACCGCCAAAATATTATAACACAGAGGCCTTCTGGGTTCCTACTTTGTTCCCTTGTTCCCTTCAAGTCAATAAACAAGACTCAGAGCTGAGAGAGCAACGAGGAGTGGCTGTGTTGTCCCTGAGTTACAATCCTTCCACTGTTCACCTCTCGGTCTGCAGACTGGTTCCACCGTAGAGTCACCTGCAGTGAAAAGGAATTATTGCCCCCCTTTCTCCCACCAATTCTTCTTATCTAAATAGCTAATCCTGTGCCCATGCAGAATTCTTCACAGAACCTCTCTACCTTATTGGTAGCAAGGTGAAGTCACCACTGAATTCCAACCAGCTGGTGGGAATTCAAGAGCAGAATGTGGATTCAGGTCATGTCTGTTGCTCTCAAATACCAAACTCTACTCACTCCCCACCTCCAGTGTCAATTCTTTTCCAATCCCAGGGCCCACCTGAACTCCTCAAACCACACATTCATTCAGTGCTACCAAGAACAGTCAGCCTGAGAAGTGAAACTTCCAAACACAAAATAAGGTGTATACTTCATCTTTCATGTAATTCCAAGCTGAAAGGTGACTGGATCTTGTGGAACTAGAGAGATATAAAACAAATTCATGAACTGTGCAAAGGAAATGAATGAGGACATCTATGGGGTTCTATTGGAGATATTTAGTAAAGGCAACTAAGAGAGATAGTTTGAGTAAATAAGTGTGCTGGTTAGTCTTATGTCAGCTTAACACAAACTGGAGTTATCCCAAAGGAGAGAATCTCAATTGAGAAAATGCCTTTTTAGCAACCAGCTGTAATGTATTTTCTTAATTAGTGTTTGATGGGGGAGGGCCCAGCCTAAGGTGGGTGGTGCCAACCTGGACTGGTGGTCCTGGATTCTATAAGAAAGAAGGCTGAGCAAATCATGTGGGGCAAGCCAGTAAACAGCACCCTTACATGACCTCTGCCTCAGTTCCTGTCTCCAGGTCCATGCCCTGTTTGGGTTTCTGTCCTGACATCTTTCGGAAATGAAGAGCAATATGGATTGCATGACGAATAAATCCTTTCCTTCCCAACTTGCTTTTTGCTAAGGTGTTTTGTTGCAGCAATAGAAACCTTAACTAAGACAATAAGCATAGAACTATGTTCCACTTTCGTTCTTGCTCCTCACTTCTAACTGCGCTCAGCTTCCCCTTGAGTCAACCTGTAGTATGTACTTGGATTTTTTCCGTGTGATGTAAGCCCCAAGGGTTGGAGTTCATCTCTTTGAGTGTAGAAATGGAAAAAATAAAGCATCTTCTTTTTACAAGTCTGGGTTACATATCTAATAAATTTTCCTGGGGAGAATAATGAGTTCATGAATAGGTTCCAAAGATACATATCTAATAGGATCTACTGGCACAGTACAAAGGCACCATTGTTGCTAACTTAT
This sequence comes from Arvicola amphibius, assembly GCF_903992535.2. Classification (NCBI taxonomy): domain Eukaryota; kingdom Metazoa; phylum Chordata; class Mammalia; order Rodentia; family Cricetidae; genus Arvicola; species Arvicola amphibius. Next base: position 17,211,421 of record NC_052057.2, on the reverse strand, counting down.
TATTAATTCAATATCTTTTCCTCCTTCTGGCCATAAGAAATAGTCTCACCATATTCTGAACTTTCCCCATACTGACATAATTCCCCTGCTCCTCCTTGGAAAATGTCAGCAGAACATAATAAATTCTTTGCTACACAGAATTTTTCAAAAACTGGGTATTCTCATTAATCTCAAATTCAATAGGCATTTTGGCATAGAGGTTACATATGTACACACATATTTGTGACAAACTGAAGGCAAATTATTTTGACGTGAACTGTCAGTGATCGTAGTAGCCTCAAAGATACATGGTTGGGATTAATGGCTACCATAGTTCTATCGGTAGATGAACGTGTCTGTGCATAGGGAGTTTACATTGCCAGAATGCCAGACCTTCCATTCCATCCCAACCCTCCTATTCTTCCCCTCATTGTCAGCTGGTCATGTTTTACTATCAGCCTCAGAAGCACTCTAAAGGAAGCTTCCAGACTCCTTCCAGCTCTTCACGTTCACACCCCCGAGTGGACTCTAGCCATCCGTCCCTCCCATTTTGCCTTTGTGTAAGGCTGTGCTGCCAAGGACCAGGAATCCATCTCCCTCACCTTCATGGAAACTCTCATCCTCCATATCCGCCTCCCTGCTACAAACCAGGTTGCCTTCTGCCAGCTTATTCTATTAAGCCTAGGAACACATGCCACTTCCTCCTTGGAAAAAAAGCAAAACCTAAATAATTCCTTTAACTAACTTCAGATCCTCTTCTCCCCATCTTCCTTTCATGTGACAATAAGAAATCGTGAGATGACAGTGGGGTAACGTTCTTCTCCATCCTTTCTCTCCTCTTCCAGCTTCCTCTTATTTCTTTCCTTCATTCTATACGGCCTTATTACCTCACAGAGTACAGTCAGCTGATACAGGTTTCCTGCCAGTACAAATGAACCCACAGCAAAATACATGGCTTTCATTTTATTTCCTCATTACACTCAACACAAAGAACTTCCAGCCCCTTCTTCTTGTTCTTGGTTTTGTAAGTTGTTTGAATCGCATTATTTTCCCTCACAGTTCTGCAGCTCATTGGAAGCTTGTCCAGTCAGCCTGGGAATCTGTGACTAGAAGCACCCAAAGGTCTCCTTACTCAAATGTCTGCAGCATGGGCCAGAAACTGAGAGAGATTTGGGGGCTGATGTAACAGCTTTCTCCCTCCCCATCCTCTCTGTCTTTTTTCTTCTTCTTCTTCCTCTTCCTCTTCTCCCCTTACTACTTCCCCATCACTGAACTTTTCCATGCAAATAGCTTGGGCTACCTCACCCTTCTTGTTACTTCCAGATAATGTACTTCTTACATGGTAGTCAACTCCCCCAAGGAAACGTTCTAAGTCGCCTAAATAGAAGCTGCAAGCTATTGATAAATCCAATTAGGCTTCAAAGCCTCAGAATGTAAATCAGTTACATCCTATTTGGTATGGTCCTTGGGGCCAATAGAAAGGGAATTAGACCTCACTTCCTAATGAGAAGAGTCTTAATATGCCAGGGGTCTCATGTCTCCTACCTCCCTAGTAATGATTTGCCCCCCCGCCCAGGTATCAGCGGGTTTCGCTTCTTACCAATTGACAACAAACTACCTGGTTCTCCTCTCAGCACTTTGCTTCCTCCTCCTCTTCTTCCTTCTTCTTTCTTTATCCTTCTGCAACACTGTTTACCCTGTGTTCATTGCTCCCCGCCTTCATGGCCTCAGGAACTTTTGTTCTTATTTAATATTGAAATACTTAGTAACATTTGTGCAACACACCAGTTGTCAAAGTATGTGTTTGTTGAATGAAATGTCCCAGATGCATATATAAGTATATTGTATGAATGAAGTCAGAACACCTTCATAAAAGGCTTACTAAGGTTAAGGTGGAGTTTGTATGCATTGAAAATGGGAGATGAGAGAGAGGCATGAAGGTCTGCTTGTTTTGTTTTAAGGACAAAGCCAGAATTCAAATCTTAGCAGTTGAGCATGAATCTTCAAGTTCTTTCCCACCTCAAGAAGGGTCTAGTATTCAACAGGCCCTGGCTGTCTCTGTCTTACTTGCCTCTATTGGCAACAACGGATGGCTTTCTCTACACTCCTCCGCAAACCATCATACCACCAGGCCTTACTTTGTGATTTCTCTGTGTCTCTATCCTGCTTCCTTGTTGAGCCCACTGGTTTCCAAAAAAAAAAAAAAAAAAAAAAAAAAAAAAAAAAAAAAAAAAAAAATCGACAAATTCTTCTCTTTATCTTCCACAGTGACATCTCTTGGGCACCTAATTTTTATTATATTCCTAACCACCTTCTCACCACACATGCCCATAGAACATGTTCTTTAATCTTTTCACCTCAATAACTAGCTAACCCACCAGGTCATTCTTCAAGCCACATCGCCAGAGGCCATCTTGATTTCTTCATGCCTGCCACTTTTTCCCACATACCCAAATCACTGAACTGTGATCATTTTGTGCCCCATATAACCTTCATGTGTCTTTCCATCCCTTCAGGATCAGGTGAGTTCAGGTCATCTTCATTATGTGCCTATATTACTGCACAGTTCTCAACTCTACTGTGCATCTCTCACTCTCTCTCTCTCTCTCTCTCTCTCTCTCTCTCTCTCTCTCTCTCTTTCTCTCTCTCTCTCTCTCTCTCCTCTCTCTCTCTCTCATTTTAAGGACAGTCAGAATAAATAGTCTTTCTTGTTTTCTTATTTATTTATTTATTCATTTATATGTATTTATTTATTTACTTTCTTTTTTTCTTTTGGAAGGTGAATCGATTATTTTCTTCCTTCCTTCTTCTGACTGCCCTGGAAACATATCAGAGAGGGAGGGAGAGAGAGAGAGGGAGAGAGAGAGAGGGAGGAAGGGAGGGAGGGAGAGAGAGAGAGAGTCCTCCTCTCAGGGGAAGGTTGTAGCCATACCTGGGTGTGGATGCATAGTAAACCAGAGGTTCATGGTTCATCTCAGGTATCATTTTCAATCATTTTCCATCTTGGTTGTTTGTTTGTTTTATTTTGAAACAAAGTTTCTCACTACAGTCTGCTGATTAAGCTAGTCTGATTGACCAGACAGCCCAAAGCATCCTCCTGTCTCTCCCTTCCCAGCTTACAGACATATGTTGCCATGCCCAGATCCTCTGTAAGTACCAGAGCTCAAACTTAGATCTTCATGCTTACTCGGTAAGCAATGTTACAGACTAATCCATATCTCCATGCCCTCTAGTTTTCTTGTTTGCTTGTGTGCTCATGTGTGTTTGCTTGCTTTAACCTTTAAGCCTTTTATTCCATACTAAAAATCAAGTGAAGAAAAGGTTTGCTGTGTAATTCGTTAGTCTTCAGCAAGGAAGATTTTCACAATGCCAGGATTGGTGGTACACAGCTGAGAGATCAGCAGTGACGATACTAAGAGGATGAACTGATCCAACCAGCCTGGAATACATAAAGAGAACCCATCTTAAGCTAAATACATAAAAACTAACCTTCCACAGGCATAACTTCTAAACCTTGCACTCTCCGTTTTTGCTTAACAGGGATTATTAAAGATTGTGATTTATTTACTTTAGTTTTCCCCACTTGGCCTTCTTAGAGTCCAACAAAAATATAAGCCACAAGAGAGAAAAAACAAGATATTTTCCTCTCCTCTTAGTACCTAGAACTCCTCTTATCTCCTGTATGTAGAGGGGGTTCAATGAGTAGATACTGAAGGAATTCAAAGCTTTAGAGTACTATAATGAGATAACAGGCAGACGCTGTGCTTTTGAATTCAAAAGCTTTTATTGCATTTCTGGTTGACTGTAACTATTGGTTCCACTGCTGATGTGGCTTAACTAGACTATAAGGCGTATATGTGGACTAACGCAGCTGAAGCAGTCAGTATGGAATGTGGCCTATGATGCTCTCTTTTGCCCAAATCAAAAACATTTATTTTTATGATATAATGATATATGTATTTTGATTTTCAGTCATAGCTTCTGGCTCATAACTCTTTCCTAAAGATAGAACACAGAAACTAGACTTTCTCCTCACAAATTGTCAACGAAACTCTAATCATCCTCCCTGGCTCCCTGTCCTCAACTGACCATAAGTCTGACAATTGTCTGACGTAACCTTGTCTTACAGTAAGTTCTAAGATCCTCCCCATTCCAGAGAGGTCAGCCCCATAGACTGGAGGAGAGGATGTTGTAGAGAGGTCACAGAGAATCTAAAATTGATAACCCTCTTTGCTTCACAACGCTATCACCACAGAACAGCAAAGCACAGGTGTCAGAATGGTGGGAGAGCTGGACACACTCTGGATGTGGCTTTTCTGCAAAGGGCTTGGGAGATCTTCAGTCTTTCTGCCACAGATCACCCTAAGCACCTCTCCACTCTACCCTACGCTGTACCCTTTATAATACTCAAGCGTTTCACTGACTCCAGTGTACCTCTTGAGCAAGTTAATGGAATAGCCAAGAGGGGAGGGCCTGATTTGTACTCAGGCACATGAAGAACAACTTTAGACTTGTAACTGGCATTTGAACTAAGAGAAGGGATAGCCTCAGCTCTGGAGTCCTCCTCCTGCTCACCCCACACTGTCTCCTGGTAGCTAATATAAAAAATCAATTAAATCCAAGAATACATTGGTGGTAAATTTATTACTTACTAGAAATCCCTATATCACTTTTAAGGTTATGGAAGTGATTCTTTTAAACACAAAGTAGGGAAACCTAATTCTTTTCTGTGTATCTTATTTTTAACCAAGAAAATACTAACTAGCAAACTTATGAAAATATTAACTATCAGAGTAATGTGTGTTTTCTTGCCAGCTTTTATATATTTCATATCAATGAAAAGCCTCAAATGCCTTCTAAAATTCAAATTAGATACAAATGTTCATACAAACAGCAATAGATGAAGAAGTATGAATGCACACTTCTATTATGTATTTAGATGGGCACACATAATTAAGGAAAGGTTTATTTGAATTAAAATTATAATGCTGTGTGATAGTATGGGTTTAGATAAGATCCTGGGATTCTGAGGGCAAAAGCATGATTATAGAGAACAACATGATTCTCAAATTGGGATTCCATCTCTGTTCAGAAATGCTAAGTATACCAACAGATGGTATGCGAAGTGCAGTTTTCTTGTATCGTCGTTGCACGGCAGTATAAATAATCACCTCATTGGTCACGAAGACAAAGGAACCTCTGTTTACTTTCAGGTGAGTGTGGTTGGATCCCTCATAATACTTTCAACTCTTGCTTCTTGATGGTGATCCAAAGTCATTGAAGCCTGGTTAGTTTACATGGTTTTCATTTTAGAGCCCACACAATGAAGAAAAGAACAGAGCTTCCTCTTGTTCTCAGCAGTGATTTCTACTGAGTTCTGGCTCCCTGAGCCGGTCTGAACTGACACACAATCGCTGCAGTCTGAAAACAGCTTGACAAGAGCAGGCATTATGCCTTTGCTCTCTCTTCCACGGCGGGTTCTAATTCTTACTTTGTATTTGCTTACAAGTTACTTCTGACAAAAGCTATGTTTAGCTAAACTATGTGATTATATTTGCAAATCCCTTGCCCCCACATGCACGAATTTAAGAAATTGTTTCAAACAAAGGTTCACATTCATTTCTTCATAAGGAAGGCAAAAGGTGTAAGGAAAGGAGAGGGGTTATATGTGCTTCTGCGACAAGCTTTCTCTGTTCAAAGTTTGTAAATGAGAACATTAATAAGAATGTTAAGTAAATTCTTGCAGGAAAGGTGTCATTTCTATCATCTGACCTACATGTTTGATTATCTAATAGTCCAAATAGACTAAACCCATCAGAAAACCAAAAGCACCTTTCCTGGTGTAAGATGCTTTTGATAGAATTTGATGCTTCGTTTGTTGTTGTCTTGGGGAAAAGTGATTCCAAACCACTGGTATAAGCTAAATATATGTTGAAGATTAATTTAGACTAGGGAAAAGCAGCTTGTCACAGAAGTGCTGGGCGATAATCAGGAGATGGAATTAAAGGTGTACCAGGCTCGACCCTGGTTCTTCCCTTTGATTGCTGAGTGACATTGAACAAGTTGCTTCACTTCTCTGAGCCTACTCTGTAAAACGTGGGTATTACTTTGAATGATGTTTACACTGTGTGGTTAAGTTAAATTCCCAGAACTCACAGTAGAAAGAACATAAACACACACACACACACACACAAATACGACTACTACTACTAATAATAATATAATATAATATAATAATAATAATAAGTAAACTACATTTTAGAAAAAGATTACATTTTAATTACACACACACACACACACACACACACACACACACACACATTGGTGCTGTTCTCAGGCTTCAGCTTTTGTCAGTAAAGCTTCTTACTGTAGCAGGCAGCAGGTAATGCAGAGACAAGCCTGGCCAAAGTGCCTAGAGTAAGTGACAGTACGGTGCTTGGACGTAACTGTATTGTACATACATACATATTGTAACATTCAAAGCTCAGGGAATACCATAGAAGTGTCAGCAGTCATGTAGCCTAGTGTTGAATCAGTGTATAAATTCTTGTCCAACAGATTTCCGAGAGGCAATGGTCTCCCACTTTGGCAAAAGCCACTGGACTGTGGGCAGTGCAGGACTTTGCTGAATTCATGCAGCCTGCAGGCTCTTTCTTCTCTCATCATATTGTTGATTCCTTTGGCAGCTTTTAGTTTCACTGTGTCAATCATGCATGCAACAGCTATAATTTCCCCCTGGAAATATTGTTCTTTCTCGAATATTTTCTCCTTAGAATCAGCAGGGGGCTAATGCGTCTCAAATTTCTTGTCTGAGATTACTAACTGCAACTCCCAATCCTGGAAACTTTTCTGACTCAACAGAGGCAGTTAAAATGAATGGGGTCTTGTTTTCATAGTTGGTCTAAGGAAAAAGTAGATAGAACCACCTTGTGGAGGAAGAGATTCATAAAATGGTAATGGCAGGAAGTAATAGGTAGATGTGAGAAAACAAAGCTTGGAGTATTAACCATATCTCACAGTTCTGGAAGGAGAATAAGGTATGCATATACACAGAGTAGGGAAAGAGCCTCGGGAATGTATCTAGTGGCAACCTCTGAGAGTAAGTTTTCTGGACACCAAAAGCATATAGAATCAATGGTAGGATCTGGTAGGATCCAATGGGGAAATGCAATATAAAATATGTAATGGATAGATCCATCTTTACCATACATAGGAGCTTATATTGGTGGAAGAAGTATGGTGTAGCAGGATTGGAAAAGAGTACCTTATCAAAGACTGTGTTTTATAGAGAGACTGAGACACAGGACCCTCCTGTAGAAAAAAAATGTATGAAAGCATATTTTTCAGACATGAAAGAATTATTTGGGTTTGAATATTCTTGTTCTTAATGCATTGTACCCATGTCTATTACTTTTTAACTTTGTAAGCACAGGTAGCAGCCAGCTGATATCAGTGCTACAAGATCAGGATGTGTCTGGCTCAATATTTAGTTAAGTCTACAAAGATGCTGAACTCTGTGTCTAGAATAAGGTTATGTAAGGGAGTGGGAAAGTGTGTTTGGGGAAGCATAAAAGGGAATTGTGGGGGCTTTTATGTTTATGATATGTTTCTTAAAATATGATGCAGTTCTTAAAAGTCAAAAAGAGGATTCAATAATAAAGCTGTTCATGTAAGCCTGGTTAAAAAAATACCAACTCTATTAATGTATGACTAAAGCTGGCTCGAGCTATTCAGGACCCCTTAAGTGGAATCGACCTGGTGGTCCAACTTTTTCCTTGCACCAATGCCCCTTCCCTGTCTCAGGTCTCAGGACCTTAGCCCAAGCTCGGGCTGGACCACGGGCATAAAAGAAAAGACAAAAAGAATGCAAAAGCCAGAGAACGGAGGTATGCAGCAAGAAGATGTACTGTGGGCATGACATGGTCATCACACTTGCTGACTTAAGACTCTAGTTGCCTGCACATAACACATACAAGATGAGCCCATTGATATTTCATTATGGGTGTTCAGGGGGCTCCTGAGTCCTCATTCCTCCCTAAAGGGCCAGTGGCACTTAGTGGCTACTAAAGGAAGAACTGTCACTTTCATCAGTGGTGACTAAGTTATCTGTGCGCCAATAAATAACTCCCACTCATCCTCATGCAAACAAACTTAATTAAACTCAGGGGTATTTCTCTCTCTCTCTCTCTCTCTCTCTCTCTCTCTCTGTCTGTCTGTCTGTCTGTCTGTCTCTCTCTCTCTCTCTGTGTCTGTCTGTCTGTCTGTCTCTGTCTCTCTCTGTTTCTGTGTGCATGTGCATGCATATGAAAGAACTTAAAAGACATTTAAAATACATGTTAACTTTTATTCTTACATATCAATTTGCAATTGGACACTGGATTTCAAGATGAATTGTTAGTAGCTGTGAACCCCCAGATCATGAATTTCTTGTAAACAACTTGTTTTTCCCTCATCTGAGTGCCTACAGCTGCTTTGAGCACGAGACCCTCAGGAGTTCCTGATGGCAGGGGAATGGTTTCTGGTGTGTTTGGCTGGGGTATGCCTATCTCTATATTAGCTGCCCTGGACACAATAAAGTGGGCATTCTTGGGGCAGTTCCGTTTCAAGGATGACCCGTGTCTCTGTTTGTGTATCTTTGTGTGTCTCAATCTCCAGCCCCTTGCCGGGTTCACGAACTGTATGGTGGCGCATAGAGTGCAGAGGGGCATGGTGCGCTGCAATGAATAATTATATTTCACTTAGCAGAACAAGTAAATATGCATGGACCTTGTCTCTCTCTTTTTTCCTTCAGTCTCATTTGACTTGATAGACACACAATGACCTTCAAGGACCTATTTGCTTCATTTTTAATATATTGTCTAGGTTTGGTAGGGTGGCTACAACAAGTGCCACATGATGCTGCATAGCTTGAACAGCAGGAGCTGATTTTTTGCAGCTCTGACTGTAAGTTTCAAGGTCAAGGTGACTCCAGGTTTCCAGACCGTTGCCTCCTCTCTGTGTCCTCCCATGGCCTTTCCTCTGTTGTTTTCAGTCCTTGAAGGGTAGCAGTCACACTGCACTGGGGCCCATCCAGAGAACCTCTTCTTGCATGGGTTGCTTCTTCCAAGACCCTCACCTCCAAGAATAGTCACTATCTAGGATACAAGGGTTAAGTCTCCAACGAACAAATTTTGAGAAAATATAATCATCATATATAACTGAAAGTCCCTCTTGAACAAGCATCAGAATTACTCAGATCAGCTCTGCTATAGAATCATTGGCTTTCATGGGAGCCTAGCAAACTCTTTCTAGACGATTTAATTAGATTGTTTTTATATAGAAAAGAAACTAAGGTCAAAAATTCCAGAGATTAGAGACTAGGAATCAAGTTGCAATTTGTGACAGGACTTTTAACAATAGTTCTCAGAAACCCACAGATGCGAGCATCCTGTGGCTGGCACGTGCTCTTCTCATCAACCAAAGCACAATTAAGGACTTCACTACCTTGTTGTGGTCTTTCCCTTGCCCATATACACCGTGTTCCCAACAGGACAAGTTATGAGAGTGAAGACTGAACAGTAGCCCTCACAGTTCTCGCTTGGATGATCACAGAAGAATCTACACACAGGCCTGGGTCATCTCTTTAGCGTTTTCCTGGCCTTTCAAAAATTTGGGGAACTTGGTCAGAGATGTCTAGCCTACCTCTGTATGGACTAAATCACACTTATTGCTGACGATCTTAATTAGGGTTACTATTGCTGTGATAAATCACTATGACCAAAGAAAGTTGTGGACAAAAGAGTTTGTTTGCCTTATGCTTCCACATCACCGTTCATCATTACAGGAATTCAGGGCAGGATTATGGAGGCAGGAATTGATACAAAGGCCATTGAGGATGCTGGTTCCTGGCTTGCTGCCCTGGTTTTCTTAGCCTGCTTTTTTTTTTATAGAACCCAGGACCACCAGCCCAGAGATGGCACCACCCACAAAGAGCTGCCCCCCCCCCACCCTGCCGTCAATCACTGATTAAGAAAATGCCCTACAAACCTGTCTACAGCCCAATCTTATGGAAGCAATTTCTCAACTGAGAAATCTCCACTCTGATGACTCTAGTTTGTGTCAAGTTGATATATAAGTAGCCAGCACACTAACAAAGATAAAAGCTCGAGCAAGCCCACTTAGTGGTGTTATCATCAAATGGGGAGAGTTGTGGAGTTCTACACATAAGAGGACATTAAGAAAAACTACCTGGTCAGGTGCCGTGGTGGCTAATATCTGTAACCATAACACTATGCAGACTGAGGCAGAGAATGATATAGTGAATTCAAATCCACAAATTTATGTTTGTAGTCAAATAAATGATGAGACAGCAAAACTAACTCCATTGCCCTGTTCAGCGTGAGGTTCTCTAAGCCATACTTGCTTCTCTGTGCGCTAAAGTGAGACCTTGATTTGGCTTGCTAATTAATAAGTCATATCCTTACAAATATATGTTAGGCAACTTTCCTTTTCCTGGGGTGATATACGAACTTTAAAGACTATGCCTTGTTCAATCCTGTTTAGCCTCCCACCTCAGGTTTCTGGAAATTAGATTGCCTGAGAGGTGCATAGACTTCTTTTCCTTTTACAAAGCAGTTGAGTATTTTCAAATACTTCTTGATTCAAACAAGAATAGGAAAAAAATAGCTGTCAGTTCTTTCCTAGAATTAAAACCAAGCAGATAGAGAATTACAGAGCTGCAGACTGAAGCCACACTGTGTATGGACTGTAATCTAGCAGAAAATCTTTGTGTGGAGAAAAACTAATGAAAAATTGACCAATCTCTGATCTCAGTTTCTGAGACTCAGGTAGAGGTTTTCAGAGTCCTGGTCATGAGTTTGGGGATTTGTCTGAAAGAGTAGCTTCGTAACTACCCTCCTCAATCCACCCTTATTCTGCTGTGGTTTTTCAAAGCCAACGCCCAAGTAATTGTTTAAACCAACGGTCATGATGTGAAGTCTTCAGTGACACTCAGCCTCACTCAAAGCAAAAACAGGGACCTTGTAACAGTTCCTAAGCCTCTGCAAGACTGAACTTTCTGCATTTTCAAACTCATCTCAGTACTGTTTATAGCCTCTCTGTCAACTCTGCCTTCTTGTCCTTTCAAGTGTTAGACATGTAGTCACATCAAACTTTTGTCCCTAAGCTTGTCCCCAGCTTGGACTGCTTCTTCCTCACATGTGGCCCCATCACCTTCCTCAAGGAGTCCAATTGGTAGCTGAAATAATTTCTGATGTATACTCTCTATGCACCTTATATATTTTACCATTCCTTATAATACTTACAACTCTATCATAGGTTTATCTTTCTCTCTGTAAAGTTTGTCTCACTGAGAAAGCTTTCCACAAGGGCAGAACTTTTTGATTGTTTGCATGTTTCCCAGTGCCTATAGCATAAGCAAATATTTGTCAATAAAAATGTGAAATGATGTGGATTTAGTAGCTTTTGATGAATGTGAAAGGCAGCTAGAGAACCAGTTAATAATGAGATGGAGGGAAGCAGATGCTCTCAAAAGAAGCTGGAAAGAACTTTAAATCATGCCAGGGGATTAATGGAGTATGAAAGAAAGAGAGAGAATAAAAATCAGAGAAGGACAGAAAAAGAATGAAGAAAAGACGGAGGAAGGAAGTCTTTATATTAGCTTTAAAAGGTGTTTGTGGATGTGTCCCTCTTCAAGTCTGCTTCTCAACAGGTCTCGGTCATCTGGACTACTTTAATGGTGTTGACCTAAAGCAGTCACACTTCTTCCTTTCAGTTCTGAAGGTTGAAAAAGATCTAGGCCGAGATGCCAGTATTTCTTGGACTGTTGATTGCTATATTCTCTTCAGATGCTGATACAGAAGTCAGGAGAAGGAAAGATAATGATGGTCTATATTGATTACCAGCTGAACAGGATCTAGGCTCAGGAGACAAATCTCTGGGCACGTATATAGGAGGATTTCTAGATTTGGTGACCTGAGGTGGGAAGACCTAAATGTGATCAGCATCACTCCATGAGTCAGGGTCCTGGACAATAAGAGAAGAATGTGGGCTGAGTCTGAGCATTCACCTATTTGTGCTTCCTGTCTGCTGACAAAATGTGACTGTCTCATGACCCTGTCACAGTCACCTCTCCACCCTGATGGACTGTGCTTCAGACTCAGAACCAAAGAAAGCCTTTTCTCCTAAACTTGCTTTTGTGGACCTATTGGTTTATTATAATTGTTAACTTGACTGGGTCTAGACTCAATTAGGGAGCTAATAGGTAAGGGGGTGTCTAGATTAGTTTATCCTCTGGGCATGCCTGTGAGGGATTGACGAGGGGAATACTCACCATAAGTGTGGGAAGAATCATTCCACAGGCTGGTACTCTGGACTAAATAAGGAGAAGGTTAGCTGGCCTTAAGCACTGTGTGACCAGCAGCCTCAAGCTTCTGCCTCCACACCTTCCTTGCGATGTTGGACTGTAAACTGTTCTTACAGCTGCATTCGTCAGACAGTTTCCTCCAGCATTAAGACAAGTGACTAATACAGCCAGGTATTTTGTCATAGAAACAAGAAAAATAATACAGAAGCTCTCTTGGATCCTTTCTTACAAAGGCTATTCATTTGGGCTGCTATAACCACAACACGGTTATTCCTCAGAATCCACAGGGACCCAATTCCAGCTCTGAGGACCCCAGTCTTTGAATACCAAGCTCTATGGATGATTATATAAAATAGTGCAGAGTTCACTTATATCCATCTACATCCTCCTTTATGTATTTTAAGTCATCTGAAAACATTAATATCTTAATATACTCTTCTGTATTTTAAGTCACCTCTGTGACTTGTAATACATAATCTGATATCAATGTTATGCAAATAATTGTTCCATCATTTAGAGAGTGATAGCAAAGAAATGAATCTATATGGGTTCACAACATAGTCCATATTCTTTCAAATATCTTTCAATCACCAGTTAATTTAATCCAGAAATAGAGAATCCATGAAAAAGGCAAATCAACCATACTTTAAGTTGGATAATTTGTGAACAATAAAATATTTTTTTCTATATTTTTTTTAGAAGGTGCAAAGTACAAAGTCAAGAAGTTGGTCATCTGGCAATGTAGTAAAGAATCCCTTCTAGGACCATGTGTATTGCCTGGACCAGTTCCCTAAGATATCTTTTGAAAGGCCACTAATTCAATAAGTGCCTAAGCTCTTATGACCCAATCCCCTCTCAAAGGCCCCCTGGTAAGCGCGGGGCTTAGCATTCTACATGGTGAATTTGATATCAGATATCAGAAACAAACATTTAGACTATAGCAGGCACTAGCAATTTTCATGAAGTCTCCATCATAAACTAGCGACTTTTCAAAGATCGCATATAGTAATGTCATTACTTCAAAGGAACACTAATTTTTCAGCCCGAAGCATAATGCCTGTTTCACAGAACGTTATAGATCATGAGTCAAACCAAATACAGACTTCAGTCCTCAATATCCGTTCTGTCTCTTAGCTTTATTTAGAATTTATGGATAAGATTTGCTTTAAAATATCTTCAAAAATTATAATAAAGCTAAGCAATGGCTGAAAAGTGCATTATACTGGGAAGCTTTTGAGAGAAATTTGTTGGGGAGTGCTGACAGGGAAGACAGGATCCTGAACATGAAATATCTGTGCCCTCTCTCAGTAACCAGCCGGAATAGACTGTAACTAAGGCAAAGAAAGGAACACATTGGTCTTCAAGGAACTGCACAAATGACCTTAGCATCAAGACAGCCTGGAGGACAGGCAGGGACAGGGCGTCCCAACAAAGTAAAAACATCTCCTCCAAAGACATGACAGCCTTTTATTCGTGGGAGTGAAAATGCCGGGCATGGAATTTACAACTTCAGAAATCCCTGAAATGAGAACACAGAGGCATTCTTGGAGCCAGGACTCCGAAGACCAGAGTTGAGGCTATGTGGAATGTGGCTGTGTTACAAAAGCCTGTGGGTTTCAGCCTCGAAACAGTGGTGTAGCCCCCTCACCAGAAATGAATGCTGGCTGTTGACTGTCATCGTTTGAGGTTGAAGAGAGGGCTTCCCTTGTTCAACAGGAAGTTTTGTCTGCCGTGGCCAGAGGTACACTGGGATAGAGCTGTGACTTGCTGCTGAGAAAGGCTATCAGGCGTTACAGTGTCTGAATTTGGGAGCGTTCATAGTGTGCCAACTTTTGACTGTAAGTAGTTCAGTTTCATTTTTAAAAATATCATTCACTGCTTAAATTTGCTTGAAGGCTGAGAATTTGATCGGTGATAATAGAACCTGTGTTTTTCATCCATCCTCTCAATCTACTGAAACATTTAATTTTGTGTCTGTAATGATTTATGTTCTTTTCACGAGAAAAACTAAGACTAGACATCTAAGAGGAGAGCAATAAATTGTAAATAAAGGAAGACATAAATATCGTTGAGCTAACTTACATGCATAAATATTATTTCACTTTTCTCTGTTACAGGATTACTCATATTGTTGATATGTGACTATTTTATTGGTATTACCATGACAGTAATTTTGGCTAATGAATTTAGGAATTTGAGCATATCGTAGAAAAAAGAATATTTGTCATAAGGAAACATTTCTTACAAAAGTACATTCTTACAAAGGTATATATACTTAAATGCAGAGCATGCTATATAATTATGGATAAAATGTTCTTATTTATGGTAAAGTTACTATTGTGGGATTTTGCGGGGAATTGCAACAGATATCTTTGAAAGCAACTCAAAACCATAAAATGTGAGAAACAGAAAGAAAAGTGGGGATTTTCAGCTGGCAGAAAAATAGATCTACTGATCGTGATAGCTGTCTCCAAATATTTGAGGTTGTCTTATGGGAGGGAGCTCAGGTCTCAGACAGGACCTTGGGAAAAAAAACAGTGAATGATTCAGTGTTCTTAGAGATGAAGCAGACTATCAGTGACGCATATCTTCTGCCAAGTAAACATGTCACTCAGTGTGGAACCCGCCATGCTACTGTATGCCATGTAGAGGCCACATGATGTATCTCCTAGGCCAACTGTGCCTCCGTGATGGGCAAAGATAAACTTGAATGGGCTTGTAATCTGATTGTCTTTTTTTCTCTTTCTGTTCCACCCTACACCTCCAGAACTTTACTATGGGGCCCCAGCTGGAGAGGCAGAATGTAAAAATTTTATTGAATGAATTCTGGAGCCAGGTGGTAGGTCTTATCTGGTATTTATCCACAGCAACTGGGTGATGTGGGCAACAGATCTTATAACAACAGTATCTGTTTAACAAAGTGAGGGTTAAATAGTTAATTCATTGGAAAGAGTTCATCCCAGTATCTGGCCACAATCAGCAATTAAAAAGTGATTATTCCACCCATACCCCCACTCCACCCCTCTCCAAGACAAAGAACCATCAGGGTTCCCTTCACTATGTTAAGTCCAAGGTCCTCCC
The DNA here is from genome assembly GCF_903992535.2 of Arvicola amphibius. Taxonomy (NCBI): domain Eukaryota; kingdom Metazoa; phylum Chordata; class Mammalia; order Rodentia; family Cricetidae; genus Arvicola; species Arvicola amphibius. The sequence goes on along the minus strand of NC_052057.2, from coordinate 17,195,997 downwards.
AGCTCCCCCTAAGTCCAGGAAGGTGAGCAACCAAACTGACAAGGCTCACAGTGAGCCTGTCCATGCTGTAGAGTTCACGTTCATTGCCGTTGTCCTTGGTTTCTCAGTCCTCCTCCACTGTCAGCCACATGGGGGAGGAGGAGGGAAGGAGATGGAAATCTTTAATAAAAGAAAAAAGAAAAAAAAAGAACCTCAGTGGGATGGTGCCTGTTACCTCATCTACAAGATGAGCCTGACAGTAACTCCTGAAGTCAAAGCTCTATAAGATCAATGTTTACAATGGCTACATATGCCTAGTGCATTGTTGAGTTCTCAATAAAAACGGCTCTGTATTATTCAAAAAAAATAAGTGATTATTATTTGAGTATTAAATTACTTCATCAACACTGGCCCTAAAAGTCCAAGACTGAGTCACATTTTACTGAAGAATGAACCTCTTAAGATTAGATAGCGTAATCTAGTTATCTTAGTATCTGGATGTGATTTTCCGCAAATAAATTTAGGGAAGCACAGATTCCCAGGGCCCATTGCCCATTTCCTCTCTCACTTTTCAGACATAGCTGCAAAAGCAGTGAAGATTTATAGTGGAATCACTACACATCCACCAGGATAGTAATTATAATTTTAGTAGCATTGTTTCAAAGATTAAAGTACCAGAAGATTTACCAGCCTGGGCTAGAGAGATAACTCAGCAGGTAAAGGTGATGGCTGCCACGTGAATTCAATCCCTGAGACTCACACAGTAGAAGAGGAAAAATCAATGCCTACAAGTTCCCCCCCCACTCATGCACCTATTCTCACATGTGTGCATGCACACACAGAGAGAAATACACAGACACAAACAGATACACAAATATATACACTGAGAAATACACACAAATGCATGCGCATGAGCGCGCGCACACACACAGGCACATACACACACAGACAGGATTCATCAGTCTGGATATTTTGCAAGTTCAATGTCGCTCAAACTGAAGCCTTAGTCATCACATTGGATTCCTAACTGTGAATGTCCTTAGCCATTCCCAGAATCACCTTTTGAGTTGTGACTGCTACCCCTACTTAATTTCCACCAAATCTGTCTCTTCCTATGAAAAACTACAGAAGTCTCCTTAGAGCTTGCTGATTTCTTGCTGGATTTCTGTGCTCCTCTCTCAAAGTTTCTTGTGTCTCTTCTCTCTCCTACACAGACATGAAGAAAAGCCTTCCTACACTACAGAGATGATCCACTTACACTCCCTGTTACCTACAGCCAGACCCCCAAGACCTGAGCAAGGCATTTACAGGTCATTATGGGGGCGGTTTACCTTGCCAGCCTTTACTTCTCCCATTCTTGTTTAGCCTCAAAGGACCTTGGGGTTCTACCTGCTGCCTGTCCTCTAATGACACACAGAGTACCAGGACTGCTGGGTTCGGGTCTCATGATTTACCTTCCCTTCATGGCATTCTTTCCCTGTCTGAAAACCTCCATTTGATCTTTATGGCCAAACTCTAATACTACCACCATCAAGCTTTCTATTGTCTTCAGCTTCCCTCCACACAATCCTGGACTTACACAGCATTTTAATAGCTATTAAGGTTATAACCGGCTTAAGAGCAACAGTAAATGCTTAAATGGCTTTCCATGCTGATACAATCAGGTAGGTTTTTAAACAGATGAACTCTATTTTTATGCATCTTAACTTCAACTAGTAGCCCAATCCTTAGCAAACAGTGAGTACTCAAATGGTTGTTAAATGAATATGTGAATTTTTATCTCATATATATGTGTATACACACACACACACACACACACACACACACAAACATAACTTTTTTTTTTGGCTAGGCAGTGGTAGCACACATCTTTAATCCCAGCACTCAGGAAGTAGGTAGTAGAAGCAGGTGGATCTCTGTGAGTTCAAGGCCAGCCTGGTCTACAAAAGATAGTTCCAGGACAGGCTCAGAGAAATCCTGTCTTGAAAAACATTAAAAAAAGAAAAGCAAAACTTTATTTTTTAAGCAGCATACAAAGGAAATGTACATCTTGGCCTCATTAGAAGTTATCTGCTACTATTAATGGTTTCTAATATATTTTTGCATGCAAATACCTATCTGAAAAGATTAGTTTTCCCTTCTCATGAGAAGTCAGTGTATACAGCTAAAGGAGGGGAGGTCCACTATTAGTCGTTCATTTGATACTGTCCAAGGTCAGCCTCTGGAATCCTCCACTGCAAAAATTCAAAGCAGGGAAAACACCCGTAGAGAAAAGGTAAAGCAGGTAGCCATGCCCAGGAATAGCAGCTAAGAAGACGGAAAATTATGCTACTGTACGATACTGACTGATGAGGCTTTCCATCTCCTTAGAAGGGTGGGCACCTCCGTGGTGAAATGAGAACTCCAGGTTAAAGTAAAAGGATTTAAGATGACATAATTCTGCTCTCGCTATTAGCACACCATTCTAATTGTATAATATACAATAAGAAAAATACACTGAAACCTTTAATACATTAGTGATATTAAAATGGACATTCAATTCCACTGTTTTTCGGCGTATTTGTTATTTATTGAAGGGACATGCATGTGGAGGTCAGAGGACAACTTGCAGGAGTAAACTCAATCCTTCCTTCTATCGTGTGGCTCCTAAGGGATTGCTGGGCTTTCAAGCTTCCTGTAAGCACTTTTCTCTCGGCCATTTTGTGCATTCTTTCAGGCATCTTCTAGGCTACATAGATCGTGTTGTTTTCTCTCAATTATATTCTTCGAAACATTCTGCCCACTTATAACTATGACAGAATTATGTAACCAGCTTCATTACAAGGAAATTTAAACAGATCCCACTATCTATACGAATTGAAGGAAAATTAAAACTCCTATATGTAGGAATATGAACTTTTCAAATGTCTTCTAAAGTCTGACAATCTAAACAAGTAACAATGTAATGTTCTGAGACAACATTTGTCAACTGAACATTGTTCCCTGCCGGGTGCTGAGACAGTCTGTCAATTCTTCAAGGCTTCAGTAGAAGATTAAACGAATCAGAAAATGTAACTGGGAAGCCGTGGAGAATCCTTCAAAGAGAGCAGGGCAAACACGGTGAGCAATGAACAGATGCACCCTTGTTCCATTTAACAAATTATTCCATCAGGGGTCAGCAACCAACAAAAGACTAATTAAAATGTTAATGGATATCCTATTAACTTTCTCTCCCGTGCCAAAGTCAACTTGAAGTGATATGGAATTTAATTACTGCTGTACTAGGAGGCATTTCTTAATACTAAGATAGCAACATGAGGCTACTACCTCAATTAATGCACATAACAAATATGCCAGGTATCTTGAAGTCGAAGACTGCAGATAAATTAAATCTGAATAAGAAAAAGTCCTTTCCAAGAAGCTCAACTTTCCCCCTTACCTCCATGGCAAGATTCAAGTTTTGAAGCCCAGTTCTTGGCAGAGGAGTTAAACTTGAAACTATCTCCAAGTTTAGCTCTGTAACCAGAAACCAGAAAGAGAATTTGGGATGGTGAATTCCCTCACCCATTAAACAAGCTTACCACCAGGAAATTCTTTAGTCCAGACACATTACACTGTGCACGCTGGTCTTCTAGGATTTCTCAGGCTCACATTCCACTATAGTTACACTGTCCTCGCCCAACTGACGATAATAAACATCTTATTTGCCCAAAGACCTCATTAGAACCATGGACTCTAGTTATCAATTCAACAAGAGATTGGAAGCAATGTGTCCCTGTCTGACACAGTCAGCCTCGCTCTAGAAGAGGTGCAGAGCGGGGCTTGCAAAAGGCTCTCATTATTAAGAAGGAAGCAAACAATTTGTAGTGGGCTTGTGCCTCTGAGATCTGTGATTGATTAGACTTCAGGACTCTAAGAAGGAATATGACCCAATTAAGTCCGGGGTTTATAAAACACGTATGAAGCAGAACTGAGGGTTTCATTTTTAAACCGCCCCCCTGGGGTTTTAATAAAATATGTAGCTCCCATTAGTCGGCACAGTGTGCCTTCTTTTCCCCTTCCTCACAAAGCTGGGCAAGCTTTAAAGGGTGTGGGATGTCTGTCTTACCCCACGGGCCCCTGTCTGTTGGTCAGTTTTGGTAATGAAGCCTCCAACAATAACCAAAGAAAGTTTACATTTGCATCCAGGATAATGAACAGGTTTCAGGTTCCCTGCTAAGTCCACTCAATTAGTGGTGGCTGCCCGGAGTTCTCTGTGGAGCAGAAAAGCAAAGCGGGCTTGCTTTGTGGGGGAGAGCATGGCGGTTGACTTACATTTGCTATAGACGAGGGAGAAAAGGTGTTGCTTCTTATACCACGCACTTAATGACCTTCAGGCAGTCCTCAGAAAAGCAACTAGAAAAGAGATAGACACAAGGATTGTTTCAGCGACTCATGATAAAGGATCAAATTTCCATGCCGAAAGGGAAGAAATTGCAAAATGTACCTGTGTGTGTGTGTGTGTGTGTGTGTGTGTTATTTTTAATGTCTTCATAGTAAAACTTTGCATTCATGCATTCACCCTTTCAATATATATTCATTGCGTGTGTGTGTATGTATATATATATACATATATGTTTATATATTATTTTAATTCAAAAGGAAAAATCCTCTATGGAGTACATTATATTATGACACAGGCACTTAAATCAAGTTGTTAAACTTATCTGTTACCCAAACACTGTTTTTGTGATGAGAACGTTTAAAATCGATTGCTATGCACTGTTCAACCATGAACAATGGTCACCACAGTTATGCTAGCCCGGATTACCTTCTCTCTCGTTAAAATAGGGTCATTTGGTCAGTGTTTCACCAACTTCCCACCCCCCCCCCCAGCCCCTGATAACCAACATTTCACTCCCTATTTCTGTGAGTTGAACTTTTTGAGATTCCACACAAGTGTGAGTCAGATTTTTATAGCTGAGACAGATAGCCAAGAAAAACGATTTTAAAGGAGCAAAGAGGTATTTTAGGGCATTCTTTTATTCCAGGCTTGCTTGCCCCTCTGGCTTCTCTGCACTGTGCATAGTGAGGCAAAGCATCAGGGGAGGGAGGCCAAGGTAGGGCAAAGCCCACAGGAAGCAGAATGACGGGGTCATACTGGGATCGGCAGACAGGAAGAAGCTTCAAAGACACACTGGCAGGGTCATACTTCCTCCAGCTACACCTTACCTCCTTCAACACATGAGTCTTTGGAGAACACTTCAGAATCAAATCCTGCAGCTTACAGTGACGCCGTAAGGTGTAAATCCTTCTGTGTCTGGCTTATTTTGATTAGTATGTCTCTGGATTCATCTGTGTTGTTGCAAATAAGATTGTCTTTATTTTTAAGACAATGGTATTCTATTGTCTTAAAATAGAATACTTGCTCATTTTTTATTCTATTCATCTATTTTTGAGCATTCAGGTTAATCAAATCCTTCTACTAATTATAATAGTGTAGTTATATATTATATATTTACATATAGTGCTTATATATTAGTACATATAAGCAGAACTTATAGATAGCAAGAGATATTTAAGTAAAAATGATATTTATTGATAACATTATTTAAGGAGCTTGGACACATATTAGGAAACAAATCACCACATTTTATGTGAGGAAAAATAAAAATATAATTAAGATTTTTACATATGTAAATGTTCTAAGGACTGAGAATAAATATAAAGCAAAGAGAAAGTATTATGATTATTGAAGTTGCCTTTCATAGGAAACAGTCAGGGAAGTAAAGCTCTCATGAAGCATTTGAGGAGAGCCAGACTGGTGTGATGAAGGGGCAGGCTACAATTACAAGATTGGTAAGTAGGTACAATAATGCCCTCATTCCACAGAGGAGAAAACCAACCGGTCTGTCCATATCTAAACAGCTGGTAAGTGGTGTAGACTAGATACAAAACCAACAGTCTGACTCCAGGGCTAACTTGTTCACACTCCACCGGGATGCGGACAAGCAACACATATACATGGTGTTCAACCCTTACCCTGAGCAAAATCATGGAGGGGTGGGAAGATGTCAGGGCTGGCGCGCAGGACAACTCTAATGCTGAGGAGCAAGACAAATGAGATGAGGCCAACAAAGAAAACAAGAAAGCAACGGATAAGTCAGGAAGGTCAGGAGAAAGAAATAGACTAAAAGCCATGGGAAGAAATTGCTTCAAAGAGGGAGAAGAAAATTGTGATAGATACTACAGGAAGGTCATGTGCTGGGAGCCGTGGGATTTGATCGCACAGTTCACTGAAGACCTTAATGAAAGCAGCTTTACTCAGGATGTGTTCATAAGAGAAGAGAGTTGGTGAGTACAGACAATTTGCTTGCATGTGTGCGTGCCTGTGATTGCATGGGTGTGTGCGCGCACATGCGCACACTGAGGCAATGGGCAGTCGTTGAGGATGGAGGTTGGTGAAATGAATCACATGATCTCCTGATGGAAGTCCATCAGTGATGGAGAAGGAAGAAAGAAGAAAACACATATTTTGTGGCTTTCACATAGTTCCAAAAACTTTCTCACTTTGCCTTATGAGTGCCATTTGTCTTTCTGTGAGAAATGGGTGGTAACCCCCCCCCCCCTTCCACAGGAATGTTAAATAACACCTTCTCAGGTCTCCGTGTGAGCTGTTTGCCTAAACTGCTGACCCTTAAATCTCCTATAAAGACCTAGAGATGTGGGAGGGCACTCTGCCAGCCTTTGAGCTAGCTCCTGATGCCTTGGTAGTCAGTACCCAGAACGGCTGTTTGAACACTTGTCCCAGATCTGTATTGTGCCAGTCAATCACGTCTTTAGAGAACTAGATGAGACTAGAAGTCACTCAGTGGATAAGGCACCCCATATACCACTTGTCTGTATTCCCTGTAAAACTTGTTCTTGCTAATTATCTGGGTGAGCATGGGTGCCCACCATCTCTCTTTATGGCAATAACCCACGTGATTCATAATAATGTACTCTATCCATGTTAACCGCAGGCAATACCACAGGAGTCACATTCTTAAGGAGGCCTTTGAGGACAGGATTAACTACTGACAAAAAAAAAAAAAAAAAAAAAAAAAAAGAAGAGTCAAGGGAAGGGAAGAGAACAATAGAGCAGGAAATAGGTGTGCCAGGTGGTGTGACAGCTGGTGGCTTCTGTTTTCCATGTGGGGGAAAAAATAGCCCACCAGCTCAGAGAGAGGAGAGACAAGGAAGCTGTGAAGGCATAAGTAAAATGCAGAAGGTGTGAATTAAAAGAGAATAAATTAAATAGATCATAAAAATACAGAATTCTCTGCTGGTAGCCACAAGAACCTGCTTGAAGAAAGGCTCATGAATTCCAGATGAGGTTTAGTCAGATGACATAGAATGAGGACCTCTCGTTTCTTAAGTGGCCACTCTCATTACGATTTTTACTAGGAATGCTGGTAAGACTGATCTTACCAGAGATCTCTATAAGATTTCGCAATTAAAGTATTATATCAAAAATAATTATTGATTTGATAAATTTATAGTGGCCATTTAAAGAAATGCTTCTTTTGAAATATCCTAGGGCTGCCAAGATGCTCCCAGTGCAAAGGTTGAAAGGAGAGAACTGACTTCCACAAGGTTCCCTGGCCGAGCACACAAAATCAACAAATGGAGTTCAAATGTTCACAATGAAGCATTTGGAGAGAGTAGGGCATCACCTGTGCACCTTTCACTCTTAAATTGTTTTTGAAAAACTTTTAAAAAGTACTTCTAAGTACAAAATGAAATACAGAGTATTGTGTTTTTCAAGGTGTCACTAGCAAACGCATTATTTTATGATGTAAGACCACGTCCTTTGACGAGACTGGAGACTACCAACCCTGTCACAATGAGGGGAAACTACAGCAAACAGAAAGAAACAATAATCAGTATCAAATCAAAAAGGGTAAGGTTACTCTCAGGTCATGCTGGCGGCATGCATGGAAGAGTCAGTCTCTGTAACATCTTTGTTGGTCAGGGGAAGCCCACCAACTTAAAGCAAGATTTATTGTTTATTTATTTATTATTTATTTACTTATTTATTTGTTTGGGTTTTTTTTTTTTTACTTCAGCATTGACCTTTATTTGTTGTTGTGAAGATTTGCTATCTGTGGTGGGATGGTGTCTACCCTCTCTGGCCTTCACTTGTTTGATGCCAGTAGCAACTATTATCAAATGGTAACAGTCAAACATGTGCGGACTTTTAAACATTTCTGGGAAAAATAACGCTCCATGATAAAAATAAGCATCCCTATAATGCCAGTAACTTACATGGTTGTAGCTTTGAAAATGTATTAATACATGCATACATATATATATATGTATATATATATAGTAGTGGTGATGAAATTAATAGTCACAGACATAACCCAGTTCCACTTAATGAGTCATCAAAGAAGGATTTGTGGAATTGAGAGTGGGATGAGATTCAGCTGGATCTGCATGGAGAGACAGGCATAGTAAATATCCTTATGAAAATAAAATTTAAAATGTTTTAAAAGAAGATTTTATTGTATTATAATGCAAAGCTGTTTTTAAATCATTAAAATCTATAAAATAAAAATAATATTTTAAAGAAGGCTTTTTTTTCAGAAAAATAAATAAAACTTATAAAAAAGGGCAACCAAGATATGTGTCTGTTAGTTTTCTCTCTGAGAGCATGGTGCAGATCATCTTGCAGGGTATTTCAAGCCCACCAATCGATGCAACCCAGTTGGCAAGTCATTAAAACTCCAGAGTTCATGTTTATACCAGTGGTTCTCAACTTTCCTGATGCTGAGACCCACTAATACAGTCCTTCATGTTGTGCTGAACCCCAACAATAAAATTGTTTTCATTGCTACTTCATAATTGTAATTTTGCTATTGTTATGAATCATAATATCTGATTTGCTGGACATCTGATAGGCTTCCCCCATGAATGGGACATTCGACACTAAAAGGAGTCAGGCCCTACAAGGAGAGAACCACTGGTCTAGACAGAAGTGCTGAGAAGTGCCGTATGAGTGCAAACAAAAGGAGCTCAATTTAAAGAGGAGACAGGAAACATCAGATTAAAAAGAAAGGAGAGTCCGGGCGATGGTGGCTCACGCCTTTAATCCCAGCACTCGGGAGGCAGAGGCAGGCGGATCTCTGTGAGTTCGAGACCAGGCTGGTCTACAGGTCTACAGAGCTAGTTCCAGGACAGGCTCCAAAACCACAGAGAAACTCTGTCTTGAAAAACCAAAAAAAAAAAAAAAAAAAAAAAAAAAGGAGAGTTTGAAAACTCCATTCGTAACTACTGTGTCTGAAATAATAGTGAGCCAAAGTCTCTTATTTCGTTGATTTTATTGAGCTCTACATTTTGCTCTGCTCCCCTCCAATCCTCTCCCCACCCCTTCAACTTTCTCCCATGGTCCCCATGCTCCCAACTTATTCAGAAGACCTTATCTTTTTCTACTTCCCATGTAGATTAGATCCATATATGTCTTTCTTAGCATCCTCATTTTGTCTAGGTTCTCTGGGATTATGAATTGTAGACTGGTTTTCTTTACTTTATATCTGAAAGCCACTTATGAGTGAGTTCATATGATATTTGTCTTTCTGAGTCTGGGTTACGTCACTCAATATGATATTATCTAGATCCATCTATTTGCCTGCACATCTCAAGGTGTCATTATTTTTTTTTCTGCTGTGTAGTACTCCATTTTGTAAATGTACCACATTTTCCTTATTCATTCTTCGATTGAGGGGTTTAGGTTGTTTCTAGGTTCTGGCTATGACAAACAGTGCTGCTATGAACATAGTTGAGCACATGTCTTTGTGGTATGATTGAACATCCTTTGGATATATACTCAAAAGTGGTATTGCCAGGTCTTGAAAAAGGTTGTTTCCTAATTTTCTGAGAAATCACCATACTGATATCCAAAGTGACTGTACCAATTTGCACTCCCACCAGCAATGCATGAGTGTTCCCTTTACTCCACATCCTCTCCAGCATAAGTTGTCATCAGTGTTTTTGATCTTGGCCATTCTACTAGTATAAGATTGAATCTCAGAGTTGTTTTGATTTGCATTTCTCCGATGGCTAAGGATATATAACATTTCCTTAAATGTGTTTCAGCCATTTTAGATTCCTCTGTTGAGAGTTTTCCATTTAGGTTGGTACTCCATTATTTTATTGGATTATTTGTTCTTTTGATGATCAATTTCTTGAGTTCTTTGTATATTTTGGAGGGGTTCAGATGGTTGCTCCTCATGGTGAAGTCAGGGCCTTGGTTCCAGTCACCCAGTTGGTCACTTCCTGTTCCTGAAGGTCACTTGGTGCCCCCAGGGTTTGCTTTGCAATACCAAGAGTCTTTTAGGTCTGCTTCCACAGGGATTGCTTGCTTGGGGCTCTTTTTGCTGAGGTTGCTGTTTTGGCCCTGCTCTGGCAGAAGTCCTAGCTCAGGCCTACTCCCTGGAAGGTTCCAGATTAGCTGGACCTGCAGAGGTCTCTAGTTCCAGTCTACTTCCACAGAGGTTGCTCCCTTGCTCCTGTGGAGTTCACTGTCTCAGGCCTGCTCCAGCCTGGGTTACTGGCTCAGACCTGTTTCTATAGATGTCCCTGGCCTGGGCCCACTCCCATGAAGTTCACTGGCTTGGTCCCAGTCCTGCTAAGGTTTCTGGCTCTGGTCTTTCCCTCAGAGGTCCCAGACTAGTGCCTGGACCACAGAGATCTCTGGTTCCTGCCTACTCCCTTGTACCTGCTCCTCTGAAGTTCCAAGCCAAAGTCTCTGGAAGTCTACTTGGTTTGTAGAAAATATAGGAATCTGGTGACAGAGAAAAACTATCTTCAGCACAATAATAGCTACAGTCTGGGCTGAAACTCTAAGTGTTCCAAAACTTTCACTGAATCCGTTTGTCAATTTTCTTGAAATTGGATTTTGCCAATTTATAGGAACTCTAACCCTGAGATTATTTTAAGAAAAAAGTTTTTTAATTCAGGGGCCTAGAGTAATTTATTCATGGAGTCTTTGTTTTTTCCTCATAACTGTCTTTCCCCTCATTCCCTTCTTCAACTCTATGTCCCATCTTTCTCCCCACCTGATCATCCTATTTACCCACCCAACCCCAGTCCACCCATACAATCTATTCTATTTCCACCTCCCAAGGAGATAAATGAGTTCTCCCTAGTTCCTTTTTTTGTACCTAACTTCTCTGAGCCTATGGCTTGTAGTTTGGTTATCATTTCTTTAATAGCTAACATCCAGATACAAGCAAATACATACCATATTTTTATTTCTGGGTCTGGATTACCTCACTCAGGATGATTTTTTATACTTCCATCAATTTTCTTGCAAATTTTTTAATACCATCTTTTTTAAGAGCTGAATAATACTCCATTGTGTAAATGTATCACATTTTCTTTATCCATTCTTCTCTTAAGGAACACATAGTTTGTTTTCAGTTTCTGCACCAAATGTTTTTTTTCTTCAATTTGTTCATGAAGTTGATTACATTTCTTGACTTTTACATGTTAAAACACTCCTGAATCTCTGGGATAAAGTTAGCTTGATCATGATGAATGGTCTTTTTGATATGTTCTTCAATTCAATTTGCAAATATTTTATTAAGTATTTTTAAACTTATATTGAAAAAAGGAAATTGGTCTGTAATTTTTCTTCCTTTGTTGGGTCTCTGTGTGGTTTGATTACCAAGGTAACTGTAGCTGTATAGCATAAATTAAGTAATGTCCCTTCTGTTTCTATTTTGTAAAATCTACCAGTGTTTACTCATCATTGAACGGTTGCTAAAATTCTACACTAAAACCATCTGGCCCTGGGCTTTCTTTGGTTGAGAGCTTTTTAATGACCTCTTATATTTCACTACAGGTTATAGGTCTGCTTAAGTTGCTTACCTCATCTTGATTTAACTTTGGTAGGTGGTATCTATCTAGTAAATTATCCATTTCATTTAGATTTTTCCAACTTTGTGGAGTACAGATCTTTACAGTATGTCCTTATGATACTCTAGATTTCCTTGATGTTTGTTATTATGTCTTCATTTTTATTTCCGATTTCCTTAATTTGGATCTTCTTTCTGTGCTTTTTAGTTAATTTAGAAAAGGGTTTGTTGTCTTTATAATTTTCTCAAGAAACCAACTCTTTGTTTCAGTGATTTTTTTGTATTGTTCTTTTTTCCCCTATTTTATTGATGTAAGGCCTGATTTTGATTATTTCTTGAAGTCTATTCCTCTTCGGTGTGATTACTACTCTTTGTTCTAGAACTTTTAGGTGCTCTTTTAAGTTAGTAGTATGAGATCTCTCTAATGGTCTTTCTTCCTCCCCTCCATCTTTTCTTCCTTTTCTTCTTTCTTTCTTTCTTTCTTTCTTTCTTTCTTTCTTTCTTTTTCTTTCTTTTCTTTTATGTAGGAACTTAATGCTATAAACTTGCTTTTTAGAACAGCTTTCATTGTGTCCCATCAATTTGAGAATGCTGTGTTCATAGAATTTTAGGAAACCTTTAATGTCTTTTTTATTTCTGCCTTGATCCATTTTTATTCGATAGAGCATTGTTCAGTTTTCATGAGTCTATAGGGTTTCTATTGTTTCTATTGTTGTTGGTATCTAACTTTGAAGAAGGAGCAGCAGGCTGCGTTCCCGCCCGGCTCCTGCATGGCTAGCTTTTACACCCTAAATAATAACACACAAATTGTATTCATCTAAACACTGCCTGGCCCATTAGTTTCAGCCTCTTATTGGCTAATTCTTACTTCTTACTTTAACCCATATTTAGTAAGCCCTGTAGCACCATGAGGTGGTGGCTTACTGGGAAAGATCTTAACCTGAGTCTATCTCAGAGAGAAGAGTCATGGCGGCTGCCTGAGGCATCTGCCTGACTCTGCTTTCTTTCTCCCACAATTCTGTTCTGTCTACTCTGCCTACCTAATTTTCTGTCCTATTAAAGGGCCAAGGCAATTTCTTTATTAACCAATGAAAGTAACACATAGACAAATGACCCTCCTTCATCATTTCCCCCTTTTCTGTTTAAACAAAAAAGAAGGACTTTAACTTTAACATAGTAAAATTACTATAACAAAAACAGTTATAAAGCAAGAATTACTGTTACAATATTTATATCTATTTTATCTTTATCATAACAATAGAAAACTATAAACTATAACTAACCATTCTTTAACTCCATCAAAGACTCTAGAAGGATATAATATTACCTAAGTAAACAAGAAGTAAGCAACTTCCAAAACTCTAGAAATGACAGAGACAACCTCACTGCCTGGACACTCACCCAACGTTCTTCTGTACTGTGGGGCATCCATCTTCGGCCTACAGACCCATAGTATCCAGCAGAAATTTTCCACGAAGCAGGACATCCAAAGGCAGTTCAGTCACTATCTGCTGTATCCTGCAGAATGTCTCGCAGACTCTTTATGAATCAGGAACCCCAAAGGATCATCTCACCTTAGGCAAGTTCAACAGTCCCTCTCTCTGTGGGTTCTTTGTGTCAAGTTTCTGCAACAGTCCAGGCAAGAGCAGTTTCTTGCCCAAATGGCTATCAAACTCCATAAGAGCCTCTTCGATGCCCATCTTCTTTTTCAAGTTGCTGGTAATTGGGTTTCTTCTTCCTCTATTCCTTTTATTCTGAGATTTGTTCTTTTCATAAAGTCCTAGATGTCCTGGACATTATCTGCAAGGAAATTTTCATAGGTATAACATTTCCTTTGACTGACGTATCTTTTTTCATATATCTTCAACACCAGAGATTCTTTCTTCCATCTCTTGTATTCTATTAGATGAAGCCTTACTCTGCAGTTGCTGTTTCAAATTCCCAAGCTTTTCATTTCCCTTCGTCTAGGTTTTCTTTTGTGACTTTACTTCCATTTTCACATCTTGAACAGTTTTTATTCATTCCTTGCACTGTTTGTGTTTTCCTGGATTTCTTTAAGAAATTTATTTGTTTCCTCTTTAAAGACCTCCATCATCTTCATACTGACTGTTTTTAGCTATTTTCCTTGGGATACAGCTATGCTAGAATAATCATTGCCTGCTGTGGTAGGGTTACTTGGCTTCCATGGAAATATATTGTCCTGGCTGTTATTAACTGTGTTTTTAGGATAGCTTCTAGCCATCCGTGATTGAGGCAATTATAGGTCTAGGTGATTATATCTGGTTTTCTCAGTGTTGGGTGAGTGTTCTGTTCCTTGATCTGCTTCCTCCCTGTTCTTTAGGAGAGTGGGATGACTATGTTCTTCCTTGTAGAAAATTTTCTGTGTACTTGTTTTCCTGTCCTGCTCAGCTGGTGTGCCCTCAGGTTATGCCTGCTGTTGTTCAAGGCAGTGATAATGGGATGAGTTGGGGGATGGAAGCTTTGGGAAGAAATCTTTGTGATCCTTTGGGGTGGGGTCACAGAGGAAAAGGAGATGGCCAGAAGTGTTTTGTTACAGAGCTAGAGATGTTGTTGTTGCTGTTGTTGATTCACAAAAACTATGCTTACATTCTTTCAGAAATATTACTTTTTGTGTATGAGTGTTTTCTTGCATGTAAGTATGTGAACCCTGTAATGCTTTATGCCTGAGAGTTCAGAATAGGAGGTTAGATTCCCTAACTTAGATTTAGAGATGTTTGTGAGCTGCTATGTAGATGCAAGGAACTAAACCCAGGTTCTCTGCAAAAGAAGCAAGTGCTCTTAAGCCCTGAACCATCTCCCCTGTCCCTTAGTCTTTTCTAAAACATTACTTGAATGTGACTTTTCAACTTTGGTGTTTTGTATCCTGAAAAAAAATGTTATATCAAAATTGTATATAAATTCACAGTTTTCTCTACTAATTTCCTAATTTTACTTTCAATCTTTGATATACTTTGAAATTATTTTACAATAGTATTATGACTTAAGTCTACTTTCTTCAATGACTAGCAAAATTATCCAATATTATTTATGATTTTGCTCTTTTCCTCTGATTTGGCCTTCATCGTGAACTAATTCACCAGAAATATTTATATCAATAGCTGGGCCATTAATTATGCTTCCTGATCTCTATTTTTTGATGATCTAGAACCTAATACTTGCACGTTATTAAACATTTTACTATACAAAAAAACTAGTGTCTTTTTTTACCACTTTGTTTTCCCAAAATTGCCCTTGATACACTTGCATGTTTACTTTCATAAATGCACTGTGTCAATATTGCAATAACAAAGGATTTGGAGTATTGTAAAGAGAGTGACTTAAGTTCAACAAGCTAATGAAGCATTCATTGATTGCTTACAATGTTGATTCTGCCCTATATGTGAAAGAGGTTTTTTTATGTTCAAAATTATTATTCTTTATGATATTCTGAATGCCATCAGTTGAACTTCAGAAATCTTTTTTATTTTTAAAATATTTTGAGAATTTTATATATTTGATTCAAATTCATCTCCCTCTTTCTCAACTCCTTCAAGTTTCACCTCTCACCTTCCTACCCACTCAATTTTTATCTTCTTTTTTTTTCTTTTTTTTGCCTCCTCCCCACCTCTCACTTACCCCCTCCCCCCTCCACTCTCCTTCCCTCTCCTATCCAGAGAGCAGTAAGGGTTCCCTGCCCTGTGGGAAGTCCAAGTTCCTTCCCGCTCCATCCAGGTCCAGGAAGGTGAGCATCCAAACAGGCCACCCCCCCCCCAAAGCCAGTATGCGTAGTAGGATCCAAATCCAGTATCATTGTCCTTGGCTTCTCAGCAGCCCTCATTGTCTGCCATGTTCAGGGAGTCCGGTTTTATCCCATGCTTTTTCAGTCCCAGTCCAGCTGGGCTTGGTAAACTCCGAATAGATCAGCCCCACCATCTCAGTGGATAGGGGGACCCCCTCGCAGTCCAGACTTCCTGCTCATGTTTTTCCCTTCTTCTTCTCCTCATTTGGACCTTGGGAGCTCAGTGCGGTGCACCAATGTGTGGTTCTGTCTCTATCTCCATCCATCGCCAGATGAAGGTTCCCTCATGGTCCTGACTTTCTTTCTATGTTCTCCCTCCTTCTGCTCCTCGTCAGGACCTTGGAAGCTCAGACGGTGCACCAATGTGGGGCTCTGTCTCTATCTCCATCATCACCAGGTGAAGGTTCTATGGTGATACGCAAGATATTCATTAGTATGGCTATAGGAACTGGGCCTTTTTCGGCTCCTTCTCCTCAGCTGCCCAAGGAACTAGCTGGGGGCATCGCCCTGGATAGCTGGGGAACCCCTCTAGAGTCAAGTCTCTTAATAATCCTAAGATGGCTCCCTTAATTAGGATATATGGCTCCCCCTGCTCCCATATCCACCCTTCCTATATCCCAAGCACTCCATTCCCCCCAAGCTCTCCCCATCCTCCCCTTCACGCTTTCTCTCCCCATCTCCCCTTGTGGCCAAAAGACACTTAAGGTCATGTTCAACCTCCTTAGCTATCAGGGAAATGCAAATAAAAACAACTTTGAGATACCATCTTACACCTGTCAGATTGGCTAAAATCAAAAACACCAAAGATAGCCTTTCCTGGAGAGGTTGTGGGGTAAGGGGTATACTCATCCATTGCTGGTGGGAATGCACACTTGTGCAACCACTTTGGAAGGCAGTGTGGTGGTTTCTCAGGAAATTCGGGATCAACCTACCTCAGGACCCAGCAATTCCACTCTTGGGAATTTACCCAAGAGATGCCCAATCATACTACAAAAGCATTTGTTCAACTATGTTCATAGCAGCATTATTTGTAATAGCCAGAACTTGGAAACAACCTAGATGCCCTTCAGTGGAAGAATGGATGAAGAAACTGTGGAATATATACATGTTAGAGTACTACTCAGCGGTAAAAAAACGATGACATCTTGAATTTTGCATGCTAATGGATGGAAATAGAAAACACTATTCTGAGTGAGGTAACCCAGACCCAAAAAGATGAACATGGGATGTACTCACTCATAATTGGTTTTTAGCCATAATAAAGGGACATCGAGCCTATAATTCGTGATCCTTGAGAAGACAATAAGAAGGTGAAACCAAAGAAAAACATATAGCTATCCTCCTAGATATTGAAAGTAAACAAGTTTGCCAGACAAAAATTGGGAACTTGGGGGTGGGGTGGGGTGGGAGAAAGAGGTTTTCTTTATCAATGTGAATGTTACTTTTAAAATGTAAGGATATCTGTTTGTATACGTTTTACAAATGCAACCTTCTGTCCATTTTCTCCAACACACAATTACTTCCTACTGAGACTGTTTCTCATAGTCAGGAGGGATTATATGTTCATTTCATAGCCAATGTTCTAGCTACTCTTTATCCTACTGAGTTTCAGAGGAACATTTTTCGCTTTTAAAGTTTTAAAACATTTTCTAAGGATATAATCATTCCTCTTGTAAATGCTGATAGTTTTGTCCCTACTTTCTATTTCTTCCACTGTCTTTTTCTTCTTACAAAAGACTATCATGGCTAGGAGCCCCCAGAAAAAGCCAAGCAGCTTACCTCATTGTGACCAAGAAGCAGGAAGAGAGAAGAAGAGACTAGAGTCTAATAGATAGCCCCTCCAAGGGCACACACCAGTGACCCCACTTCCTTCCAATAAGCTTCACCTTCTGCAAGTTCAGCAAGCTGTAGACTCCCTCTGGAAGCAGAGTCATCATTTACACTCCACCATGATCTGTGGGGCCATTCAAAAGCCAAACCTACAACACTTGTGGTCTTTTCTCCTTTGATATCTTCACCGTTTTTTTTTAATCCTATTAAATAATAAGATTAGCACTGGACATGATTTTCTGTTTTACTATTTGCTTAAGTTGGAATAGTAGGCACTGATTTTTATGTATTTTTCAAATATAAGCATTTAAAGTATAAATTTACCTGTTTATAGTTTTAATTTTATCTCATAATTTTGATGCATTATCTGTTTGTTATAATTCACTTCAAAGTACATTCTAAATCTTTCTATCAGAGGCCTATAGACAGAGAAAGTTGGAAATAAGCTTTATACATACCTAGTTTTTCAAAGAATTTTTTTTTCCTTAAGGTTCAGCAAATTCTTCAGGGTATTTCTGTATTAGTCCTTTCTAAACCATGAAAGATATTTCACTACATAACTGATGTTTTCTTTCTTATAAAACTACTCTGTATTAATATATTTGTATATACATAGGTTCTTGGGATGAAGGTCTGTCTGTGCACTTTGCATCACCTATTGACCGCAAGTCACCTATTGTTCAATCTCTGTCTCTTTTGTATCCACTCACCATTGTTCCAGTCCCTTTCTTATTTCAAAGACCCTTTCCCATGTCTACTCTAGTTGTTAGCAGTTTCTTTTGTCTTTTTTGTAGTTTTATGAATCCAGCCCTATTCATGACTAGACAATTTGCCACATTCTGCTTGTCTTCCTTCCATGTTATTTAACAATTTGTTTTAGGGTGAAGTCCCTAATTTTCAAGTCTTTTTATGATGGGTAATAGTTACATGAGCTATAGATAATTCGAGAGAATTGCTTTACTTATGCTTTGTCCCCTATAAAATTAATTATGCTGAAAACTGGACATTATACTTCAGGAAGTAACTCACTGAAGAAGGCCTCCAACCATCCTTCCCATGAAAGTGTCCAGAAATCTGACTGATTAAAGGCAGACATTAGGCCACCTGTCTTAGGAACTGCTTAGCAGCATCTATTGACCAAACACATAAATCTCCCATTACTCAACAATTCAGTTCTGGGTAGTTCACCGCAGTAAAGTTTCCATATTATGTGTGATGGACCCAGCATTAACACACTGGAAAGTGCTCCAACCTATCTCAGCTCCCCAATGAAATACAAGCTGCAGGAGACTCACAAATGAACAGACTGAGAATGTGAGGATGGATCTCTGCTGCATAACTAGTCCCTCCAAATGAAGCATTCCCTACCAGCCGGAAGAGGGAGTCTCAGTGGACTCGGGAAGCTAACGAACACTGCCAGTATCCAGAAGCTAAAGAAACTTAGTAAGAATCAAGAAACCTCAACCAGTTTCAAGCTCACAGTGCCCCTTCTAAAAGGTGTGTTAAGCTATAAACAATTTTTGGTGGACAGGGAGACTTTGCAGTGGATACGCTCTAAGTTGGGCAGGGAGTCCAAGGACGAGATGTGTAAGGTGTCGCCCATGCTGGGGTGGACATTTCTATTGAGTGGGCTCAAGAATCAGTGACCTCTTATAAGTAACCAGCCACCCACTCACGATCTTGTCAATACTCAATGTAGTTTCCTAGCAAGATGCTCATTTTCTGAGCTCCAGTAAAAGGTGACCAAGGCACTGTCCTCAGAGGCACTGGTTACAGAAGCTTTCATGGTGGATTAATTTTAAATCCTTGCAGAGTAAGTCATTTACCTCCTCTTACATGCTTCCAGATTAGGAAAATAAGTATTTCCTTCAAGTGTGTACTGGAAGATGCTCACTAATAGACAAATTTGGCTTGAATACCATTTAAAATAGAAGATGAATATATACCCTCTTACCCATCCATATAAAGAATTTTGTCAATACCAAAATTATTGTCAACTTTCTAGATTTGTGAACTTTTTGTTTCTCAGAGTATGTTTATGTGATTAAATACAATCGCTCTTTCACAGCAGAAAAAGCTTAGACATAAAGAGAGTACTTAATATCTACAAGGTCCCATGAGGAGGAGACCAGGGGACCCAGGTACCAGTACTACCTCAGTTATAACTGAGACAAACCATCCTCTGAGGTCATTTACTTACATGTCTAATTCAAAGGCCTCAGTAAGAAGAGGGGGAAAAATACCATAACCAAAAATTAGATTAACACCTTAAAGTTACTTATCCAATCTTTAAATTTGAGAAAAATTTTTTAAAAATTTAAAAATAGAACAGAAAACTATTTATAATGTCTTATAAGAAATATACAGAGCAAATGGATGATCATTAACAAGAAGTATAAACAAGTACAAATAAATAAATTGTAAAGAAACAATGTTGGAATTCAGTAAAAGTAGAAGTAAATGGATTTTGTTGGCGAGGAAATGAGTTCCAGAATGAAAATGTAAACTTTTAACCCCTTATTCTTCTGAGCAGAATGTGTGTCAAGGGTAACCACAGCTTAACTTGGTGCTCAGAATACGGTTGGCGTTCTAGGTTCTCAGTTACTGACTTGGTTTGTTCATCTACTACCAACTTTTTAGAGGCTTGGGGACAAGACTCCAATCTTACAAACTTATAGCAATATGCGTGTGTTGTGTGTGTGTGGATGTGCACATGTATGACTTCACAAATACCAGACAATTTCATTGATCTGCAAATATCCTTACTCTGGGTTTGCTGAAAGCTGCAGCCTCATTATTAAGGATCTTATTCTTTGTGTGGATGCTTTTTTAATGTATGGAGTGAAGTATTTATTGCTAAAATGGCTTGCTCACATTTACTGGCTCCCCCCCCCCCCCCCATTTACAGGTACTTAAGGCAAGTTCATTGGCCTCTTTGGTCCTTAGCTCTTTCATTCATAATATTAGGAGGCTATTCAGATAATCAAGAGGTTTTTCCACATCTGACAATCCATTATTCTCATACCTTCTGAAGGAGCAATGCCTCTGATGGGTTGAGACGAAAACTGAGATGAAAAATGCACATGATAGTTGTAATGATGGGTGTTGGAATTAAAATTTGGGGGAGACGCTCTATCCAGAATGCTGTAGCACAGTGCATGGACTGTCAGGTGCCTGAAACAAGGAAAGATCTTGTTCTGACCCATTCTAGAGAATTTCTAGAGCCCAGCGTGTCAGCATGGTTACATTTTAGGGGAGGGCAAAGACTCCTTTTCTCACGGGAACTCTAATCTCATTTCTGGTGGGTCCCCAGATTCATGGCTCATCTAAACATATGGACCTCTCAAAACACATCAATCAACTAATGCCATGTTATAGTATTAGAGTCTCAGCATACAGATTTTGGAGAGTGCACACAACAACAGCATAGGATTAAGCACAACTTCCGAATCCCTCCAAACTTTCTCTATGGCACCTTAAAGTTCTCAGGTTTTGCTAAGGTCTCTGATCTCTTATGACCATTTTTGGTGTGTGGGCTTTTAATTTATTATTTCACATTTACTTATTGTGTATATATGTATATTTATATGAGCACACACATGCTAGAGTACACATGTGGAGGACAGAGATCTGCTTGTGGCAGTTAGTTCTCTCCTTCCACCATGTGGATTCTGGGGCTTGAAATCATGTTATCAGGCTTGGCAGCAAGCATCTTTAACCATTGAGCTATATCAGGCCATTAAAGATTATTTTGTAGGTAACATATGTATAAAAGGTTTGCCAAATTAAAAGCAGTCTATGCCAATAAAAGAATTACAAAGCCTCCTTTATTCCTGTGTGTTCTGCAATAAGGACCCACGAAGGAGGTCTGGTGTTATACAAATATGTCTTTGTTACTGATTTATGGGA